>NC_083356.1:112833548-113468131 GCF_030254825.1 Meriones unguiculatus
AAAGAGTTTTGGAAAATTTCTCTAATATTAAAAAGCATATGTTTAGCCTTGAAGCGTGTGTTTATTTTTAAAGACTGTGTCAGATGACTCTAGTTTTGTTAAGTTAGGTATAGTTTTACAACCAAAGAATGTATGAAGTATTTGAAATATTTAAACGTGGTTTTTTGAAACTAATTATATATTTTCCATTATATAATATAGGTTTGGTTATTATAAAACAACAAACTACTTTGAAAAGTTAATACTGGACTTAAAAATAATATGGTAAAGACAATATATTTGACAGACACACAAAGTTATTGTACTAGGTTAATGGGTTTTGGTGAGTATTTTCAAATATTTGCCTAATGCTGCCAAACTGACTTTGATTTTGATGCCTGGGACTTGGACTTGGAAACAGAATTTAATATATTGGTGTCCTCTTAAATCAATTATTCCATGCTCTAGTTACACAAAAAAAAACATTTATGTGAGATAATTTGGTATTATCAAATTCAATTAATATTTTCTTTCTAACATGTACAAGTAATTAAGCCAGAAGATTTGCAGGTAAACTCATGACCAAACAGCATATTAATTTCAAGTCTTTCTTTTATGTTCTTAATTCTTATACTCCATAATCATTTAAATTAGCTTAAATATGAATGCATATAGAGATAATGGTCAACCAAAATGGGTTTAGAATAATTTTTATGTGCAGTGAATTTGAATGAGGCTGAGCCTCATGAGAATGTTGTAAGGAGGACAGCAGGGCAGCCTTGCCACATCCTTACAACATCTGAAGGTCTTTGCCAACGGTGTTCCCTGCCTCATGCTCTGAAATTCCACCACAACCTCACGAGGTAAGCCCAGGGATTAGTATGTTACATCTGGAGAAACTAGAACTGTTAAGCAGTGTCTAGGCTTCTGAGTTTCAAGTTGTGGGGCTGGGAATGGATCTGAGCTCATTATAACCTTGCTTGATGTTTAGTTTAAAGATGAGACAATTTAAATACATGGAGCACGGGGTGTAGAAAGAGTAGAGTGAGAATCTCACCCCATCGTGATGAATCCAAGTCTAGCACTGGCTGTAACCAACTGCCCCTGTGCCAAATATTGTAAGAGTCCGTATCATCTACGTTGCTCATGTGAGATTAGCAGTGACCACTAAGCGAGCAGTTAATGTTTTAGACAGTATGGATCTTTTCAGATAGGAACATTTTTTTTTTTGTGGTTTTTGATTTTATAGTCAAGCGATCTAATTTCCCTCTTCTTTCTCCCTCCCTTCACCCTGTTTCTTTTTTTCTTCCCTTTGTTCATTGACATAATTGTGGCGATTATTTCTGGAATCTCAGCCAGTGATAAAAGAGAAGGCGATTCTGTTTTATTTTTCATAGAAGAAACATAACTACGCATGAATATTCAGTACTTGATGGAGCTTTTGGGTGATGGGAAGCACTATGCATGCACAGACATGTTTACTCCAAGAATATGCTCACATATTTAAATATTTTTCTGTTAGTATGAATTACTAGCAATGTAAATACACACATATTTATGTTTATTGCATTTATTGGCAATTATTAGGTGTATGAAAAAATCCTACCCCAGTCTTTGTTAATCTGTGTATACATGAAAAACCGTAGAACTAAGTCAAGATATATTATTTTTTAATTTGATGAGTACAGACTTGAATGAGAAAAGAAACCATTTTTTTCCTTTAAAAGCATAGAGGAAAAAAGTATAGAGAATGTGGTTAGCTCATATGACATTTGAGAAGTATTTGTTATATATCGTTCTGGCTGGCTAAATAGTTTGGCAAGGTTCTGAAATGGGAGTGATTGGCTCCTTGCAAGTAATCTCCCTCCGCGTTCCCCTTATTTTTTCTTTTCATCTTCATGCCTCTTTGATTACTGCACAGATTCGATATCAGCAATTTTTTTTCAGAACTTTAGGTCAATGTTTTACTTCTCCAAGAGCTATTTGCATGTTAATATTTTCCTGCAATGCTACAATGAAAAGTTTTCTCCTTAGCATAACATTGGGCATTATCAAGCCCTGCATTGAAAATATCTGAAGGAGGGAAACGGGGTCTGGAGCTCAGCTGAGTGACAGCTCTCTCCTCATTTGCACAAGTCAGGCGGTGACACTGGGAACACAGAGTGGCAGTAGAATGTTTGCCTGGCACAGGCCACGACCCACATTCAGTCTTCAGTGCTGTAAACTGAGCCACGAAACTCACAAATCATTTGATCGTTGTTTTCACACTTGTTTATTAAATCTGTATTTTGTTATCACCAAATGTCCGTAGTAATATAACTACAGTCCTGCTAGTCATGCTAAACTCTACCATGGGCTTGGTATGAGAGACTCTAAAATGTGTTCAACAAGAACGCAACATCTTTCCTGGAAAAATGGCGAGCAGTAGTATGATCCATATTTCAAACAAAATGTTACTGCATTGCTTAGCTAACAAATAATTATCAAGTTATTCTCATGGTTGCAATTAAGGTTGGAGGCATGACTTGTTTTATTGAGTTGGATTTAAAGATATCAGGGCTAAGCTTAAAAATTATTTTTTTTGGACTGAACTTCAGGGAACTTTGGCGTGTAACTCATTCACTTCCTCTGAAAGGTCAGTTTGCTCTGGGACTCAAGAGTAATGCATGTTCACTCTTTGGCCAAACAACTCAGTGGAAGACAGAATATCTGTGAAGTTCTCAAATACTTTTTGATGTTTCTAGAACCTCCTTTGTTTGTAATATTGTGGTGTGTGCATGGTATGGATTTAAGTGTGATTCAGGTAATTGGGAATTCATCATGAGTAAAACAACCTGTCTGTAGGACTGCCTCTATTTCATGGTCTTGCCAATGAGGTCCTTCTAAAGGTGCTGTGGGTGCTCCGGCTGTTCCCGTTACACTAGATCAGCATTGCGCACCTAGGATGTAGGACTAGTATACTTAAAGACAGAGCCACGGATGTGGGGTCTGCGCAAAACCCGCTACTACCACAGTCTCTGCTCTTGGCTTAAATGTTGATTTTGGTTTTAGTGAATAAGCACTTTTCACCACTTAAAATGCAGTTTCCTAAAATTTTCTGCCCTTTGCATTTACTTAGCCTTCCCTCGCTCTTTGTAAAACAAGCAGGGAGGTACTAAATGCTAAATACTAAAGTAGTTAATAAATACTAAGCCTAAAGTACTCTCAAACAATAGTTAAAGAATGACCAAGAGTTTGAAGCTAGTATGGGCTGCATACAGCAAACATATTAATATTAATAACCAGAAAGAAAAACAAGACTAATAAAGAAACAAAAAATCTATCTTTATTTTTTGGAAGTTTTCTCTTGTCTAAGCTCTATTTGTATAATAAATGTTCATAATAAAAGCAAAGCACATGAAAGGAGCCAAGTAACTGAACATGATTTTTTGTTTTGAATGAAGAGGAAAGAATATGGATAGAGTCTACTTTAAAAATATTTTTAAAAAAGTCAGGGAAGAAATAAAATCTAAATAAAATAAAAATGTCTAAAATAAAAAATTCTCTGAATAAAAGGTGCATGCCAAAATTGTTTGTACATAGTGGCTTTTATTCCTCACCATATCTATGGAGGATACATGGCTTTTGAGAATTAATTTAACATAAACATTGTTCTAAGTGGGTAAACTTCTAAGAAAACAGGAGAGATTAAGTATGCATTTTCTGGGAGTTTGTATTTGAGAAGGAACAACACCTCAGCACACCAAGGGTGTAAGTGTAAGGTGATGGCATTGGGCATACCAAAGTCACCCAGCATTTTAGATTAAATGGCAGGCCTGGCTGGAGAATACATTTGAGGATTCAGAAAATTGGCTCAGAAGATATTGAAGGTACAAAGAAAAAGCCAATGAGCATGGACTGGCTGGAGCAAAATCAGTGCTAGGCAAAGTAGGAGAGGCCGAGTGACTCAGAAGGGAGCTTTTGACATAGCCACTTCCATCTTAGCTGTTCTGTACAGTTCTGAGCATATGTTTAGACATATGTTTTTATTGCTCTTGAGTTGAATTGCAAGAAAAATTCATTGTATTATCACAACTGGTTTATTCAAAGGAAAATGAGCCAGCCATCCAGTACACAAGGAGCATTAAAGCCATTCCCTGTATTACTTTGGCTTGCAAATTTTTAACCATGACTTTTTTAGTTCTTATTTTTCTGAGGCAACTTAAATTTCCATAGCTAGTTATAAGACATTGCCTTTATATGCATATTAAACACTGATTTAAAATTAAATAAAGTACTTCTAAAACAGTCAAAATAAGTACCTGACATGTCTTATCTCTGCAGTGTCCTCTTCCTTTCCATTCTCATTGTCTAGAATTTGGTGACATCATTCCTTAAATTTTTACTATCTCCCCATGTATTTCATACTTCTAAGCACAATAGTTAGGTTTTTATATCACTGCCATGATAAAGACGATAGTCAAAAGGAGTCTCAGGCAGGGTTTATTTTGGCATATAGTCTGTAATCCATCACGGAGGGAAGTCAGGGCAGGAATCTGGAGGCAGGAACTGAAGCAGGGATCATGGAGGAAAGCTGCTTACCGGCTTGCTGCCCAGAGCCCGCTCAGCTTGCTTCCTTACACAGCTCAGGAACAGCTACCCGGGTGTTCCCCCGTACCTCATCAATCATTAATCGAGAAAAAGCCCAACAGACTTGTCTGCTACTAAAGAAGGGAACAATAAAGGCGTTTTCTCAAGTGAGGCTCCCTGTTTCTAGATGACTTTAGTTGGTGTCACTGACAAAACACTAAGCAGCACAGTAAATTAACGTAAATTCATGCCATGCTCAACCACTGTTACCTCCACGATTCATGACACTTATCGTCATACATTGTCTTTTTATGAATATGCCAAGCTTTATTTATTTTGCAGAAAATAGGGGTTAAGTAGGAAACAATCAGTACTTTAAGTATGCCTCAGTTCTATTGGTAGGAAAGGGTTAGGGTGTGTGCATGTTAAGCCTTTCTAGACATCGAGACAAACGAGAATAAAACTTCCATTGCTTCATCTCTCCCCTGGTATCTGGTATTGCCTGACTTTTCATCTAGGTTATAGAGTATGGAAGAATATGTTGAGCTATACTTGATCACACCAACTGCAAATAACCAGAGCACCTCAGCTAGACAAAACTGCTTATTACTTTCTCCTTCAGGGACTTTGTTGTTCATAATTTTAATGCTACTTTCCACTCACTTGGCTGTGTTTTTCTGATGGATTACTAAGTATTCTTTTACACGTGAAACATGAAACAGAGTTATGTTACATGCACTGAAAATAATTTTCTTAAATTTTTTTTGAGGATTTTGCTGTCTCCCTGGACTGCATGAAACAAATACTTACTGTCTGGTGTGACCCAGAGCTTTCTCTGTGGTCTGGCATGATTATATTGTTGACTGTAGAACACTGGGGTCCCAAGCTCCTTCTCTTCCAATTTACTCGTGACTTTATATCAGATGTGCATTTCCTGCATAAATAATAGGATTGGGCACTGTATATGTAGATCTACCATGCCAGTCTCTCTTTAACTATATGCATGATTTACATTTACTATAACTATTAATACGTTAGTGTAGAAAACTGTCATTTTTTTGTTTTGCAATTATTTTTGCTTCTGTTTTCTTTTCCCCATTTCCTTGTGTTTCAATTACACATATTTTGAAGAATTCTGTTTTCTTTTCCCCATTTCCTTGTGTTTCAATTACACATATTTTGAAGAATTCTATTTTGATTTATTTATACGATTTAAGTGTGTTTTATAGTTTTCAATAGCAGTCTAGCATAAATTACATATTCATTACACCACAACACATTCATTACATATGTATAGATATAATCACTCACTATAATTATTCACTATACCACAATGTATTGCTATGTCATTGTTTCACCAGTTTAAGTGTGGAAATCTTGCCCTTCACCACGCCCTTCTTCTCTCATTGATAACACATATTTTTTTCCACAGACACCCAGGTCAGTTTCAGAAGGTGTTATAGCCTTTGTTTAATTTAAAAACTCAGGTGTATATAAAAGCTCTAATACTATCTATATTTTTGCTCACCACGATCTTCCCCCTTTTCTGAGGTTTCAATTTTCCTTTCATGGCCTCGTTCCTGTTTAGGAAATTATCTCTAGGTGTTATGTTAGAGTTTTGAGACAAGCTTTCTTAGAGTTCTGCTGTCTCTGTTTGTCCAACTCTCACTCAGGATATTATTTTGTATGCTGACAGCTCTTATCTTTCAGTATGTGAAAACCACACTATGGCTGTTTGCCATTCTGCTGAAGGAAGCCCACCACCTCTGTCCCTCACTCTGTCCTCTGTGTCCACTGAAGGAAGCCCACCACCTCTGTCCCCCGCTCTGTCCTCTGTGTCCGCTGAAGGAAGCCCACCACCTCTGTCCTCACTCTGTCCTCTGTGTCCACTGAAGGAAGCCCACCACCTCTGTCCTCACTCTGTCCTCTGTGTCCACTGAAGGAAACCCCGTCCTTCTTGTTGCTTTTCCATGGCCGCTGGCGTTTGCTCCGCATTGCTTTCAAGATTCTGCCTTTACTTCCAGACGTTGGCTGCCTGTGTATGTCCTGGTACACATCTCTTTGCGTTTGCTCTGTTCGCTTTATTCACTTTTTTGAATCTCCAGATGTTCAGGGAAATTTCTTTTACTTTTCTTTGAGCTTTGTTTTTTTTTTTCTCGTCCACGTGAGTGAATCCCTGTTGGGCTCTGTGCTCTCTTAGCTGTGTTAAGCTGAGGACATGCAGGTTGTGTTTATTTTTTATATAATGAGTTCTTTGGTCCCAGATTTCAGCACCTTCAAAGCTATGCATTTATAGACATTACTCAGTCTTTCTCACAAGCAGGAGTCTGGATTCATTTTGAATGAGATAATACTGTGTGCTCTGCTTCCCTAATCTGGTCTTTCTTCCTTTCTTTCTTTCTTTCTTTCTTTCTTTCTTTCTTTCTTTCTTCCTTCCTTCTTTCCTTTCTTTCTTATTTTAATTAATTAATTATTTTTTTGTTTTCTGAAACAGGATTTCTCTATTTAACAGAGCCCTGGCTGACTTGGACTCACTTTGTACACCAGGAGGCTGATCTTGAACTCAGAGAGATAGATCTGCCTGCCTTTGTCTCCCAAGTGCCACCATGTCTGGCCTTATTTTTTTCTTTTATTTATTTATTTATTTTTACTAATTTTGGAGCATTCCCTACCATTTTTGCATTCAAACTATTTTTTTTTTATTTGTGGAACATGCAAAGAATTGTACAATAAAACTTATGTCTGTATTTTTCTTAATTTTTGCCTTTAAAATATTTTCAGTTATATCATTCCATATATACATTTATAGCTATATAAATAAAATATATATGCACAATATAAAAATACATATATAATATATATATCTATACATTCTGGAAAATTTCTTAAGACTTATCTTTCATTACTTTATTAGTTAGTTGATTAAATTTGGAGAAATAATCTCACTACATGGCATAGGTTGGTCTTGAACTCATGACCCTCTTATCTCAAACATCCCACACTGCTCTAGTTACAGGTGTATGTCAACAGGTAAATCCCAGATTTAGTTGTATCTTCTAATTTATGATTATATAGATTCAATGGCTATATTTTTATTTTGAGAAGTTCTTTGATTTTTTTTCCCCTAAACCTAAGATCCTTTCACTCTACAATGGATTCCTTTTCTTGCTTATATTTTGACTTTCTTTTTTTCTCCTTTCTTAAAGCTTGGACATAGGTCCAACATTAGAGAACTCCAGTATGTAAAGTCTGTGGGGTCTATCACTTCTCAGCCACAGTAGTTTGATTAATGATATATAAATTTGAATTCTTAATTCATGTTTGATTGAAATCACCTGTGAGCATTTAAAATGCTGTTAGAGAGTTTACCCCTCTCAGAAAGTTTCCTTCTCTTATTTATACTGGCTGCCAGGAGAACCATCAGCCTGTGGCTGTCTTGTTTTGTTCGCTGGTAGAGTAAGTTTTAATCCAAATACATAGATGGTTAAAGCTTCCACAGGGTTCCTTTTTTTCTCTCTCTTCTAGAGATTTAAAGAGAGAGAAACTTTTTTACCCTAAATATCTGCTTGAAACACTCATATATTCTTATCTACGGATTGATCCTATATGGTTTCTGGCTTTTTCTGGGAGGGCCTTACTTCAAGCTTTTTCATGTTTTCTTTTACAAATTAAAGCGTTTCCTTCATGTTATCCAGATAGTTATTAAATACAAGCTTGCATGTTACTATACCTGCCATAATCTTATTACAATTGCTGTTTTTCTT
Organism: Meriones unguiculatus; assembly: GCF_030254825.1. NCBI lineage: Eukaryota > Metazoa > Chordata > Mammalia > Rodentia > Muridae > Meriones > Meriones unguiculatus. The sequence continues at coordinate 112,841,861 of NC_083356.1, forward strand.
AGACTCTCTACATTTTGTCATTTTCAATTTATATAGATGTAGCTGTGTCCTTTGAAGCAGGTTTTTCAGATTTATTTATTTATTTATTTATTTGAGTTCTGGTGTTATTTTTGGCATGGAAATCATCTAATTTGACAATTGTCAAAAATGAGTGCTTTTCTCAGTGAAAAAAATGCATTTATTTATTTACCTACTTACTTATTTGTGTGTGTGTGTGTGTGTGCGCGCACTTGCACATACTATGGCTATATCTGGGAATGGCAGAACAACTGGTGGAGGTTGATCTTTTTCCTCTGCCACACGGCATCCGCAGATTACGCTTAGGTTTTTAGTCTTGTTGACAAGCATCTTTATAGACAGCCATCTTGCCTCCCCTCTTCTGCGTTCATTTCCTTGTGACCTAAAAAGTAACATGGGTAAGTAGCAGGACATACACAAAATCAACATGAAAATTAGTAACAGTCTTTCTGTGCATCAATAATGAGTTTTATGAGAAAAAAATTGGAAAAATACCATTCACAGTAGCTTAAAAATGAAATACTTAGGAATAAATCTAACTATGGAGGCGAATGACCTCTACAAACAAAACTGTAAGATACTGAAGAAGGAAATTGAAGGAGGTAAGAAAATGGAAAGTTCTCATGATTAAGGAATTCAGAATTAGTATTATAAAAATAGTGACATAAAGACTTAACAAAATCGCAACAAAATTCTAATATAATTCTTGGAATTAGAAAAACAATCTGGAAATTCATACGAAAGCACTAAGGACTCTAATCATGTAAGTAGACCCAGATCAGAGAGAACACGATCACAGTACAGATCTCACAGAGACGGGGGAGTAGAGCTTCTTAGCACTAACATAAAACCAACACACCTATAGAACAGGATGGACGTCTTAGGAACAAAGTCACACAGTCACAGCTTCTTAATTTTCAACAATGGTCTCACAAGTACACACTAGAGAAAAGAGTCTCTTCAGTAAATGGTGATGGATAAGCTGGCTATGCACAAGTAGAAGAGTTAATTAGGTCCATATCTCTCACCATGAATGAAAATGAAATAAAAATTCATCAAAGAGCCTAATATCATTTCTGAAAATTTGAAACTGCAAGAGAAAAACATGGGCCCAAAACTAAATGATCTAAGCAGAGCTAAGGACTTTCTGGAAGGACTCCAATTTTATAGAACATAATCCCAAGAATGAATGAGACAAATCATACCGACAGGCATGAATGAAGATTCCAAAATAAGACCCATTGCTTTATATGGTGACTTTAAAGTTTAGTTTAAGGAGACATAAAATAATGTTTTGTAAATGAAATAATATTTTTAGCTTGTTCAAATTCTTGAGTTTAATCTACATTTCTTTGGAGCCATATTTCAGTCTGTATGGCTTTTCGATATAACATAAATTCATTTCTTCCCAGTCTTTTCTCACCTACTTGGAATGATGTGTATAGCTTCTATTGCCAAGTAAGAGTCATGAATCTGACACAGTCTTTAAAATTTTCTCTTTCAAATGTATAAATTTGTACAATTGTTACAAAAATAATATTTAAGTGGTACACTTTCAGAGATTGGTTGTTCTGAATATATTGCAGTTTATATTTATTACTTAATTTCTGGCTATAATATTGGAAGCTTCACATTATTTTTGAAGCATTTATCATATGTTGTCTTACACTGAAAACCAATTTTGCTTCAAATAATTAAAATTAGTTTACTTATAAATAAGGATATACTTTTTAAGCAAAGTAAACATCATCCCCAAATACTTCATACCAAATGATTTGGGAAAGGTTTATTATTAGTAAGCCTGATAGATAAATACAATATAAATAATGCAAGCATAGGTTATCTCCATGCATGGTTCTGCTCAGGTGTAGACCCTGGAAGCTCAGTCTCCATGCAGGTTCCCTAATAACCAGAGCAGGAGCTGTCTCTGACATGAACTCAGTGGCTGGCTGTTTGATCACTTCCCCTGAGGGAGGAGCAGCCTTACCAGGACACAGAGGAAGGCAATGCAGCCAGTCCTGATGAGACCTGATGGGCTAGGGTCAGATGGAAGGGGAGGAGGACCTCCCCTTTCAGTGGAATTGGGAAGGAGCATGGGAAGAGAAGAGGGAAGGAAGGTGGGGTTGGGAGGGAATAACAGAGGGGGCTACAGCTGAGATACAAAGTGAATAAATTGTAATATTTAAAAAATAAATGAAAAAATAATAAAGTATAAAACTGTATTAACAATAACAAAAGGTCATAATCATAAAGCAGTTGTTATGTGTTATTTGCTATTTTAATTCACTAAGTATAGCAACTTATTTACTATTTCAGACCCATGAGGAAAATGATGATATTTTCACACGTAGGAAGAGACACAGAATAATAACTCAGAAAAAACTCATATAACACTTTCGGTGAAAGAACAGGAAATCTAGCCCAGGACCTTTGGATCTAGAATCTACTGAATGTTGCTTTGGTGCCAGCAGACAGTAAAGTCAATCTAGAAACTTCTGTCACCATTCCTGATAAATCACTGGGAGCAGAGGCATTGAAGGAACTAATTTTCATCTAGATAATTTGCCCCAAATAGAGTCAGAGCACAAAGGACTTGCATAAGAGGTAAGATGTGAGCCAGTTCTGATTTGTTTTATCCTCAGTGTGTTTTCTCTGCTCCCCAGAGCAAAGAGTAGATGATCTATTGTGATCAAGATACTTTGACTTATAAGAATCCATCCAGACCTTATTCATCTTTTTAGGAATCTTTAAATTTTAGTGTAAGCTCATAAACAGAGCATATCAATATTTCTCAATACATTCATTGGAAAAAAGTTGAACACTATTTCTCATGTTCCGTTGATATTTTCAGTGTGATTTGTTGCAATTTTATTTCATTAATGCACTTGAAGATTAGTAAAAAATTAAAACAATGCTTCTTATTCTGTACTTTAACAGAGAGAACATTTTGCTATTAAGGTTGAAAACTGTCTAGGCCAAAGATTTAAACAATGGGCTGCTCTATTTGGAGTATCATTAACATTTTTTATTTTATGAAACATTTAGTTAAAGAGCTGCCCAGTTTTTGTACTGAATCACTCAATCAGCGTACCCTGTTATCCTGAACACCAGGATACAGCAGGGTTAATGTAGTGAAGACAACAGGGCAAACAGGTTGTGACAAAGGCTGAGACTCCCTACAGACCTCAGGGTCCTCATTTGACTCCTTGCAACGGTATCAGCAAACTGGTCTCTGGAAACACTTGGGATCTTATGGCATATTTAGAAAGTTATTGGTGGGAAAGGTGTTGAACGCTCAAATACTTTGATATTTTAAGCCACATATAATAACAGCATTCATCAATATTTTGAATGATGATTCATCTTAGAGAATAGAGCTCATTATCCATTAAAGAAAAATTAGGGAGAAGTTGACTAAATAACTGTGTATAAGACAATGAATGCAGGTTTAGTAAAGGTAAATTGGTGATCTCTGCTTTGGCAACTCGGACAGCCGCTCAAAGAATTAAGTCTGAGTGTGGAAAGGGGTCTGGAAACTGATACATTAAGTTTGGTTGAGTTAACACCCTTTCTTTTCTAAATCAGAAGGCATTTTCTGACTCATGTGCAAATGTGTATTGTATATTCATATTGCAGCTTTGAATATTAGAAGGTATCAGTGACTTTTGCATGAGAATGCTTTTCTCAGTTGGACGTTTCTCTTCCACTAAAGCAACCGCACCCACTTTAAAGACTAGGTTTTCAAACCTAGAACATTGTGTTCCTCAACGGTTAAGAATGTTACCTACCTTAGAACATCTTTTGTAAGACTTTTTAAAAGCACCAGATTGATTTCCAAAGTGGCTGTACAGGTCTGTACTCTCACCAGCAATGGGGGAGGGTTCCCCTTTCTCCACATCCTCTCCAGCATGTGCTGTCGCTTGAGTTTTTGATCTTACCCATTCTGACAGGTGTAAGATGGACTCTCAGAATCTTTTTGATTTGCATTTCCCTGATGACTAAGGATATTAAGCATTTTTTATATTTATTTATTATTTATTACAAATTATTCACTTTGTATCCCCACCATAGCCCCCTACCTCATATCCTCCCAGTCCTACCTCCCTTCCTCTTCTCCCCACATGTCCCTCCCCTAGTCCACTGATAGGGGAGGTCCTCCTCCCCTTCTCTCTGACCCTAGCCCATCAAGTCTCATCAGGATTGCCTGTATCTTCTTTCTCTGTGGCCTAATAAGTCCTCATTGCCAGGGGAGGTGTACAAAGAGCAGGCAACCAAGTTCATGCCAGAGACAGCTCCTGCTCCCCTTACTAGGGAACTGACATGGAGAATGACCTGCTCATGGGCTATACCTAAGCATGGGGTCTAGGTCCTCTCCATGCATGGTCCTTAGCTGATTCATTTGCAGGCCCCTCTGGGCCTAGATTTTTTGTCTCTGTTGGTCTCCTTGTGGAGCTACTGTTCCCTTCCTATATTTCTCTCTCCCCCTTCTTCCATAAGATTTTCTACATTCTGCCTAAAGTTTGGCTATGAGTCTCAGCATCTGCTTTGATACCCTGATGGGTAGAGTCTTTCAGAGGCCCTCTGTTGTAGGCTCATGTCCTGTTCCCTGCCTTCTCAGTCACTTCAGATATCTATCCCATTTGCACTTCTGAATGAAGATTAAGCATCTTCTGTAGGAGCCTCTTTGTTGTTTAGTTTCTTTAGAACTATGGATTTTAGTAAGTTTATCCTATATTAAGTGCTTCTTCATCATTCGAGATTCCCCAGTTGAAAATTCTCTATTTAGCTCTGTACCCTATTTTTTAATTGGATTATTTGGTTTATTGGTGTTTAATTTCTTGAGTTCTTTATATATTCTTGATATTAGCCCTTTGTCAGATGTAGGATTGGTGAAGATCTTTTCCCAATCTGTAGACTGCCATTTCATTCTATTGGTAGCAAACTTTGCTTTACAGAAGCTTTTCAGTTTCAAGAGATCCCATTGATAAACTGGGAATAACTACCTCAAGACCCAGCTATAACACTCTTGGGCATACACCTGAAAGATGCTCCACCATACAACAAGGACATTTGCTCAACTATGTTCGTAGCAGCCTTATTCATAATAGCCAGAAACTAGAAACAACCTTGATATCCCTTACCTGAAGACTGGATACAGAAACTGTGGTACATCTATACAATGGAATGCTACTCGGACATTAAAAACAAGGAAATCATGAAATTTGCAGGCAAATGGATGGAACTAGCAAAGATCATCCTGAGTGAGGTAACCCAGACCCAGAAAGACACACATGGTATATACTCACTTATTAGCAAATTTTAATCATTTAGTACAGGATAGACGTACTACAATGCACAGACCCCAAGGAGGTAGATAAGTCCATTGGGCATCCTAGGCTTCACGTGGGCCCCCTAGTTAGGGGAGTGGGGATATCTTTGACATGGACTATGTTGCCAGCTTTCTGGTCACTTCCCCCTGATGGGACTTCTCTATCAGGCCACAGGGGAGGAAAATGACTTCAGTCCTCATGTGAATAGATGAGCTGGGGTGTCTGGGTAGGGGGACTCCCTATTCTGAGGAATAGGAGAGAGGGGATGCAGGAAGGAGGGTGAACCTGGAAGGAGAAGGGGGAGGAGCCTATGACAGAGATGTAAATTGAGTTAATTAATTAATTAATAAAGACTTTAAAAAAGGCTTTATGTATTAAGTCGTGATAACAGTGCGTACACATTGAAATTCTCACCGAATATTAGATATTATTTATTATCTGTCTTTGGATACCTGAAGCCTCAAGATACTGGGCAACAGGCAAGCCTTCACGGGTGAATGGACAAAACTGCATGTGGGTCTCTAAACAAGAAGAGACAATGTTTTGGGGGATATTTTTTCTTAGCAGTTTGCAGAGAGCAACAGATATTATGAAGCTCTGCTCAGAATCAGTGCTTGTTTTGAAGAAAGCTCGCCATGTGTTGGAAGCCTGGCAGACAATCAGTTCTGATTCCTTTGATGTCCACGTTCTCTCATTTTTCTCCTGACATGCACAAACACCGCAGCGTTAATTTCTCTAATCTCTCCTCTCACTGTCTACACACACACACACACACACACACACACACACACACACACGCAAGCACAGTCCCTTTGCCTTCAACATGCACGCGCATGCATTCACACTCATTTCATTCTATTTAGCTTTTAATCCTCGGAGGGTTCCCAGAGCTGGCGGAAAGCAGCTGCCGTGCCTGGTTAAATTGGCAGTTACCACTGTGTGGAGTTGCTAGGAGAGGGTGAATAAGCACTATGACAGCATCACTTGGTGGACATACCCTCTCCATAACAACCTGTGGAGCTCTGGGGTCTGGCTTCTGTGCGGCTCCATGCGTGCTTTCTCTCCGTGTTTGTCATTAACACGGCTGCGCTTGTTGGGGAAGCATGCTATATTTTTAAGTGTCGCTTCCAGATCAATTAGGAGACAAAAGCCTCGGTGGGTGTTTAAACAGGCACTTTCTTCTCGGGTGGTGCTGCCGGTACGGGCTCCTGCCATGCGTTCTCTTCCTGCATGCTGCCCTCCTCCAGCTGCTGGGGAGGAACTCAGCGCGAAAGTCATTCACGTTTCTCCCGTGCACAACTGAGCTCGTGAACTGTGGGAACTGTGAGGTGCTGCTGGGCTCGCAACAGTGACAGATCAGCGGCTGGGGCCAGCCTGAGCGGTCGGTCAGGAGGACAGCAGCAGCAGCTGCTTTCTGCTGCCGGCTGCTTGGGGGGGGGGGGGGCTGGTGATGGGAGCAGGGCTCAGGGCTGTCAAAGTCGGGAGCGGTTCTGGCGGAGGCTGCGCTCAGCCCTGCGCCTCTCAGCTGTTCTGAGAGCTGGGAGATGCTGCCGGTAGCGCTTGAGTTCTGAGGAATGCTTGTTCTAGCTGCCGAAACTGACTGCAACTGTGTTGTCCCAGGAACAGCATCATGGGGTCGACTGACACGGACATTGAAGAACTGGAAAACGCCACTTACCAGTATCTCACTGGCGAACGGACGGAGAAGATGTGGCAACGCCTGAAAGCAATGTGAGTACGCTCTAGCTTGCTCTTATGTGATGCTCCCCCACCGCCACAAATACCTGACCATTAACGCGCATCATCGTGAGTGCTACCTGACCTTGAGAGCCAGGGTTTCCTTTGCAAAAGGGTTCTCTTGAGGTCTGAAATGTGCCCACCTCAGCTACTTGTTGAAAGCAGAGTAGTTTTTCTGTACCTGTGTGTTTCGTATGAAGTAAGCTAAGGCGCTGCTAAATCAGGTCTCGTTTGCACTCCAGGGCTGCTTCTCTCCACTGTAATGTGTTTAGACGTGTGTTTTAGATACAGAGGAGGGACTAGGAAAGCAGCTTGCTTAGTCCTCACTGGAATTATTTCTCTCAGGTAAATAAAGAGAGAAATAAGATTCTTTGTAAAGCAAAGACAGGATTAATATAATAATAAATAACATTTATTCTGTGCTTATTCTTTGCTGGTTTTAATAAGAAAATTATTAATGTGGAAAAACAAGATGAAAAGCATATCAAGCATATTAGAGCTCTGGTTCAAATTAATCAGTTCCGCTCTTCACTAAGCAGCAAAGTGCAGAACTGCTTCCAGCATACCGACCAGGGCTCTTAAACAATACAGAAGCATGTGCAATTATGGGCAGCGTGGCTTGCAGTTACCTGAGCCAACTTTGATACCGGTGTCATCACCTTGCTCTTCACCTCCACACCAACCCCATCAGCGTGGTTGAGTTCCGGCCAGTGTTTCAGCCCAGCACTGTTTATGTGCTTAACTTGGATGGTATCACAGTTGTAAAATCTGATTTACCATCCGGATGAAAACATGAATATTTATAGGCTATTGGAATCTCTTAGTGCATGACCATATCTCAATATGAAGTGGAGCACTAGCCTTACAAAGACAGCTGAAGGGCTGCAGTGTTCCGGGGACAAGAAGCCATGGTGAATGTTCACACACGTTTCATGAAAGGCAGCTATGAGTAAGCCTGATGTCACTGCTTTCATAAAGAACAAGCATGTCAAATTTGTTTAGAAGTCCAAATCCTCTCAACTTTTCTCCACTTGCAAGTATCGAATTTTCCCTGTATAATTAAACAGTGCTCTTGGTATGTGTGTGTATGTATATACATTTCATTACTTTGAAGCAATCCATGGTACTGAAGTGGCTCATATAAAGTCACACAATAATGTAAACAAGTTAGCAGAGAATAACTTTTAAAAAGGAAGCTATATTTATTTACAGCATCTGAGTGAATTAGAGAAATCTGTTCCAAAGATCCATTGAAGATTTAGAAGGCAAATTCTCTAGAGCAACAAATAAACCCGTCGAAACAAATAGGAGTTCATACAGCTGATTAACATAGATGCAAATTAAGCGTCAGCAGTCATCAGAAGATTTGTGCTCTGGCCTAAGGAGGGGATGTTCCGCTGCACTGGGAAGCTGTAACTGAGATCACCACCCATTTTAGGTTCTTCCTTTCCAGGACAGGATGTTTGGTTGGCTCTTGGTGTATTGTATTTCTGTAGACACTCCAATTCGTAAGGATGGACACTGGTGACTTTACGCATATGTCTTCAAACAATCAAAGAATCGATTCTGTGTTTCCCAGCATTTTTGAGAAAAGTTACTTGACTCTTCCCTTTGCCATTTGGTACCAGTGTCAGAGGCGGGTGATGTGGTCCTTCGGCCGCGGAGCGGAGTAGCGGAGTAGCGGAGTAGAGCCTCTCTGTGTATTCACACCCTGTGCTGCTTGAAACTGCCGCTACACAGCCACTTAACGACCTCTAGCCAGCTTGATTTTTAAAATCATTCTTCCTGACGGAAGTGACTCACTGCACTTCTATTCAAGCATGAAGAAATTTGCACTTTGGTTCTATCACTTTTCCTTGTACCTTGACTTAGACATTTTCAGTATTCCAGTTCAGGCTTGTCAAAGCAAGAAGCTCTAAGTTGAAAATCTGCATGACTAATGACAAGCAAATTGTTTAATTATGGTCTTTTGTGTAGTCTGCTTTCAATGCAGTGGTGTGGGAACTCCCCATTCCCTTGATGAAAATGCCTCACCTTTTTAAAACCCAGTATTGAGTCAAGCAGAATTTTACCTCATCAGGATTGCTCCTTGGATGCCACTGTTGAAGGCTGGCAATGAAAATCCTCATGCTCATGAATGCTACTAAACAATTTTGAAATTATTATTTTTATTTTTGATAAAATAGATGGAATCGTGGCCATTTGGTATTTATTTTGGAAGGATTTAAATTTATTATGTCTAACTTTATAAATTCATTGATATTTTTCAGCAGCCTATCTAGTTTTAATTTGGCTAACAATAAGTACATTTTTAGGTTAAATCCAAGTGGAGATGAAAATAAATGAAATGTTTATCCATGTAACACGGAAAACACAGGTCACTACAGGCAGATACTTGGGGAGTCTTTCACAGAAAATTTTATATAGTATAATATTTTAGACACCTGGGTTTCTTATATAGCTTTGTCATATAGCCCAGCTTTCCCTGAATATATATAATTCTATGGCCTAATTCTCTCTAACGTTTGGATTGCAGGGCAAACCACCACACCTTGTTCTTGTACACTCCTTTGAGTCCATAGAAACACTTTAAACATTTTGTAACACACTTGTGAAAAGCATTGCTAATTAAAACTAAGTGCTAGTTCTTCCAGACTACTTCGGTCATTTTTTTCATTAATCTTTTTAGTGTGTGTGGTGTTCATGCCGGCGTGTGCAAGTGTGTTAATGCATACACGTGTGAATGCACGCATGTCTGTGTGTGCGCGTATCTTCCTGGTTTACCTTACAGCTTTTTGTGGACAGGGTCTCTCTGAACTTGGAACTTGGTAACTTAGTTAGACTGGCTGGTGACCAAACCACTTGGATCCATTTCTCTCTGCCTCCCGGTGCTAGGATTACAGGCAGGCAGCCTTGGGCCTTTTTTTTTTTTTTTTTTTTTTCATTTGTGTTGGTGATATGTAAACTCGGGTCCTTGTGCTCATGAGGCAAGCAGGTTGCCGACAGAACCATCTCAACCTCATCCATTAATCTTCCTAAGTTTCTTCCACTCAGTACTTGAAAAACCGTATCAGCATATGTGACTCCAGTTTCTTATTCCTTTTAAGAGCAAAGGTGAAATCGTTTCCTATCTCCATTCTCATAAAGACCCTCCCATGCCTTCTTCTTCTGATCTTACAGTCAACATTTTTCTCACCATTTTTGATTTATTGGCTACCACTCAGAATGACAATTTAGCATCCACACATGACTCATCACCTTTGATGGTGGAAACATTAGCAGTTACTGTGACACTAGGTCCTTCGTGAAGCTGTAGTTTGAACTCATCATATACTCATCCGTAAGTTGTTAATAGCTCAGAGCCTAGAAAACTCTTCCCAATTCTTAGACCATTCCAGCAGCAGGCTCCATTCCTCGTTCAGAAGTTCCTTGTGATTCCAGAACCTCAAGCTGAATGAAGACAGTTAGCTAAGCTACTCATGGGGCTTTGCAGAGACCGAGAACTTAGGCATTTTGTGTGAAAAGTTGATTTGAACGTTTTGTGTTCTTTGAATTAGTGGCACTGTTTGTTTTTTTTTTTTAATTTTGAAAACGATGCCATTTTTGTATGTCTTGATACTAAAACTTCTTTCTCCTACCCTGGAATCTGCAGTCATGCGGGGCAAAGGCGCTGCTTTTCCAAGCCAGGGCCTTGCACGGCTCTAAGGATCCAGCCTAAGAGCGTAAAGCATTTCCAGAAACCCAATCATGAAAAGTTTTAGGCGAAAATCATGTGATGTTTTTAAAGAAACTTACCCAGTGAATTATTTCACTCAGTCGTTCAACAGAAGCGAAGTTGAACAAAAACCACAAACTATCTACAAAAAGGAAACACTCACTCCTTCAGAGGACATTATTGCTGGCTCCTTCTTATGAGTGTAGTGTTAGAACCAGCCAGACTTTTAACAATCATTTCAGGTCAGATTTCTGATGTTACCTGTCTCTCCTATCTTTACAAATGTGGAGATATTCAAATGTGGCATTGTGCCTGTGATGAAGATGAAGAGCATCAAGCTGAGCCTCTTCTACTTTTTGCTTTAATGAAAAACCTTAATTATCAGCAGCGAAGGGTGAATTGTAGGGAAGCAGAAAGTGAATGAGGATGGAAAAACTCTATTGCTCTTCAATTCTAATGAACTCATTTGCTAAAGGAGGCAGGCTGATGTACAGTCCTCACAGGAAGATGCTCTGGCCCCGTTTCCAAGATGCAAGAGCAGCACATTTTAACAGTCCAAGACTGTAGCTGGAAAGAGGTAGCAGCACCATTGTGGCGAGCTGGGATTATACTCTGAGGTAAAGCAGCCTCATAGATGAGGAAGGAAAAACGATGTGTTAAATCTCCTGCTTCACCTCCTTCACAGCCACTCCCTTTTGCACTTCAAGGCTCAACATCACCCACAGCTCTCTGTCCCCCTGTTCCATGTTAGGAGTCCTCCCTTTCAGGCCTCCATTTTCCCACTCTCTCCCAACCAGATCAGAGGTTGACTCTAAGAAAGGCTGAGTACTGCCTTTGTTGATTTTAATAAACATCTTTGAGCAGCCAGTCAACTTTGCTCTTGCTCCCATGACCGTAAAGGGCGGTTTCCATGTAGTGACCTCAGATTATTTCTGCATTTAGTATGTAGCAGAGACCAATAAGACTATTTCCTACAGAACTCAGGCTGGTCCTTCATCAGGAGAATGTGTTCTACTTTAGTGCCAATAGAGACCTTATTAAGAAATACCCAGCATCTCTGCGGAAATTTTACTTACACTGAAAATTCTTCCCAACTTTAGTTTGGTTTTGGTTCATAAAATAACCTAAACTTTACTTCCCATTCCAAAATCTGTCTTCTCTTACAGACCATGGCTTTTGAGTTCAATTACCGAGATTAATTTATTTGTTTTGTTCTTGGGTTTCCGACACCCAGCACAGGATTGATTCTAAGTAGAGAGTTATAAAATAAGCCAGATTGCTTAAAGCAAAGTTGGAGGGTTGGAGACAAATTCATAGCCAGAACAGGAATGGAGAAGATGGAAGAGAACCAAACATGTCTCTCATGCACTGGTTGCTAGAACTCTGAAGATGTAATAGCCTCACGATCTTATAAAGGATTTTCACTGTCTCTATAAAGGATTCTCAGAGGTGTCTCCCAAACTAGTTACATGTACCTGGTGAAGCATGAATTTGAACACAGGGTTAGTTGACCTAAAAGATAATATTCACTTTTTCTCCTAAAACAAAGAAGCAATTCCTTTCAAAAATCTCAGAATAGTTATCCAGAAACATCATCAAAAAAGGAGGTTAAAAGGCGCTTCTAAAAGCGTCCCCAGATCTCACTGTCACTGGGCGGGGTCCCAGCACAGGCTCACCCATTTCCTGATCTCTAGTATCTGTGAACATTACCTTACCTAGAATGATTAGGGCAGCAGAAGGAGCTAAGTAACGGATTCACAAATAGGCCTCCTACTCTGTATCACCCAGGCAGTCTCCGTGTGGTCCCAGAACCTCTTAATAATGAAATCCAGGCAGAAGAGGGCATTGGAGTGAAGCAGCGTGAAAAGGGCTGGCTTGTGGAGTCCAGCACTGAAAATGGGGGAGACAAGCCATGCTTCTGGGAGCACAGAGGCCTCAAGAGTGGACTGTGAAGTCTTCCAGGGTCTTCAGGAAGAGCGCAGTCCTGCTGACACCTTGACTTTAGCTCAGTGGAAATGGATGTCAGGTTTATGACTTTCCAAATGATGACACTTTAATGTGTGCATTTTAAGATACTGGGTTTTGGGACAAATTTGTTACAGCAGCAGCAAGACACTAGAGCAGTGCTGCTTAATAACTATCACCATTCGCCTCCTCTCCTCCACACCCCAGTGCAGAGCTGATCCCTAGAGCTGTGGTCTATGACACATCAGAGCTGGGTGGTCTCAGTCCTGCGCCGCTGGATGACCCTGTACCTCTATCCTACCTGGCTTACATGCCCGTCAGTTTCTTCTCGCCCTCCAGTGCATTAAATCTCAAGTGTTAGGGGAGAACGTTTCTTGGGGACTGTGGATAACTCTGCCCTTTGTTCTTACATTGTTAAGCACGCAACTGTTTGATGGAGCAATCAAGCGAATCTCCTTCAAATTTGTATTTTAGCCACGAGACTAACTTGATTCGGAGAAAATCACTTCACTATTCTTATGTTAGAGTGTATATTGAAAGTTATAAATCCCAACTTTAGGATAACATTTCATTATGTCTATAGACTAAACATTGTTTTGGAAGGGTTAAGGTGACAATCTCTTATTTCTTACATTATCTGTTTTTCTTAGTCAGGTGACATGCAAATGTTATTAATTTTCTGAACTTGACTTTTGCCTGTAAAACCTCATTATTTTGTTCACCATTTGCTTACTCATTCAAGTAAACACCCAGTCACATGGGTGGCTGTTAGCCACGGCCTTATTTCTAGCAGAGGAAACAATCGGCAGAAAAATGAGAAGCTGGGTTACAAAAGGCGCGTTGGCCTTCAGTAAGAAGTGGCCTGGGAATGTGGAGCAAAGTCCCTTTAGGAAGGACTTGGGTGTTCATGGTTGAATTCTCAGGAGACTTTCCAAGAGAGACAGAGAAAAAGTGATACCTAACCTGTTAGTGTGTGAGCGGGCCTGAAAAATGACACCGGCAATCCCTGCTGAAGTTGAGAAGCGATAGAGGATGCTTCTCAGCATCAGTCTTGGGATTCCATATGCATGTGCCCACGCATGCATGTACACTCCCACACATGTGCTCACACGTGCAAAGATACACACACATACAGCAATGAAAATCAAAGGGCACAAAAATGGTCATGAGTCATTAGAAGCATAAAAAGAAAGTTATCTTTTGGGCTTCTCCTTTAAGCTATACTCTCTTGAAGCTGTTTAAACAATAATTTATGTTTTATAAAATGTTAAAAGACAGGGAGAGGGGCATGGGAGAAGAGGGAGGGAGGGCGGAATAGGACAGATTGGGGGAGGGGGCTATAGCTGGGATACAAAGTGAATAAGTTGTAATAAATAAAATAAAAGGACAGGCTTTTACTGAATAGGTCTTGCATGCTCAACAATGCTGATAATCTTATAGGCAAATGTCGATATTCATAGCTACTCAAATAAATTTATAATGGGTCACGAAAAAACTAGTTAGTTTCTAGGCACCAAAGGCTTCAGCAGAAAGAACTATATCTTAAACAGTACTTGAAGGCTGGTTCAATGGTAGAGTGCTCCCACAGAAAGAATGAGGGTTTGGGGTCAATGCTCAAAACCACAGGCACAAAAGAATGACTAAAATACCCAACTCTGTATGAACATGTTGACCAAGCAACGTTCCTGAGTCAGGTTCTAGATAATTTTGATGAAAATCAAATGCATTTATTAGGAAAGACACAGAGTTTTGATTCTGTTGCTAATCTGTTTAAAACTGGACTTTCTAAGCATTAGTTCCCCTCAAGGAAACTGCACAACTTCAGGATCAATCCCACTTATTATCAGAATATCTCAGAGTTGCATTATAGAAGTAATCATACCTAAAAGTTTTTGGGCCTTGTACTGTCTGAAACACTTCCCCTTGTAAACGATTTCAATGTGTGTGTTCATTTTACCCAGTACTGCATTACTCGAGGACACCTTCATGAAAATGTACACGGCACACAGAACACACTCTGAAAGGGTTTTCTTTTGAAATATATTTTAAAATAATCATCTCCAGTGTTTTTTTTTTTTTTTTTTTTAACTGAGAAAGTGGGGCTCCTAAACACGGCCACTTGGCCATGGCTTCAGGGTTAATGGGAAAAAGCTAGGTTTCCAGGCCCATACTTACTCCATTTAATACTGACTTAGATATTCCAAATTAGCACTCAAGACACATTAGGAATTGGAAACAGTTCTCATGTGTTTTGACTTTTCTGCAACCCTGCCATCTGTTTGCCTAACTCTGCTCACTTGAGACTGAAGTCCAAGGGGACTTTTTCATTTTATAGATGTCAGAAACTTCTTCACAGTTGCCCCCCTGGGCCACCCCCTAGGACATGCATTGCCACTTGCTCTTCAGTTTGTTGGCTGAAACTGTGATCCTCTCTAGCATCTATAAATGAACTTGAGTATTCTAAAAACTTTGGTTTCTCACAGCTTGGACCTTTGCAATATTACTCTAATTTTCTTGATTCTGTGCCTGAAACAACAAAGAGAAAAAGCCCAAAATATTTTATTTGTGGGGCTAAATCTATGATTCTGAAGATTAAAACTAGACATTTTATCCTTGCATATGGATAACCCCAAAACCTTTTCTTGTCATAAAAATTTTAAGCACATGATAACTGACTTCAAGGGAGTAGCCTTTGCCCACTTTGTTTATAACAGAAAAGTCAGCTTAGTGGAGATTATTCTATTTCACTTTTCAAAGCAAACAGAAACCACAACCTTCTCTTGGCTGCATTTGGAGGTGGTTGGTATCCAGACTAATGAGCTCCTTTCTTCGTTTCAGATCATTCCAATTTTCCAGCACTTCTCACTCTTTTAAACGTGAATAATATGCCTATTTTTGATCTGTGTGCTCTTCTCTGTGCTTTGTTTTGCTGGAGCAAACCTCTGCTTTAATATCTTGAGCTTTCTAGCAAGCCTCTCTCCTCCAGAAGCAAATTGGAGGTCCTCTGACTTTCTGCATCCATGTTCTTGGCTCGCCCCTCTTCCATACTGACTCTTGGTTATACAATGTGCATTGGCCAAGGGAACCTTAACAATGTGATGAAAGAAAAAGCAGGGAAGGGACTGTTCACTGGGATTGCTGTCAATTGATTGCGCCCCATCACCTCACTGCAGCATGTAAAGAAGCCAGGTCAACATGATTTTGCAGAACAGACATGCCTCTCCACATCCCCAGACATGTAGGTAAAGGCAGCATGGCCTTGACAACTTCTTCACAATTGCAGGGGGACAATGACATGCTCATGCTTTAGGGGCAGCAAGGTCTGGGGTAGTTCGCACACACTTATAATCTGTTTTATGCCTCTAACAATTTTTTTTCCTGTCATTTTATGGTTTCAACAGTTTCTTCTATGTGTTACTGTTTTATTCTATCATCTATAATTTATTTATTTAAGCAATTAGTAAACATTTCAGAGATTAGAAAAGTAAAAACCAGAGCTGCTCTTCTTCAGAAAATCAGTCTAGTGAAATTGCTCCATGTTGTACTTCCTAGGAGCAGTATAAATGACGCGTCCCCACTCACAAAACCTGCCCTTTCAGTGGCATATGTATTGAAGCTCCATAGTCGTTAAGTTTCTGTGAACAAATATAATTTCCCATCAGATAGGAAGGCGACATGGAGGAAGGTAGGGAAGCTACACAGCTGGGTAGAAGGAGATGGTTCATATCTTGTTACCCTAGCAACAGGGACCAGCAAAGCCTGGACTCTCCACACATCCTGTTGCCCTGACAACAGGTCATGCAGGGCTTGAGAAGGCCCAGTCCTTAAAATCCTAGGTCTCTTCTTTGAAAGCACAAAGTAAAGAGACCAAGTGGTGTCGTATCTTATTTCCTCTAAATATACAATTCTAATATTCAGAATACTTCGTCCTAACACTATCTTTCCAGATATGAAAGAGGTTGAAAAAAATCACAACCTAAATATTTTTACTCATGAGTGCAGAAACATTTGCTAATTTTTGATTGGTTCCAAGCAGCATTGGCAAAAAAAAAAAAAAAAAAAAAAAAAAAAAAAAATGAGGAAGGAATGAAAAAATGAATAAAGAGGACAGGCTGTGAGAATCAGGGGCAGACCACCGGGAGTCAGCATTTGAGAGTCGAATTGAGTCAGCCACGTGAGTGAGGCTCTGCTCAGTTTAGAGTCTGTCCAAATCAGTCATTTACTGTTTGGTGGCCTTCATTTCCTTTCGTGTAACCATAACCAAACACCATTGAATGATGCTAGGTTATACATTTCTTTTATCAACCTAACTATTAATTCAGTACAAAATTTCCCATTTCTCATTCATATTCATCATTAACTTTCAGTAGACAAGAAGGCAATTGGATCAGTTTCTCTTTTTGTTTTTCTTTGTTTCTTGGGTAATTGGTTTGAACCTGTAAAATATTATTTAGCTTTAGTCTTGGCTCACTTTTTTACCGTCTTCATTCATGGCTTATGTAAAATAACTCTGTTTAAAGTTGACCTATGTCAAATTTATTAATTTTTTTATTAATTAATTAATTAATTTATTTTTTATTAATTTTTTTATTAATTTTTGACTAGTACTAACTTCCGTAAACTTGGGAAAGATGTTAGTTTAAAGCTATAGCAATGGTTTATTCTAAATCAGAAATCTTACTATGGAAACTCTTCCGTCAAAAAGGAGAGAGCTTGTTTTGTAGAATAAAGATTTTTCTATTTTAACTTGAAACTTACTGTAGATGGGTGAGAGGCATTATCTGTGGAAAACAAGGTCAAGCTAAGGCTGAATTTCGGAACTACCAGGCAGGGATATAGGGAAGTTGAGGCCTTAAGTAGCCCAGTGATGTTAAAATTAGAGAGATATTGTTGATTATCAGAAACTACACCAGATAAGTACTCCAGGGACTCTTCCTCCTTCATCTTCCGTCTTTGCTAGGCCCCGAGTACCTGGTACAGCAGGTAGCATAAGGTAGGAATCCAAAAATGGTTCACGGCTCATCACGCGAGTGCAGGGGGAAGGCTCAAGCGTGTGGGCTCCCCTAGAACTGGTTCTGTAGAAAGGAAGGGAACGCAGCAGGGTCAGGACAGGCCCCACTCGTTAGAGATGACCGGGGCTGCTCCCTTAGCACGCACAGAACGACAGACCCCACAGCTGAATCACGTTTGGTGGAACTTGGTGTCAAACAGGTTTGCTGGAAGGCCTAAGAGCAGCGCAGCAAGCTCCTCACAGAGCATCTGCGAGTGGGAGCTGCCACGCGGAGCTGCGTTCTCCTACAGCTGTGTGTAAGGCAACGCGGTCGCTTTCTCTTCTCCTTCCAGGTACAAGATGGACGTGAAAGCCGAGCCCTGAAAATTTTGTGTAGAATGCAAAGAAAAGCTGAACAGGACTTACCATAATTCTCGCTGAAGGATTCCCTAGGTTCTCTGGCAGTCGCAGCCAGGAAAATCCAAATGTTCTTTTAGGACATAACTGAAGGTTTAGGATTCTGCTGCGAATATCTTCCGTAATCAGTGAGTGTTGTGGCCCCACAGTGGAGGAGAGGTAATTGCCCAATAGATTTGCAACCTTGTGGAGTCAGGCAGGAGATAGCCTTGTTAACAACCCTGGGGGCGAAAGAGCTGCGGCCTTCGTGGTGGTTTTCATTACAGACTTTTCTTGTCTGCTGTTGAGCTGTTGAGTTAAAGACTCATCCTTGCTTTGCAGGTTTCTTCCCCCCCCCCCGCGCCAAAAAAAAAAAAAAAAAAAGTTGGCAGCTGCAAATCAACATCCTCTTGAGTTTCGTTAGATGACTGAGCAATTTTAATAGATCCTGAATTTCATTTTATCAGACATTCAAAAGCAAAGTGTGTGACAAGACACAAACTTAACATTTTTTCCTTCTGGCTTCATCCTGTCATATGAATCATATTTTAATTAGGAAAAATTATTTCTCAAGTGCGCATTATTTATTCTAAATAATAATCCATCCAGCCAAATTGTAACGTGGATTAAGGGGATCATCCGGGATTAGTGACTAAAAATGTTCCAAAATGAAATTCACAACCAGAATAACGATTTCTAGTTTAAAGGATAAAAATATTCCTAGCATTCTTCCCCAAAAGACTTTCTCCAAATATTGTTTCCTTTTATTTTATAGGAAGTGATTTGTAAAATTTTCATCTTAAATTACTAAAAAAGACTGAGATACAGTACTACAGTAATTATATTCGCTTTCATGTTTTTAAATGCCCAATTCTGCATTATTTGTGTAATAAGTAATTTTTATAATTAGAAAAGTTTGTTGATCTGACAGTACCTGGGAAATAAAATGTGGTATACTATCATTTTAGAGCTAGAAATGGACAATTGTAAAGCTCCCCAGGGAGAGAGATATTTAAATGTAACCATAAAGTTAGAGAATTGAAACAGTTCTTCTAGATCGTTTTGCTAAGTGTATGTATTTCTTTCCTCTAGAAATAAATGCTAATTTTCACAGTGTGAGTCATGCTATGGTAATCTTAGTCACCAGTTCCCAGTAACTTAGGAATGAGAGTCCTTGACAAAAAGGAAGTTGTAGCTTAACTTCATGTAGACTATAAAACAAGTCAGGTATTTTGAAAAGTAAGAATGATTTTTTTTTATTATCCCAAACCAGTTTCTATAAGACAAGTTAATTTTCTTGTTCATGTGAAATATTTATTTATTATTTGTCACATGGAAGATGATTTCTATCATTATCTTGGACACCAGGGATAGGATAATAAAGAGAAGTGCTTCCCATCTTCACAGAGCTTGTGCTTTGATAGTGAGGATGAATTATAAAACATAAAAATATAATGCATTTACAATGGGACTAAGATAAAGCAATAAATTTCGTAGGAGTGTTAACGTGGGCTCTTTTAGGAATGAGTGGTCAGGAAGAACTTTACCTGACAGTAACTTGTGAAGATGGATTTAGTCAAGTAGGAGGGCCACATTCAGGCCTGGTGCATTGTCATCCTGTGCACATGGAGGCAAACGCAGAGCACACTAAGCGTTTGTCGGGTTTGAAGAAACTCCTGAGTCCGGTGGAGCTAGAGTGCAGGCGAGAAGCAGGAGAGTTCGGTATTTATTTATTTGTTTTATAATTTTTATTTTTTTAATATTAATCACAGGTTATTTACTTTGTATTCCAGCCATAGCCCCCTCTCTCATTCGCTCCCAATCCCTCCCTCTCTCATCTCCTCCCTGCCCCTTTCCAAGTCCACTGATAGGGGAGGTCCTTCTCCCCTTCCATTTGACCCTAGCTTATCAGGTATCTTTAGGACTGGCTGCCATGTCCTCCTCTGTGGCCTAGCAAGGCTGCTCCTCCCTTGGGAGGGGGGGAGATCAAAGAGCCAGCCATTGAGTTCATGTCAGAAATAGTCCTTGTTCCCCTTACTAGTAGAACCCACTTGGATATTGAGCTACCATGGGTTACATCTGAGCAGGGGTTCTAGGTTATATCCATACATGGTCCTTGCTTGGAAATACAGTCTCATAAAAGACCCCTGTGCCCAGATATATTTGGTCCTTGTGGAACTCCTGTCCTCTCCAGGTCATACTAATTCCCCTTCTTTCATATGATTCCTTGCACTCTGCCAGAAGGTTTGGTTATGAGTCTCAGCATCTGCTTTGATACACTGCTAGGTAGAGTCTTTCAGAGGCTCTCTGTGGTAGGCTCCTGTCATGTTACTTTTTTTCTCCTACTTCCAATGTCCATCCCATTTGTCTTTCTAAGTGAGGATTGATCATCTTGCCCTCTTTCATGTTTATCTTCTTTAGGTGTACAGATTTTAGTATGTTTATCCTATCTTATAGGTCTAGTACCCACTTATAAGTGAGTATATACCATGTGTGTCTTTCTGCTCCTGGGATACCTCACTCAGGATGAACTTTTGCCTGAAAATTTCATGATTTCCTTGTTTTTAATTGCTGAGTAGTATTCCATTGTGTAAAAGTACCACAATTTCTGTATCCATTCCTCTGTTGATGGACATCTGGGTTGTTTCCAGATTCTGGCTATTACGAATAAAGCTGCTACAGACATGGTTGAGCAAATGTCCTTGTTGTGTACTTGAGCATCTTTTGGATATATGCCTAGGAGTGGTATAGCTGTATCTTGAGGAAGCAGTATTTCTAATTTTCTGAGAAAGGGCCAGCTTGATTTACAAAGTGGTTGTACAAGTTTACATTCCCACCAGCAATGGAGGAGGGTTCTCCTTTCTCCACAACCTCTTCAGCATGTGTTCTCACCTGAGTTTTTTATCTTGGCCAGAGAATTTGGTATTTAGAAAAAGGCAAATATCAGATTGTCTAAAATCCTACTAGGGCAATATAAGAAAGTAGGATTGTGTTTCTATATAGCAGGAGGCCTTTGCGATGATAGGGATGGAGGGTCTCACTACCTTTGGAAAATATAAAGGTTGTTTTGTGTAAAATAACACCAATGAATGGGGAGTCATGGAAGGCCAAGGTTGAGAGTGTGGTAGGAGGACACAGCAGCTGTTCAGTGATTTTGATGGCACCTGTGGCGGCAGTGGTAAAAAGTCCCCCGTGGATGTTTACATCTATGAGGAGTACAGCGCTCAGTTTCATAGATACTGCCTTCTCCTATGTGTATATATATTTATGCTAAAATTGAATTTATAAATTAGTTACAGTAAGAGATTAACAACAATAGCAACAATAAGATCAAACAATTAGAAGACATTGCAATATTATTGCAACAGTCCATATTATTCTTTCTTTTCTCTTTCTTTCTTTCTTCCTTCCTTTCTTTCTTTCTTTCTTTCTTTCTTTCTTTCTTTCTTTTTTTCTTTCTTTCTCTCATTTATTTTTCTCTGTCTTTTGAGGCAGACTTTCTCTATCAATGCAGCTTTGTCTGCCCTGGAACTCTCTGTGTAGATCAGGCTGGCCTCAAGCTCACAGAGACCTATCTGCCTCAGCCTCATGAGTGTTGAGATTAAATGTGTGCACCATCATGTTTGGCTCTTTTAAGACTATTCTTAAGTAAAACGAGGCCAGAGCTGTGATATAATGATAGTCCACATGAGGTACATGAGATGGTTATAAACTGGTTACCAGATAGGTATCATATACATTGTAGATGTGTGGGATGTAGAACAATTTATATCTCAGGCAAGAGGGCATTGATGGCATAAGATTTTGTCATGTGACTCAGATATTGTATGATTTTAAATTTATGAATTGTTTACTTTTGAGTTTTCCTTGATACTTTTGAAAATGGTTGACTTCAGGTTCACAGAAAGTATAATTCTTGACAATGGATAACTACTGTACATAACTTTAAGACATATTTAAATTAGAGTTGATAGGACTTAGTAATGAAATTAATGTAGGATGTCAAGAGTAATGAAAAGGAATCTCAGTGCCATGGTGTGTGTGTGTGTGTGTGTGTGTGTGTGTGTGATGAACACCAGAGTCTCTACTCTTCTATAGAAAACCTTTGCACCAGCTAGGACTTGAAGACATTATTTTCCCAGGAACACTGTTTTCCAGAAGGGAGAATGTCAGAGGTTAGGTGTCATTTCAAGGTCATTCAGCATGGATCCAGTATTACTGACTATTGGCTCTTGTACCATGAAGGTTTTTAGTAGTATTTGTAAAATACTCACAATAAAACAGGACAAAAATTGTTCCAGGGCTGAGCAGAAAAGAGAACTAGAAGTGAAGAAATTAGCTGAATACACGTTTAATCTTTCCAAGTACCCTCTGAAAGCCAATCTTAAAGATGGGTAGCCACTACAGGGGGCTGGAAAGAAAGAGTTTATTGAGTGGGGTGGATGCTACTGAGAGGTTTCTATTGAAAATGCTGATCCCAAGGTGGCCGTAGGAATTGAAATGTCACTGAGGAGAAAAAGAATAAAAAAGAAAGAAAGAGAAAAAAGAAAGAAGAAAGAAAGAAAGAAAGAAAGAAAAAGAGAAAGAAAGAAAAAGAAGAAGAAAGAAGGAAGAAAGCAAGAAAGCAAGAAAAAAAAAGAGAAAGAAAGACAAGCATCAAGGAACAGAGAGAGAAGGCAGGATGTCAGGAACCATTTGCAAGGAGATGGTTAAAAAATTTGGTGATAGTCCCCTGTGGCTACTTTTACATCCTCAGTTAAAGGGGGTGATAGGCTATTTGCAGAGGGAGCATGAGGTGGTATCTGCAAAGTGTCTACAGTCACCGGATTGGGAAAGGCTGGGTAAGGGGTCCAGCAGCCCACAGTGGCTTCTGCCCCACTGTGTGCTTTTTCCTGTTCATCCAGCTTAGCAGCTTCATGCAGGACCACAGCCCGGGCAGAACTGGGTTTACAGAGCCCATGTTTTGCCAGATAACACAGAGTGAGGGACACAGAGAAGGAGGTGTAGATTTGAGGGACTCTTGGAGGTATTAAAACCTGACTGATCATGAAACTGAAGTCTAGTAAGGAAAGAAATGAGAATGTGGGAAGAATGATGAAAAAGTGGGTGAGGTCAAGGGGCTTAGGGTGCCAGGGGATTTAGGGTGGAGGGAGTCACTGGAATTAGACACTAGACTCAAAAATCTTTTCTTCTTAAAGACCCATAACTGCATAGTAAGTATACATTCCATGCAGATAAGCTTATACAAGTCATCCAGTTTGTGAAATGACTCTACAGAGGCAAATCCATTTTTCCTCCTCTGTAGAAAACCCCTGTGAGCTCCTTTGCATTTAATTACTAGGTTTTCTTTTTCTTCCAAACAGAAAATACTGTTAGGAGCATGGCCATTGCTGTAAAGAAAACAAAGCTGGCAGATCTAATTTTAGGATGCTTGTACTTGACAACAGCCTTCCAAATCATGTCTATGTAATAAGAATTGGCTCCAGAAATTATCAAGACTTTATGCACTCAAGAAAGTTAAATTTCTTTGGGTGGTTGAAGTTCTAGTGCTGCTGTGAAAACAGGCAACAAGGCCTTCCTTCACCTTTCCTTCATGATGGGGCTTGGCGGCTTGTGGTGCTGATGGTGGAGACAGGGAAACGTCAGGGAGAGATGGGTAGCCGCAGGTGTGGTGTGTATGGAGTGAAGGGACACTGCTTGACCACAGTGGGCGGAGACCATCGCCCTGCACAAGGTCAGTGTGCTTGCTGTTAAGGCTGCAGTGCCTTCAGCTGACCTTTATCAGATCTTAAATAACCTCTTGAGAGCTACGTTGCTGGAAGGCTGTACGAGGTACGCGCGCAATCAGCTGCTCCTCCCTACGATGGTTGTTACAACAGCAAAGCTTGCCTTGGTCGGAGTTTCGTAACAGTCCACACATACACACACACACACACACACACACACACACACACACACACACACACGGCCAAACAAACTCATACAAAATAGTGATATGTAAGTATTGTTTGGGGATGAATTCAGCTTCTTTCCAGTAGCTCCCACACTCTGCCATTAAGTTTCAGAGAAAAGTAAAAGGTTGTTTCTTTTTTGCTTTTACAATGAGTCTGTGAGACTTGCAACACCCGAAGGCCCAGTGTTGGCGGTGGAAAGGGACAGGAGGATCCTGGGCGTGTGCTGGCCACGAGCCTACCCCAAAGTTAGTGAGCTCCAGGCTCATTTCAAGGGAATGAGGTGGAGAGTGACAGGCACAGTTACAGAAAACCTCGAGTGGGTGCTGCACATGTGTGCACACACAGACACAGCGAGCGTATGTACATACACGAGTACCGCAAAACACAACACAGTAAACAAAGCAATTATTTCACGGTTTGGATGCACTCTACTAATTTAGAGGAGGATAAGCTATGTCACGATTTTAAAATTTCCATCTTATGCACATAAACACCTCCATGCTAAGGAGGGAAGCCAGGGCCTCATGCATGCTCAGAAACATTCTGCTGCCTTACTACTGCCCAGCCTGATGTGCTGAGTTTCAGGTTGGACCCTTCAGGGTTTCTCCTATGTGAAGTCTATTTCCATGCTTTTTACTCCTAAATAATCCTTCAATAAATAAATAAGTAAATAACCCTTGAAGACAGACTTATCTTTATTTTTCATTATAATAACCCACGTGACGTACAGAGAAACTAGGAGAGCTGTGAATAATCCTGATACAATTCTTTTGTCCTTTTAGCTGACACATTCATTGTAAGTGTGTAGCTGAGTGTGGCTGAGTGAGATGATTTTATGTGTGCACAAATGTTAATGGCCAAATCAGGGTGATTAGTATTCCTTTTCAAGCAGTCATCACTTGTGTAGAAGATCTTCAAAATTCTCTCTTGTTCTTCACAAAGCACACAATAACTTGTTCCCGGCAACTTCATCTTCGCCCTTTTAATCCGGATGCCTCCCTCCTTTCTCATCGCTCCCCTTCTAGGGCTCTGCCCTCCAACATCTGGGACATCATTTCTTTCAGCCTCTCAGCGGGTGAGAGCATGCGTTACACTTTCTTCTATGCCCTGTTTACTTCGCTTGGCGGCCTGTTCTAGTTCCGTCCATCCTGCTCTAAATGTCAGGACTTCATTTTTTTCCACAGCACAGCACACGGTCAGCTGTGCATTCCACACTTTCTCTCTTCATTCACCGGTCGATGGACACTGAGGTTGATGAACCCTTGGCTTCGATTAACCTGGAGGCACCAGTGTCTTTCTAATATGTCCGTTGTTCCCTGGGGCAGAGGATGGGTGGGGCTGTGTGTCTGTGTCTAGGACCTTAGCATGCTACGCCAGAACCCTCTGTGGGAGGTCTCCACGGGCAATACATACCCCTGCAAACTGGAAGGTTTTCCTATTCCTGGGATCTCCTTTCCACCCTGCTGTTCTTCCCCTTGAGGATGGGATGGAAATTATCCAGGACTGCATCATCCCTGTTTACTCTTCCCAAAAGCTATACTGGAACACCCTCAACTACCAGAAGAACTTTGGCTAGCACTTTAAAGAAATATAAAATGCTCTTCCTTGTGATCAATCATTTATGCATAGCACGTTTACTTTCAAAAATTAAATCTTATTTTTATTAAAGTAATAAAACAGCAGTTGTCCTACTTTCGTTTGTACGGCTGTGATAAAACCTCCTTACAGAATGCAACTTAGGAAAGAAAGTTTACTTTTAATGCAGGATTTCAGGTTATGTTCTGTCATTGCAAGAAAGTCAAAGTGACAGGAACTGATGCAGCCAGGAGCAGACGCGAATGCTCGCGCCCACATTTCTTGTTTGCACTGCCTCTGCTTGCCACTCTCTTGTGTAGCTTAGGACCCTCTGCCTGGGGAATGGAGCTGTCCTTAGTGGGCTGGGTCATACCACATCAATTAACTTCAGACAGTCCCCCATAGGCATGGCCCAGGGACCAAGCCAATGCCGACAGGCCCCCGCTGAGACTCTCTCCCCAGGCTCTAGGTTGTGTCAGGTGGACAGTCAGAGCTAACACCAGTACTGCAAGACAATGTAAACAGGACTTTTCTTCCTCACACTGGAATGGTATCCAGGTCTGATTCTTCTGACCTCACCTCTCATTGTTCAGCTTTTCTTTTTATGCCTGGATCCTTATTTAAAAACAGTAATTATATTGTCTCGTAAGTATCTACATGAAGAATTATTTGCTGCCTAATGTATTAGGGGATGAAATTGACCACTCGTTTCTTGACTAACCTGTCTCTTACAATACAGTTCTATCAGCATTTCAGTGCATCAGTATTTAATGTGTATAATGTTATGACTGAATTAGTTTCAATTCTGAGCCAAGTCATGAAAATGAGTATGTTTCTTGTAGAGGGAAATTCCTTGTTTTCCTGGAATTAATAAACATCTTGTTTTAATTGTTATATTTTTTGGCTTTAAAGATTGTGTGCCGATCATTAATTCTTTCCAAGGTCACCTAAAGAAGTATAAACACATGTGATAATTTCCTATGTTTACAACCACATCATATGTTTCTTTTTTCTATTTTTTTCTTTTATTTTTTTTTATCAGTTACATTTTATTAACTCTGTATCCCAGCCGTGTCCCGATTCCTCATTCCCTCCCAGTCCCTCCCTCCCTCATCTTCTTTTTTCTATTTTATTTATTTTTTATTACAATTTATTCACTTTTTATGCCCCTTCCCTTGTCCCCTCCCAATCGTTCCCTTCTTCCCTCCCTCTTCTCCTCCTGTGCCCTTCCCACAGTCCCCTGATAGGGAAGGTCCTCCTCCCCTTTCCCCTGACCCTAGCCTATCAGGTCTCATCAGGACTGGCTGCATTGTCTTCCTCTGTGGCCTGGTAAGGCTGCTCTCCTCTCAGGGGTATGCCCTCAGGGGTATGCCCTACTCTTTGAAAAAAAAAAAAATTCCCTCCCAGCCCTGTCTCATTCTCTAGCCACAGCTTTCGTTGTAGGGAATCTCATAACTGGAAGCTAGGCTTACTATTTCCTGTGCTTCACCGGAGCCCATTCTCTCTTGGTCTACTCTGATTTACATTAGCTTCCCCAGTGATGATCAGTCAGGGCTCTCAGAATTACATTCTAAAAGTGCATTTATGATTGGGGCGGTGGCTCTGTTGGTAAAATGTCTGCTGCAGAGTGCTAGGTCCTGAGTTCAGATCCCAAGAACCCGTGTGAAAGCCTGGGGTGACATGGTGCTGCTGTAAACACAGCACTTGAGAAACAGAGACGGGAGGACTCCTGAAGCTCCGTGGTCAGCTCCCTCATCCTGTGGAAAAGGAGAAGTGGAGAGACTGAGGAAGAGAACGCTGACCTGGAGCTTCGCACGTGTGTGCTCACCCACACAAACGAGTACAGCACACGAGTGCAGCGCGTGTGAGAATGCGAGCCTTGCACGCCGGCACAGCTTAACTGACTCTCAGGTAACATGTACTGTCTCCCGAGGCTTATAAACACAGCTTCACTGTCTCTTAACTTTCAGCACTGCCAGCAAGGATCCCGAGGCCACTCTGCTTCATGGAGAGGCTGTCCTCCTTTGCCTAACTGTTGGGATCTAAGGATCTGAGTCACGTCCTTGCTCTGATACTAGCTTTCGTGTACACATTCTATTTGGTGAAATTGGTTTGTTCTTCATTTTGGGAAGAACTTTTCATTCTATGTAATTTGATCATTTCCTTCATTTTTGAATTTTTGCACTGTACATTCTGGATTAAATCTCAAATCTCCTTACATTTTTTTCTTCCTGTTGACTTTTTTTTTTTCATTAAAAACTATCAATCTTCTTAGTGGTTTTCCAAGACTTGGCTGCATTTTTATTTTTGCTTGTTCTTATTTGCAGCACCTCACTCATTTTTCAAAAAGGAGACACTGTCAATTTTTATAGCTCTGAAATGATTTTGATTGTTAAGCATCTTTCTTTCTGTATGAACTCTGTTTCTTTGCAGTATCCTTCTTTCAATGCATCTTTTATCTTTGAGGCTTTCTTCAGAGTTCTGGTAACTCTTGATTGTTGCCTCACATTAAAAAAAAAACACTCAAATGCTGATTGATGCTCATTATGAGCAGACACTGAGAATGCAGATTTCAGCATTCCATCTCCCTAAAACAGAGTGTTGATTTTAAAAATCTCCCATAGGAATGCGGCTGATCTATCACAGAGTTATAATAGGATCCCAGTACTTTTCTTTTTCCCTCCAATAAAAAATATGAAATATAAAATGATGAAAAAATGAAATTGCATTAAGCTTTTTTGTCCAAATGAAATAATTATCTAAACTGCAATAGTGTAGCTGACACATTTTCCAGTTTCTGTTCTCAGTAATCCGTGGTAATATCTAAATGTAACACAATATTTTGATTCTCATTGCAGAGTATTTGCATTGTAATTTCTGGATTAAATCCATAGAAAATATGTGAGATCGTCATTATGTTTCAGAGGGCGCTTTTCTGTCGTATGCAAGGAATTTTATATTTGTTTTCCCATTAAGTGACACCTGTAAGAGGTGCTGTCATATATTATCATCATCCTCTTGAGGATCCTCTAATTAACACTCAAGACTGTGTATATCCACCACATTATGGTGATATTGAACTATGGAATGAGACTTAAACATGAGCCTTCTTTTATACAAGACTGCCTTGTAGGATTTTAGATGGAGTTTAATGGCTGAAATTTGAATGGAAAGAAGAATGAGCCCAGTTCCAAATGGGGAATTATAACCCAAGTCATTGAGTGGGAGTAGGGGAGATTGTAACAGTTTAGAGTGGGCGTCACCACGCAGGAAAACATTGTTTCTCCTTTGCCAGGCTATAAACATTGAACAACCCCTCTTATTTTTTTAGAAAGTAGTCAAAATCTATTTTTATTAAAATTATTGATTTGTTAAGCTTAAAGGTATTACCCAATAAAACATAGTTTCTGAGATCACCTATTGTTCAACATTGTGATACTAAGTAAATTTTATATGTAACAGGATATTAAAAGGGGCTTCTTGTTACTTTAGCTGCTGCTGAAAGGCTAGCAATAACACACACACACACACACACACACACACACACACACACACTATTTAAATACAGGGTCATACAGACTGACCTCCCCTACAGCGAAATTAACTGAGTGCAAAAATGGATTATCTGGTACTCATCAATGCTCCTGTAATCTAGATTTAATGGGAATTGAAAGTGCTTACTTCCAGGCTTATTTGTAGGGTCAGCAGTGTCCTTAGACATTCACTGTCCCCCAAGGAACAGTCTGAAAGATGCAGACTGTGGTGGGAGCTGCCTCTGTCAGCAGAGAGAAAGAACAGCCACTAGACTTACCACCAACATCAAAGCTTGTATTCAACAGGTCAAGTGGTGCCCGGACTCAACTAAAAGCACTCCTGCCTAGAGAGACAGTGTGGAAGAACGAAGCCGTTCCTGGAGAGTGCCTCATGAATTAGATGGGAAACAAGGAAATTCTAAACTCAGGCAGCTCTCAGCTTGGGGGCGGGAGGAGTAAGGCTGGAAAACATTCATGTTGAAGGAAAGTAGACTTCTCCTGTACTCTACCGCCTGTCGGTCATTTTGAGTACTGCCATGATACTTGTGATTGAGTGAGTACAGAAGATCTGTTGGAGCTGGGTCTGACCCCGAGGCATGGACAAAGAAATCCACAGGGTGGGTGGGTGAAAAGTGATGGTGGGGCAAGAATAAAAATCACATGCCACTCTATTGTGGCTCTTGACTATTTCCAAACCAAACCTGTGGGTTCTCCACTTGTAGTCTCGGGAGGAAGGGATGAATGTTAAACAGCGACTCAAGTTCAGATTGGAGAAAGAGTGGCTGAATTTACAAGGATTCCAGTATGTAATACTTTCTGTAGAAATAGTCTGTATTTTAATTGGTCTTTTTATATTTATTTTTTAGAATCAAATGTTCCTATTTCACATTTTGATGAGTAAACAAAATTGAAAGTTTCAAACTTTCGGGTATGTGGGGAGTAAGGCATTACCCTCGCTTCAGCTTGAAGTCTCCTAAGGCCCCTTCAAGTTTCTTCAAACGATAATGCATGGCTCAGTTCCATTGACAACTTCAGCTGTAGATGTTCCTTCAAAGCCAGATACAAGGTATTTTTTAAAACATGAAATTTTCTCCAGACTTTTAAAAACCACCAAAGTGAGGAAGGTTATTGCCCTTTTAACTAACTAACATGGCATCACCTAGAATTTGTTCAAATAGTAGGTTAACTATTATGAGTCTCCAGAAAGTCAAAACAAGTGCCAGTTAGGCTTATGACAAGGGATGCGCCAGCTAATGGGTAAGAGTGTTGCTTTGTCTGAGCTCTTGTCTGAGACTCTTGTAGCAAGGATGGGGTTATCACAGGGCAGGCAGATTACACAATGAAGCGTGTTTGAAACCTTTGCTGGTCCTCTGTCCTTTTGTATGGCTATAATAGAGCCTGACGGTACTGTGGGTCTGACAACAGCTGAAGCTGAGAAACTGCTTGTGTAATTCCCCACTCAATTATGTAACAAAGGCAGCTCTGCTCACTTTTTGAAGTACCTGTCTCTTGCCACAGAATACAAGAATCAGAAGGTCGTTTAGCTTTACCTTGAAAATAACACTGCATAAAAGTTCAGGGCTTGTAAAAGCACATCACAGAAAAATCAAGGGTCTCCCAAGTGAAATTCATTCAGAAAATACATATTTTGGTTTTGATCTTTGATTTTGATCTATATCTTTGGTTTATCTTAAGGTCATGTGGCATAAATTCTAATTTATATATTATTAATCTATAACCCTAAGCCATTTACACAAATTAAAGCCAGACATTTGTGCTGCTTTGCCATTATTGCAAATGTTACGTGAAGTTCAGATGTGAAAACCAAAAGGTGTAAACAGATTTTAATCTGTCCGTTCATTATCTATTCAACCGTTCATTGAGCTAATCAGTCACCTAATAAAATGTTCTAAGCTTCTGTAACATGCTGCGTGTAATACCTGCCTTTGCGGATGGACAAAAGGTAACGTGACAATGTTAGGAGGTAAGGTACCTGTAAACTAATGTGCTAATCTTGGACACAGTAATTAGAGATTGCCCAAATAATGGCATCAGGTGTTGAATCTGGTATAGAATAAACGGAATAGAATATGCCTAAAGTTTTGATGAGTGAACTCTGCACATTGTTCCCCTGAGAATATTCAGTCTTACCTAAAGGAACTGGGTTGCAGGCAATCAGGTTGGCATTAGTAAAGTAAAGCAGTGTGCCAAGAAATGAGGAGACTAGACTCCAAAGACAGTGACAAAGAACTGCAGCTCAGTATCAGGCCACGGTGGTAATGATGAAGTCACAGGAACAGCAGCACGCAGAGTTCTTTCCACAGAGACACAGAGTTTAATGGCCTGAATATAGGCTGGCTCATAAATAAGGAAAATGCAAGCTACTTGGGAAAAACATTTTCTATGTTAAACCAGGACATTGAGTATTCGGTAGAATAATATGATACATAATATTGGGAATGTAGAAAAATGTTAATATCATATGCTTATTAAAACATCATGACAAATATCACAGACATATTGTTACATCTGATAACAAATCAAAGGAGTGAGTGTGTGTGTATGTGTGTGTGTGTGTGTGAGTATGTGATGGTATGTACTGCTGCTCCCATTTTAGAAACAAGAAATTAATCTTAATTAATATTACCTCATTCAAGATATTTATATATAAATATCTTGATAAATATATATTTATAATATATAAATATACTTATAGCATATAAATACATTTATAATATATTTATATATTTACATATAAATATATTTCTAATATATTTATTATATATTATAAATATATTTATATATAAATATCTTGATAAAAATATATATCTTGACTGAGGTAATTGAAGAGAGATTTACTTTAAAGGCTATGCTTACTACAAAACTAGTTTTCTCCTTACACCAAATATGGCTGGTCCTCAGTGAAATATCTGACTTCATGCTCTAAGGATGTTTTGTGTTAAACAAATGCTGGTCATGTTCATGGAACTGAAATAGAGTTAACTACATTAGTGGCGCTGTATCCAACCCAGAGCGCATATCCTGCTTATCCACGCTCCTTAGGCTGCTTGACAAATATTCCTGCAAAAGTCGCACATGTTTTATAAAGTGGAGTGGCCAGGCTTTTATCACAGCATTACACTACAGTCATTTTCCCTGCTGTCACATCGTCATTAAAGTAATATTAAAAATCAGGTTCAGAACTGAATATTCAGAGAATAGATTACAAATGCAATATACAAGATACCACTTTTCAGTGATAAACTAAATATCTAAAAGCAGAGTTTTTCTAGGGTAAGAGGGACTGTTGCTTTTCCTTTGGATTGAGTCTAAATGATTAAAACCAGAATTTCTTCTTCTTTCCCTTTTTGCGCAAAACAGCATCATGTCATTCACATTACTGTATAGGTCTCTGCCTCTACCTTGTACATTTTCTTTTGCCTACCATGTAAATTGAATTAATTATTCTATTAATATGGATTAGCACTGGTTATTAATATGGCAGCAGTTATTCCTCAACCTGCTATTTTACAAATAAAAGACACAGACACCTGTTAGGTTTAGGATAAGCCTTGAAGCGTTAGAGCTGGACAGATGTCAACCTTCTAGGCTGTCTTGTCTGCTCCCCATCTAAACTCCCCATGGATCCTTGCACATGTTCCATTTGGGCTGCTTCTGCTCCACCGGGCCAGTCCTCAGCGCAAGCTGCTCTTGGCCATGTGTGCCAGGATGCCCTACGGTGACCTGCTCCTTTCCTCCTCCTTTCTCTCCTCACCCTTCTGCAACCCCCCAAACCCGGGAATCTTAGCTCTGCCTACCTCTCTGCTGCCCAGCCCAGGGTGGGCTTCATTAGCTAATCAGGAATGGTTTAGAAGGCAAGGTTCACACAGCATCATTTTGGATAGAAAGAATTTGCTTGTAGGACACTAAGGATGGGGGGATCCATTAACATTTGAATACATAGTACCTCCAGATCAAACCCAACCACTGTGACATTTTAAATGTCAATATTATGTTTGTGTGTTTACCAAGGTTGCTCCAAAGAACCTTTTGATAAATACTCACACAGCATACACTCTGTGAGTCTAATTTATTGTCTTACAGTAAATGCATGAACACTTAGAACATGGGACAGAGTACAAATATTTATTTGTGCTGGCTCCTTCCCTTGTGACCATCTTCAAGTAATAACTTGATATTTGATAAGCAAACAAATAAAACCTAGAATTATATTGCTATTTTCTTTACTTACATTACAGGCAACTAGTACTTAAGTTTTAAAAGATTTCCTTCCTGTGTTATGTATACACATTTGTGTGTGTGCAGTGGCGAGAGTGTGTACCAGTCACTGGAGCCGGAGCACGGGGCACCGAACTCAAATTCTCTGCAAGAACAGTGAGCACTTGTACCCTGCTCCACTTCCCCAGTCCTTACAGAACTCTTGAGTCCAGTCACTTGATGGGACCTTTTATGACATTTGTTTTATTCCTCTGATACATTTTAGTTGTTTTGTATTCTTACCATTATAAATGGTAATATCAAATGTCCATATTCTTTGGGGCCCCTTTAGATTGATCTAAATGTTAGGCTTCTTTGGTTAAGGATAAGAACAGTCAACATTTTTATAGCTATTTCCATTATATTTAGAAAGTCAGGCAAGAATGTGTACAATCACCAATAGTTTATACATCTGCCACTTTTAGTAGCTGCAAAAAATGTTGCCTACAAAGCAAATTTTCAGTTTAAGATCAATATTTCAATTTTTTTGGTCTAATACACAAAACCATAAACCATAACAGACAAAGCAGAGACAAGTCTGGTTTAAAAAAAAATAAAAGCCCAAACCAAGCATTGTGAAAAAAAAAACATCTTAGAAATGGCATTGAATTGGTTTTGTGCTGGCATCTAGTGCTGGGCATGGGGCGGTCTTCAGTGTGGTTTGTGTCCCTAGCGAGTCCCCACAGGAGAAAACGAATTCTTTTTCTTTCTGAGAGGTTGTCTGTGGGAGATGGCTTCTGGTTGAGGGGTATGGGCTAGATAGAGTCTATTTCATCCCTCAGTGCTGAAACCCTGTGTGGTGTGCGTCTGTACAGGCCCTGGGCCCAGTCTCTGAGGGCTCCCGCGTGTTCTCAGCCCTTTCTGCAGTCCTGAGGTAGCCAGTAGCTTCTGGTTTCTGCTGTGACTTCCCCCGAAGGATGAACTGTGCCATGGAATCGTGATCCAGATGAGCCCTTTCGCCCCGAAGTTGCTTTTTTTGGGTATTTTATTGGGGCACTGGAAGCGATGTTAGGGCGGCAGCCAGATGCAATGTAGTGTTTTTAATTACTTACATGTCTTCCCTTCCTCCTCATAGTTCACATTTTTGTAATTTATGAGTTTTGCATCGAACAGTAGGTGACTATGTCGATGTTTCAGCGATCATATGTGATATGATATTAATATGTGCACCAAAGCGGTTAGCACCGTCATGCCTAAACAGAAGGTAACATAACATTTCATAAAATGCTGATAACAAATGACATTTGACAAATGAGGTGGACATCCAAGTCTAAAATTTTCCCTTTTCTGTCTGCTCTTTCTTAGAAATTATTATCTGGTTTGTGTGTGAATGACTATTTTTTTTTCCTTTGGGTTCAGATATTCAAAAGGTCACAACTGAAAAGCATCGACTGTAACCTTTAAAAAAGTCAATGCCATCATAAAATACATAGAAACATATTCTAACGCTGCGTTCGTCATAACTGTACCATGCTGACTTACTGCACGTTAACACTGAGGGATTGTAAACAGTAGGTTCCACCCTACTTGAAACTACAGCTGTTTCAAAAAGATACATGTGGTGAAAGAGAAAATTCCAGAAAGTAAGGGTGTTCACAAAATTGTGTGCATGTATGCATCCTGTCATTCCAAGTTGTGTGTGCTCCGTTTAACTTACCGTTTTTTTGTTCACTATTCCAAGCCACTCTGATAAGGATTTTTTTATGATAAAATAAAATTTTGTTCAGACCCTGACACATTAACTGAAGAATTATTTGCTGTTTCTTGACATTAATTTAATGAGCTCCTTTTGAGCAGATTATCCAGAGGTTTTGCTACAGAATATCTTTCGTTATAAACCTTCTTAAGTGGATAGCTTCAAATAAAAGGTTTTGGCTTAATAATGGCAGTTTCTGATGACTTTACTAATATGTAATTGACATACCTTAAAATCCATTCATTTAAAATATGATTCGGTCATTCTTAGTAACTTTATAGTTGCACAGCCCTCACCACGAGTCACACATTTGGATTGTCTCAGAAGGTTCCTTTGTGAATGCGTAGTCATGGCCCGGTCTACACGCCGACACCCAGTTTTTAGTTCTCTGGTGTTTGCAATGTGCAGAAGTGCATTCTTGCATTTTTGGAGAGTGGAGGTACTCTCCACTCATGTGTCTGTGCATCCCCATGTCCCTCTACCATCATCTCTCCTTTCCCTCTCCCTCCTCATCCTCCTTTCTTCTCATCCTTCTTCACTTTAAGGAGAAGACGGTGAGCTTGACACTAATGATTCTGTCGATTAAGGGCAGGATTAGAGCTACCACATTTCATTCCCAATGCCCAAATGTATCTAAGAATTGTTGATTGCTGGCATCATGCGCTGTCAACCACCTTTTGTGGGAACTTTCAAGTGGGAGTAGCTGTGATAGGCACCTTGCTTTCTGCATCCTTAACATTGCCACAGATGTTGGCTTTTTAAGCAGTGAAGTTCACTTTTCAGGCTTTGTGCTTCCCTGAGAAAACTAGCACTTCCAGTACAGACTTCCTACAAAGATGAGCAGGAAGAATTATCCATTATTTGAATCTACGTTCACTTTTTTTGTGTGTGTGTGTCTTGGTTTCTCAAGGCTTTCATCATTTTTCTTCATTTCTAACTAAACAAGACTAAGCAGGAGGGAATATACACAGTTTCAGTAACTTCAAGTTAAAAGAAATGGCATCAATCAGACCTCCTGGGTTTTGGAGCAAGATGGTGTACATCTTCCATTATAAATAACACAACAGAAGAGTCGTTCATCAGACGCCGTGACTTTGTGATTATGGTTTAGAGAAGGGAGGGTTACAGCAGTAAAGTAACGCAAAGCCAAACCGGCAGGGCCAGGAACACAGGAAAGCAACCTGATACGTTTATAATCCGCTTCTCACATGGTGAGGGACGTGCGATGTTCACCATTTTACCTTCCTGGTGAGCACCAACGTGTGAACAACAATGTAGAGAAAGACAGACTTCTCGAACTGAACGAAATGCCTGATGGCCTAGGAACGGCCCAGAACTGTGTAGACAGCAGTGTGAATACGGACAAGTCAAAACTGGATGCAGCCACCCGGGTCCTGGTCTCGCTTTTGTGGGAAGCTTGTCAGCCCTCTTCCGGTTTAGACTGAGAGGCGCTTGCAAAGACACCCGGCACAGGCAAGATGAAACAGGAGAACACGGAGGCCTAGGGGTGCTGTTGACGTGGGAGTAGAAGCGCGTACATCCTAGGCATGCGCAGTTTCTACTTCTGTGCTGACCCACCGGCAGTCTCTGCTGGGCCCGGAGGAGCCCTGCAGCCCCCTGCAAGCCTACCCCAGTCAGAAAGAATTCAGTTTGTTGTCATAGGAGTTACCCGCTGAGTGTCTGACTCAGAAAAACACAAGGTGGATGGTTTTCAGGAATGTGCGCAGCAAGACGGTACAGAATAGATACACTTCTCTGCATGGATTATTTTCAAAATCCTAGTGAAAAAACACAAATTAAAAGAAACATTAGAAATAAAACAATAGAACATGCTTATGACTTAATATCTTGCTTCAAGCAGCTTCTTCTTTCCATGGGTTTTAATCCTTTCTTGGCTCTTTCTCCAGGTTGAGGCAAAGCTGTGATTTATCAGGGTAAGAACCTGAGTCAGGGGTCTCCAATAAACTCCCTTCCTCCTGTCTTCCTGTATGCCTAAGCAGAGAATGATAGTTCTCTCAGTTCGACAGAACTAAGTTTCTGTGCGCACCCTGAAGCCGCTGACGGAAGTGTGGAAGAGCTTTGAATGTTCAAAGCCTGAGTGGACCGTTGCTCGGTCACACTAACTGTGCTGCCTTGTATAGTCATGTTAAAATAGCCTGGCTCTGTATCTTCATTCTCTCTTACGTTAACCCACACCCCCTTTAAATAGATGAATAGGTGAATGTTGCAGCACAATACATTGTGTACATGCATGGTTTTTTCTATAAGAATAAGTAAAAAAGTATTAAGAAAAGAAAATCAGAAAGATTTAAAATATAAACTCTTCAATTTTTGGTAAATTTAGATTGAATCTTTGCATTCTATAAAATTTTGAATTATTATTTTTTAAATCAGAGTTAATTTTGAATTCAAATAAGATGTCCTAGTTAGCAAAGTATTAGCTATGTGTTAATCAAAATAACATGCACATTATAAAATCAGAATCTAAAATGGATAACACTAATTAGGAATATAACTTATGCTAATTAACAGCCAACCCACCTGTGCATATAGAGCACACATATTTGTTTTTGCTTTATTTATTTTGTTTTATCTTTAAAAGAAAAGTGTTCACTGTAGCAGGCAACACTTTCAGTGCTATCCAGTTGCTTCTTTCTGAGCCTCTAAATATAATTTAATACTTAATGTGCTCTTTGGAAGTAAAATAAATTTTTTTTTAATTTTCTAAATCAGTACACTTCCTCCTTAAAATTTCTCTGATCATCATAAAGAAAAAAATAGATGAAGACGTTAGTGTGTAGTAAATTTCATAAGTAAAAATTTAGCTTTAAAGAAATATTCTGCTTCCATTTATAATCCTTTTTTTGGGCTTTAGAGACAGCCATAGACATGAAAGAAAATGGAGGTGTTCCTTTGCTTCATTAAAGATAGTCTGGGGAAACATACGTGTGTTTAAGGAACATTTTGTGCTCTTCAATGAAGAAAGAATGACTAACTGGTTTTCTTTTACCAGGACCTATGAACAACTTCAGTTACAGAAATGGGGCTGTGACTTTCCCAGAATGCCTTAGCAATGCAAATGTCAGAGCGGTCATGAGAATGGCAAAGCCGTTCTCACCCTGTGGAGATGCTGAGCTGAGGATCCCTCCTTGCGCTGCTGTCTGTCTCCTCAGTGAGGTCTGCTAGTAAAACAAGGAACTGGACTTGCAGCCTGTGGTACACGGATTTCAGGGGGTGCTCAGTAGCCAGCCCTCTCTTCTGTGTCCTGCCTCCAGTGAGTTCTAAGAGCCTCATTAGCTCCTGCCCCAGATGCTCCTCTGTCCTGGGTGCAGTGGAGTTGTTTGTTCATTTATTTCTGGGGATTTACCTTGAGGCTCTTGTCTTCAAACCATCCCGTTCTGCGATGTAGCCCAGGTTGTCCTTGAACACAAGTTCCTCTTGCTTTGGCCACTTTAGTGCTAGGACCACAGGGAGGTAGCATCACACGTGGCTTGCCACTCCTGCGGAAGAAGATTCCGTCTCCCTGTTTCTCACTTGGAATACTCCAAGCTTTTTTTTTTTTTTTCTTTGCTTTGCTTTGTTTTGTTTTGTTTTTGAGACAAGGTTTCTCTGTATAGCCCTGGCTATCCTAGAACTCTCTTTGTGGGCCAGGCTGGCCTCATATTCAGAGATCTGCCTGCCTCTGCCTCCCAAGTTCTGGGGTTAATGGTGTGTGCCACCATGCCTGGAATTTCTTAAATTTTTTATATGTTTATTGTTATGGTGGTGTGTATGTGTGTTTGTGTGTGTGTGTGTGTGTGTGTGTGTGCACATGCCAAGGTGAGCGCATGGAGAGGCAACTTTGATGGCTCACTTCTCTACTCCCTCCTTCCTGTGGGCTCCAGGGGTTGAATTCAGGTGAGCAGACCTGTGTAGCAAGTGCTCTGTCTGCTGACTGGCCTGGGTCTGGGTGGTCTGTTGTCCTATTCTAGACGTTTTGACAAAGTCATGAGGCTAGAGAAGAGACTGTCTAAAAACCTAACAAGAAGGATGTCCAAACATGCTGGGCCACGAGAGGCCACACAGCAACTCCAGTTAGAGGCAGATGTGAATGTACTTTTTCTCTGCTCGCTGAGAAGGCCTTACTTTCTATAGGTCTGAACCTGCTACACATTATCATATTTTATTTTCCTCTCAGAATTCTTCATGGAAGTCTGACTTTCCGGCATCACCCTAAATTACTGGAAGTTTCTTTTCTTTTTGTTCTTGTTTGGCTTTCAGGAGAAAACATCTCTTGCTATGTATCTCAGGCTGTAAGTAAATCTTCCTTTTGACGTATTAAAAAAAGAAAGACTTTAAATAAATAAATTTTAAAAAAAGAAGGAAAAGAAAAAAAAGACCCACTTCATAGAACCTCTCTATGTTACCAAGAGAACTGGTCCAATTAAGTGTTTACTGTGTAATTCACAATCATATATTTAACTGGTAAAAAGGTAAATGGCTTGATTGAGCTCAAATAGCTAATTCTGCATGAAAACAAGTACTGATTCTATGATACTTTGGTAGACCCAGTGTCCATGTTCTGACCAACTTCTGGATAATATGTCCTCATCCCTTAGAGAAATGAATAGTCCACCTGATTGCTACACATTATGCCTGATTCATTTCTGTTGCTCCTTTCCCTTGATGCGCATCAAAGTTGTACTATGAGGCTATTTTTCCTCATGCATAAAGTGCCTTAAAAAAACACAATTAAAGTGAAACTTCTATCCTAGTAAAGTACCCGCTAAAATAATATATACTCTTATCTTTATTAAATATTTGACACAAATACCCATTAGACACAAGCTCTTACTGAATTTAATTTCTATGCCCAAATTTTCTACTTATAGAAGCAAATGAGATTGTGTTGTAAAGGTAGGGTTTTATGTTTAAAGAATGCTCTCTCATTTCACAGAAGAATTGGAAAATAAAATTTTAGAGCAAGAATTTCCATGGAACTTTTTAACAATCACGTTGATGAGCCATTGACTTGTTGACATTCTCTGTAAAACTGAAACCTTGAATTGTGTGATAATTTCTTTCCTGTTGGAAAAGAAAATGTGCAAAATGTCGTTAAAAAAAAGCCAATGACAAACTATAGGGAAAAAAAAATCCTGTTTTCAGAGTTCTGTCTTATGAAGAGAGCAGCGAAAACAATCTTAATGCATGGCTGTCCACTCAATACATCCAGGCTAGTCTCAGTTCTTGCCACATTTGAGAGGTCCTAATTCAGATTAAAGGAAACTGTTCATTAGGCTTCATTCCAGCTGGCCTTCCTATGGTAAGAGGCTGTAGCCAGATAATTTATAATGATTGTGGGAATGTGTGAAGGCATACGTAAAAACACATGTGTCATATGTTTTTATTTATATGACACACCTTTGCCGTGTCACCCCTTTGTTAGATGAATAGTTGTTGAAATGCAGTTCTTCTTGATAGAGTTTAGGTGTTCTAAGCACATAGCTCTAGATGATAGACTATTGGCTGTAGACACTACTCTTGTTCTGGATGTAAAATTCATGGTCTGTAGAGCAAGATGTTTTCCATGATGTTACCACTGAGAAAATTTAGCACTCTGAAATCATAAAGACTGTCATTTGCCTACCCTCTGTTTTTTAGGTAAGTGTATATAATTTTAACTATTTGAAATGTTATTCCACCCACATGCAGCACTCAAGTACAAAAATCACTTAGAACATAGACAAGGTAATTCATGAAAAACAAATCATGGTATCAAAATAGTCACAGTATCTCTGTAAAAATGTGAAGTCAAATGTCATCTCCCACTGGAGAGAGACTAATGTTCCATGCACAAAAACTTTTATTCTAAGTATTCTGCAACAGAATAAAGTTTCTTCATTCTGAAAAAATGCGATCATTTATATTACTTATCTCAGGTGCTATGAATGGGTTTAGTGTCTCCTATGTCTCCGCTTACTTCACCAGGCCAACACACCTCCATTTTTAAGGCTTTACTTTATGGAAATCCATCTTTGAAAAGCTTCTTGGGTCATCAGACTGGCCTAGAAACATTCTCCTTGACTTCCTGACACTTTGTATTTACCATAGCACCAATCATATGTTACTTGAAGTTTTTTTTTTACATCTCCTACTAAACTAAGTTCCCAAAGAACAGAAATTTTCTTCATACTTACCATAATATATCCATTCCTGTATCAACCCTAGATCAATAAGGAATATCTTACCAATTAATATTTAGCTGAATCAAACTGAACATCTCAACTGCCAGAAAATCAGACTTTACTCCTCCAAGCGAGACATTAGCTTTAGTCTTTGCAGAGCTGCACAATCAGTTTAAGAATATTTCTTTTTAGTTCTAGTTCTATGAATTTTTATCATGTGATGCCAGTGAACTTTGTAAAATTATTTCACTGAATCTATTGGAATGATTTTCCATTTTTTATCTCAAAATCTATGCCCATGGTCTGTGAATACTTTAGTAGCAACAGTCCCAAGAGCAGAAACTGTGAGCTGTAGGGAGGAAAATAGAGCCATTCCCAAATCCAACCAGAAAGCTCTTTTTTTTCCCTTCATCCTGCATCCCATACCATGAGTGAATACTTTCTGGGTGATTTATTCCAAAAGTTTTTTCCTGAAAATTGAGGGATCAGCATGAGCATCACGTCTCTTCAAAACCATTTTTATTTCCAGAACAAAAAAATATAAGTGCTTGTCCAGAACCAAAAGGCACTGTGTTCCACAGGTTAGTTTCCTACCACTGTCACTGTTTTCTTTTTTCCCCCTATTTATCTATGTATCTATGTATCTATGCATCTATGTATCTATGCATCTATCTATGCATCTATCTATGTATCTATGTATCTATGTATCTATCTATGTATCTATGTATCTATCTACGTATCTATGTATCTATGAATCTATCTATGTATCTATGTATCTATCTATGTATCTATGTATCTATCTATCTATCTATCTATCTATCTATCTATCTATCTATAATTTATTCACTTTGTATCCCAGCTGTAGCTACCTCCCTCTTCTCTTCCCATTCCCCCTCCCTCCCTCTTCTCCCCCTATGCCCCTTTTCTAGCCAAATATAGGGGAGGTCCTCCTCCTCTTCAGTCTGACCCTAGCCTATCAGGTCTCATCAGGTCTTGGCTCCATTGTCTTCCTCTGTAACCTGGTAAGGCTGCTCTCCCCTTAGGGGGAGGGGATCAAAGAGCCAGCCACTGAATCCATGTCAGAGACAGTCTCTGCTCCCCTACTAGGGAATCCCAAATGTAGACTGAGTTTATTTGGCAGCTACATCTGAGTAGGGGTTTTAGGTCCTCTCCATGCATGGTCCTTGGTTGGAGTGTTGGTCTCTGCAGGCCCCCCTTGTCTCAGATTTTTTGGCTCTGTTGGTTTCCTTGTGGAGCTCCTGTCCCTCCATCTTTCTATCTCCCCATTCTTTCATAAGGAATAGTGCTACTTCAAGACCCAGCTACACCACTCTTAGGCATATATCCAAAATATGCTCAACTATACAACAAGCACATTTGCTCAACCATGTTCATAGCAGCTCTATTCATAATATCCAGAATCTGGAAACAACCTAGATGTCCCTTAATTGATAAATGGATACAGAAATTGTGGTACATTTACACAATGAAATACTACTCAGCTATTAAAAACAAGGAAATCATGAAATTTTCAGGCAAATGGTGGGAACTAGAAAAGATCATCCTGAGTGAGGTATCCCAGAAGCAGAAAGACACACATGGTATATACTCACTCATTAGTGGATATTAGCCATTTAATATGGGATAAACATTCTAAAATCTACAGACCTAAAGGAGCTAAGCAAGAAGGAGGACCCTAGGGAAGATGTCAATCCTCACTCAGAAGGGCAAACAGGGAAGGCATTGGAAGTGGGAGAAGACAGGAAACAGGACAGGAGCCTTCCACAGAGGGGCTCTGAAAGACTCTGCCCAGGGTATGGAAGCTGATGTTGAGACTCATTGTCACGGGGTTCTTAAGGCAAACAGACAGCTTAAAGGGGAAGATGCTCTGCTTTTGGTTCAGAGGCTTCATGTCCACTCCTTTGTGTTTGGTCTGCGGTTAGGCAGGAGGACCATGGCAGGGAGACAGGAAGGGAGCTGTGCTTTGCATGGCAGGTCTGGGAAAAGTGAGGGGAAGAGGAAGGAGAGGATAACCCCTCCCGTGGCAGGCTCCCAGGCACCAACTCCTCAAGTTTGCTTGTCTCCTGTTCCCTCTCCCTCCCGGGAGTGTCCTCAAATGATGAAGCCAGCAAGACATTGGTCCTTTGAAGACTTCAGAGCCTCAGAGCCTTGAGTTCACTCACTTCCCGGAAGTGGCTTCAGCCTTAGCACCGGGCTTTGGGGACACTTCCCAGTAGGACTCCAGAAGCCCTCTGTTTCTCTTTCTGTTCCCTAGGTTTCTGTTTTACCGTTTCCACCTGCATTGCGCTCGCTCACAGATGAGACTGGTTACCGAACAAGTGCTGGCTTGTGACACGGATCCCTACCCCTCCACCTGCACATTTCAGGGCTCTCCTACTACCTACTTTCCCCAAATGTCCCCGGAGAGAGGAAGCCAAATGCTTTCCTTGAGAGAGAATGAGGATGAGAACCCAAATTGTAGGCTTTTCCTTCCAGTGCTGAAGTGTTTGAACTTCATCTGGTGACTTTTACATTTCTGAACAGATAAGTCTTACCAAGAAAACGTGGTCAGAGGAAGAGAAACCTAGGGCATTTAAATAAAAGATCGGGAGATAGGAAATTGTGTAACTGGCTGATTTACAGGTCCAGTCAGAGGTTGTGAGACGAACAGCAAAGTACAGATTTAATGACGCTGGAAAGAAAAGAAATGACAGCAAGTTCAAGACCTTGTGGATAAAGAACTGTCAGGTTACAAAACAAAAAAGAAATAAGAATCTTGTGCAAAACCTTAAAGATTTTTCTCTAGATAACCTAAGTCATAACTGATGGTAATTTGCATAACAACTATTTGCATATTCTAATTTATTTGTGTGAATTCATTAGAATGCTTTCCTTAAGCACTGTTGATGCTGGAAACTCAAGAGTGAAAATGTATTTTAATTAATGGTCATGTGGTTGCCTCATGAAAACACATGCACAAAACATTATTACGATTTTGGGATAAGTAAATTTGCTAAGTCATTTAAAAAATACTTATTTTTCATTTGTGTGTGCTCATGTATGTGCATGTTATATGTGTGTGTGTCTGTGTGTCCACGTGCACATGTACAGAGGTCGGAGGAGCAGAATACTGTTCTGCTCTGTCACCCTCTACTGTATTACCTTGAGATGGGATCGCTCACTGAACCTTGCAGCCATCGAGCCCCAAATCCTCTCTGTCATCCCTGCTAAATCCTACCATAATGTGGGGGTCACACACACACACACACAAATACACACCTGGCTGGGGTGGGGTC
The DNA here is from genome assembly GCF_030254825.1 of Meriones unguiculatus. Lineage (NCBI taxonomy): Eukaryota > Metazoa > Chordata > Mammalia > Rodentia > Muridae > Meriones > Meriones unguiculatus. The sequence goes on from NC_083356.1 coordinate 112,886,508, forward strand.
TGGGCATTGTAACTTAGCTCTTCTTGCAAGCTCATGCGCTCTTATACACTGAGCCATCTCTCCAGCCTCTGTAAATAGGGTGTTAGTCCTGATTTTCAGGAGTACGTGGAAAGATCTTCCAAGTAGTTGGAGTCCATGTATTTTGCCAAATAAGCAACATATAGTTGTAAAGTTAAGGTTTTGGAATGTAATTTAAATGGTGCTGATCCCGAATATACATGTTGAAGGATGGAATTTAAAAAAAAAATGTTTTCCAAGTGAAGAGCACCAACCGTCCACTTATGACTTGCAATACCTGTAATTTGTCAGGAATTTTATAACTTCTAGTGGAGTCTATCAATATAATCATAAAAAATTTGAAGACACTGCTTTGACTCTTTTTCACCGAGATACAGATTATCAAATTCATGTTCTTTGCATGTGTGTTTCATAAGGAAAATTGCAAGGACTCTTAGGTATATGTATTTATAAGATTATTAGAGAAGTGTGAAACCACTATTATATGATTAATACAGTTTAGGTTGAGCTTGAAATATTGGTTAAAAGTTACCATCTGTTAAATTACTGGTTCTGGGTTATTGTGAACCAAAGAAAGGGACTCTTTGTCCAGCCATTTCCTCTTATCTTAAAATCAAGTCAAATAAACAGAAGTGGCAAGCTAATGCTAAAAGCCGGAGGAAGGTGTCTTCACCCGAAACCCTTGGCCTTGCTGTCTCACTCTTTCGTAGCTTACTCTTTCCACACCTTGGCTGAGGCATCACCAAGCAGAGCTCCCCCCGCCCTCACCAAGGGCCCACAAAATGGAGCAGAGCCAAGCAGAGCCAAGCACCGCTCTGCTTTCCCTGCCAGCCCTCTATCACCTGGCCGGCTTCAGCAACGATCTCAAAAATCTGCAGAGTCGAATTTCCTCTCAGGCCTGGTGCTTCCTTTGAGTAAACAGCTTCTGCTTGCTGATTGCCACCTTGCTCCTTATGAATTCCCTTTCACAGCTCTGTTCTAGCTAGGTTTCCATGGTTGTGACAAACACACGTGACTAAAAGCGATTTGAGGAAAACGGTTTACTTTGTCTTACAGGCTGTAGCCTGTTTGAGGGGAAGCCGAGGCAGGAACGTCTAACTTCATTGCTTCAGAACGCTGGACTTGTAGCTTCCACAAAGCAGACTGACCCCTCAGAAAAGGCTAGACCGTGAAACAGTTTGGCTGCCATTTCAGTTCTGACACTTCCCCGACACCGTTGACAGACTTGTAAAGGACGTTAACAAACTGGAGATAATAATAAGTTCGGCCTTTACATCAGTTCCCCTGCTTCCTGTCATGCCATGGACTTGGAGATGGGTCTGAATATTATGTTATACAAGTAAATGTTTTTGTATTTTCCCATAAAGAATTGCTACCTTTACTGTCTCATTTCTCTGAGCATCTGGTGCTCCTTAGGACTGCCCTAAGACATGGCACCTTGGCACTCAAGGAGAGGCAGAGACAGACGGATACCTGGCATTCTCCCTTAATTTCCTGAAACAAATCATAAAGCCCAGGAAATAATTTTGTGACTTTCTTTCATTTTTTTTTTCACCAAGTTACAAATAATTTTGCTCAATCCCTCTGTGAAATATATGTACTTCCTGTGTGGAAGAAAGGAATGCCCTTCTCGGTGGAGACACTGGGTCACTCAGATTCATTTGAACAGAGCAGCTTTGCTCCACCCACTCCCCTCCACCGCAGTTGCAGTGGTCATACTGGTTCATCCAGGCCTCTGTCTCTGTCTGCGTTCCATGACTGTGTCCGTCATGTCCGTGGTCCATCCAACCTCATCATACAATACACAGCCTCCCAGTATCTTCGGCTCTGCTTGTTCTTATAAATGGTCTCGTCACCTGTAGAACTCTTACGAAACAAAGCTCATGCTTTTCTCCCGGTTATCTTTTATGGCAAGTTCCTTAGCTCTCCACACCTTTTGAAATGAACAGAAATGGTTTTTCCCCCCTAATAATAGTGACTGGGACAAGAAAGACATTGTCCCAGTAACACTTGAGTATGTAAATGCTTTTGCCATCAGATTCAGAGGAAATCTTGAAAGTGCTTAATGGATTTGTAAAGCGAAAGTCTTGCAACAACCAAGTGATTGTCAGACCCGCCTTCTCCCCTCTGCCCACCTCTCTCTCTCTCCCTCTCCATAATTCTTTAGGTTCTTACCTGTTCAAGGAAGCCTCTGTAAATCTTCCAGTAAACACAACCTTTAAGCACAAGTGAAATTGTTCTTCTTCTCCACATCGAAACTAATTCCCTTTTATTAGAAAAATGTTTTTTTTCTTTAAAAGAAAGTCTTAAGTTCCATGAGCGTGTTCGTTCTTACAGACTTTCTCTGCAGAATTAAAGACAAGAATGATCATCGTGGATTGACAAAGAGTTTGCTTGGCTGGACCCTGGTTGGAGTCCTGGATCTGCTAGACCCAGCCGCGTGCTTGTAAATCTAGTTGTAGCTAAGACTCCTGTGAAGTCAGACTATGAAGCCTCCTTGTTTTCAGCAGCAGTTTCTGTATCTTCCACCGTCCCTAGGTGATGTCTGATGGTCCTGGCCTGTCTTCAAGGATTGCCTGTTGGGTCATAGTTTTCTACTCGCTCACCCAACCCCGCCGCACGTTCCCTATCACCCTCGCTCGTGTTTGGAATGCGGCCCATCCTTTCCTGTAGGGGAAGGAAGTGATTCTCAGTAAGAGCTTCCTTACCAAGGCCTAACAAGGGCCCAGGTACTCGGAATTTTCGGTGACGGCTGTCAGGGGCTGAGTCGTTGGTGTTGGACGGGGTGTGCGGCAGCTCCGGCTGGGAAGAGGGTTCAGCGCAGAGCTCTCACTGCGGCTCCGAGTTCATTAAATGCTACTTGTTTTTGCACCCGTCTCTAATTCCAAAGAGACTTGGACACTAATTATCTTTCTACGTTTGTTGATACTAACGGAAGTGTGGAAAGCTTAGCTGTGCGAAGGGCCGCTCTGGCTGGTACAGAGCAGTGTGCCGGCGGGAAGAGCTTGCTTTGCTCCCGCGACTTTCTCACAATAACCAAGATGACAACAGGTGACGCCTTTTCCTGCTCAAGCGCAGCGCAGCACACAGTCGCTCCTCTCATAGAAAGCAAGTAAGCTCTGCGAACCGCGGAGTCAGATGCGCAGTCTCTGTGCTACGACGGAGGCTCGCGCTCCGGGAGAAGAGGCAGGCGAGCCTGACGGCGCATCTGTTTTAAACAACTAATATTTTCAGGTTCATTGACAGCCACCTGGATTCTTGGTCAGTTTTACCAATGCAACGTAAAAATTAGCCCCTGGGGAAAATGCTTATCATTTTTAAACTCAAGAAAATAAAACACATTGCTTAAAACAAAACTCCTTGATAATTGCTTTAAAATTTCTAAAAAATGGAAGCAAAGTTTAAAAAATATCGACATTTTGTTATTTATAACATATACACACATATATGTATATATATACACACATATACACATGTACACACACATATATATAGATATATATCTATATAGATATAGATATAAATTTTTTGAGACAAGGATTTTCTGTCTAACAGTCCTGGCTGTCCTGGAACTTGGTTTGTAGACCAGGCTGGCCTCAAACTCACAGAGTTCCACCTGCCTCTGCTTCCTGAGTGCTGGGACTAAAGGCATGAGCCACCATCATTTGGCCATAATTTTATTTCTAATTAAAAAAAAATCAGTAGGAGAAAACATATTTGTTGCTGGGGAACAGAAATATGTGCCCCCTTTCCCATCACATTTTATACTGACTGCCGGTTCTCTGCTGGTAAACACAAAAGATTTTTAGATGTAAGTTTGTGGATCACAACCAAATTTGAATTTTTATTTTTTAATAGCAAAATCAAAACTTTTGTACATTTATTCAGTGCTTCACATGGGTGAGCATGTGTGTGTGTATGTATGTATGTTGTGAGAAAAGATCATAAATTGGGTGAGTAAGGGAGGTGGGAAGGGTTTGGGAGGAGTGTGGGAAGGGAAAGATACGATCAAAATGTTTTAAATGGAAACTTGAAAGAATAAATAAAAAGCGTTTTAAAAACTCCAAGTGAGAATAAGAGGTCTTTAAATCATGCCATCAAGACTGAAGAAGATGTCTGTGGTTCTAATTTCTTCCCCATATACATTAAAGAGTATCTTCTCAGGACAGAGGATAACAATGACTCTCTTCTGAGAGCTTGATGAAGAGCTTCGATGTGAAGGATTGCCTGGTACACCATGGTAGCAATCCCAGCACTCTGGAAGCCAAGACAAGACCTTTGGAATTTTGATTTCAAGGTTAAGATACACAGCAGCCCGCCCCCTCTCTCTCCCTCTCTCTCTCTCTACATAGCAGAAAACAAAGAGACACAAATTATTAAGATTTTAGTACTAAGTATTAGGATGTCTGTCCAAGTGTGTGTGTGTTTCAAATTTTGATTACTTACATTTTGGCAATTTATGTAGGAGCCTCTGTCAATATTAATTTTAAGTTATTTATTGGTTTTATTAATTAATGATAAATATGTATATTTTACTTGTTAATGAGTTGTTAATTTTAGAGATCCATGAAAAGTATGGGCTACAAATTATATTAAAGCCATAGATGAGTTCTTGCATTCAGGGAACAGATTGCAAATGTGTTTATTATGTTAATCAGGAGAGGTTTTACTATATTGTAGAAAAAAGGGGGGGTAAAGGAAAAAGGAGAGACATTTCATTAAGCTTAAAGTGTAATCCTACGAATGTGAGAGATGAAAAATTGGGATGTTAGTGAAGGAGAGAGTGGGTTGGCACAGTTGTCTGTGCAATTAGGTGGGCGCTTGGCGTTTTTTAATTAGTGAGAATTTATAAAGGCTTAAGCTGATCTGGCTTCCAGCGGTTTAAAAAGTCGGCTGCCTACATAGGAGTCCTGGCTTCCCTGACGTTTTGCCGCGTCGATGGCGGTTCTCAACCAAGCATTACTTGTGCTAATCAGCAACAGGTACCACACCACATGGGCTGAGCTGGGGTTCTGGGACACTGCCCTGGGCCTGTCACTGGCAGTTGTCATTTAGGCTCCAGTGGAGCCTCTTGATCTGCTTTGGAACATGACTGTGAAGGTTATACTGCCCCCAACACAACCTATTTATTCCTCTTCTAGGGGGTAGGGGAAGGGGCATGTTTTGGTTTATTGAGACGAAGTCTCTTGATGGGTAAGTTCCATGTAGCCTTGGACTCCTTCACCTTGGCCCTCTGCCTCCCAGGTCACTTTTCTTCAGGAAAAAGGACACGTTCCCATGCCCCAGTGGTCAGCCCTACACCCTTGTACATACAGGCAACACTAACTGCCTTCAGCAGGTTTTATAAATAGGAACAATAATAATGGTAAGAGTACTACTGTTACTATAATAGACGAATAATAATGAGACATGAATCTGAGAGTTGGAACTGGGAGTGAGAGGTGGGTCTGATCAAAAATGCATTCTGTTAGTGTAGCATACGGGATAGCCAAATTTCTTTGTAAACTGGCTATTCCTGGAATCCCCTTTGGTGTCAAATTCCCAAATCCTGGTTTGGCCTGGGTTGGGGCCCCTACGTGTCTCGGGGGAACTCCTCAGGCTCCCACCGAGATGGCAGAGAAAGGCTGTGTCTCCCTTCCCAAATGCTGGCACAGCTAGCTAAGGACAACACCAGACACAACGGAAGTCCAGTCTGTTGGGGTCGCGTGTGTTTCGCCCATTAAGAAGGTGTCTACACAGAGAGACTGGGACAGGAACCATTCGGGGACCTGCCTGGTGCTAGGTTTCAGGGCAAAGTCTCTTGCTTACCACCGTGTTTATCCCCAGCAAATGAAGTCTTGCACTGTGCTGTGTTGCCGGAAGTTGTCACAGCGTCAGTGAAAGCAATGGCCCTTCAGCTGATGCGCAGAGGGGCTGTGCCCTCGTCTTCCATACCCACAGAGACCCACACCGTCTCGAAGGGTACATCCCAGACTGTGCGGACCTGCTCGTTGTCGTGTGCTGAGACCCGAGTCCATCCTCCCGGGACTCAGGACTCTGCGTGGCTCCTGCGCTCAGTTCCCATTTGAGGCCTGTTGGTAGCAGTGATGCCTAAGGTTGGGGGAGGGTGGTGGAAATGGCTTGGGCCTCGAGGCCGAAGGAAGCTGGGTGGCGTCTGAGTCTCAGTCACAGGGGGCTGCAAGCACTTCTGGAAAAGGGCAGGAGTACTGTGTCCTAGTTGAAGGTTGAGAGCGATTCACGCCAGACTTGTGCTCCTTCCTGGCTGTGCTCCGCGCTCAGCCTAGTGTGTGGCATGGCCTGAAGCTCCCTCGGCGAGCCCTGACTCCCACTCAGGCTCTTCGGATTGTACTGCGCGCACTATCTTTCCATAGCACGGCCTGGTACTGAGCTCTGAGGTACTTTTCTTGTCTTTCTCACCAGACAGCAGAGGCTAACTTCCTTCTTGGCTCCCAGAGGTTGGGTGAGGGCAGCTGTCTGACCTATATCACACTCCTGAGGCCCAGTCCTCAGGCATCGGCTGGGTGGTTACAAGGCTTTGTTCTGCATTGGCTATGGCCGCGGCTGGCATTATGTCTCTCGAGGCTAAGATCCGGTTTTCATTCTCTCCCTCCTGAAAGCAGGAGGAATCTTCACTTTGGACTCCTGGAAGCTGGAGGAGCCGAGCCAGCCAGCCAGCCAGCCAGCCAGCAACTCTTTCCTCCATTTTTGTTACGCTGAAACTAAGCCTTGTGGATTCTTACCTAATTTCCATATCTTTTGCAAAACCGATTTGTCTACCTGTAGGGAAAGACTTTATACTTAGGCATCTTGTTCCATTCTCTATTCTCCTCTCTAGCATGTGCCTAATGAACAATCTTTTTTTTTTTTTTGAGATTTTTAAAAGTCCTTCTGCCCAAATGTAATCAGATTTAAATTACATACAGATGGCTGGAGAAACGTTATGCATTTAGTTTTCTCCTCAGGAGCCTAAAATAAATATTATGATAATTGAGAGAAATAGCTTACCTGATCCTATGCAAGGGATTTCACGGCAAAGTCAATAAAATAAGATCGCTAAAGGCCACCAGTTGGTGCTGAGAAATAGAGTGTAAAGTCTTGCAAAAATAACCCAGCAGGGAGAAAAATTCATTATACCGTTTACTCAATAAGGCTCTTCACCAGAGAAAGTTATGATCATGCCTTGCATTAATCTCACTGCTGGAGCAGGGAGCACATAAGCACAAGGGAACAAATCAGCCCAATCAGTGGGAAGCAACCGGTGTTCCAAGGCGTCCCACTGATGGCTAGGAAGCCCTGGCTGCTCATCCCAGTCTCCCGTGCCTGGTGCATTAGCGATCCTACAGTGTGAGAACGACCTCCTATCACGCACATGTGCGCCTCCCTCACCACACATTTGTGTAGGAGAAAAACCTACATATCTCAATACAGAAATATTGGGATGTCTGTGAACAGCGGAGTCTTTCCCAAAGGGCCAGGGTTCCTGAAACTGGTTGGCCCTCTAGCAGGAGATAGGGGGACTTTCAGGTGCTTGTCTCTCACTTCAAAGAGTGAGATTCTCAGAACACAGAGGGTGAGTCTTAGAAGTTATTACAGAGTTATTGGTAGAGGCTTAAGAGGGTGGAGAGCGGGAGAAAGGAAGAGAGAGAGAGACATCAGGTGTCTTAGCTAGGGTTTTTATTGCTGAAATGACCATGATCAAAAGGGAAAAAAAAACCAAGTTGGGAGGAAAGATTTATTTGGCTTTACTACCACATTGCAGTTCATCGCTAAAGGAAGCCAAGACAGGAACTCAAACGGGGCAGGACCCTGGAGGCAGGAGAGACCAGGGAGGAGTGCTGCTCACTGGACTTTTCAGCCTGTTTTTTTACAGAACCCAGGGATGACACCAGGCACAATTAACCACGAATTAAGAAAATGCCCACAGACTTGTGTACAGCCTGATCTGGTTGAAGTGTTTTCTCAACTGAAGCCCTCTGCTTTCAGATGACTGCAGCTTGTGCAAAGCAGATGTAAAATTAGCCAGGACATGGTGTGTGTGTGTGGGGATACACACACACAGACACACACAGATATAGAGTGATACACGGAGAGACACATACACACGTAGACACACACAGAGACAAAGACAAAGATAGAGATAGAGACACAGAAAGGGAGAGAGATAGAGTCATTCATGTAAAACAAACAGGAAGGACTCCAGGGAATACACTGGGAAGTTAGTCTGGGGCTTTAAAGGACTTATGGAAGAAAGGCAGTGGGCTCTGGGAAGAGGCTGGGCTGACAATCCAGTTGGCCCAAGAAAATGTTTAGAAACCTCCACTCAGTTTCAGTCTCACAGTCAGGGGCAGCCTTTTGACAGAGGTGTTCATCTGGAGATAATAAAGAACCAGGAACCAGAGTTCCCTCCTGGCCTTGCTTCAAAGTTCCTGCCCTACTGAACAGTCTCTACCCCCTGTTGTCATCATAGGACACACACATGTGTGTGTGTTTTTATATGCACATCTTTGTCATAGAAACTGATTCAGTTGTACATTTCACAACACACAGGTGTACACACTCCTGAATGGTTTCAGATGTTATTTTAGAGTACGCAGAATTTCCCAGGTGTAGTGCTTCTGTTCATAACATCAGAAGGCTGAAGATTGTTTTGTGTTCTGTTTAGAATTTTCTGCAGTGGAAGAGGTTGGTACTGAGGTTGTCTGCTTAAAAAGACAAAGGCCATATTTGGACCATAGATTCCTTCAGCCTTCATTGCTTGGGCCTGTGAACAAACAACACAGCACCTTGGCTGGAGTGCATGGTGGAGCCAAACTTAGATCACAAGCCAGGCAGCAAAAATAGAGAGATAAGGCTGGGCTCCAGTCCTTTCACAGGATTGCCTCAAGGGGCTAATCAGGACCTGTAGCTCCCACATCTGAAAGGTTCCATTGCTTCCTTACAGAGCCACCCTGGGAACCAAGTCTTCAGAAATGAGTTAACAAGGGTTCTTCAAATCCTGCTTCAGCGGGAAGAATTCGGATGAGTGCCTTCTGGCCAGTCACTTTCTCTGGCCCCAAGCCTTGTGCTATGGAGTGGGTGGTGGGGCTTGGGGTCTAAAGTCAGCCCTTCAGCTCTTGCTTTGCAAGTCCTGCTTGGTGGGAGTGCAGCTCATTTGCAGGCATGACGCTCACCCCCTGGTTGGTCTGGCTTCAGTAAACGGTGAGCTGGGAAATATCTTACTGTCACATTATGTTATACTGAAATACAACGGCTTGGTTAACTCAGCAGGAAAAAAAAATGTGTTGGGCCTAGGGCTCAGTGTGTCAAAGGCTTCCTGCACAAGCATTTGGACCCGAGTTCAGATTGTCAGCATTCGTGTCAAAAGTCCAGGTGTAACTGCACATGTCTAGAACTCAGAACAAGGTACAGGAGAGAGGTAGACCCCTGAGCTTGTTGGCCAGTTAGCCTAGGTGAAACACTGAGCTACAGATTCAGGGGAAGATCTATTATTAAAAAAATAAATAAGGTGGAAAAATCATTGAGGAAACTATCCCAGGTCAACCTCTGGCCTTCACACAAATCCATATGGGTAAGGACGTAGATAACACATAGAGGTACACATAGACACAAACATGCACACACACTCAGACAGACAGACAGACAGACACAGGCAGACATACACACAGGTACATGAACACAGACACACAAACACACACACACACACACACAAATTGAGCAAAGGTTTTGCTATTGGCTAGCAGTGATCATAACTCGCGTTGTCAGAAGTTAAACTATACTGTTGTGGCTAAAAATTCAAGGTAAGTGAAATCTCTGCTGTGTAACCGCTCTCCTGAGAGGCTCTGCCTTGCAGTGGGCACCAAATGCTGCAAGAAGTGAAAGGGCAGAGACGCTTGGAGAAAGGTGGCCGAAAGCACAAGTCTTCGGAATGCCAAGGTAAGGGAGGGGTCAGAAGACAGCAGATGCCCTGCAGACTCTGGACTGGCAGCCCCATGAGCGAGACTGAGAGCGGAACCTCCCTTCTCCACATCGTCCAGCCTTAACCTTGCAGCTCTTGGCGCCATTAAAAGTGTAAGCAACCTCAGCGTGGGCTGTTCTCTGCGCAAGCGCCGGTTAGCTGCCGGTTAGCTGCCGGTTAGCGCTGGGCTGTGGCTTGAAGAACGACAGAAATCTTGTTCAGGAATGCCTTGTGTTTGAAGTAGGGAGCAGAGAATGCAAATGCATGTTAGAACTTTTTCTTTTTTTTTTTTTTTATACAAAATCACATTATAATTGTTTCCAAAAATAGCTTAAAAAGTCAACTATGCTACTAAAATAATTAGTACTTATGCCATTTAAATAGTTATTCTTTGATGGGCTAGCTAATAAGACTGTCTTGGAAAAAGTGTTTGTTAATGCCATTCTATGTTACTGTATGCATGCTAATATATTATTATATATTGATATGCTTAATATTTTCGTAACAAAGGTTTACCTCTAGAGCACACACTTCCAAGCATGGTGGTTTGGATGTTCGGACTCGGCGACTTTCACTGACCTCAGCGGGAATGTCAGTACAGGCTGTGGCTCTGTGTTGCTTACATTTGTTGGGTATGCTGATTTATGCAGTTTTGACATTCTCCAGCATTTCTTCAGAAACTGGCATACATCGGGTAGGCATCCCCTTCGCTGCTTATAGTTTAGAGACATAACTTTTACAGATATGAAAACTTACTATTTTTGTGCTCTGTGTGTTTTTATATAGCACTTGTAGCTAACTGTGGGCACCATCAATATGGCATCTGTGTGGTGAAGGCATCATAATTTCCAAAGCAGGGCTCCTTGGAAATGAGAGAAACAAAGCAACAGCCTTAAAAGCAGTCAGATGATTTGCTTTTAACTAGTTTTTTATTTAAACTACAGGAGATTTTCATTTCCCTGGTAATGTTTATTTTATTAAAAAACATTTTTGAGGACTCGTTGATGTCATTCGTATATCATTTTCTGCTATGGCCAATAAATTTCACTCCCACAGGCAAATGATGCATTTTGGCTCTTGGGTGAAGAAAGGCCTGTGAACTAAGGTAGATCTGTAAAGTGGGCCAATCCTGGATTTCACTCACTCTGGAAATTTTATAGCTTATTTCTTTAACTGGAAACTTCCTGCCTCAGTTTTGTACTTTATGTCCTCATTATTTTTTGTTGTTGTTCTTTTCTTCTGCTCATCCTTTGTTCTCTGCGGTTTGTAAAATTTTGTGGGTGTCATGTTTTATTTTGAAAATATAGTACATGTGTGGGATGCCTTTATTTCCCTTGGGGGCAGCTGGCAATAGGAGTCACTGAAGATAATTCTACTGACAGGAATGATGTGGGAAACTTGCAATCCAGAGTTCACTCAGGGTATGTTAGGGCCTGTGCTCAGTAATTATAGATTGGTATTTTTCTCTCTAATTCTGAAATGATATATGAGGTAAGGTCATTTCTCTAGCATGCTTTCTGTTTTAGTCAAGCTTGTAAGTATTCTACAAGGATCATGAGTTTGTTTAATCTAGGGTAATATGAGCTAAAGTTCAAACACATTGTAAAAGCAAATAATGCATACATTATAGAGTTATCAAAAATTAATGTGTTTTTTCTTTCACTATCTGGGATATGCTATGCTTGGTCTCCTTTTCAAATGAGCAAATCAAGGTGCAGAACTAAAAAAATTGTGCAATATAAAATAACTAGAAAGCAGCAGATCCAATGTTAAAAACCCAAGGCTTTCCACCCCTGCTTTTATGCATACTTGGGCTTCATGACTTTTTATCAGAAGCAGCAGCAGCAACAACAAAAAGCTGCCCAATGTCGAATGCCTCGCAGAGACTATGACAAACATACCCATGTGAAATTAAATCCAGACAATCGCATCTCCCCCTCTCATATTGCCAGGCTCTGGCAGTCCTGAACCAACGCCTCCCTCATCCTAAGGAGGAGTGAAGGGAGCACCACTGAGGGGGTGGGCTGCCCTCGCACCCATTTTCACTATTTGGGATGCAGAGCTGAGTTTCCGTCGCGGTGTCTTTGCTGTTGTTTGGCGCGGCTGAGTTGATTATCTCTTCATTTGCTTTTTGTTGTGGGCATATTTGCCTGGCTCAGCCTACATAGTTGGCAAGGACACTCACATTGTAGAATATGCTGTTGTCTCCTTGCAAACTTTGAAGATGCTAGCGTCCTCAGAGGATTAAACAGGATTCTCCTCGGAGCCCTTTCCCACTCTCTCCCTCCTCTGTCCTCTCTCTCCCCTCTTTCCTCTCTGTCTCAGAGTTAGTATTGTATATGCCTTTAGTATAATTCTGTGAACCTGCAACAGTTGTTATTTTAGACTTTTTGCTTGTATGTGAAGGCATAGTGAGGAACTAGCCAAATTCCTGGAGCAGAAGAGGATTTGGCTTTGCCAGTTTTCTCAGATGAAAGTGCAGGGACGGAACAAAACGATCTCTCCAGTACCTTTTCCTATTACACTATAATTAATGTCTGCACTCGTCATGGAGTAGTCAGAGTAGATTATGACTCCTCTTCAGGCACAAAAACTTTAAATTGAAAGAGAAATTAGTCTTCAGCCATCAAATCACATCAAACTAAGTGAACTTAGAAGAGTGCTGACAAGAAGTGAGCGAGGCTTGCTGGAGCTGTGAACTGGCTGCCATACACAGTCGTCAGCAGCAGGTGATGGATTTTGAGTGTGATGTGGAAAGAACAGAATGCTGTTTTGGAATACTTCTGGAGTTTTTCCTTTCAGCTCTAAATACCTGAGATTCTTCACAATTTCCACAGCAGAGTGGTAGACCTATAATTGCTGCTGGGTTCTAACAACAGGCATAGGCCTCACAGTTATAGACTTCTGGATATCTGCAGTGAGAGTGGAATGAGGGAATTTGTGTGTTTAAAAGAATAATTCGAAAGTATCTTTAATTAGCTTTCTATTAAAACACACAAAATTAATCTAAGTGTGACTACTAAGCAAATGTGATTTAATATTGACATATTTGAATATATGTGCTAATACTGTTAATATCATTTGAACTAGGAAGGGAGTGTCTAGGTTGAGTGCTAGGATCCTGAAATATTTAGAGCACCAAGGATGTGCATAATCAGAAGTTCACTGAGCTCTTAATGCAGAACCAAGTTATGAAAAAGTAGCTGTGTTTGGTCACATGACACGATTAGCACCCAGGAAACAGTAGTGACACCATGACTGTGGCACAAATGCTGTAGCTAAAGTAACAAAGGTGAAATTCAAAACAAAACAAGAACAACAACCCAATCTGTGCTTGAGCCATGGAAGGCACATTGGCCTGACGTTTTATGGACGAGGCACTGAGAGGAACAGAGTTGTGAGGTACCTTAGGCTCCCAATAATGTCATCAGATGACATTTCCTATTCATCCGTTCATTCATCAGCCGTTAGTCTATTACTGCCCTGCATCCTCTAGGAAATGATTGACAATAGCTGCAATTTCAAAGCGTTTATTAAATCCATAGTAAGCAAAAGTAAAAAACAAAACAATAATAATAGCAAGCAGAAGGGAGGGAGCAGAGAAAGACAGAGAGAGAGAGAGAGAGAGAGAGAGAGAGAGAGAGAGGGAGGGAGAATCAGCAAACAGAGAGCAAAACATCATCAAATGAGGAGTTTTGCAGAGAGGTCCGGAGCCACCTGATTGACAGAGCAAGGAAAGGCAGCATCTTCCAACCAGAGCTCCCAGTCTTATCAGCAGAACTTGGCCTGCAGTTGAAGCCGTCAGGCATGGTCTCTCTCTGGGTTTCTTCTCCGGCGTGAGCTTCCCCTGGCTGAAGTCCCACCTTCTCTTTCCTACCGTAGGCATGTTTGTGCTGTGAGATAAACAATACCAACGTCTCCTGGAGACAGTTTACCTTCTAGCTGTTCTCAAGTTTTTACTCTCAGGTGCTTCTGTTGTGTTCTCCTGCTCTGCCATAGTCAGGAAGTTAAAGGGAAGGTGCTTCTGTTGTGTTCTCCTGCTCTGCCATAGTCAGGAAGTTAAGGGACCAGCTCAGTCCAGGAGAAGGAAAAATTTGTCTTGGAAAAATTTTTGAGATAAATATGCTTGAGTCTGAAATAGGGAAGTAACTGTGCTGCCAGGGCCAGCTTCTCAATGAGATCAAGCAATACATAACAATTTATCAGTACTGTGTATGTTACCAAAGTCTAGTAGGAAATTTTGACATGGAACTAAGAGGCTGCAATCTGTAGTAGAAAGTGAGTCTTGTAAGTCTTGAAAGAGAGAATCAACGTAGTTGACAGTTGTCTAGGAGGAGACAGGAGGGAACATGGAAGAAAAGACAACTAAAGGACATCGAGGGAATGCAAATCAAAAAAGAAGAAGCCAAAGTATCGCTATTTGCAGATGATATGCTTATATAAGTATGTGACTCCAAGAATTCGCCAAGAACTCCTTTACCTGCTAAACACCTCCAGTAAAGTGGCTGGATACAAAACGAACTCAGTAGCCTTTCTGTATACAAAAGACAAATGGGCTGAGAAAGAATTAGGAAAATAACACCCTTCACAATAGCCACAAAAAACATAAAGTATTTATTGGTGTAACCCTAACCAAGCACGTGAAAGACTTGTTTAAAAAAAGCTTCAAGTCTCTGAAGAAAGAAACTGAAGAAGATATCAGAAGATCTCTCATGCTCATGGATCAATAGGATTAACATAGTGAAAATGGCCATTCTGCCAAAAGCAATCTATAGATTCAATGCAATTCCTACCAAATACCAACACAATTCTTTACAGACCTTGAAAGAACAATTCTCAATTTCATATGGAAAAACAAAAAAACAAAATTGCTAAAACAGTCCTGTACAACAACAGATGGTCTGGAGTTATCACCATCCCTGATCTCAAGCTGTACTACAGAGCAATAGTAATAAAAACTGCATGGTATCGGCATAGAATAGTGGATCAATGGAATTGAATAGAAGACCCAGAAATAAACCCACACACCTATTGATACTTGATTTTTGACAAAGAAGCCAAAACCATCAAGGGAAAAAGACAGCATCTTTAATAAATGGTTGCTGGTCTAACTGGATGTCTGCCTGTAGAAAAATGCAAATAGATTCATACCTATCACCCTGCACAAAACTAAAGTCCAAGTAGATCAAAGACCTCAACATAAAACCGGACACACTAAACCTGTTGGAAGAAAAAGTGGGGAAGAGCCTTGAACTCATTGGCACAGGAGAAAACTTCCTGAACAGAACACCAAGAGCTCAGGCTCTAAGATCATGAAACTGAAAAGCTTCTGTAAAGCACAGGACTCTGACATCAGAACAAAACAACAGCCTACAGATTGGGAAAAAATCTTCACCAACCCTATATCTGACAGAGGGCTGATATACAGAATATATAAAGAACTCAAGAAGTTAAACAGCAAAAAACCAAGTAATATAATTTAAAAAAATGGGGTACAGAGCTAAGCAAAGACTTCTCAGCAGGGGAATGTCAAATGGCGGAGAAACAATTAAAGATATGCTCAGCCTCCTTAGTCATCTGAGAAATGCAAATCAAAACAACTCTGAGATTCCAACCCACACCTAACGGCATAAATCAAAAACTCAAGTGACAACACATGCTGGAGAGGATGTGGAGAAAGCAGAACCCTCCTTCATCACTGGTAAGAATGGAAACTTATACAATCCTGTTGGAAATCAATCAAGTTTCTCAGAAACTTGGAAATAGTTCTACCTCAAGATCCAGCTATACCACTCCTGGGCATATACCTGAAAAATGTTCTACCATTCAACAAGGACATTTGCTGAACTATGTTCACAGCAGCCTTATTCCTAATAGCCAGAATCTGGAAACAACCCAGATGTCCCTCAATTGAGAAATAGATACAGAAATTGTGGTACATCTACACAATGGAATACTACTCAGCAAGTAAAAACAAGGAAATCATGAAATCTGCAAGCAAATGGATGGAACTAGAAAAGCTCACCCTGAGTGAGGTATCCCAGAAGCAGAAAGATGCACATGGTATATTCTCACTTATAAGTGGATACTTGACATATAATACAAGATAAACATACAAAAGTCTATGGACCTAAAGAAGCTAAACAACAAGGAGGATCCTAGGGAGGATGTTTAATTCTCATTCAGAATGGCAAACAGGGTAGATACCAGAAGTGGTAGAAGAGAGGGAACAGGACAGGAGCCTACTACAGATGTCCTCTGAAAGGCTCCACCCAATAGGGTATTGAAGCAGATGCTGAGACTCTCACCAAAACTTTGGGCAGAACACAGGGAGTCTTATGGAAGAAGGGGGAGAGAGAAAGACCTGGAGAGGACAGAAGCTCCATAAGGAGAACAACAGCACCAACAACTATGGGCCCAGCGGGCTCTGCAGAGACTGATACTCCATCCAAGGACCATATATGGAGAGGACCTAGAACACCTGCTCAGATGTAGGCCATGGCAGCTCAGTTTCCAAGTGGGTTACCTAGTGAGGGGAGCAGGGGCTGTCTCTGACATGACTCAGTGGCTGGCTCTTTGATCACCTCCACCCTACTCATAGATGACCTGAGAAATTTTGACATCAAAATTAAGCGCAAGGATAGTGAAGAACACTAAAAGTTACATGGTGAAATACGTTGTAATAATATATGAACAAGGAGTGTAGTGTGTGTGTGTGTGTGTGTGTGTGTGTGTGTGTGTGTTTGCATGTTTGGGTCTGTGTATCTGTGCCTGTAAATGAAAGGTTCTCACAGCAAACATTTTCCTAATGGCCATCATGCTGAGCTCAACTACTGTTTAATTACAATTCTAGATTTTATGTATAGACTAAGATAGAAACTCATTGTGCATAGATATATGCTTATTTATATAATCTATATGCATGTATCTATATGATCTAGTATCTATATATGCATCATCATCTATAATCTATCTATATCATCTATATATGTATGCGTGCACCATCTATCTTCATCATCTGTCTGTCATCTGTCTCTCTGTCTATATGTCTATCTTCATCATCATCTATCTGTTTATCTTTCATTTGTCTAGCTATCTATCCATCATCCATCTATCTATCTATCATCTATCTATCTATCTTTCATCTATCTATGTATCTATTTATCATCATCTATATTTGAAAAGCAGTGATATTCTCAAGCAGCCCTGATTATTTCCCATCTCTACAGAGGAAGGAACTGAAGTTTAACTATTCTAAATAACTTCTGGGGTATCACACATATTATTGGAATAGACTCTGGGACTGAAAGCCAAAGAAGGTCACTCCAGAGAGCATGTTCTGTGTTCCACACGGGAGAATGCTGCTGAATCACTTGAAGGCTCTTAACCATTTGAACTATAGATTGCACCTGTGTCGTATATGACAGTTAATTAACCAAACAATAAGCTGAGTAACTGTGTTAATAGTTTTCCTCCTTCCATTTTCATGTACAAAGCAAATATTCAATCTGGACAATTACTCTTTGCTTGGACATTCTGTCATCTGTTTTTTAAACCTGACATGGAATTTGTTCTACGTTGTTTTTTTTTTTTTTATTGTGACAAAACACTGACCAAAAGCAACTTAGGGAAGGAAATGGTTTGTTTGGCTTACACTTTCAAGTAACAGTCCATGACTGAGGGAAGTCAGGGAAGAGACTCAAGACAGGACCCTGAAGACAGGCCTGCTTGCTATTCCACACAGCATTACTTGTAAAGAACTCACAGCCAAGGAATGCAGCAGCTCAGCTCTCTTCCACAGCCCAGGCCAACTTGCCTAGGAAATGGTACCACACAATAGATTGGGCCCTCCTACTTCAACAATCAAGAATGCCCTCAACACCCGCCTACCACCACCACCACCACAGTCATGCCCACAAGCCAATCTGATCTAGGCAGGTCCTTAATTAAGACTTCCTTCTCAGGTGACTCTAGGCAGTTGAAGCCAACATGGGCAGAGTTCTTCTTAACTCTATTCCCATCTGTATCAGCCACTCCTAACAGAAAGAGGTACCTAGAAAGTTTGGTGGCAGTAAAATGTACGTGTGCTGCCTGACCTGATTATACTTGTGGTCAGCAGCAATGGCCTTACACGAGCAGTAGCTGAGATAAATTTATCTTTGTCCTGTGGTATCTGAACCTTGAATTTTGACTTCTCTGGTATTCAGTCGGAAATGGGCTAAGTATCCCACCAGCTCTGCAGGCAGAGCATTTTCTAACCATGTGATCCTTTTTTCTGGTAAGCATTTCAAAGACTGTAAAGGCCTGGGCATAAAGCCACATGCTGAGTTTGCCTGGTATGCTCAAGGCCCCGGGTTTGATCCCTACCATCGGAAGAAAAACAAATAGTATAAATACTTTTAAAAATAGTACAAATAGACCATTGCTCATCACTTCCTTAATTTATTCTGACCATTATATTTTAAAGATTAATATGGGTAGTAAAAGCTGAGAAGATGTAGTTAAACTGACAGCACAATTTAAATTAAAAATGAATGAAGTCTTGTACTTTAATCTTGCACATTAGCATTTTAGAGCTTGCTAAATACTGAATATTCATGGCTCAGCATGCTATCCCATTTCTACCATAACTAATTGCTTGATGAAGTTTCAGTGAAATTCTCTTTTGATGCTAACGTCCCTTGAACACACTCATGGAAATGTCAAGTCATGAGTTGAGGGTTAAAGAAAATATTCATTAACCATTAAAACAGCCCAAATATTTTTAAGTTTTAATAGTGGAAGAAAACTCAGTTTCAGCAAAGAAATATTTAAATATGTATTGTCTAGGCAGAAACTAATTTAAGTAATACCACCGAAGGCAATACAATACATTAGCTTAATGTTGCTTAAATGCTTGAATTCTACTTTCGTTCTATAGATTTTCTCCTTTTCTATAATTTTCACACTGAAGCTAATTTGACTTTTATTGGTCTAAAGTATTTTCCTTTAAACTCTTAAATCAACTTTCTAAAACAATATCAAGTTTCAACTCTGCTTGAGGGAATCACCAGCATTCATAAAACTTAAAAAAAAAAGCCCTGTTTAGAAGAAAAATAGTCATTTGATTCTGTATCGAATGGGAAAATGGAATGTTTATATTTAAGGAGATAGCTCGAGGCATAAATTAAATGATTTGTTTTACTCTTGTTTTTATATCACTAAAAATCTGACTTTGGGCCATCTAATCAGTCCGTCGAGATCTTAATATTTATATTTAGAAGAAAGATCTTTTATATTTCCCCATTGTCTTCTGGAAATCTTTACATTTTTATGTTTCCAGTAAATGGTGTTAGAAAGCTAAGTCCCTTGGCCTTTTGTGTGTACTAGCCTTAAGTGCTGAGGGAAACACTATCCATCACCTTGCAGCAGACATAAACTTAGTTAACCACACTGAATGCTCAACCATCACATTAGGCATTTCCAAACATAATTGTAGTATGGCCTAACATAGTCTAAAATTCCACTTTCCACAGCCAATAAAAACATTGTTTTGGGCTAAATCCAAAGTATGCCAAGTTTAACTTGTGTATCTTGGAACTGTTTTAGCAAATGAAACCCCAACGGATTAGCTATGCTTTCTGCTCCTTTTCCCAGTTTTGTAAAAAATGGAGAATAAGAGTACTGGAGTAACTCCTCAAGATATTCTCTTGGAATAACAGTTTCAAATTCTTAACTACATATTGTGTCTGTGCAGATAGGCTATTAAGAAGAGTTAGTAGAAAACCCTTTACAGAAGCTGAGGCTAACTCTGCTTATTACTACTGAACTACTATTATTTTTAAACTTTGTTAGCAGACAGAGCAGGAAATATCCATCCAAATACAGATTGACAGCACGTGATGGTATATGCCTGTCTTCCCATCACCGAGGAGGCTGAGGTTGGGGGTATAGTGAGTTTGAGGTCAGTTTAACCACTTAGTAAATTTCAGTAACACTTAACTACTAACCAAGACTGTCTCCAAGCAAAGATATATAAGTAAAATCAAATAAATGCGGATACAGACAGATAAGATCACTCCCCAATGTGGCACTTTCTCTAAGTGTGACAATCGGTATTCATTTATTCATTGCATTTTGAATAAAGCAGATTTAAAGAAATGCATAGACTACAAGAAAGAGTTATTCCCTCAATCCTGCACAAACCAAGCAGGGAAGTCACAGTGACTGGTGACCTAAAAGATGTATAAAAGCTTTGCAGTGGTACTGTCCATGTCTTCTAGTGGAAGGGAAGATTTTCAATGGCCGCTACAAAGGCACATCTACATATATGTATAAATATAAAATAGTTCATATTGATACCTTCCATTTCTACCCAAGACATAAGATATATATTGATTTCCCTTTTTTTCATATGGAATCATGCCTCTCAATACTGCTTGTTCAGAAGGTTATTTTCTATACGAAATGATTTTGTATACGGGCACATTTATATGTGTAAGAATAAACTTGCCATCTGGTGCTCAAGAACATTTTTCTGGGAGGGAAAAAGGCTGAAGCAACACTGTCATTGCTAATGTTTAGGCAACAGGATTTTTAGACAAATAATACTAGGAAACAGACAACATAGAAAAATCAAATTATATAACATTATTGAATGCAAATCTTAAATTTTATGCATAATTTGTTTATTTCCCCAAATAGCAGCATTTTTATTTGTAATATGCATTTTTTAAAAAATGACAAGGGTTCTTCAAAGACTGAGCTAGTCCTGATGAGACCTAAAAGGCTAGGATCACATAGTAGGTGAGGAGGACCTCCCCTATTTGTGGACTAGGGGAGGGGTCTAGGGGGGAAAGAGAGAGGGAAGGTGGGACTGGGAAGAGACAAGGGAGGGGCCACAGCTGGGATACAAAGTGAATAAATTGTAATAAATAATAAATAATAAAATTAAAAAGGGTAAATATGTTAATTTTCTAAAAACAAAAATAAAAACAACAAGGAAAATGTGTTGGCATTTATTATACAACGTTACAGTAATTTAATGAAATATGTGATGTCTGCATATAGCTAGCAAGAACAAGTGCCTGCCTGTGTGGTGTGATAAACATTACCTATAGCCAGCAGCGTCCCATCACTCAGTCATACTTACCTTCGGAGTCCTGTAGTAATGTCCTGGGATGTAGTAGCAGTAGCTTTGATTTTGTTTGATTTTTATAATACCATAGACAGTACTTTTTGCACCAGTAAAACACAGGACAATTACTTTTCCATACAAATCAGGGTTTAAAGAAAATTTGTGGACCACAGGCTTTAGCTGGTTGGTGCAGGGACTTGATTTTCTAAAAATCAAATTAAGAATTTAAAAAGCGAATTCTGGTGTGCTTTCAGAAAATTGGGAATAGCATTGCCTCAAGATCCAGCTATACCACTCCTAGGCATATACTCAAAAGATGCCCCACCATTCAACCAGGACATTTGCTCAACCATGTTCATAGCAGCTTTATTCGTAATAGCCAGAATCTGGAAACAACCTAGATGTCCCTCAGCTGAAGAATGGATACAGAAATTATGTACATTTACACAATGGGCTACCACTCAACTCTCAAAAACAAGGAAATCATGAAATTTGCAGGCAAATGGATGGAACTAGAAAAGATCATCCTGAGTGAGGTATACCAGAAACAGAAAGACAGGCTTGGTATGCACTCACTTATAAGTGGATATTAGTCATATAATACAGGATAAACATACTAAAATCTGTAGACTGATGCTGAGGGCTAGAGGAAAGTCAGCACGGCCAGAAGTGGGAGGAACTGTTCCTGAGGCCATGGGCTGTGGAGATCAGCAGCCCTGGGCTGAGGTCTTGCTCTTTTGGTTTCTGCAGAGCCCGTTAGCTCACTACATTGGGGTTGCTGCCTTATGTCTGCATTCGGTTTGGGAAAAATCCGTGTAGTAAGCGTGTACAGCCCTAGGAAATACTCAGCACGCAGTTTGTGCTCAGCAAATGGCTACATCCATAAAGTCTCACCAACAAGGCTGTCCTAATCTGAACAAGGAGAGTATCAACAGACATGCTGTGCTATTTGGGCGTTTTTCAAAAAATCCATGACTATGTCTATACTATTGATGTTTTTTTTTTAATTCTGATTTTTTTTATTTTTGAGATTTTATAATACAATTACATTTCTCCCGTCCCTTTTCCTCATCTAAGCCAAATCCTCTGCTCACCCACTCTCCTTCAAATTAATAGCCTCTTTTTTTTTAATTTTTACTAGTTGTTATGGCATGTATATATGTATATGTGTATATATGCATATACATATACATTCCTAAAGTAAGTCTGTGTAATGAAATCTGCATGTATGTTTTCAGGGTTGACCATTTGGTATTGGATAATCAATTGTTGTGCTCTCCCCAGGGGAAGACCACCTCTTCTGCTCCCAGAATTCCTGAGTTGCCTATAACACTCCCTGTACGGGTGAGGTCTTGTGGGCTTTTCTGCTCTTTGGCATGTCTATTAGTGTTGTCTTTGTTCACCCAGCTTTGCCCATCCTTTCCTCTGAACAGTATCAGCATTCAGAACTTGTGTTAAAGTCTTTGCTCCAATTTGAGTAAATTTTTGGACTGCGTGAGAGATATGTGTCTAGTCTTAGTTTTTCTACAACTGGCTTTGAATTGCTTTGGACATGCTTTTTTTTGGGGGGGGGAAATACTTTTTTTATTTTGTCATTTATTTCTAATATGGAATTTCTTAAAATCACCTGGTTAATTCTAATAACAATCTTGCCATCAAATTTCATGGTATGATGAATACATCTTTTTTTAAAGAATATTTTATTATTAATTACACTTTATTCATTTTGTATCCCCCCATAAGCCCCTCCCTCCTCCCCTCCCGATCCCACCCTTCTTCCCCTTTCTGCATGCATGCCCCTCCCCAAGTCCACTGATAGGGGAGGTCTTCCTCTCCTTCTTTCTGAACTTAGACAATCAGTTCTCACCAGAAGTGGCTGCATTGTCATCTTCTGTGGCCTGGTAAGGCTGCTCTCAACTCAAGGAGAGGTGATCAAAGAGCAGGCCAATCAGATTATGCCAGAGGCAGTCCCTCTTCCCATTACTATGTAACCCACTTGGACACTGAACTGCCATGGGCTACATCTGTGCAGGGGTTCTAGGTTATCTCCATGAATAGTCCTTGGTTGGAGTATGAGTCTTTGGGAAGTTCCCTGTGTTCAAATTTTCTTGTTCTGTTGCTCTACTTGTGGAGTTCCTGTCCTCTCCAGCTCTTGCTATTTCCCACTTCTTACATAAAATTCCATTCACTCTGCCCGACAGTTGGCCATTAGGCTCAGCATCTGCTTTGATATTCTGCAGGGCAGAGGCTTTCAGAGGCCCTCTGTGGCAGGTTCCTAGGATGTTTCCTGTTTTCTTCTTCTTCTGATGTCCATCCTCTTTGCCTTTCAGGATGGGGATTGAGCATTTTAGTTAGGGTCCTCTCTTTTGCTTAGTTTGTTTACATCTACCGATTTTAGTGGGTTTATCCTATGTTGTATGTCTATATGAGTGAGTATATACTGTGTGTGTCTTTTTGCTTCTGGGACAACTCACTCAGGATGATCCTTTCCAGGTCCCACCATTTACCTGCAAATTTCATGATTTCCTTATTTTTCATTGCTGAGTAATACTCCATTGTATAGATGTACCACAATTTCTGCATCCAATCTTCAGTTGAGGGACATCTGGGCTGTTTCCAGCTTCTGGCTATTACAAATAAAGCTGCTACAAACATGATTTTAAAGACCAAATTCCAACACTAACATAAAATTTAATATTGGGAAGCCATTGTTAAAGTTGAGGTAAAACTTCGTCTTTATTTTTATTCTAACCTATTTTTTTATAGAGTTTCTCAGTGGTGTTTTGTTCAGAAGTTTTGCTCATCTACGTTCACTCAGCAGCAAATGGTGAGATACAGACCTCAATGCCTCTACATGCTTAGTGTTCTGCTGTACTCCCTTCACTCGTTCACCGACATCGTGGATCATGTATCGCAGAGATGATGCAAGCCATGCCAATATGTCTTTGAAATGAAGTCTGCACCAGTGCTCTGACCCAATCCAAAGCTCTGTGTTAATGACGTGGAAATTAGATCTGTTCTTCCTAAAGCTGCTATTAGAGATGCTGGTGTTGTAGAAAGAGGGTAAAATGTTAGGGAAGAGAAAGACACAAACCCCATGACTGTACTGTGACAGCACAGTGGACTTTGAACATGCGGTGTAGGTTTCTGGTTTCTAAAGTCTACCGTGTGGAAGTACTTGAAGAGTGTGTGTGGAGCATAGAGCGTTGCATGCCAAAGGCCTGACGGTATGAGCCGACTGTCTTCCTCCTACACATCCTACTGAGCCGAATAGAAATGGTGGATAAAGGAAGATCGTTTTTTTCTAGGACCCCATGGCATACTGTTCATAATGTCGAAAGTGATGTAGAATTTTGTAGACTGATTTCTCGTGTTCTTCTCTGGTATTAGGTCATATATCACATGACACAGTGGCCAATGTATTGAGAGTTGGGCTTAGGAGATGGCATTGACCAGTTGAAACTGTGGCTGGAATTTAAATTCAGAGCTTAATAAAGTGGATGTACAAATATATTTTGTTAACTATAACATGCTAGAGAACAATTAGTCATAATGATGAATTGCTATAAAATATGGCGATTCTGGAGGTGAGTTTGGCAAGGAAAGGTTGTTACATGGATTTGGAGTGAGGAACATATTCAGTAGAAGCAAAGAGAAAATTTGAAGCCAAAAGAAGTGTTTTTTGAGGCAGGAATAGATGTGCGGCTTCACGCACACATGTTCTTTACTGTTTCTCCCAGTTAATAACTCCTCTTTTTGCTCTAGAAAGGTAGCGAGCGTAGTGACCTGCTTCTATACATTTGGGTACTTAGAACCCACTGTACGTCCTCCTGACAGTCAAGAGCCGGGAGGGTGCTTGCCTGGCAAGCACAAAGCCCTGGCTTTGATTGCCATGCCTCCCGTCTCCAAATGATGAAAATCAGTGCCTGCCCCTATTCATGTGTGAGTCATGGCCGTCTCTAACGCTGTGAAACTCTTAATGCCCGGAGAAGCCAATAGGTTAGCGTTCGGGAACTTTCCATTTATTGACACTGATTTATTTCTTGGTTAGAGTTTTGCACATTGACTCACAGTCGTTACTGGAAGCTTGAGACAAATTTGAAGAAAGAAAACATTAATTGAATTTAGAGTCACTTTGAAACCAAGCTTAAAATATGGAATAAGGCTGGTGATGATGACTCAGTAGTGAGCTGAGCTGATGAGTGAGCGATGGACTTCACAGTTGGGACACTGAGCAGCAGTGCCCTGTAAGCCGCTTCTGAAGAATTTTCCACTGACTGAAGAATTCCAAATAAGAATACTTTGACATGGTTGAGGAGTGAGGAAACCTCTGACTCACATGGATTTCAACTGTCACGCTCAAAGCTCATTTCTCTCACTTCCAGGATGAGGGAGGAAGTTTCCTCAGCTCTTCAGGGCAATGTGTGCCCCCGGCTACACACTGTTGTCTGGCGGATAGGCCTAATAAAATTTTTAACCTTTCCTCTTGGGCCTACTTGCTGAGGATCTATTCATCCTTCAAGACCCTGTCCAGCCATCTCTGTTTTAATTCTCTCACTCAAAGGAAATTTTACATTGAGGAGGCTCCTGTGTATCGTTCCCTGAACTATAATATATAAAATTTATTTCCTCATACAGTAGATTTATGTATGTATGGCTTGATTCCACACTGAGCAGTGGGTGTTTGGCTGTGAGAGTCTATTTTAAATGATTTCCTTTGTTGTTGTTGATGTTTTCATGGAACGTCACACTACTCCACAGAGTCCTTTCTTGGCAGCATTGGAGGAATGTTAATTGGAGCCAATCAAACTTTAACTGACCTGCCTCTACTCTTTTACTTTGCGATGGACACAACAGACTTGGCATCTAGCCAACTGGGGAAAAAAAAGCTTTCCTTGCCACAAACTGACCTTTCTTACTTAATCAAGAAAGTACGACCTCTGACACACTAATTTTAAACCATAGATCTGATACACAAGTGAAGGGAATCTGTTCAAAATTGTTTATCAGAGGAAATCTGCCTCTCCCAAAGTAACCGACATTTTTAGTCAAATCGAGAACCATTTACAAAGCCATTCTCAAATGTGTTGTCAATTTTACTATCCTCATGTCCTGAATGTGTGTTTTCTGTAACTTAGGCATGGCCATCACTGTCTCTAGGAGGTGATTGCCATGGGAGCTCTTCCTCATTTATGTGATCAAGGCTTCTTTAAAGGCAGCATGGTGGCAGCCTGTGGTTAGCTTGCTTTCTGTCATCTGTCATGTGGAGGCCCTTTGATCTTTGTCTTACCTTCTAGAACTGTGAGAGAATACATTTCTGATCTTTACATATTATCTAGTCTCAGGACTTATGTCACAGTAGCACAGACTGGACCAAGATACCACCATACCTGTTCTCAGGTACAAAATACTTCTGATATAAAGAAATATGAGAAATTGAAACATGTTGCGCATTAGAAAAGGTCTTAAAACATTACTGGAAATTAATACAAGTCCATTTTTAGGAACACACAGTCACATATATGAGGTAGATGTCATTTTTGTATAATTTAATTGGGTTTTATTCTGATAGAGCCAGGAGGATTATGCATTCTTTTGCTGCATTCTGGAGTGTTGATGGATAAGTTTTTGCACGAATAGTTACTTAGATTATCACAGACACGGATTTTGGTGCTGGGAGGAAAGGAAGGCTTGTTACAGGCTTACAAAGCTGAGGTGGGCTGTTGGGAGAAGCATCTGCCTTCACAGGTGTCAAAGCAGCCCAAATCAGAGCAAGGAGCAGGACAAAACATTCTGGGGGAAGGGACCTGTGTGGATGGAGGAGGCAGGAAAGATGTGGATGCATGAGAAGAACAATGCCTTGAAACTAAAAGAAAGTGAGTCTAAAGATCAGTTTGGAGATGGGGAGCAGGAACTTGGGGGGCTGATTGGACAGACGTTAATGTCATAGTGTGATGTCATCAGTGTACACCCACTTAAATGAATAAGAAGGTTTCGTAACTTAATGGGAGCAGTGTGCTTTTTTCCTCTTTCCTTTCGGTGACTGTGACCTTTTTCTTGTCAGTCAGAGGCATTCATCTGCCTCATGCAAGGGTGGGACTGACATCAGCAAAGACAAAGGCAAGGAAAATAAGCAGCTCATTGATAGCCAAATGGAGTTCATAAATCCATTGAAAACTCATGTTCTTACAACCCTGGTCTTGTTCACACCAGAAATAGCTCTCCAAGTGCTGTGTAATTTTCATGACCAAAGCATTTAGACTTTAATGCCCTCAAGTATTTCTCCTTTTTTGTTTGTTTGTTCGTTTAATAGTGAATGATAGGTACTCAGGAGGTAAGGTGTATTCTACTTCATCTTACTGCATCTATTGCGAGATAGAAAGGCGTCTATTTTCTTACCTGACCAAGTCTTGGATGGAATTCACAGATGTAAGGTGATTTGTACAAGTAGTCAGAGTATTTGGACCTCAAATATGTTTGGTTGGGAGTAAAAGTCTGAAGCAAATGGGATTTCACTGTGATTTAGTAAGTTAAGTATCACAGAGGAAAATCTGTAGTACAAAATGATGGGTCCCAGACCTTCAGGGCCTATGTGGATATAGGCCTCAGGTAGCCCTATTAGTCTGGTGTGGACTTTAGGACTCAGTTGATACAGGGAAAGTCTATTCTAGGGTTCTCACTGCTATGGATGGAGGACACTGCACAGACTTCAAAGGCATAATTGCTTCTGCAGAGCTCTACCCGAGATAGCAGGCACACACAAGTTTCCTAGGACAAGAGTGACTAACTTAGACTAACTAAGCAGAGAGTGAATTTAATTGTCAAGTAAGTTTAGCAGCCACAGAATTTAGCCTCGGACATTTGTATGGAGTCAAGTGACTAGATGGCCAAGAGGCCTTGTTGCAAAGATCAGAGATTATAAGGAAGAGCAAACACCTGAAGGCATGCATCTGAGGCCACCTGTATCTTGCCTCCTCCATGTTACAGAAACCCAGTCCTTCAACTCAGAGGCAGCTTCAAAGGAAGGTGGCATGTAGTAGAAATCTCAAACAATGCTCTTTTACTGGAAGTGACTGGATTTTTAGAAAAAACAAACAAACAAAAACTTTATTGAAATGAGATGAAGAGTGGCATTAATGACCGTGCCATTTACATATTAATTTACTTCATAAATAACTATTGAGCGTAGTTATATGTCAGGCCCAGGGAGGACAAGTGCTAATTCTGTCCTGCTTAGAGCTGGAAGGTTCATTCCAGATTGAAGCTACACAGAGACAAATGGTAGAACATTTTCAGGCAGAACAACTACAAATGCCCCAATTTCTATTTGAATAATGTACATTTCTAATCCTATGGAGTCTTCTGGTGGTACATATGATGTGATCATGGTTAAGAGGAGATAAAAGTGATGACAGAGTCTACTCTTAGTTGTGTATTGCATTTAAGTGACTTGACAGTTTATCCCAGAGGTTGTGAGAGAGTCATGGAGTGTCAGAGCAGGAAAGTATCTCAAAGGATAGGTAGCACAACTTCTTGTTTTGGCTCATGATGAAACCAACAACATCTAGAACACTGCAAAACATAACAAAACAAAACTGCTGCTAGGTCTAGGATTTGATCCATGATCCTTGACTTTAGGCCAAGACTTTTTATAACAGAAGGCAGCTTCCACTCAGATCTTGGTAAGAAACATTTGTTGGTCGGTGCCATTGATTATCATAAGGATCTGTGGAAGGGTTTCTCAGGCTAGCTCTTACAAAGTGTTGGTGATGTAACAGGTACTGTCTTAACGTTTAAGGAGAGTCTGGGGTTATGAGAAGAAAGGCTACAGCCTGGAGAGGTTAGGTGAGTCTTCTCTTTTTCCAGAGTTCTCTAGGAGGTTGAGTGTAGACTAGAAAGAACTCTGACCTGTGTGGAGTACTTCTCTACCATATAGTAGGAGGAAAAACTGCAACAACCAAATAAACAGATGTGGCTCAGGAAAGAGCCCCCTGAGCTCAAATGCCAGAATATTAAAAAAAAAAAAAAAAAAAAAAAAAAAAAAAGGTTTATTTACTATGTATACCATGTTCTGCCTGCATGTATGTCTGCTCACCAGCAGAGGGCACCAGATCTCATTATAGATGGTTGTGAGCCAGTGGGAATTGAACTCAGGACCCCTGGAAGAACAGCCATGGCTCTTAACCTCTGAGAAATCTCTCCAGCCCCCAAATTCCATATTCTTAACCAGTTGTGAAATCTGTAGCAAGAAATTAATTTTTTGAAAATGACTTAAATGTGGAGGCTGTGGATATTTCTCTGGAAAGCATGGGTCAGATCTGTGTTCTCTGCGGATGATTCCTGCTCATCCCAAGGTGAGTTGTCCACAGAAGGGAAGCAGCAGAGACCAGGCTAGCCCATCACGAAGAAGTGGCCCCAATCCTTTCTCTTGTGTAGCTGACCAGGAGATGGTCCCATGACTGCTTCGAAGTCTGTGGCTCTACCCGTGAAAGCCAAGCATGCAATTCACACTTTCCTGTTTCTGTTTTGGGGTTTTACTCAAGATCTAGGTGATTTTCCAAGGGAGTATCACATGCACACCTCACCTTTCATGCTTGACATATCAAGCAAAATGAAACATTGGAAATGACTCATCCAACGTCCCTCCCTGTTCCTTTAACCGTGGTGAAAGACGAGACAACAGAAGTGAAAGGTGCAGACTTTTTAAGCAAAAATAATGTGTGAATACATTAATATAAGCTAAAATGCCATTCGAGCTTTCCTTTCCAGGAAATATTATTTCCCCTCTACTTAACACTTCCTGAAATAACTTGATACTATGTTTCATTAAGTTCTGTTTAAAGCAATAACAGCACAGCCTTCATGTCAGACCACAGTGACTCAACACTTATGTAGATAAAGTGACCATTTGTGGATAAATTCATTTCCTATCATTTGGGTAGCAGAGTACCCAGAGTCTTCCTAAGATTGCGTGTCTGGGACTTCGGCATTACAGCAGAGGACAAACTGCCTACCTGGTTTCCATGGTGACGAGGGGCAACACCGTGATGCTGCTTCTGGCTGGAAGGGTCACAAGGGTGGGTCCTTGTGTTTCACTACACTCGACACGTTAGTTTAGATGGACGTGCCAGTCAAGAGTCTTAACACACTCACGGTTCACCTCTAACATTGCTGAGTCAGGTTAGTCTCATGTGTGAGTATGCAATTGCATGCACACATATATGAAGTGTGTATATGTGTAATCTTGTGTACAGATAGGTGGTGTAAATGTGTGTCTGAGTATACGTGTGTGTGTGTGTGTTTGTAATGTAAAACAAGCTTCATCTAATTTATCATTAAGAAAAACAAATGCCATTTCTGACCTCAGTCCTATTTAAAAAACCTTAATAAATTATATTTGGCCTGTTTTATAAGCGATTTGGCCTGGTTATGTGTAGAAGAGCTTTCAGTATTTTGTGTATATGGAAGTGCTAATGAAAGCGATGTTTCTGTAAT
Organism: Meriones unguiculatus; assembly: GCF_030254825.1. NCBI lineage: Eukaryota > Metazoa > Chordata > Mammalia > Rodentia > Muridae > Meriones > Meriones unguiculatus. The sequence goes on from NC_083356.1 coordinate 112,917,092, forward strand.
TTAACCAACAGAGCTTTTCATCTCATTGAAGGCTACACTAAAATTGAATGTTAGAAAAGACAACTACTTTTCCCCAAATCAAATTTAAATACTCCTTGAAAAAAGTAAATTAAGAAATTTGTAATCTGTAATGTATATACTTTGGGCCCTGTGAAATAATTCTGCTGGTAGAGTTGTTTGCTGCCTAGCCTGATGAACTGAGTTCAGTCCCCAAGATACACATGGTGGGAGAAGAGAATCAGTTACTGCAAATTAATCTCTGACTTCTCTACGTGTTCTTGACCATGAATGTGCACAAACACACACATACATACACACTCGCACACACAGAGACACAGACACACTAAAACTGTATAAATGAAAAAAATACATTTTAAAATTTGTTTTAGGAGGGTGGTCAGTTTACCTGCATTTGTCATTGCTCTTTTTGGATGAAATTTGGGCTTAAATATTGTGCTTAGCATAAATGTGAGTCTATCCTGTCTCCTTTAAACACCTACATGAACAGAAAAGAATATAAATTGAATTCAAGGAAAGTTGGATTTGGTTTCCTGTGGTCAGTTTAAACAGCCTTTAAGTTCTTCAGTTCATAATGGAGTCTTGAGTTTAAGGCAAACAGTAACTTGATGCTAAAAGGAACTTGGCTGTGTTAATTGGCATCTTGTTGAGTGCTTTTCATTATGGTCATGAAAAAAGTCATTTCGTGTTATTTTTTAGGGTTTATTTTCTATTTGTACGTGTGTGAGGGGCATGCATGCATACATGGGCACATATGCGTGTGTGTAGGTGCCTGTGGCGGCCACACTAGGGCACTAGGTCCCCAGGAGCTGGAGTTCCCAGGTGCCTGTGGGTACTGGTAAACAACCCCAGATTCCCTGGAAGGTTCTCTTAACTGCTGAGCCATTTCACAAGAAGCATGTTACATTTTTTCAGCAGAAAGGTAGATGGAATTAAGTTTTAAGCTTATGATTTATTTCCTCGGCCTATTTCTTTGGAGATATATTTATGTCATATTAAGAGTAGTGGAGGTAAGCCATTACTGTAGAGACATACAGCCGCCGCTAATGAGAAAGCCTCTCCAGGAAAAAGTCTACATGTGTTAGTATCTACGTGCCTTCCCGTGTGACAAAGAAAGCCAACACACGGTTACCGCAGAGGGTGTGTTACACAGGTCCGCCTGTGGGCCTGGGTTTGAAAGGTCTCCATACTAACTCACTGCCATGTAAGAAGTCATGAGAATCCATGATTGCGAGCTGTTGCTGACGATGGGCACACTGACTTAGACGGCTCTCTGTGAATGTATGCACCTAGGCGCAGTGCGGAATATAACAGTATCTTTTACATAGAGCTCACGTAGGCGTCATGATGTCTGTGATCATTTATTTTCAAGAAGAAAATTAGGCACAGAATCTCCAAAGCATTCAAGTAATATTGTGACTTCATTTCATAAGCAATGAAACTGGAGTCCACACAGGCACGAAGTTTGTCCATGGTCACTGGAAGACAGAGCCGAACTTGCACACCTTAATTTTATTTTGGCTCAATGCCCTCTCAGCCTGATTTTCACTTCCTGGCACGGATTAGAACTTCTCTATAAAATCAGTGGTTGGTATATGTCTCCTCTCTCTTTAGTGATAACAGGCAAAAAGTGCCTTGCTTCCCTCAACCATTTGCACATGACTGCAAATGGTCCCTACCTTTGAGACTCTTGATCCAGCTCTTGCTGGATCATTCAAACAAACCCACATCTACACCTTACTTTTTCCTTTATGGCATGTACTTTTAAAATATTTTAATCATGCTCTGAGATGGCTCATTACATACTGAACCTCTGGCCTGGTCCATCAGGAGCTTAAGTAACAATTCAGGAAAGTCTTCAAAATAAGTTTCCTTGAAAAACTAGGATTTATGTTCTCTGTAATTTGGGCTATTCATGGAGTGAAAGCCTCGGGTTCTAATGAAACAATGCTCACAAATTTGTTCACAATATCTTTTCTACTTATTTGTCTTCCCTTTTATTGTTATAAAATTAAAAGTTTCCCTACACTATAAAATCTTAGGCACTCTGACAATTAGGGCTTGTTTATTCATTTATTTATGTATGTGTATCCTTGCTCGTGTTTTGTTTTCTGTTTGGTGGTGCTATTTTCATAGTTGGAAAACTGCACTTGAGGACAGAGGCATCTGGGTACATTTTCACTAATAGGCTTGAGCAACTCTTGTTTTGCTAACTTCTGGGCTCCGGCCAACACACTGAGGGACTTCTCCCAACTGAAACGGCATCTTCGACCTCAGCCCGAGTGTTGATTATCAAGTTGTGAGTGTCCAAAAGGGTGTCTCGTCCCACACTTCATCCAACGTGAGTTAAAGATGGTGAGATAATTACAGCCCCTTGAAGCCAGATGTGCAGCTCCAGAGCTCTGTCTGCAGTTATTCAGACACAGTTTCAATTCCAACAGGACTGGCGTGCGGAGGGCACTCACTTGGGACTGCTCAGCCAGCTGTGCAACTTTTATTTTGAAGAAAAAAAAGTTGAGCCTCAGAAACGGGCTGTTTTAAAGACAGGGAGGGACTTAGCCTCGCCGGCTTGACCAGCATGAGGAAGGAGCTCTCATGGCTTCAGTAACTTAGGGGAGCTCCTACCTGGGTGTCCCTCGGAGTAGGAAGGTTTCTGTCTGTTTGTTTTCCGGTTCTGAGGGTCTCCGCTGTTTCCCTTGCCTGTTTCAGCGTGACTCTGGTGGGTTTTGCACACCCTGCTCTGTGGGGGAGTGCCCCGACGTGCCTGTCTTATGTGGCCTCTGTGGACACACTGCCCAGCTGGCAGAGAACAGGGAAGTTTTCTCCCAGCACCCAAAAAGAGAAAGAGGAAACCACTTTTTCCCTCTGGGCTCCTTGCAGCACAATAGCTCAGGATAAGCTTCCACGGTTCCCTCCCTGGAGTTTCTGGAGCACTTTCCAGGAAGAAGTTAAACCGTCATCTTTAAATGGATGAGTATGTCACAATCAGGAAGAAACATCTCCAAAGACCCATCTTTAGGTAAGTCCTGCTGCATCCCAGGTGACTCCAGGGCTCTCAGCCACGGTGGTTTCTCTCCATCTTCAACCTGAGGAATGTGGCACTAAAGCTGCAGCAGAACAGCAGAGCGTAACTTCATGCAGACAGAAGAAATCCTTTTATTTGCTACTTCCCAAATCTCCGTATACAAGCTCTTATCAATTCCTCAAAAATACGCTTTTAAAACATCTTAGCTATTCAAGCTCATGAGTGACATAGCACTGGAAAAACTTTTGAAACGTTGTGCAATCTCTCCCTGTTACTGAGCGAGCGGCTGCACACTCTTCGAATTGGAAAATACAGTCCTTGGTTCTTTGAACTGATTACACTCAAGGGCAGGGTTTCTGTGCTGAGATAAATTTGAATTTGATAGCTACTGTACTGGAGTGTACATTTTCTAGATCTTTGGGAGTATTAGGCAAGCATTTAGGAAAGACTAGGGCAAAGAAGAGGACTGTAGCACATAGAAGGTTTATTTGGGGGCGGGTGTATGTGTCTGTATGGAGGGGAATGCTTTTTTCCTGGGGGGAGGGCAATGATTTCTAATTATTTGTTTTAGCTTGGTTGTTTGGTTATCTGTTGTGTACTTTAGAATTCAGCACTGAAAATTAAAAGTTTTTAGTAGGTAGAAAATGAACAGTTTCTGCTTCTTAAAACAAAGGACTGAACTGTCAGCTTTGTATTATCTCCCACAAAGACTGTAAGCATGCAAAAATCGTAAATGTTAAATAGCAGGCACTAGCCTCAAGCTGCGGCTTCTAGTTGTTGAATTAGGAGTAATGTAGAGTAACGGAAATCCATTGAACAGACTCCTGTTATTACTTCATCCTGAATATGGGTGGATCTTAGAGTGAAATTACAAAAATTGTCATCTTATGTACTAAGTAAATACTATTACAGTTTCATTAATAGAAATAGTATACCTTGGTAACACTTGACACAGTTATAACATAAATCTGTTTAAAACATTTTGAAGGTAAATTATACTTAAATCCATGTGTATGGACTTAAGTATGATTGATATTTACTTAAGTGTGGAAATACTGTAAAACAACTGCTATAACCATAACTGCTCAAAAATCCAAAACTGTCCTCAGTGCATATTTATCTCAGAGGCCTTCCAACCTTATATAACTAGTTAGTGACCTATGTAATAATAAATGGTTCTCTATTTTCTCTCAAGTTGATGGTAGTTACACGAACGGCTCAAACAGCAAACTACTTTTTGTTTAGTAGGCAGGTTGGACAGAGGCAGACCTACCTAGCCCTCTTTTCTGTGCATCGTATGCCGTGTTGGAGTGTAGGGGATGGAGGTAGGTGGTTTTTAGGCCAAATTCTTTTCACTCCTCATATATATGCTCAGGTCTTACCTGCTGGTGGACATCACCCTACTTAGAGATACATTATTTAAATAGAAAAACCTGGCTCTTCGTGAAAGTTAAGATTTCCCCTAATAATCACAATAAAACACAATGAGCTTAGATTTTGCTTCATGCTTCTGGTGATCGGGGTGAATCCTTCTGATTGCTGCAATGAGGCCATACTTTCACCCAGGCGGTTATTTCAGCAAGAGTAGGACAGGTCAGATGTAGGGGTAAGATTTACTGACAAGTGGCCTTGAGGTCACTGTCATCACTTTTATTATGCGTGGCAATGATGAGCGACGAGAGCAGAAGAGTTTTGCGTGATTAGCCATAACTCCTCGGAGAAAGGACAGTTGGAAATCGGCTTCCTGATACCTATTTGTAGTGTTAGGCACGCTGGCAGTTGGGGCAAACTCTAGTCGGTATTTTGTCCTTATCTCATGCTCCTTCCGTTGGCACCTTGACGCCTTGTACATCTCAGTCATCTAGAGTCTCTCACTAGAACGTCTCTCCTCAGGCCTGGCTTCTCTTCTCAGAGGTCTGCTCCAGAGCTTTCTTACTCAGTCTGTTTCTGCCTCTTCCTCTACGTCTCAAGGGCTTCGCCATGGGTTGTCAGTCCGCTTGGTGAGAAGGTCTTTCATATGTGCCAGGAGAACCACATAAATTTAACAGACCCTTTGTAGCCTAATAGCTTAGCTGCCTATAAATAATTCATTTAAAGTGTTAGCAAGACAGGTAAGGCCTGGAACTTTTATTCTGAAATTCTAAATTTCTTCAGGTAGGATGGCTTTCCTGGTAAAACTCATGGCTCTAACTCAGCTCACCTGCGCTTCTCTGCCAGACTCAGGACATTCTCGTGTATATGTGAGCAGGGCACTCAAACGCAGCACACTGCAGGAGGAAACCGTACCCCAGGAAAAACAGATATTAGGGATACATTTTTCTGACACTTAAGTGATCACAGAGAAACGATATAAAACTGCTTTTAAATTCAATTTTTGAGATAGAATTAAAGTTGATTTTTTAATTCACAGAACAATTGTAGATTTAAGAAACCAAAAACCATTCATTAAATGGAAAAAAAAAAAGTAGGTTTTGGAGTAGTGCATACACACATCTCATGGTTGGGTTAAGAAGCATCTAACGTAATTTAGAGCCTGTTTCCCAGAATGTAAAGCTCTCATACACTAAGAATTTTCAAAGTGTTGCACATGGTAAGGCTATCAAATCCTTCTTATAAAGGACTTCCTTAGAGTGAGCATACATACTGAAACACATTTTCAGGCTATGTGAGGCAAAGAGCAAAAGCAAAACTCCTTTAATGGCCAAGGCAGGAGTTTGTATAATCTTGTTTCTCTAGAACTTTGGGATGGGCCCCAAACATTTGTAAATGATGTTTTCTGAACACACATGCTTCTTGTAGGTCCTTATGACACAAGCTTACACAGAAGAAAGACAATTCTTCTTCCAGAGGAAATAGTACAGATATGATAATTTTCCAGGAAGGAAACATCACAAAATGGTATTCCTATTTTTTTTCAGCCAACAGCACAAATTTCTGCTCCTCAGCATTTACAAAAGAGGGTCATTAAATTGACAATGTAAATCAACCATTAATGAGAGAGACCTCCTACACACACATGACTGTAGATCTTTCAAGTCCCCTTTCTGGATGAGCAAAGGATTTTTCTCTGGGGTTTGATACCTGGTACTTGTATGTCTTTCTCATTTATCATTTTATTGAGTGTCATCAGTTTATATTTTAATGTTATAAAATTTAGCACAATCACATGAAAGACCCTCGTGTAACTTCAGCAAAATAATTGCTAAAACCATTTCTGTGTTATCGAATTCATATTGTTTAGTAAGCTTTCTTCAGTATCATGATGAACCAACCTTAGAATGTGATACCAAGAAAACTCTGTTTTTCCCTAAGAAGCTTCAATCACAAACCTATTTCTTCTTTGAATGCCTTTTTCCTGCAGAGTTTAAGTATGAGCTTTTGCTCTGAGATCACCTTCTGGTTCATTCTCACATTCTTTTCTCTGGATTTTATTGCATGTTAACTTTTCCCATTGCAGTTCATAAAAGTGGATAGGTAGTATGAAATGCAAGGGTTCTCACAGGTTAAATGTCTGCTTTCTTTGTAAGCATCAACCTTTTTCAGGGTTCAAAATTGGGTAAATTATTTTGATGGTGATTTTCCATTAGGAGTACCATTTTAAAAAGTCATAAACAAAACCAAATTACACAAATAGTTCTTCATCAGCCCTCGTAATGAGAACTACTCTATTCATTTGGGATCTGAGACACTGAAGGGTGATGCTGTCAGGGCCGAAGACTAATGAAAGTCATGCTGAGCTCTTCCCAGCCTCCCAGCCCATAGAACATGCTGTTTCTTCTCTTTATGTGCTTTCAAAAGCTTTATTTTTACAAGTATCTGTTAACAGTGGAATTCTGAGTGTGTTTTTGGCAGTCATGTTCTGTTCACATAGAAATGTCGAGTGTATTAGGATGGAATGGGAAAACCTATAAAAAGATACTAATTTTGTTTGTGGGTCTATTGGGTAAGTTCTGGGGTTTATGATTTATAAAGAAATATTATAAAATAAGTTACATATTTGTTGGAAATACCTACCATTCAGTTGGCACCAAAAAATCTTTTTGAGTGTAATCATTGTTTCATATTCCCAGTCTTTAGCTCAGAGTATAAACATGCTATCAAAGCCCAGATATAAAGAGGACCGTCTTTCAGGTTGTTATACATTATAACGGAGGGACACCTGTCTACAGTAGTTTTTATAGGCTAGATTTCCAGATGAAACTCAGTTCCATATTCTGGTATTTCAGGTGGGTACTGAAATTTCCTGCAGGGCTTGAGGTACAACTAAAATTGGCTTGAAGAAATAGTGCAAACCATGAAACTCACTTGAAAATTTAAAGGAATTATGATGCATTATTAGATGTTTTTGTTTTGTAAATACTTAGGTATTTGGTATCACTTAATTGAAATATCTTTTGAGTACCTGCTTTACCCCAGAAACAAATAAATAAATACATTATAGTACAAGCTCATCAGAGTACAGGAAGTTACACAGAAAATAATGGTGTAATGAATACACTCTCCTTTTTATTCAGTAAGTTCTATGGGTGTGAGAGTCTTGTGACTCACATACAAATTATAACATAAACATAACACAATTCTGTATTTTTAAATATATCTTTTCATTTTTTTTTGCCTGCAAGATATGTTTATAAATTTGTTTAGTTACAAAAGAAAGATTCAGGCATAGTGATTGCATGAGACTTTATCTCAATCAAAAACTGAGAGAATAAGAGCAAGAACAAGAGCGAGTGCAAGAGAGAGACCAAGTATGTGACTTTGCAAGGGAGACAGTCATTGGCAAGTTAGGTTTAGAGTTTTCAGAAACGCCGACGCTAATTTTTATGTAGGTGATGGATAAAAGAACAGAATAGTTACATTTAGGTTTTTGCCTTTTGCTTTAAAAGTGGAAAGTACTTACAAAAAAGTACTATGTATGTGTGTGTGTGTGTGTGTGTTTGTGTGTGTGTTTGTGTGTGTGCATGTGTGTTTGTGTGTGTATGTTTGTTTGTCTGTGGTAGCCAGAGGTTGAGGCAAGCTTTCTTTCTGTATAGCTCTCTGCCTTATATTTTGAGAGAGTCATTGATCCTGGAGCTCACCATTTCATCTAGACTTGCTGGCCAGTGAACCCTGTGAGCGCCCTGTCTCCTCCCTCCTCTACTGGAGTTGGCATGTGGCAACATGCTGGTTTTCCTTGAGTCCTGGGGGTCCAAACTCAGATCTTCGTACTTGTGCAGCCAGCACATTACATCCTGAGAAGTCTCTCCAGCTCTGGGAAATGAATTTAAAGTTTAGAGCTCTGTAGAGCAGTGGTTCTCAATGTGTGGGCCATGACCCCTTGAGGGAGGCATGTGACCTTTCACAGGGGTCACCTAAGACCATTCTCTCAGATATTTACACTGTGATGCAGTTATGAAGTAGCGATGAAATAATTTGTGGCTGGGGTCAGCACAGCATGAGGAGCTGCATTCAAGGCTTTAGGAAAGGCGAGAAGCACTGCTTTGGAGCACGAGGCTACTTAACAGTACAAGTCTATTCCAAAACCTGACGTGTTTGCTGAAAATTGATCTTTCTGCTGTAGATGTCAAGGGTGTTATTGCCCCTAGTGAAAGGTCATTGAATTTAGAGGACAAGGACCTGATACAAACTGATCTTTAACATGCGTTATGAAAGTCAAAGCAAAACAAGCTCATTTGAATGCAAACAAGTAATGGATATTATTTAAAAAAATAATTAGACAGTAGTGAGCTTATTTAGTTTTCCAGGCAAAAGTGGAGGTTGCTCCATTTTTTGTTTGTTTTGTTTTTAGGTTTTCAAGACAGGTTTTTTCTGTGTAGCCCTGGCTGTCCTGGACTGGCTTTGTAGACCAGGCTGGCCTCGAACTCACAGAGACCCACCTCTCTCTGCCTCCAGGAGTGCTGGGAGAACAGGTGTGTGCCACCATGTTTGCTCTGATTTTAAGTGGTAACTATCGATCAGTACACCGAAGTTTGGTCTATGTCCTAATTTGTCATTGCTGGTGGAAGAACTAACTTTCTTCCAACACCTTGTATGGAAGTTATGTGCATATAGTTTTCTAGACAGCGCCATGATAGGGATGAATTCAAAACGGACGGTTTCAGCCAGAGAGCCAAGAGCCGGGAGCAGCCTGAAGCATGGGAAATTGTCTCTTACTCAGCTGCGCACACCTTGTTTCACAGGCAAGACAGCTTGCTGGTGCTTGAGGTTATTTTGGGAGTTTGGTATGATTTAGAAATGGCTTTTCAAAGATCTGGAATGTCTGAAATGAGGAAAACCAAGATTATGTACATAGAACAATCTGCCTAATGGCCTCACATCATCTGGAAATTCTTAGGTTTTGAGTAATTAGCCTTGTGTGGATTTTGTCTGAGTAAAAATCCAGGAGCAGAAAGTCACACCAATGGACGCCTGTGAAAAGATGACCCCTGGGTCTGCAGACAGGGGATAATTTTAAAGATGTCTGCAGTATTTATAAACCAAGCCTCTTCAGTTCTTTGCCTGGATATAACATGGTTTTGACAGTTTGTTCTCATGGGAAAGCTTTAGTTTATTTACGAGTTTGATTGCGGCTGCTTGGACAGGAGCTCTAATTGAGGAAAATCCAACATTTCCTGAACTGGAACTGCTGGAAAGTGGAAAAAAGTCCACTGCACCAGAGGGAAATAGTTGTTCTTCTCTGTAGGCTATCTTCCCACTCTGTTCCTGCCCCTCCACAGCCTTGCTTTTTTTTGTGGAGAGCCGTTATTTCTCACTGAACTGGTATTCACTTCCAGTGTTTTTGTAATTTAAGACTGGCATCTTAGGATGGTATTTTAAAAAACTTGTGTAAATGTGTAGGAGTTCTTATCTGTGTACATGTATGTTAGGTAGGCTTGTGTGTGTAGGTGTGCTTGTCTTTGTACGTGTGTGTGTAGGTGTTTGTGTTTGTAGGTATGCTTATCCATGTACGTGTGTGTGTGTGTGTGTGTGTGTGTGTGTGCAAGCATGGCTGTCTGCATGCTGGCAGCTGTTTGTTGACATCAGGATGTCTTCCTCAGTTGATACTCTATCTACTTTATGAGACCTGGACCTTCTTGACTTGGAGAGGCTGGCTGGACAGTGAGTCCCAAGTTCTGCCCACCTCTGAGTCCCAAGTTCTGCCTGCCTCAGCACCCCAATGCTGGGCTTATAAGCATGTGCTGTCAGGCCTGACATTTCACCTTGGGGTGAGGATTTGAACTTGGTTTCTTGTGCTCACTCATCTATTTCTTCAGCCCTAGAATAGATTTTTTAAATAGATAATCCATCAATTATGTATTTTTTAACCAGCTGTATACAGGCATAGAGAATTATGAGCTCTTAGCATAAAATATTACTTCAGCTTTAAAAAAATATTGCTATTTAATTTGACTATTTTCAGGATCAAAGAGTTTGGAACAAATTGATTTAAAAACCATGATAATGAAAGAATGAAGCTATGTAATTAACACAGGACAGTGACAATTTTATGGGTTCCAATTGAGGAAAGAACAGAAAGTCTCAGGAGGTCAATTCACTTTTAAGTTACATCATTAAGTCAAAAGTTTGGATGGAAGCAGGGCTCTGTGGAAATCTGGGAGCAATTATTTGTTAGAATCTCTAATGAAGGGGCCAAATGCTTATGTCTCCTCCTGCAGTGATGTTTCTCTGGAACACATTAAAACAAACAAAGGAGACTTGCAGATTTCTGGGTCCACAGCTCAGCACTTGCTATTTGGCTGAACTGACTTTGGTTGTTTGTAATCTTATTCATCCATTAAAGGGAAAGAATATTGTCTAATCTTCCATGCTGTAAAGCAGCCTCACTGATTACAGAGGACAAGAAAAATTCTTAACGGAGTGGTGAGGTCCCGGTAGGGGTTGGGTGGATAACGGTCAGGTGGGGAGCACCTGACTCCCAGGTGACAGCATGCCGGAGATGCCTAGTTGCGACATTTTAATAGGTTTAAAGTTTAAAGCAGTCTCGCCTCGTTGCCTAACACAGTGTTATTACCCTGTAGTGACATCCATGTCTTCCCAGCTCCTTTGGAAAATGGACTTGCTAGTAAACCCGAGAAAATCAGTTATTTTAATGGGAACTGGACAATTAATTATATAATTTTAGACAATTCAATTCTAATTCTACTAGTCCACTGACCTGGAAAGTCAGTTTTGGAAGCAGCAGCAGGAACCAGCTCTCTGACATGCATCTGACTTGTAGCTCAGTCGTAGCTCTAATGTGTATTTTCCTTAGGTTTAAAGTTTAGTATTTTTTTTTCAAATATGTTCTTTACATAATAGATCTATGGTAATGATTTCTGTTCCTGAACTGTCCCAAATATCACTGTGAAAAGCAAATGTGTTGGTAAAGGCTACAAATTCGATAACCTCTTTTTTGAATCAGTGACACAGAATGGGTATTTTCGCCTTTGTCAGAATCACAGCTTACAAAACAAAACAGAAACAAAACAGAAACAAAACAAGCCTCTCTGAGTTCAGCAGGTCTCGGGATAGAAAGCTTTGATGTATTTCTGAAGCTCTCCAAGCTCATGTTAGCTCAGCCCCTGATGTGGGCCTGTTTCCTGGGATGATAGAATTAATGCACACTAGAAATAGAATATCTGGAAATGCTCTTAATAACATCATAAAATTATTGGACATAGAAGCCAAAATTTTTCTTTCTCCCTTTCCCCAAAAAAGTCTCCTGGAAGAGCTGGTGACACACACCTCTAATTCAGGAGGTAAAGGCGGGAGGTTGGTATGTTTCAGTGTGTTAGCCTGTCAAGAAAATGAATTTTTTTAAAAAAAAGTTTTTAAATAAAATCCTGCTAGGTTCAGTACCTCTGATTATGGTTTTTCCTCTTAGAAATTCTTTTGTGTGTCTCTTTGTGTGCGTGTGTGTGTGTGTGTGTGTGTGTGTTGGTAGTCGTGTGTGCAGGTGAAGGCGCCACATGCGGAGAGTACAGGATTGGGTGTCAGTCTTCGTGCTCACCTCGTGGGTGAACGGGGTCTCTGCTGTTCTTCGGGCGCACACCGAGGCCGCCTGACGCTGAGCTTCCGGCGCTGCTCTGGCTCGACCTGCGTCTCCACAGACGTGCTAAGTCCACAGGCGGTGGAACTACTGCGCTCTTCCAACTCAGGCTCACTGAGTCATCTGCCGAACCCTCCTCCTAAAGAGTCCTTACGTCCATTTTTCTGAGGTAGATCTCCACAGGCCACCAGGAACGCTGATGTGATAACAGTTCTCAGCTTCGGCTGTATTTGGAAATCGCTGGAGACTCAGAAACAAAACGCCAAGCGCACAAGTGCCTCAGCTACTTCTGTCACTTTGATCGAAGCCCCTGGTGAAAGGGAAGGAAGGGCTCTTTGGGCTCACGGTTCAAGGGGCCTCGCTGCAGAGGCTTCCAGAGCTTGAGACACCTCCATTGCTGCATCCGCTTTCAGGCATACAGGGCCCGACTCGGGAAATAGCTCACACTTTGAGAGGGTTCCAGCCTCGGTAAAACTCTTCTCCATAACCCCTCCCAGCCGTGGCCGGAGGCTAGCACAGTCTACACAGCCCCTGTCGGTGCACTCAGCGGCGTGTTCCCTATGCGATTCCAGGCTATCAAGCTGCTAACACTAACCTTTTTAGCAGGCGTTCTCAAGAAAAATTTCTGGCCAAGACCTAGAAATCAATGTCGTCTTACACTGTCTACTTCTCTCATATGGAGTCAATCTCGATAGTGCAGCACGGGGGAACTGCAGGTGTGGAAAGGAAGGCGGCCCACCGAAGGCCCTTTAAGAAAGAACAGGTTTCGGATAGGCATATAGGAGGAGAGACCGGCAGAATCGGAGCCAGGGGTCTGCAAAGCTGTGTGACCGGAAGGCCCCGCCTGGCCAGCGCCCCAGCAGGCCTGGGTGCAGGGAGTGGCTGATAACAAACCAGAGACCTGCCGCTGACTCCTGCTCTCTGCAGATGTGCGTCACCGCTTCTGCGATGTGAGGTCAAACCCGAGCTGAGCTCGGCACTTCCGGAGTGTCCGTCCTTTCGCCCTCGGACCCACCGCCCTGATGCACTCCGAACGAGGCGTTATATTTACCCTTGCTCCCTGTGTTCACTCCCTGTTAGAAGCTTCTGCAGAAGATCTTATTTTTATTTTTTATAATAGTTCTCAAAATGCATTCCAAGTTATAGTCCTCATTAATGTCCTTAGGAAGCGGTGTCTGGAAGGAGCCCCAGTCACCTCTAAAGTTCTCCCAAACTGCTTCGTTTTCTCTGCTTTCCTCCTTTAACAAATTGTCTCATTTCTATTATCTGGAAGATAGCTTGACCCCAAGAAATGTTTCCACAGCTAATATTTTCCCTCTCATCTCAGAGAAACACAGTTGCCTGGCTGGAGAACAGTGAATGTTTATTATGTAACCAAGATAGTGTGAGTTTTAGGGAAGGGAAGAAGAAATATTTTGAAAAGACAGAAACAATGAGCAGTGCCTCATTATTGAAACAGCTGAGGGTAAATGAAGAAATGACAGGCCGGAGAGCGGCAGGATTGTCACACGCAGGGTCGCTGCGAGCTCGGAGCGCTGGCCTCAGCCTGCTGCCTAGACCTGGAGTCTTTTCTCTCATTTCCTCCTGAAAAGATTTAAAAAAAAATGCCTTTAAACTAATACATAATGAAATTTAACAATTTAAAATCTGCAATTAATGCCACTTGAGCAGTAATTGCTTAAAGTTGTATAGAATCCTATATAAGATATTTAATTAAATTTTATATGCCTGTTTTATTTTGCAAACTATCTCCATGAAGCAGGAAGATTCTAGCTTCAAGGTAAAAGGGCCAAACTCCAGGGGTCACAGGAAGCTAGAGGAAGGCATTAAAAGCGACATTCGGAGCAAACAGATTGTGTGCTTACAGCTACAGGTTTTATCTTCACAGTGGCTAGTGTTTACACACAACGCACAGCGTCGTCATCGTGATTTCCATGATCGCTGTCTCTGGAAGACATGGAGAGGCAAACAGAAAGCCCCAGTCATGTGATCTGTTGCGATGATTGTGGAAACGTGGGTTTTCCAGGACACGTATGACGGGCCTAACTCGGAATTAGAGGGCGCAGAGCGCTGTTACCGGCTGAAGGAGGAGGAGGGGGAAAAGAAGATAAAGTTCAGGCTGTTGCTTTGAGCGTGTTCCTAAACAGAAGAGATTTGTTGCTATCATAACCTAAACAACCCTTTCCCAAGCAGCAGAGAGACCCTGGAGATCCTGGCGCATGCGGCTTCCTGGGTGTGCAACCCGTCTCGGCTGCCTTGCCGATTCATTAACGGAAAACGACTAAAATTCGGAAGTACTCGCTCTACTCCTATCTCTGTTTGTTTTGTTTGAGTTTCCGTTTATTTGTCTCCAACTATTTTATTTTATTGTAAACGTCTTCAAATGTCTTTTCTAACGAGAAAAAGAAAATCTCACAACGTGCTAAGGCAAACCATAGAATGCCCTTGAAGCCTCTTTCTTCTCATTTAAGGATCAGATATTGAGAATGGGGAGATGGCTTTGAAAGTAAGAGCACTTGCTACGCAGTCATGAGGACCTGAGTTCGAATCTCGACCCATGAAAAGCTGGACGTGGCCATGAATACCTGTGACCCCAGCAAGAAAAGACGCGACGAGAGTCTGGGAGCTCCCTGGACAGCCTGCCTCGCTGGCTCTATGAGCTTCAGTTTTGATGAGAGATTTTTATTTCAATGATTAACGTACAAAAGAGACACCCAACCTCCTTTCCTGGCCTCTACATGGATACACACAAGCACATGTATACACATATAGCACACACACACACACACACACACACACACACACACATACACACACACAATAAAAAGGAAAAGGTCAAATCTTTACTAAAACTCTGTATTTGCTACCGAGGGATGGTAGAGACATAATTGGCATAAAATTATTATTCAATGGTGTTTCAATGGTGTCTACACAATTGGGGTGGAAGCAGGGCTGCCGAGGTTCAACGTTTTTGTCCCCATGCACAGCCTGGATAACGTCATACACTTTCTCTTTCTTCCTAGCTACCATCACACTGGTTCTCCTTTCCCTTTGGCTCAGTTACCAGTTTGGCCCTCCTGAACACCATGTCACACTTGACCAGTGAAGAACACTCGTCTACATTTAATTTTCTTACCTCCCCTGATTTAAACATGCGGGAAACACTCTGATATTGGTTCTTCCGGCAGCCACTTCCTTTCCCCTCCCCGCTTTCTTTTGTCAGATGTCAAAATGTTTCACGACACTAACGTTTTGCCAATAAGTAGGCTGTTTGGAGGAGCTATGCTCAAATCTCTTAAATGCTATGGTGTTCAACACCCATTAGAATAAGGGGTCTATGTGTGAGCAGGAAGTGACCTTTGGACCCCAGGTGGATGTTGCTTTGCAGTTTTCCTTTAGTGAATGGGACCTTTTGAGGAAGAGCCTGGATTTACACACTCAAGACTCATCTGGGAATAGAATTCTTAGGTGATGTTTTCACAACTTACTGAGTTACTTAGAAATGTCTCTTAAATAATTTGTTCCTCTCTCTCTGTCTCTCTCTGTCTCTCTCTGTCTCTCTCTCTCTCTCTCACACACACACATTCATTGACTGGATGACTGCCTAATACTAATTCAAAGGGATTTGTTATACCTAATGATTTTACAAGAATCATCTCTAAAGCACTTGGGCAGATCCCTCAGGAACCTGTCTCTTGACTGGGAAGTCCTTCATGAGATACTTTTACAACCATATACACAGAAGCATATGAGCACACATTCATGGGGTAACAGTAGAACTTTCCCGAACCCTGTGTTTATGTTAAAAGCAAATATGGAGGGCAAAGGTATAATAATGAGGCTTTCCACAACTGATAGCAAATTTCCTTTATGTTATATATGAATAAACATGTGAGGGTTATAGCTAGTTGTTGTTTGGGTCCTACAGCTTAGCTGCTTTATCCCCCTGTGTGGAGAACTCTTAAAGTGTAAACTGTTGCTTGTAGGGTCAATCCTTTCAACATTGAAATCTCAATTTTTATGCCTTTTATTTCTTGTCTTCCATAACAAAACAATGGTCAAATTTTTCCAATTTTGTCCTCAGCAGATTTTTTTTTTATTTCTCTCCTCCCTTTTTTGTGCCTGAAAATATCCATATTTTACCCGCTCAAAAATGACTTGATGGTGCTTGCCAGACAAGGCTTCTAATTTCCACTTCCACAGTTCCTTCCTTGTAGAGTTATCAGATCTACTTCTAAAGCTTTGTCCTGGCTAGATCATCCCTTTCTTCTGTAGTTTGTATGCCCTTCATTTCTACCAAGTGAAAAATTAAGACCACTGACATTTGCAAGACTCTTCACCTATCCTATCTGCTTCTCTTGTTGTAACTCCTAAGTTATTCTTGGTGACTAATTTTCTCTAGGACCTGCTTTGTTCCTCCTGCTCTCTCTGTTCTGACCCATTGCCTTCACTCTCCTGTCTGCACCATTATCTGTCTTTATGGATGCTGCAAATACTACTTCAGTACTGTCTCCAGGCAAGTCTTCTCAATCACTCACCTAGGAGAAACGTTTCTTCTTCCTGAGCTTTAACAGCAATAGCTCTTGTTCTTCATTTGTAGCATAAACACTTCTATGCATATTTCTCAAGAAGTTTAGTCTTTAATGAATGCGCTGTTTCTCCTTAGTGTGGATTTAGTAAGGTCTTGCCTTATTTGTAAGATATAAAGTTAGAAGAGAGCACACACCATTCTAATTTCAGTTTTATAGAATCATCCTATTGGAGCAAGCTCATAGACCATCACACAGCCAGGTTAAGGAACAGTCTAAACTTGCCCAGGCCCAAACTCCATCCACTTCAGTGATCCTCTGTACCTAAGAGTGGCCATCTGTCACGATGGAGCTTATGTAGGACTTCATTCTTTCACTAATCCACCACAAATAAAAGAAAGAAAAACATGACAGAGCTGAAACTAGAAAAACATATAGCTCTTTGTCCTCTTTCTTTATCCTCTCTACTCCCAGGAACTTTTGCCTGCCTTCTTCCTTCATTGTTACTTAACATTATCTTTTCTTAATCTGCTTTCCAAATGTTATACTCACAACTGTTTCCACAAATACACATGTTGTATGACTCCAAACAACTATAAGATATTAAATATTTTGGTTAATCACTTACAGCTAGGTAGTACTTGGAATTAAAACTAGAAAACAAGTTTTAGCTTTCTGTCTAAACCTTCTAAACCTTCTAGCTTTGCTCATTTATATCTATTCGTGTTCCAGTCAATAATTGTAACAGACTCTGAACGTTTGGTATGACTCACTCGCAATATATCTAACTATCAAAGAAATATAAGATATAGGCATTAGAGATAGAACAAACAAACCAAGTTCAGTAATAGTAGGTAGAAGGTTAGCCTGCTTGCACTAGAGCTGATAAGATAGTGTCAAATATAAAATGAATAAAAATGTTGACTAGTGAAAGTTGAGTCATCTTATAAATATGAAAATTTAGAGTACCACCTAACAACCAATCTTCAGGGTTTAAAATGAATATATATACATATATAAATCAATATATATGTGTATATATATATACACACACACATGAAGCATGGATGATATATATTATATATGAAATACATAATATACATATGATATATAGCATACATATGATATATATATATAATTTCTAGGAAAATACACATTAACTTCTGCAAAAAGAAAATATAATATCCAGGCTTGATGAGAATTTGAAGCAAAGTTTCTCAAGTTAAACATTGTTAATGTGTAGTAAATTTTTCTGTTATAGCAACTGGGGTTCCATGTTTTGATACTAACGTAAGCAGATGTGTTTGTTGTGGCTGAGGAGGTTCTGCTGAAGCAAACAAAACTATGGTTTTTAAAAAAACTGATAATATTTGTTTTTATTTTTTATGCTCATTGGTGTCGTGGTTGCATGCCTGTCTGCAGAGGAATTTTAACCCAGCAATATGGCAACTCTGGTGAGGGGTCACATCCAAAGACTTAGGTCTGTGTGCTACACCTGGAATAGAGACATGCCATTAATTCGGAGGAATCTTTAATTCCTCCAGCTGGAATACAGACAAGCCTTTAGTGCATCGCCTTTAATCTCAAACAGTGACGTCTGTTTAGGGGCAGACAAAGTGAGGAATTAGAGAAAGATTTGACAGAATGAGTCAGAGATAGGATACGCCCAGCTCTGATGAGAACAGACAGGAAAGAGAGGCTGCTGAAGAGCAGCAGCACATAGAGAAGGGAGCTGAATTTGGAGCAGTTCAGTTGAATGTAGTGGAGTTCCGGTGAGGGCAGTTGAGTTATTTCATCAGCCAGGGCAGACAGTTCATGGAGTTTAGAGGCAGTTTTTCCAAGAGAAGCAACTTAGTGAGAAGCCGGAGAGAAATCAGCTTGACTCAGCCAGCTTGCAGAGGAGTTTTGAGCAAGAACAGCTGAGTTTAACCAGCCAGCCAGAGTTCAGAAAGAACTAGAAGGGTGAGCTTGTTCAGCAGTAAGTTTCAGAGGCTGAAAACATTCTAGGTTAAGTTAGCAGATGGAAGCTGAAGCCTTCACGGTCCAGCCTTGCAGAAGATTAGATTGTTTGGGGGCTGGAAGCTTCCAGGCATAGGCCTAGGCATAGTTAGAAATGAGAGAGCTCAGCTCAAGCCATGAATTTGTACAGTCTGCATATGGCTTCATCTCATCCCATCATCTGAAGAAATAAACATAACATTTATATGTGTATGTGAGGGCATCAGATCCCCTTGAACAAGAGTTACAGACAGTTGTGAGCTGTCATGTGAGTGCTAGGAATTGAACCCAGGTCCTTTGGAAGAATAGCCAGTGCTCTTAACCGCTGAGACATCTCTCTAGCCCAAGTAATTGGGATTCTAACACATGACTTGTGGGCCTGAACAGATGTACAACTTTTTAAAGCTATAGTATCTGCTAAAGAGTGATAAAAGTGCACACATTCTAGTTTTGCTAAGGAGAAATGATGGTAGTTACCACTAAATGAGCATTTACAAAGTGACTTTTAAAATACATTATTTCTACAAGAAATTCCAGAGTATTTTTCATATATAAAAAAATAAAAACTCATTTCGGAGGCTTAGTCATAGTTAAAGGATGTCAACGCTAGCAAGATTCAAGCTCGCATCTGCCCAGTCCTACAATCAATGCAGTCTATTTTGTCTTTAAATAACAGGGCGATAGTGCGAGGGAGTAAAAGATGGGAGGATCTGAACATTCAAATATTGAATATTCGATGATTTTTATTAACAAAGATGATCTCAGCAATAGAATACTCTTCAAAATCTCAGTGTTGGACCAGCTTTTAAACAATTGTGACTACTGTTGAGTTTTACTTATTTGTCATCAATCTATCATCTCACTACCATATAGAATATATTTATATGTATAATATGCATGATTGTGTAGCATGTTTACAAACATAGCATATATGCATTGTATATCCTACAATTAGCATTACTTTCTATGTCGGATATACTTTGGGGGAAATTTCAGTTATATTTATAACTAAAACTATTTATAGTTTCCCCAAACATGAATTCTTGGCTACATGTGTTTGTTTTAAGAGTCAATGGATAGCCAAGTTTGGAGATTTTTTTTTTTGATTGCTTTGAAAGTACTTGTCTAAAATTTATTGGGGAAATAACAAAACCGTATACTTAAAATAAAAAATTTCTTAACACTGCTCAGTTTTGTAAACTTTTTAAGTAAAATATACATTCATGCTTTTTAGATGATGATCTTTTAGCCATTTTGACTGCAGAGATATGTGGAAACTGTTAAATTCAATAAAAAAAAACCTCACACACACAAAGACACCCCCCCAAAAAAAAAACCCAGAACCAAACAAAAAGATGCAAATAACTTTTATAGGATTTTATAAATACCTACCAAACTTATCTTTAAAACTTTCTCCCTTGTAGTTTTAGGTCTATGGCTTCATGTGAAGAAACCATTTTGAAATAAAATTTGTGAAAGTACTGTTGAACTAGTCTCAGTGATGTCCAACGGGCCAGGCCATAGCTATGTCTGAGGGAAAACAGAAAGCTCTTTGTTTCCTAAGAGCATCCTGGATGGCTGAGAAAAAGGACTTTCTCTTTCTTTGTGTCTGCCAGAGTTCTTTGAAGAGCAGTTGGTGACACATACTTGTTGAATGTAAGAACAAATGATGGATGAGTGATAAACAAAGGCCTGAAACATACTAAGTTTAGAATGGTGGCTTTATTGAAAATCTACACTTTTTTAAAATTTTTACTATTAGTTACATTTTATTAACTCTGTATCCCAGCTGTATCGCGCTCCCTCATTTCCTCCCAAACCCTCCCTCCCTCCCTCATCTCCTCCCTGCCCCTTTCCAAGTCCACTGATTGGGGAGGACCTCCTCCCCTTTCATCTGACCCTGTTTTATCAGGTCTCTTCAGGACTGGCTGCAAAGTCCTCCTCTGAGGCCTCGCAGGACTGCTCCCCGCTTGGGGGGTGGGGAGGTCAAAGAGCCTGCCATTGAGTTCCTGTCAGAAATAGTCCCTGTTCCCCTTACTATGGGAAACCAGTTGGTTACTGAGCTACCACGGCTACATCTGAGCAGAGGTTCTAGGTTGTATCCATACATGGTCCTTGGTTGAATGTCAGTCTCAGAAAAGACCCCTGTGCTCAGTTATATCTGGTCCTTGTGGAGCTCCTATCCTTTCCACGTCATACTAACTCCTTCTTCTTTCCTATGATTCCCTGCACTCTGCCCAAGGTTTGGTTATGAGTCTTAGTATCTGCTTTGATACACTGCTAGGTAGAGTCTTTCTGGGGCCCTCTGTGGTAGGCTCCTGTCCTGTTACTTGTATTCTCCTACATCCAAAGCCCATCCCAATTGTCTTTCTAAGTGAGGATTGATCATCTTACGCTGGGTCTTCTTTCTTGTTTATCTCCTTTAGGTGTACAGATTTCATTCTGTTTATCATATCTTATAGGTCTATATAAGTGAGTATATAGCATGTGTGTCTTTCTCAATCTGGCACTTTCTCAGACAACTAGGAATAGCGCTTCCTCAAGATCCAGCTATACCACTCCTCGGCATACATCCAAAAGTTACTCAATACACAACAAGGACATTTGCTCAATCATGTTTGTAGCAGCTTTATTTGTAATAGCCAGAACCTGGAAACAACCCAGATGTCCATCAACGGAGGAAAGGATACAGACATTGTGGTATTTTTACACAATGGAATACTACTCAGCAATCAAAAACCATGAAATCATGAAATTTACAGGAAAATGGTGGGATCTAGAAAAGATCATTCTGAGTGAGGTATCCCAGAAGGAGAAAATCTACAGTTTTCACATAGGCCTGAAAAATCAAAAATAACTTAACTGATAATCAGAACTACCACTCTAGGTTTGTTTTGAAGACGAAAATTTTGAAATAAGTGTAGTACATTCAAATGCTTAAGTCTTGATCCCATCATGTGACAGGTTTTACAATTTGGGGTCTGGTTGAGTAGTCATTTCTCAGGTTTAAATGGAAGAGATGTGATAATATCATGTCAGGTTGAAGTGAGAACAAGATGAGTATACAGAGAAGAGCTAAGCAGCTCACTGAAGAGGATAAGCATCATTGTCAATAGCAAATATAACTATTTCGTTGGTGTTATTTTCATTTAAAGTGGCATAGCCCTTCCCCTTGAGCACTGTTGCCTTCAACATACACAGATTCTTTCTTGGCCAGGTCTAGTCATACCCTCAACCCTCCATAGCCCATGGCCCATAGCCTTGCTATCTTCAATGTCCTCAAGTTTCCATAGTAACTTACGCTCCACCTTCACGGTTTCCTGCAGAGACCTGTCTGGGCTTCCAAAGAGTACCTCAGACCTTACTGTACGTTGGTTTGTCTTTTTTCTTTTGTAATGTGTGTAGGATCCTACATTCTGATCTCTTCCCTTACCTTATGACTTGTGTTAGAGTCAAACTCTAAATAATGAAAAGTATGTCTATAGCTGCAGAAACACCATAGGTCATTACTTCTATAATGATTCATAAGGAAAATAAAGGGAACATTTTTTCTTTTTAACCAAAACCAGCACATAATAAGGAGGACCTACTAAGCATCAACAAAGTTCAAATGATAACAAGACTGAGACACAAAATGTATCATTTAGTGACAGTCATACACACCATAGCTAAGTTGGGTGATGGTGATATAATGGCTGAGAAAAGATCTCTACCTAGCCTCTATTCACACACACACACACACACACACACAATAGTGTTCATTGTCAACTTGGGATCTAGAATATCCTAAGAGATGGAGCTCCTGGCATGCCTGTGGGAAAGCATTTTGATTTAGTTAGTTGGTGTGCAAAGCTCATCTGAGCTCTGGATGGGACTTTTCCCTGGCCAGGGCATCCTTGAGTATATGAAGTGGAAAATGTGAACTAAGATGCGGGGTGGCTTCATTGTTCTTCATTGCTCATTGTTGGTGTAATGCCACCAGCCAATTCCAGGTCCCGCTGCCTTGAGTTCCATGCTATGACTGACTGTACTTTGAACTGTGAGCTAAAATAAATTGCATTGTTGGGGTATTTTAACCCTTCAACAGGAAAAGAAGCCCAGACTGAAGTTGCCAGGAAGTAGCAGCCATTGCTGCTATAACCTCCATCATGTGCTTCTTTGGCATTTCAAATTGTTTTGTGTCTATAATGAGGAAAAATTCAGCACTTTAGTCTAAAAAAGCCATTTATTCATCTGTTTGACAGAAGACAGGTGTGTAAGAAAGCTTCAAGTTTCAGAGAAGAAAAGTGCAGACAACAGATCTCGGCAGCCAGGCTTTTAAAATTCCCATTCATACAAATCAAACAATTCACTCTCCAGGTCTCTCCTTTGCTATCCAATAACCTACATTTTAAGTCATGCACCTTTATTATAACATGAACTGAAACTCAACTTCCTCCCTGCTTGCCACTAGTTTAACTTAGTTTCTCTTCCTAAACAAAATTAGGTGCAATGAAATGCTTAAATCACGAGGAGGAACCACATTAAGAGCCTCAGTTTATCCCAATTTCCAGGGAACAAATATTTCCATCACAGTTGATTTCAAACTGGAATGTGAGTCGTCTGTCATTAGACGTGGGAAGAGACAAGTGCAAGGAACGCCAGCTGGCCTACAGGAGCCGGCTTCAGTACACTATGAAGGCTGTCAGAGTTCGTCATCCTTTGAGCCCTTAAGTCATGGGGGAAGAATATGAGCACCGAAAGCTCAGTGCTGTCCTCCCTCTAGCTGCTGGGTAAAGCCACTTCATGCTTCACTGTAAATGACCTGCAGGCTGGAGATGTAGCAAGCAGTCAGTCCGAAGAAAGCAAGGAAGTGGTGGCAGGCAGAAGCAGAATGTTACTACAAAGTGTCTTTCGGAGATAAAGACAATGCAAATTTATAACCAAGCACCAAAAGAGATCAATGGCAGGACAGACGGTGTCCTGTGTACACAAGTGACTATGGCACAACCCGGTTTGCTTGGCTTTTGATCATAATCACCCTAAGACATCACTGGATGCTGGATGCAGAGAGCTCGTTAGTTCCCAAGAGTGTCTTCAGACTCAGGCGTCCATTTTGTCTTCTTCATCAGTAGGAAAGCCACAAGTTACAGTGTGAAACTAACTTCCCAATGGTTCTCTTGGATGCTGGCCCAGAAGCTCCTGGTTTAGAAATACACCTTGCTAGTACATATTAAGGAGATTGTCTTCCACGATGGTTGGCCAAAATAATACAAAATTATCTTAAGTGGTTTTTAAAAAAAATTCTTTTAAAATTCAATTTCATAATACATGTGGATACTATTAATGCAGAAAGTACATATTTTGGGGATATGAATTAAGCACAAATCATCAGTTTTTATCTTCTAAATTTTAATTTTCTTAATCAATTATATATGCCAAGAGTTTACTTATAGAAAAAGAGCCATGAAAGAGAAGGGGCAAATTGCCTTATTATCATATGTCTAAAAGCAAAAAGTAGTAGCTGAACTTCCAAAATTAAAACACAAAATCAGGTTCATAATCTTTTAGGTTAAAAAAAAAAGTGTTCTAGATTTAAACACTGTCCAAATTTTTATGAGATCTTAATTACATTGATTTTGATTGAATGAGTACCTCTGAGGGAAAGGCCGGGAAGACCAACAAGAAGCTAAAGGAAGTGAACAGGCTGGTGGAGAAAGTGTGGTTTTGTGATGTGTTCTCGTACCCATCTGCTTACCTGCTTCAGTTCGTTTCCTGTACCCTGCCGCGCTCATTGATACAAAAACAGCAGGCCTATCAGTTTAATTGTTCTAAGGACACAGCAGGAGCGGCTGGGACAGATTAGGGAATCTGTTTTATCAGAATGGGTAGACACCAAAGGTTTCCACTGTCACGACTCTAGTTACGCACCAGCAGGATCAACAGCACGTAGAGATCAGCTCCATAGACTGAGACAACATTTCTCTACGGTCTGCAGTGAGAACGGAGGCTAGCCTGCTGCCAGCTGTGCTTGAGCTCACCTAAGCCGCGCTGCCAGTGAACATACAGATGTGGAAATGCCACAAAGGCTTTAGTCCTCCCTGGGTCTTTGGTTAGTCTAACAAATGAATGACCTAGATGCAGAGACCTGATGATGAGGAAACTGTTCTCGGGAGTTTTGAACCATTTAACAAGGCTGATGTTCACATCCCTGGATTCTTCAGTGGGGGATGGTGAGACCGGGGAGAGGCCTGGCACACTGGGCATGTCCGTGAGGTGAAGGAACCCTGTGGTTCTAGTAGGATAAGCATCACCCGCTGAGCGGAAGAATCAGCAAAGACTTGAGAGGAGTTGACACTGGTTTGCCCTAGAAGGAAGACGCGAACCCCAGTAGAACCCCTGTAGAAAGGAGGCATTTTCTTGGTGAGGGAGGGACATGTCGACTGAGCATCAGGCGGCTCAGGAGGAGTAGGTTGTCTGTGGCCACTGAAGGTAAGGTCAGCTTTATCGGGCTGCGAGCAGTGATGTGGAAATCATCAGGTAAATGCACGGTTCTGGGAGATGCCATTAAAACACAGGCCGGATTCCTTGGCATTCGTCTGCTCCCTTACAGCGGCTGGTTTCCGGGACTGCGAAGTATTCTGTGTCTTTGAGAAAGTTTCAGTGTATTTTGGGCTAGTTTCTGCAAGACTGTTCGTCAAGCACTTTCTGGTATCTGCAGAGATTTCTTGGCTGTCTCACTGTCTCACTTTTTATTTTTTCCCTTATCACTTTTTGGCGGGGGCAGCGGATCACCTCTAGAGGAGTAGGCTTTGACACCTCTGAGATTACTCATCTTTTACTGCTCTGCAGCTGTCTGTGTGGATAAGCTAAGAAACAGCAATTTCCTGCTCTTTATTTCACAAACCTGGAATGCCTCATGCCTAATCCTTTCGTCTTCCCCTTCCTCCTTTTCTTCTCCCTTCTTCCTCCTCCTCCTCTCCACCCACTCCTGGAGTCTTATTACATTATGATCTGAAGGCTGACCTCATATCTACCAGGACTCACCAAGCCCCATCTGTGATTTCTGTCCATTATTCTGTCCCCTCGCCTACCTTGTTCAGGTTTTTTGGATCCAAAGCTAAGAGATGAAAGATATTTTAAAAGTAGGTCTGCTAAGATATTGCCGAAATCCAACTCCATATTAAGGAATTTTAAGGTTTTTTTTTTTTAATAAATAAAAGCATTGGGGTTTTATTGAAAGTCAGTTAATTGAATAACAATCCTTTAAAATGCTAATAATTTCTGGTCAGTATAGTTGAAAATAAAAACTAGTATATTTCAGTTTTTATTAAGATTTTTTTTGTCTTGAAAAAAATCTCAAGTTGAATAGCTGCAGAAAAATTAGATTTTAAATTTTTTGGTAAAAGAAAATTTCATTTTCTGTTTACTTTTACACATGGAAGGATTCTTCCCAGAAAGTTAAGGAAACCAAAGAGTGAAACCATCTCTACAGGAGTGTGGCCTGTGTAATACAAAGAGTGTCATGAACTTCCCAGAGTGATTGCTCTACTTGTCCCCAGGGGCCTTATGCAAAGACTGTGCATGAGAAGTAGATGAAGATGGAGTCACCAGGTTGGGGTCTTTCTGAACTTCAGCCTTTGTGCGTCATAGAATTGCTGCTGTCTATTTTCTGTTCACCAGGAAGGTTTTGGGCATTAATTTTTTTTTTTTTTTTTTTTTTTTTGTAGAATGTGGTACATAAAATTTTTTTCTGTTGTTGTAACTGGTAACCAAAATTGAAATCTTCCATTTATTTTCTTCTGTGTAGAAAAGCCTTGAAGGAGATAGAGAGCTTTTTATTTACAACAACAACAACAACAAAATAACAGCACTAGGCTTGTCAATGAAATAATAAAACTTCCCCGTGGTAGATGTCTGAGGGTCAGCATACTCTGACATTTTTGACAAAGGTCAAAGGTTCTGTCTGCATTAGAAGTTTTGAAGGAAGCTTCTACGGCGCTTTACATCTGGTCTCTCAACTCAGCTCACACTGTCATTTTCTCTTGTCTTGCTCCTAGCTGGCTTTTCTTTTTTTTTATGTTTTTATACAGTTTGGCACATGCCTTCACTGTATTCTCTCTGTAAGGTGAAATTTCACTTTCTCTTCTGGCCTTCAAAGTTCCTTTTTTTTTTAAGTGAAAAAAATTTGCACATTATCATATCTTTTAATGAGAAAACTCCCCTGAGGGCCATCTGAAAGTATGGCAGGCTTGCAGTGTATAAGGACATAATGGTGTGTGTGTGTGTGGGGGGGGTGATGGATGGTATAAGGGAGGCTGATGAATGGGGGGACGGGGGTGATGGATGGGGGAGGGGACTGATGGATGGGGGAGGGGGCGGTGGGTGGAGGAGGGGAGTGATGGATGGTGACTGCGAATGGGTGATACCCTCACTGGGCTGGATGCAAAGGCTTGTTATCCTGGAGCAGTGTCCTTAAAGAGTTTCCCCTGAAACTACTACAATGCAGATGGACCTATTTTTTGTCATTCCACGTGACTGTATTCTAAGATGCTGTTGCCATGGGAGAGAGGGTGGTGACTTTAGGATGAGCTTGGGAAAAATTAGGGAAAACATTTTCACTGAGCTAGGTTAATGCTCTTCATGCTACAGACACCCAGTCATCATTTGATCATGGCGAGGAGCTACACAGGGCAATAGAAATGTGTTCAAAGACGTGGATAAGGATTTAAGAAAAAAAATGCCAATAAATACTTTAAAATGCCAAGTTTTGGCAGTATCAGTGGGAGGAAAATTAAATCAGTGTTCACATTTCAGCTTATCAAATGAAGTAAAATAAAAAGCTGATGGCATGCATTGTAAGAGGAATAATTCAAAATATAAATTTTTACTATTTGGGGGAAATTAATATTTATTAAAATCAAAAACAGATAACATCAAACTAAGCAACCCTGTTTTAGGTGCAAAAAGACAAAGATATGCTGCTCCACTTTTATCTCTGCATTGTTTGTGATGCTTAAGTTATAAACAGTCTTAAGGGCTGCTAATACTGATGATCGGCTTATTACTGTCAAAACTTCAGCTCTTCTGAACAGCAGAAATGATACAGATAAGAATTGCTGCAAATAAGAAGTGAAACAGATAAGAAATGATACAGATAAGAAGCTTCAGATAAGAAGTAATACAGATAGATGATACAGATAAGAAGTGGGTGAGTAGAGGCTAGTGAAAAACCTATTGCCCAAAACCAATGACTATTATCTTTCAGCAGGAATAAAATAAAATGAACATTAAAATATAAAAACGGTAATTTTCTGAGAGCAAAGAACCTTACGTGGTTGTTAAAAATGACTCCATCTACCACACACTTCTGAGAGGCATTTATGAGGCTGTGTGTCGTCATCCCGAGAACCACGTGACTATTCACCCACCCCTCTGGCAGTGGTGCCACAGTCCGGACTCAGAAGTTTTCCTGTCCTGACTGGATAGTACCTGGTGGAGGGGAGCTGGTGGGAAAGGCTCCCATTTCAACCAAATCCTAGGCCAACGCTGGCTTACGTTAAAAACCCGTTAGAACTCCAGTAGTTAGGGTTTTTCTTTCCAGAAACGTGAGTGAGTGGAAAACCTACCACGACACCACAACGAATCGATTCTATAATTTGCCACACGCTTGTCCTGACCAGCCTTAGCTGCCGTGTGCTTTGACGTCATTATTACTGTCTAGAGAATGCTGTTGTTGGCTCGACGACAGCCGTAGCCCCCGATCCGGTTAGGGGCATAGTGCGGTCAGGAGGCATCCTGCCTGCCTCGCCGCCGCAGCGAGGCCTGTACTCGCCCTCTCTAGGGGCTGCTGTAACTCTGATCATTCTCTCCTCCACCCTGCTGCCGTAATTCAGGGACACCATCCTTGCTTATACTCAGTTGCCCTAAGTTCTGATTACCCTTGGAGACGAGTTTTTATAAATTTTCATTAATAACCTTTAAGCATGCCAAAGATAAAGGGGAAAATGTTCCCAATTAAAAAGAAACATGATTATTACAAACAGAAAATCAAGAATAAAAAGAATACTACTTGAAATATGAAATTTTAATTTCTTCCACAATGCTCTTTTAAAGATGATGTTTAAGATAGTTGTTAAGTAATTATTTTACCTGTTACACATCACATATGCCATTGCTCACAATAGAAGCAAGCTACATCCTATGGGCATGAATGGGTAGAGGGAATTATTTTGCCTGAATATGAGAGGAACAGCACTGGGGAAGTTTCAAGAGGAGAGATTTCTGAAATGAACTGGTTGGGAAGGCAGATCGGGGAGGATGAGGCATGGTAAAAAAAGAGATTGCATTAAAGGCACACAGGAGGAGAAAGGGGAAGATAGAGAACTAAGATGTTGGTCCTGCTCACCTGCCACACTTGCAGACATAACCGTGAAGTTGGCTTTGTCTCCAGCTCTGCCTGTAAATTGCTTTAAAGTGGGGTGTTTGTTCACTTACTCGCCCTGGATCATCATAGCACAGAAAAGCTATCCTTCTTGTAGAGTCACGCCTACCTGTGGGACCAGGCAAGTAAATCATGACAAATACCCATGTTGGGGAAGAAGAGACAGAGCATAAATACATGCAGGGCTGCTTTACTGAGCTAAAGCCTGACCCAGCTAAGGCTCTATGCTCAGCTCCTATTTTCTGTCCTGTCACTGCATTTCCTTCTGCTTGCAGAGGGTGCCTTTCTTTCCCTACATTTGAGGGTTAGTTAGCCATGCAAAGTTCTTGCCTGTGACTGCTGCCTTATCATTGTTTATGCTGCTAAAGTTCAGCCAGATGGAAGGCTTCCAAGCCCTTGCTTCTAGCCGACATTTGAACAGCTGGGACTCTGTAATTTCTGAGCTTGACGCAAAGGATCTGTACAGCTCATGTCAACAAGGGCCGTGAGGTCTCCTGATCTCCATCAGTAGCTCTGGACTCACACAGCTTCATCTGGGAAAAAAATAAAATAAAATCTTAGGATCTGTTATTTGTGCCTGCATAGTATAGAACATGAAGTAAAAAGGACTCATACTTAATGCCTGCCTCATCACGGTTCAGGACGTGTGTGCTGTGTTTACTCAATCCATTTTGCATGACTGTAATTATGCCATTATCCTATCTCATGGACTCATTTGGCATGAAACATAGATTTAACTATAAGACGGGATTTTCTTTCAGAGAGCATTAAGATTTCCCATGTTTAGCTTAGATTGCTGACTAGAAGATAATTATGACAAATTGAGGCTGGAATAGAATGTGGTATTTATCACAAAGATTAAGTGAGTTTCACAAGTTTTAAGTCATTTTATGCCAGTGATGAAGAGGGAGTTGTTTTAAATTAAAAACGAAGTATCAAGGGTACTTAGCTGGTTCCTTGGTGTCCTCATTTCCCAAGGGCTCGTGGTCATTTTCACAAAGATAAACTCTGCTCTTCAGTGCTTGTAGGTGTCTTAAAGTGTGTTTTTGTGTTAACTGTGTTTTGGTGGAGATGAAGTCACGGAAAAGTCAGAATGAGGTAAAACTTTTTTATAAACATATAATAAAAATATTTTAGTAAAACATAATAACAAAAACATAGATAGCAATGTTATTTTGGGTGGTGGTGAGTCTAGAAATGTAAATGACTGACCCCTCCAATGACACAATACACAGAATCTGAGGCAGGTGTGGCGGTTTCTTTTACTAGAGTGCATAGGAAGGACTTACTCTCTCCCGGGTTGGAGAGGATACAATCTGCCTTGGCAGGAGGCTTGGCTCAGGGATGGGTCTGAGGGGTGGGGACAGCTTACAACTGTGCTTGCACAAACCTGAGGCAGTTAAGAAGCCTGAGAAGGCCAGAACACCTTCTGGACAACCTGGACAACTGCACCCCTGTGACCTCCCAGGGAGGCTCCACCCTCACCCTAGGGGCTCCACAGTGCCCACAACCTCCTGGGGACCAAATAGTCAAACACAAGAGCCTGTAGGAGACATTTCACACTCAGACCATGACAGAACGTGAATGCAGATGGCTAGGGGTTTTGACAACTTTGTGGGAAGGCTGTGGCCACAAAGAATTTTCCTGTATTTTATAAGTGAAAGTTATATGCCATTTATTGGCCAGTCTTTGACTTTTTAATATGTTTTATGGCACAGGAGAGAAAGCTTATCTTTTCCATGCAGATACCATGCTTTCACAAGGTTCATCATGGAGCTCACATATCAGTCTTTAATAGGTTCAAGGTGATAAACCTTGAACGTGAAAAGTGCGCATATAATCTTAAAGTATGACATCTGAAACAAATGGAAGCTATAATGGGTTGCTAGTTCATTTTGGATTAGGAAGAATTACCTAGCTAAGAAATTGAGTATTTTAGAAATTGAGCTAACATTTCTCTACTACCTTTTACAAAATGTTCAGCAACTATTTACTGATTATGAGCTGAAGGCTCAGTAACACCAAATCTATTTTTTTTCTTTTCCTCTCACAAATGTCTCTTTAGTCCCATGAGTGTGCATGTGGTTTGCTAACTCAGTGCAGTCAAGTGGACAATATCTTGACAAGGAATGACATTTCCTTGTCATACTCTCTTGACAAATGATTTCCCTTACATATATTCTTAAATTCTGTCTTTTCTCTCTATGCAATTGTTTTCTTTTGTCAGATCCTACAATGCTGTAATAAAAATCTTAACAGAAAAAGATTTTCTCTCAGGAGACTAGATAGTTACTTAAAAAAAAATTCAAGTTAAAAGTTCTTTGGGGAAATTTCACCTGGTTTTCTTTTTTTAACACAGCAAAGTTGGCAAGATCTTGATTTTATTTTATTTTTTAAAAATTTTTAAATTAATTATTTTATTTATTAATAACAATTTATTCATTTTGTATGCCAGCTGTAGCCCCCTCCCTTGTCCTCTCTCAATCCCACCTTCCCTCCCTCATCTCCTTCCATGGCCCTCCCCCAGTCCACCGATAGGGGAGGTCCTCTTTTCCTTCCCTCTGACCATAGCCTATCAGGTCTCATCAGGACTGGCTGCATTGTCTTCCCCTGTGGCCTGGCAAGGCTACGTCTCTCTCAGGGGGAGGTGAAGATCTTAATTTTAACTAGCTACTAATTTTTGCATGAAAAGAGCAATTAAATGAAAATTACATATGCATTTTAAAATGTTTGTAATACACATTTTATAATTATTTTGCACTATCTTTTCTTGGACCGTCTATTCTGATGTTCATAGGTACTTGAGTGACACCGTGCTCTGAATCTGCCCAGCTGTGCTATTTCGCATAGACAGGGCTTTCTGCCTAGCTGGCTTCTGGGAGAGCAAAGGGTCTCTTCCTCAGATATGTTAACTCATCCCATTTGAGTCAGTCTCCCTCGGTTCATTTTCTGTCACAAAATGAACCTTTCAGAGAATCTCTTTGCCTTCTTCCCCCTCCTCTCCCTCCCTCCCCTCTATTTCTTCTCTTAATCTCCTTCATTTCTGTATGTTCCTCTCCTCCCTTCCCCACCCCTCTTTCCTCCCTTCCTCTCCTCTTTTCTCCTCCTCCTCTTCTCTCCTCTCCTCCCTTCTTTCCTCTCTTCTCCCCTCTCCCTTCCTCTCCTATGCTCCTACTCTCCTCTCCCTCTTTCCCTCCTTTCCCCTTCCCTTCCCACATCTCCATCCCTCCCTCTCCTCTCTTCTGTCCCCTTCTCTCTCCTCTCCTCTCCTCTCCTCTCCTCTCCCCCTTTCCCTCCTTTCCCCTTCCCTTCCCACATCTCCATTCCTCTTTCCTGCCCTCCCTCCCTCCCTCTCCTCTTCTCTGCCCTCTCTCTTTACCTCTTCTTTCTCTCTCTTATTATCTTTCTTTTTCTGAGTCTGTTGGTCTGTTGGAAGAAATCAGAAGGCATTTGAAACAGAACAACTCTAGGACCCTCAGTGATAATCCTTAGAGCAGTTTCAATCTCCTCTAAGCCAACATTGTCTCCATCTCAGCAGCATGTTTGCCTAGCCCTGTCTCTAGGCTCTTGGACTTTGAAAGACATCTTTCTTTTCGTGGTTGCCCCATCCTTATGTAGTGCTTACCAGTGATTACAATCATTTTTTCCTCACAGTTTGTCACCCATGCTTGAGTTTCTTTCTCTTCTGGAGATTGTCTAAATCCCAGAAGTGGTCCATTGTGGCCAGAGCCTTGCCTCCTTCTCTGGAGCCTGCGATTTACTGGATTTAGCCCTGTGCTTGCCTCCTGCCTTTTCCCAGGCTGAGAAGGGATCAAGAGACGCTGCCTGGCAGCATTGCGCGTTGTTATCGATTGGATACGAAATGTCCCCCTAAAGGCCCTGGTGTCAACGGCTTGTTCTTTGATGTAGGCAGGATGTAGAAGCAGGGCTTTGAGAAAAACGGCAGGACTGTGATGCCTCTATTTTCACAAGGACTTAACTCTTAATTCTTTAATTCATGGATTCATAATTTGATGGCATTATTGGATAGACTTAGAAAATTTCATAGGTAGGGTCCCACTGGGGGCGGTAGGTCATGGAACGTGTGTCCTCAGTGACATCCATTTTACTGGGACACTCTTTATCTTGTTCTTTTCTCCTTTGAAGCCACTGTGAACTGAGTGGCATTGCTCTCCTATGTCTTTCTGTCAGGAGGCTCTGCCAGTTAACCCATGAGCTGATATTTCTGAAACTGCGAGTCAGAATGAACTTTTCCTACATGAAGTTAACTTTCCACCTGCAGGTTTTGGCTGCAATAAAGAAGAAGCTAAAATATGCCAGTCACTCGTTAAAAAAACATTACTGGTCTTTGCTAGTTGAATTCATTCCCATCAATGTCTTTGACATCCATCAGCTCCTGAAACTCTTTTTGACTTCCTACAAATGCTCAGCACAATCTCCAGCACGTCCTCAGCTGTTACAGATTCAGGAATTCTCCATCCACCAGCCCCAGCCTCAAAACCTATCAGTGAGGCAACACCTTTTACCCACATTTTCTTACCTTGAGGAAAACTTAACATTGTTTTTCTTCACTTACTTTTTGTTTGAAGTAGGGGCTTCCTTTCTACCTTTTAACACACTTAATTTTAATTCATAGTTTCTTATTCCTCCTTTACAGTTTTCTTTTATACCACTACAATTTACATTTAGTCCTTTCTCTAGTCAGGGGATTACTCTAAGGTCTTAGGAAATTTCATGCCTCAAGTGTGGTTTCCTTTTCATTTTTCTTGACTGGGATGTCAAGACTTATCATTGCTGATCACTTCTCTGTGAAATGTTCTCCATCCTCTGTTTTTATAGCACTCCAGTAACCAGAATTCGCTGTAGCTACTGTTAGGCACAGCCTGCACATCTAACAAATGATCCATCAGTGTGGGAAGGGGCATTCATTCTTATAACAAATGATCCATCAGTGTGGGAAGGGGCATTCATTCTCATAACAAATGCCTTTACAGCCAGTAAACCATTTTACTTTAAATATACAGAACTTAACTTTATATACTAAAATTCTAGATAGAATATGTTAAAATGGACAATTACTACGTGTGCATATTAGGAAACCATTGTATAAAATGTGTGTCAAGATCAGCTTAATAATGTTGTTTCTTGTCCCAGTTTCTAAAGGACAAAATGAGGTCATGGTATTTGGTACACAGACAAGGTCCTTCGATACACACTCGGGTTAGAGACAGAATTTGGAGGTAGAAGGGGTCCTAAAATTTCTGCCAAATCAGACTTGTTGAGATGGATTACCTCTAAGGTGAAAATGTGGGAACTAAGGTGATAGTAGTTTTGAATGTTAATTTAACATTCAAAAGGGTTAATGAGGGTCTGTGACATGACTCTAGAGGGTTAGGACACTCTCAGGCTTAATGGCCTCAATTTGAGTCCTTTGATCTCACAGTGGAAGAAGATAACTGAAACCCAAGGATTAGCTTCTGTCTGTACTGTGACACCCCCCCACACTAAAATAAAAATTAAAAACTGGCAATTTAATAATGCATTGATTTGCAATTGGGAAACAATAATGGTCTATATTTGTGGAACAAAGGTAAAGCTCTTAGCATGGATGATTCATGCTAACTAGCATATATATCACCTAACTAACGTGTCTTATTAAATAACAAGTGCATAAAATATCCATTCTTTCCACAATGAATTATTACAAACGGTGTTCTCCACACAGTGAGGTAGAAAATAGACCTTCCTTTTTCCACTCTAACCAAGATTGCATCCTTGAAAGTTTAGAAAGAGATATTCCATGCAACTGGAAACCAAAAGAGGAGAGAGTAG
Source organism: Meriones unguiculatus (assembly GCF_030254825.1). NCBI lineage: Eukaryota > Metazoa > Chordata > Mammalia > Rodentia > Muridae > Meriones > Meriones unguiculatus. The sequence goes on from NC_083356.1 coordinate 112,951,945, forward strand.
TTATATGCTTATAGAATAAGACCGACTTTAAATTAAAAAACTGTTTAACAATAAGGTAATTATGCAACATTCAAGATAGTCATCAAGAAACTAACAATATTGAGAGGCAGCAACTGACGATATAGAGCAAATATTAACAGACATGAAAGCAGCGTTTGCTTATAACACAACAATAACAGGAGCCTTTGATAGCTCGCTACAACACTGGGCAGACCGACAGTGTAGAAAGCACTGGGTTTAACATGTACTTTGGTGAGTCTTCAATGGATTCATTATCTGAGTCTAACATGCTGTGCCTAGACCGGTTGAAGACCTGAAATATAAAAGCCTATTAGATCAAAACTGGTGTGTTTGGGTGTGGGAAATGGTTTGGCTCAGCAGATAAATCAATTGACTTACAAGCATGAGGACGAGAGTTCCCCAGCACCCATGTGTAAGCCTTCTGGGCATGCCTGCATGTTTGTGATGTCAGTTCTCCATAGACAGAGCCAGGAGATCCCCAGAACAAGTTGGTTAGCTAGACTAGCTGTAACAGTGGGTTCTAGGTTCAAGTGAAAGACTGTCTCAAAAAAGACTCCTAATGTCAGCTTTGGCCTCCGAAAGCTCATGCGGACAGTGTCCACGTGTCCACACAGCGCTCAGACCACAGCTTCCTCCCACATATCTACACCCGCATTCACACATGCACACATGCGGGCGGACACCAAACAGATTAAACAACAGCAACAAAAATGACCCCCAAACCCTAGTGTGTTGTTTTCCAGAGACAAAGTTTAAGTGATTTATACGGAGCTACTGTGTAGTAAACGTGAGCAATGAGTGAAAATGGAGTTTCCTCTATTTCCTCCCCGTATTTCATTCTTATTGTCTGCGGTACAGGGACTTGCTGTGTAACCCGGGCTTGCCTTACACTTGAGTTCCTTCAGCCCCAATGTGCTGGGACCTCCGGTATGTGCTATCATATCCAGCTTGTACTTTCCTTCTTACTCATCTTCGGTGCTTCAAGGCAATTTTAATCAAACTTTTTCAGAGGTAGCATGGCCAAGGTTCCTCCACTAGGCAACACCACAGGCTCCGGGCTCCCTCTGGCACCTTGCAATCATCTCGCTGCTCCCTTTCATCATACTATATAAGGCTCCGGAGCAGGAAGGCGGAGTTCCAGCCCTGCTTGTCTGTTCCTCAGTTATGCAACAATGAGTCACTTATCTCCCAGAGTCAGTTTAGTCTTCCGTAAGACAGAGGAGACAGGCAGGACAAGAAGGAGAAAAGCAGACCTGACCTTTTGGCTTTCTGTAGACAAATGACAAGGTTTCTTCAAAAAGAAAATGTCATAAGCACAAAGGAATGAAGACAAGGAACTGTTATAGGTTAATAGACATGGCGGGATGTTGCCAGGCAGATTCTAGGGCTGTGCTCAAAACCAAAGACTGAGGAAATGGGCTGAAAAGACGGCTTAGGGGTTTAGAGCACTGGATGCTCTTCCAAAGGTCCTGAGTTCAATTCCCAGCAACCACATGGTGGCTCACAACCATCTATAATGAGATCTTCTGGAATGCAGGTTATTATTTATTATTACATGCATAATAAATAAATTGTTTAAAAGATGAGAAAAACCATGAAGCTTGAACACAGTCTGGGTATTTGATAACAAATAATTGAAGGTGATGGTAGGGTATAGGGAGAGTGCCGCTTGCTAATGCTATGTACTGAAGGGTGAAATGAGAGAGAGAGAGAGCGAGAGAGAGAGAGAGAGAGAGAGAGATGTTCTATTTGTTTTAAAATATTATTGTAGCTAGTGGGAGTGGCATGTCCACATTTCGAATACTTGGGAGTCAGAGGCGAGAGGATTGTGATTTTTCATAGCTTATCTTAAACAATCCATGAATCCTGTTCTCTACCATGCTCAGTTTCCTGCCTGGGTTGTCTTTGCTGCATTGATTTGTGTGAACTCTTTGACAAAGATGAGGAAAACCCAGCACCCAGGAAGCAAAAGCATCTTTAGTTTCACTATACTGATTGTTCTAGGAAGATAATTCTCATCTCCCTAAAATGAATTAAAATGTTTTTTCATTATATATACAAGTTTTCATTTTTGTTTTTCACTCCTTTACATTTGAAATAAAGAAGAAAATACTGCAGAAACCATGGTGAGAAAATTTGCAATTTGTATCCTATAAAATGCTTCTCTTACCCTATGACTAAGAGAACAAATTATCTTATTTATGGAAAGAATTTGAGAATTTCATGTGTGCATATGGATTCTGCACTGATACATCCCCTCCACTCTTTCCTCTAACCCTCCAACCATTTTCCCTCCCAGCCTCAGGTGCTCCGTTATAAGCCCATTGAGGGAGCTTAGTCTGACTTCATGTCAACAGGGGTAGGGCCATCTACTGAAGCACAGCCAGCCTCTGAAAAGTCACACACCTGAAGCAAACACACTCTCTTCCCCCCAGCAGCCATCAATTGCCAACAGTTCCTCAGCTAGGCACAGGACTTAATGAGCCCCTCTCCTGTCCGCAGTAGCAGTTTTGGTTGGCTTGATCTTATACGGATTTTGTGCACACAGTCACAGTCACGTGAGTTTGCAGCAGCCCTGTCATGTGTGGGAAATACTGTTTTAGTTCAGATGTCTACCATCCCTGGATCTTACTGTCTTCCTGCTTTCTCTTCAGTGATGATTCTTGACCTTGGATGGAGGAGTGTTATATAAGTGGCCTGTTTAAAGCAGATTCTTTTTCTCTACATATTGATTGGTTGTGGGTCTCTGTATTAATTGGCTTGTACTACAACATGAGACTTTCCTGATTAAGGTTGAAAGGAACAGCGGTGTATGGGTAAAACTATAAGAATGTAATCTATGACTGTTTAGCAGAAGAATGATAGTAGGTTCTACCCTATGGCCTGTGACCTAGCAAATCATGTGATTTCGGCTCAGTTGATGGTACCAGACATGAATTCCATCTTTTGCACGAGGCTTTATATCAAATTAGAAAGTAGCTGGCTACTCCCACAATGCTTTTTTTGCTATTGAGCCAGTGGGCATATTTGCCATGTTAAGCATGATGTAAGCTTACAGGATTCATAGCTGGGCAAGACTGTTAATTACTTTTCTCCCATGGCAGCAGGCACAGAACTCTCCAGCACTACAAAAGCTAGCCAATAAGGATGAAGCTTCCGAATCAGTACCAATGTGGAGGTAACCTAGACCCAGAAAGACAAAAGCCACATGCCATCTTTCATATGTGCATGCTACCTCCGAACCTTTAGACAAGTGTGTTTAAATTGTGATACCCACAGAGGCCAGAAAACAGAAGTTCTTGAGGTCAGTTCCAGGGAAGCGGTATATAATGTAGGTGGTGTGAAGGGGGATGGGAATGATGGAATGGGAGTAAAGTTTTGGACGGAGGATGAGAGGCAGGATAGGAGGGGTGTGGAAGAAGGACTAACACTAAATACCTTCTTTGAAGAAGCCATCTGGAAGCCCACCTCATACGTCAAAGGAGTTTGAGAGGCATTGCTCTATAACAGCAATGCCTCTCCCAGACAGTTCCAGGTAGGAGTTATCCTTTTTTTTTTTTTTTTTTTTAGATTTTGGTCTTGATGAATGGTCTCACTGATGAAGACACCACATACTTGAGTCATGGAGCAAATTATCTTATATCTGATTCTAGCCATAATAAAAACAGTTACAAGAATTGAAGTTATTTGACCTTAAAGAGACTTACTATTCACACTCGGATTCCATATAAATATTTGTCTTTCCCACATGACTCCCAAAGTATAGGAAACAATAAAACAAACTTGCTCATTTTTGTACGTTGCAAATGCTATGAACTATTAAATAGTTTGACTCAAAGCAGAATTTTTAATAGTTTGACTCAAAGCAGAAAGATTTTTTTTTTTTTTGCTATAGTGACCAGTGATAATGTGAAGAAATATGGTCACAAGCACTTGAAAGCTGCTTTTATTGCTTGTAGTGTTTCATCAAGATTTATGGCTATCTTGTCATGTAATAAAGCTCACAATGACTTAATGTGAGCCCGAGACAGTCATGCTCAGTCTGTTTACTTCTGGACCACTCTGACTGCCCAGAGATCTACCCTCTCAGCTCCACATTAACCACGACTGCCAAGTTAACTAGTCAAAACATTTCACAATTGAACATTCGTGGACTAAGACCATTAGCAGAAGCAAATAAAGATGCCATAGTAACCCGAAGAGTCTCAGAGAAATGATATATTATTAAAGGGGAACGAGAGCATTCCCAAATGAAGCTGCACATAAATAGACTGGCATTTCCTTCTCATAACGTCTAGTAATGGGAAATGAACTTGTAATTTCTTATTCTCCACATCCTTACCATAATCATAGTAATTTTAAAACTCTATTAATACTGAACTCCTTTTTTGAAATATAGAACAATAGGTTTTTAAATTAATGGGTGTAAAGTATAAGATTCTTTTATGAGACTACATTAAAGAGTTATCTAAGATCGTTATTATATAGACATGATTTAGGGTGATTAAAGCTATGTCATAATTTTGAAAAGAAACAATAGGCAAATCACAGCTAATATATCAATGTAATTTCAGATTTGACTGTAGCAAAAATGTCATCTCACCTATGTAAACTGTGGGAAACACACCCCTCATTCTATTTTTTTTTAATTATTTTTTTTAAAGCCAATTGTTAAGCATCAACCTACAATCTGCAAATTGGTTACCAAATTTTAATCATTTTGTGTCTGTGACAAACTCCTTAACTCTTAAACTTTCAGAATGGTCTCTGCAGAAATTTAAAAATGCCCAAATAGCATAAGACACATAAGGACTTCTTAAACTTTCAATCCTGCTCTAGAAAAGTGGCTTCATGTGAGTCTATCCCGAAACTACAATCACAACTCCTTACAATTCTGTTCATCTTTCAACAACATGTCATTAGATGTAACTGTTTATTGCCAGATAAATGTTTCCTAGCACTTAGGAAGTACATTCCTGCACCCTGAAGAAAGCAGAATGTTTTCCAGCATCAGGCAGGGTGACAGTTGTGGGTGTGGCACACAGTTGAGATCTGGACCACTGCTTTCCAAACCCATTGAACACGAAGTTGAGTGTTGCATCTCTGTGATTAGTTCTGTGAATCTTTTCATCATTTGACTTGGAGGACACTGGGAATTGGGAAGCAGATGTCTAACAAACCTCTGTGATTAGTTCTGTGAGCTTGTCATCATTTGACTGGGAGGACACTGGGAAATGGGAGACAGATGTCTAATAAACTGGCCGAAGCGGATAGTATTTCATAGTTTCAATCTGACGGGTTCTAGGATGGATCAGTATGTTTTAAAAAAGAGAAACTAAGAAGGTTAAGCATGATTAGTTCTTTACTCAGAGTCAAGACCCTGATGGGAGTAAAGAAAACAGGACGAAGTGACAAGGGACGAGAGAATGAGGAGAGATTTGTGGCCACGAATAGCCTACAGTCTTGGACTACATTTATCAGTTTTTGCACTTGAGAAGCTGATTGAATTTGTTAAAATTAATCTATTTATATCAACTTAAATATATAGACTTCCCATTACGCCAGCAAAAAGTGAGCTGAAGAACAAAGTTGTCCTTGATCCAGTGAACACATAAGGAAAAAAACCTAACATGTGAATAGTCACTAGTTCAAAAGGTAGTCTATCCTGCCTTGTTCCCTGTCTTCAGCTGCTTCTGCTGTCTAATCTAGTTTCCCTTCTGAGTGAGATTTAAGCATCTTCCCTTGGGTCCTCTTTGTTATTTATCTTCTTTGGGCCTGTGAATTATAGTATGGTTATCCTGTACTATATGGCTAAAATCCACTTGTGAGTGAGTATATACCATGTGTGTCCAGAGAAAGCTCTGTCTGGGTTACCTCACTCAAGATGATCTTTTCTAGTTCCCACCATTTGCCTGCAAATTTCATGATTTCCTTGTTTTTAATAGCTGAGCAGTATTCCATTGTGAAAATGTACCACAGAGTCTTTATCCATTGTTCAGTTGAGGGGACATCTGGGTTGTTTCCATATTCTGGCTATTATGAATAAAGCTGCTGTGAACATAGTTGAGCAAATGTCCTTGTTGTATAATAGAGCAACCTTTGGGGATATGCCTGGAGGAGCACAAAAAATAAGAAGGGTGGAGACCAGACTTGGGGAGAGCAGGGGCAGGAGGACAGAGGACCTGCAGAGAGAAGAAAAACCATGGGTGGGGCGTTTCTGTGACAAGCTGGAGACCTACAGCAAGGCAGGCTTCTGTGAAGACATGAGGGTGACTCTAGCCGAGATTCCTCAGGGGTCATGAAAACTGAAGAGACAGGACACCCTCTTACCAAACAGGACTCCTAGTGGATGGAGGGAAAACCAACCCACCCACAAAAACTTTGGCCCCAAATTTATCCTGCCTATAAGATGTGCAAGAGATAGAGATAGAGCAGAGATTGAGAGAATGCCCAACAAATGCCTGGCCCAACCTGAGACCCACCCCATGAGAAAGAGCCAACCTCTGACACTTAATGATACCCTGTTATGCTTGCAGACAGGAGACTAACATAGCTGTGCTCTGAGAGGCTCCACCCAGTAACAGATCAAAACAGATGTTGTAACTCACAACCAAACATTGATCAAAGGGTAGGAAAAGTGTCGGGGGGGCAGCATAGAAAGACCTTGGGGTGACTGGAGATCAACAAGAAGATCAACAGAGCCAACTAACTTGAGCCCAGAGGGGTTTGCTGAGACTGAAGTGCCAATCAAGGACCATGCATAAACTAGAATTAGGCCCCTTACACAGATGTAGCAGATGGACAGCTCAGGCTTCATGTGGGCCACCTAGTAAGGAGACCAGGGGCTGTCTCTGACATGGACTCTGTGTCTGCTTTCTGATCACTCCTTCCTGGTGCAGTTGCCTTGCCAGGCCACAGGGGGAGAGGATGCACTCAGTCCTGATGGGACTTGATGTGTGGGGGTGGGCTGGAAGGGAGGGGTCTCCTCTTTTCTGAAAAGTAGGGAAGGGGTAGGGGAAGAGTGAGGAAGGTGGGACCTGGAGGAGAGGAAGGGAGGGGCCTACAATTGAGATGTAAAGTGAATAAATAAATTTAAAAAGGGTAGTCTATAAAAGAGAACTCATGCATATTCATTGTGACCCATACATAGGGTGATTAGTCCTCCTCTTATGTTTGCTATCTTAGTTTGTCCTCCCAAACTAAGTAGGGTGCTCTGCTTCACCCTCAGTATGTTGTAGCTTGCATGATGAAGACTACAAAGTCATCATCATACACTGAGGTTATAGCGATAGAGATTTTTATAGGAAGATCTTTCAATGCATTGATAGTGTCTAGTGGTGGATTTGCCATTGCAGGAGCCAATGAAAACATGGAGGTCTTAAAGTAGATTTCGGGAAAGCTAAGAGTTAAGAGTTTTTAAAGTGAGACCCCTGGATAGTGATTGCTTCATTATATGAAATCATCAATATTTGGTTGTTTTAGATAAAAAAAAACACCAATCTCATATGGTTCAACTTAATAGGTAACTGCCAACACTATGAGTCTCACATATATGTGAACATATCTGGTTTAAAGACCACATTCTGTATGAGGTAAATAGCTTATGATTCTTCTAATTTCAAGATCAAGTCTTTGTGAGGAAGAAGAAAAATTGAAATGCTTATCTGTTATACTTAGGATAGTACTAAAGCATACACATCGGGGATAGAGAAATGAGAGCCAAGAGAAAGTTGGGCACATTTTAGTGTCAGAGCTATGTAGAAGCACTTCTTGTAAGGAGTAACATTCCCACAAAAAAAAAAATCAGTTATGTATGAGCACTTCCGGTAAGGGCTTGAAATAAATTTTTGCTTAAAACAACAGTGTTCTAATAAAGTTTGGCAATGCTGGAAAAGCCATGTTAAGTTAAACCAAGACTGATAACATTTAGGATTAGGGAAAAGCTTGTGTTATTGATTAGCAAGATTGCGTCATAACAATGTTTTTCAAACCGACAGGAGACTGGCCTGCATCCTTGTCACGTGGGAAATTCCACTGAAGCAATGGTAGTCTCTAGGCATATTAATAACCAGAAATTCTTGAGAATCAAAGCAAAGAAAGATTCACAAACCCAAAATAAAGTATTTGAATTATCTTTTATTGGACTGAACAAAAACATAAAGCAAGAACTAAAAGGGAAAAGATGAGCTGTTACCATTTCTGGGACAGGATGTGCAAGGGGCTAAAGGACCACACTGCACACATCCACATTGAACATGCTTATACATGTCTTCTGCCTTTTTCAGTCACAAATGAAGGTCAGGATAAGAGTCCTAGAGCTGTGTTAAAGGAGAAGGCTCCATGAAGGAAGCAGCTTGGAGCCAATCAGCTCTTTCTCTGTTGATGACCTTTGGGGACAGGACTCAGCCAGAGGCTTTCACATGTGCTGAGAGCCTAGTCTTTCTCTGCACATATAAGAAGACCCTAAATTGGTAGAATTTTACTGAAAATCACATTTCAAGCTTACAAGGAATGAGAACAAAGTAAAAATGTCTTCACTGATGAAAAAACAACTGTAGCTTCATTATACTTTCATCCAGAGTCATATTATTTTATTCCTTCATCAGACTACACCCATGATTCAGCTTTATAACAAGTCAGACTTAGGCCAGATAGAGTGCAGCAGTCAGGACACAGTACTGCATAGTTTTTAGTGTTCATGACCAGACAACTTAGCTCAGTAAGAAGGAGAGGAGAAAAGCACCAGTCACAGTTCAGCGGCGCTCTCTTGAAGGCGTCTGCTCTGGAAATGCCGAGGACAGACACCTGAAGGCACTCGAGGGGTTGCTGGGAAATCTGAATGTACAGATTAGATTTTCAATGGCTTCTATGCCAGGAATGAAAGTTAGAGCTAGCTCTAGGGCTGAAGGGGAGGACCTGAGTGACTCCAAGGAGTCTGCCTTGCAATTAGAAAGGTAACTCAGGGAGAGAGGGATGGGGTGAGTAGGGCAAAATTGATTAGTACCACAAAAACTCAGGCGGCCATGATAGCAGTCTAAAAGTTCTATCATGTCAGATGAGTATATGACTTTCTTGAGCTAGTTAGAGAGCTGTCAAAGATTAGGTGGTGTTACCCTGTTTCAAAATAGCCCTGGCCTTTGCACTCTTTACCCAACTGCTGGCATGCCCCAAATTCTGGCTAATACCGAACACACCTGTGAAATTCCTTTCGGCTTACACTTCAATTCTGGAAAGTATGTGTCTTTTTTTTTTTTTTTTTCATTAAGTTTGCTACATCAGAAAGAGTGTTACAATTTTAAGACTGACAAAAGCCACACATACTTGTGATATGAAGCATGTACATTTCATTAATGTCACTAAAATCAGCATGCCTGATGCTTCCTATTAAGACAAAAGGCCACTTATTCACTGACACAAAACGATGACATTCATTGGATATATCGGTTGTTTCCAAAGTCATGTGTCTGTTCTCACTTCTAGGTGCAATGAATGCTCTCTCTTTCTCTCTGGCTTGCTCTCTCTCCCACATCTACAGAACTCATGAGCTGTCTCATGTCATAACTGTGTGAGTTTGCCAGAGCTCTCTCTATGCTTCTAAATTCCTGTATCCAGTGTGTTCTAGAACGCCTTTCACAGTTGGATTGTTCCTAACCATACATGGCTCAGCCCGTACATGGAGTAGCCACGTATGTTACTCCTTCAGTGAGAGACACTATTTTCTCAGCTATCCATGTTACTCATTTTTTAAAAATCGCCCTCAAGTCCAGGTTCATAGTTTCTCTGCCTCCCTACTCACCATTGCCACAGCCCTTCTGTACAGTCCTCCAGTACCTTCGCATGCTTTCATGCCGTTCAGCCACTGGGTTTCCTTTCTGCTCTGTCCTAGCACAATACAGTCCCTCTGGAATACAGGTCTTCATTTTGTTTGGTTTTCTCTGGTTTGCATAGAGATAAAATATGCTCCATTTTCTTATTAAAATGTTGGCCACTACATTGTCCTGGACACATTTGAAAATCAAAGGAAAATGAAAATAAGTTGAAGATTTAAAAGAAAATATGTTAGCTATCTTGTGCCAGTTTTCTGGTACTTTCTGGGTTTTAGTCCAAGAATCCCCTGGGAGTTCCTTGGATCCTGTGTGCACAGGAGGAAACCATGCCTGATACCGGAACCTAGCTGACCAGTCAGTGCTAGTGAAGTCATGACAATCAGAGGAGAATCTGCAACCACTAACTTACTAAACCAGAATAACCCTCATGAAACTAAAAGCGTGTGTCCCTACACCCACAGCTAAGTGTCGTCTTCATCCTTGTTTGTTTTCACAGGAGTCCAGCTGAGCAGGGATAGAATGCAGTGGGAAGGTGCTTGCCTGCCATGCTTCAAAGCTGCATTTTATTCCTTGTACCACAGGTCAAATAAAGGAATACAAATTAAATTGAAATAATTTGCTAACATTTCTTCACAATACATAAATGTATCTGACTAAAAATAGACATAGGTTTGAGGCCAAGTTATATGTTTGTGTGTACATATATATTGAAGGAAACCCAAAAGTTTTCTTGAGAACTGATTTTATTTAAATCTAGCTCTTGTATACGGATCAAGGAATGCATCTGGGGAAAATGTTAAAGCAAAGTGCATTGCTTGGAGCTAAATACTATACATTTAAATGATATTTTGATGTATATCGCTTTGTGTGTGAGTATTGATCCACAGCAGGTGTTCCAATCAGATTGGATTTTTATTTAGATTCCACCACTAATTAGGAGAACCCGCTCCTCAGTTCAGGCAGGTGTGTAATGGAGATTGCAACACCTGCCTAATTGATGCAGCTCTTTTCCAAGTTATTAAAGAACCAATTGATGTGATCTTTATGATGTACCATGGAGAGGACCAGACAAACCAGAAATTCTCCTTGCTGCTGTGCATGGAGGCCAAGTGGTCATATAACTGACAAACCGAACTTGAAGCTCTGAGAGGTGTCTTCAGGGCCAGGACCTTTTTTCCACAATCACGGAAATATTTTGGAGCTTGCCAGGAGCTCACTTTGTAAATCAGATGAGTTAAGTGTTACATGATGGCTTTCTTGGGCTCTGGGAACATTGCTTTCGCTGACCCTTCTACCATAGGAAGAACAATTAAAATAAATCTGGGAGGAAGTCGTAAGATTGTGTGTGTATATGTGTGTGTGTGTGTAATGTTACTATTGTATCTACTTTTTCATATTTGACATGAAATTTAAACATGTCACAGTTGTCAGAATATGCTGCAGACTGTGGGTCCCACATCCTCGATGTCTCTGGTTACGTTAACTGAAGCCGGGGAGGAGGGGCAGTTTGCTGAGTAAAAACTGAGGGGAAATGAATGATTGTTCTGTCCTTAAGTGTCATGCTTCAGCCGAGAGTTTCATGATGAGGTCCTGACGCCCTCCCCAAAGGGCCTCACATATTGTTCCACAGTTAGTTTCCAAACCTAGTTACATAAAACTGGGCCACCTGCCAAGCCTTATTGCCTCGCTCTGAGTGATGGAAGGGATGATCCAAATTCTGAAGCTCAAGATAAAATAGCTCAGTATTTTAAACCATAAAACACAACAATTCCACATCAGATACATAAGATCAGTGTGTGAAGAAATGGAGTAATTTATGCTATCTCCCCCAGAAGAGGTTTCTATGCTGTGTTTCCAGCCAGTGCCCAGCCCCATGTCTGGACTTGGTATAATCAGAAGAGGAACTGTCTAATAAGTGTGTGATCAAATGCTGCTCAGAGAAGACGACAGGATGGCCTTGTGAGGGCAGAGATCTGGGTGCACAATCCCACGTGTCGTTGATTGTGGATGGAAATTTTTAAAAAAGAAAAGGACCCCAGGGTTGTGCATTTATAGAGTTCATATGATAGTCTGACAGAGAGAAAGAGAGAGAGAGAGAGAGGAGTCTGTACCATGGAATCTGTGGGCTATTTTGAGGATTCCAGAGAATTGAACAAGTCAGAGCCCAAACAACATAAAATCAGGAAACCATTGGACCATCTTCAAATAATAAAAGAAAATAAGCATGCCATCACTTGGCTGTTTGGGGGTCTGACTGCCAGGCTCTGCCGAGTTATGTTTGGCGTGAGGTGGCTGATTATCTCAGGCTCCTCCAGCTGGACAGTTTATAAATGCAGGAGACAGAAGCACACGAGAAAAGGCTGTCTGTAACTTGTTTGTTACTTTTCTTGACTATGGGAGCTTTATTCTTAGCAGCATAAGGTCAGTCTACTGCAAACAATCCCATGCAGATTATAAGTGCTTAACCATCCTGATGTGGTCCTCAGCAGCCCTCCTGTTTCATTCCGATGACATCACTAACCTTCTGATACAGACAAGTTTCAACCTGAGTAAAACACATTAGTGCTGAGGCAAACTGCTTAGACCTATTTTAAACAGAAGAAGCCGCTGGTACATAGGATGAAAACTTGTAAACATGTGGCACTAAAAGCAGTTTTACGTGATAAAGTCACCTAATAAAACCATTCAAATACGGAACAAAATTGTTTGTTAACATGGTTTATTACAAGTTTTAACATGGTCATTTGGGGTTGGCTTCAAAAATCCCTTAAGGAGTTAGTGAGCTCTGAAAAAGTTTGCTTAAATAAATCTTTCTTCAAACAAACCCTGCTTAACCTAGAACTTCTGCTCGGATGTGGCCTGTGGTAGCTCAGTAACCAAGTAGTTTTCCAAAGTAAGGGGAACAAGGACTATTTCTAACAGGAACTCAAGGGCAGGCTCTTTGACCTCCCCCCACCCCAGGGGAGGAGCAGTCCTGTTAGGCCACAGAGGAGGACTTTGCAGCCAGTCCTGAAGATACCTGATAAAACAGGGTCAGATGAAGGGGGGGGAGGAGGTCCTCCCCTATCAGTGGACTTGGAAAGGGGCAGGGAGGAGACCAGAGAGGGAGTGTGGGGTTGGGGAGGGAATGAGGGAGCAGGATACAGCGGGGACACAGAGTTAACAAAATGTAACTAAAAAGAAAAATAAAATTAAAAAAAACAAGAAAACAAACAAACCAACCCTGCTTCTCACCATTTTCGAAGTAAATAAACAATCGTTTATGTTCTGTTAATTTAGATGTCTTCAACTTCAGAAAGAAACTGTTCCTACCTTTCCCAAAGTACTAATTATGCATATTCAAATAATGACAATTATTTTGTTTGAGGAACATGAATATGTCTCAAGAAGTGTAAAAGACATTGAAAAGAAAAAGAAAGAAAGTAAAAGAATCAGAGAAAAAAAGGAAGATTGGGTGGGGGAGAAGGAGAGAGGAAGGAGGGAGGAAGGTGGGGAGAAAGGGAGAGATCAGGGGAAGAAGGGAGAGGAAGAAAGAAATCTGCCAGGATAAGGCATGGCTGCACAGTTGTTAAGGAGAAGAATTAAGGAGTCAGACAACTGTTTGGATGTCCTCTCATCTAATAAGAAAATAACTTTTGTGGAGCGACTTCCCTTTCCTTGGTTTTCTCATGTTTAGCATTAGAGTAATAATCTCTGACCTGCTCAGACCGTTAGAGGGGTAGGATAGATTTGTACACGTGAAACACTAAGAATCATTCCCAACACTTAGTAAGCCCTCGATAAATGTCAGTTATTATCTGCCCCCAAGAAGCGGCGTCAGAGAAAGTACTAAATGCAGGTGCAACCCTAACGATGTGCAGTAAGCCTGATACACATCTAATCAACGTGAAAGACAAGATGGGGCTCAGGGCTGTGCAGTAAGCCTGATACACATCTAATCAACCTGAAAGACAAGCTGGGGCTCAGGCAATATTGGGAGAAAAGACACAGCGATGGTTAGCAACAGGACACAGGAAGGGACAAAAGCGAAAGCAGAACAGCACAGAGGAGGCCTTAATCCTGAGTCAGTGGGTCAGAGGGACCTTCAAAAAGACATGCAAATGTTTTATAAAATATGCAAGCGAAAGGCAGCAGGAGAGGATGCTGGGAGGGAAAACACAAGGATTCAAAGAACTATGGCTGGGTAGGTGAGGGAGGTAGAGAATGTGAGGGCCAGAATCAGGCCACCTGGTGTTCCACAGGAAGCCATAAAAGATTTACAGGGAGGTAAAAATATTAGATTTTGCAAGAAATAGAAGAACTCATGGGGATCGACAGGGTAATCAGATACACTCCAAACAGAAGCTCTGGTGAGGAAGGGGGAGGGAAGTTGGCTGTTGAGTGTAATTAGCAAGCACATGAGCAGTGGTGAGCAGAGCCCCACAGCACAGTTACCAGGAGCGTGCACCCCCGCCCCCCCCCATGGCCGTTAGTCTAGCGTAGCTCCCAGGCCACCTTGAACACATTGCTTGGAAAGTTTAGCTTATATATTTTATGAGATGATGATAACACATCTACCTGAGACTGATTTACTACAGAATGGTCTTTGAAATGCATAACTAAGATATTTAAATAAGAACCAAACCAGGAACCTGATATCATTCAGATTATAACAAAATCAGTTGACAAAGCTGATTTCTTCCAGATTCTGTTGAAAGGAATTTAGTAGCTCAGATATGGGATGCTTTACTGCTAGACATCAGCCATCATAAAATTATTAAATCAGGAAACCAATGAGAAATCTCTGTTTTAATATGAATAGATTGACATTTAGCAATTAGTTTTTGGTGTCTTCGATATATCAGAGACAAAAATATATGTAACATAGTGTATATCTCTGAGGCCATGAAATCGTCTTCTCTTGTTCCTTTATTCAGTTCTACTTTTAAAGTATTCATTATCATCAAAGTGTCCCCTAGCCAACGTTCACATCCATTGTTTCTGGAATTTTGGCAACTTTGCATTATACTGTATTAGCTACTTTTGCTGTGATAGAACACTATGACTGAGGCAGCTTACTGGAGGAAGGGTTTCTGGGGGCTTAGGCTTCAGGGGCTAAGAATCCTGCACCACCCTGGTGGTGAAATGCAGCAGCAGACAGGCAGAGCTGCAGGCCTGAGTGCTCACTTGAAACCTCAAAGCTAGAGCCCAGGGCCACAGTGCCTCCAACAAGCCCACACCTCCTAAACCCTCCCAAACAGTGCCGTCAGCTGGGACCAAGCGTGCAAATGCCAGAGACCATGAGAACCACCTCAGTCAAGCACCACAGACACCTTTCACGGTCGCGTAGCCGAGGAGCGCCTCAGTCGGAGTAGCTGAACAACTCTTTTAGCGATCAAACCCATCTTTACGTGCCTGCAAATTGTACAACTCTTTTATGTTAAAATATTTCCTGGCTTGGACTTGCCTATCTAGAATATTATTAAGTCTTTAAAAGAAATTATCGTAAAGTCATGTCTCTTCAAGTCCTTTATCCAATACCACTTTAAAGTTTTTCAAACAAACCGCTTTAATCATTTGGAATCGAAAGTCTGAGGTTTATTAAGGTGTTTGCAACTAGAATTGTAACTCTGAGAATCATGATGAAGGAATCCCAGTGAAATGACCTGTTGCCACAGAAACAGTATTTGAGTGAAGACTCTACCTTCAATTTGTAACTTTAAAAGGGTCAGCACGGGGGTTGAGGAGATGCCTCAGGGAAGCAACAGTGCTTGCCAGGCATCCTTGGTGAGCGGTGCGCAACCCACGGACCTTACATGAAGGGAGAAGTAAGTCCGTAACGCTGTCTTCTGCCCATGCTTCTGTCTACACATCATTTGTGCACACGATGATAAGTATTTAATCATTTAATGAAACAAGCGATTATTAAAATAATTATAAATACAAATCACCATGGAATTATTTTTGAGAAAAGGAAGCTTTGGAAACTGAATCTTGATAGCAACAGCATTTGTGTGAATGGCTTGCTTGTAAATCAGATGCGTGTTGGGTAATAACACGTTTTACCTAGACTAACAACCACATAAAATGTGTAGAGAGGAGGTCCATTTGTCCACAAATGAGACTGAAATAGTCCTCTGAAATGACAGCCATTGGAATAGTTTACAAATATTCGGCATCTGAACACGTTTGTGCACTTACCTCATTGTCTACTCTGTGCTACAGGCACAGGGTAACACCAGAGACAGCTGACAGCCGGAAATGGGGTGGATTTCTGAGCTGTAAGATTTGTTTTAACTTAATTTGGCAACTCATGAAACTGTCAAAAGTTTGATAACACGTATGCACTGCATTTATTTCCTTTTCTTGTGTTTATGGGAAGCACTGATGAATACTGAATTTAACGTGAGTTAAAAGAGTTCCTGGGACTGGAGAAAAGGCTGGCTCGGTGGGTAAGCTGTGGGCTGCTCTTAGAAGACCTGGGTTTAGCTGTCAGCACTTATGTTGGGAAGCTTACAACTGCCCGTAACTCCAGCGATAAGAGGCTGACAACTTCTTCTGGTCCACACAGGTACTGCATTCATGGGCACACCTCTCTCCAACACACACACACACACACACACACACACACACACACACACTTAAAACCTTGAAAAAACTTCATCATAATAAAGCTGCAAAAAATATCACACACAGAAATTAACTAGACCCAAAAACTATACAACCCAGCAAAATTTTATACAGTTGGAACAGAAAATGTGGAATTTACTGAATTTATTTTATTCATGTAAAAACAAAATCTTAAAAAAATATATAAATAAAACAAAAGACTCGACTTATTTCTCATATTTTCCAAATCTGATTTGAGTATTTACTTATTGTTATAAAGGGCAGAGTGAGGTCAAGAATGCAATCTGAAAATTGGCTTAATTAACACTTCAAATATACGCTGTCTGTGTCACTGTCCTCACATCCGCATCAACATTCTCTGGAAGCTTCTTCAACAGTGCAAGACCAATCCATTCTCCTTAGTGGGCTGAAGGCCCTGGAGTCTGCATTTCCAGGACATGCCCACTGGCACACCAGTACTGGTGCAGCTCGTTTACAAATTGTGAGAAACAACTCTGGTCTAAAAATCCAGGCTTTTTGTTTTTAAGATTTATTTTTTCTCTACTTCTGTGTGTATGTGTGTGAGCATGTGCATGAAGGCGCCCTTGGGTGTCAGAAGACAGGGTCAGAGTCCCTACATCTGGAAATAGAGGAAGCTGTGAACTTCCAGATGTGTCCAGATGCAGGCACCAGAACCAAACCAGTTCTGTGCAACAGTAACAAGTACTTGCAACTTCTTTTCTCAAGTTTAATTTAATTTTTTCATTAGTTTATTTAATCATTTTACAGCCTGATTCCAGTCTCCTCCTCTCCTTTTAGTCACACCTTCATACACCCTCCCCAATCTCTGCTCCATTTTTTATCCCTACACTTCTTGTAGGCAAGACAAATTTGGAATCTCAGGTTTAATGGTGCCCCCTTCTCTTCACTGGAAGTCCCACGGCTACAAGAGGTGGCCAGTTCAGGCTCCATATTCCCTCCTGCTAGGAGTCTCAGCTAGGGTCACCCCCATAGACTCCTGGGAGCCTCCCCTGTCCCAGATATGCCTCCCCACCCCCGCCAATTTCCATTTTCTCTCCTAGTCCTGTTGTCATCACACCCACCCTGATCCCCACCCCAGATCCCCTTCCAACCCCCTCTCCCACCCAGCTCGTCTCTCCATCTTCTTTAGATGTCTATTTTATTTTCCCTTCTGAGTGAGATTCAAGCACCTTCCCATGGGCCCTCCTTGTTACTTAGCCTCTTTGGGTCTGTGGATTGCAGCGTGGTTATCCTGGACTTCATGGCTAATACAGGCAGGTCCTTGTCACGTCTAAGCAGCTGCTCTGACTCCTCACTGAGAAGACTCTAGGTTTTATTGTGAAGTGGTGTTAATATTTGAATATTAGGTGCTAATATTTGAATGTTACCTAAAACCTCTTCATTTACAACTTGTGTTCCAAAACTACATTTTAATCTTTGTCCCTCAGAAGTCTTGGTAGATAATTGACTTGTGATTATCAAGCCTTTTCTTAAGACCAGTTATCACAAGGGATTTTTGTTCAGGGTATTCCCAGTTCTTGACTAACCTAGGCTTCTGTCCTTTTACCGTGATGGGGAGTAAACACTCCCCAGGCTGAGGCTGTCCTTGGTTTTGAAGGGGTATATGCTATAGTTGGTGTCTATAAGTTGCAGTGTGGTGACAATGGGTGTGATACGAAGCAGGAAGAAGCCAAGTCTGCAGCTCCCACTGGTGACTAAATCTTCACAGGTGGTGAGGTCAAACACATCAACCTGCCTCACATTTCACCAAGTAAAGACAGTCACAGGACTGGCCACCCCTCAGAGGGGAAGAGTGGCCAGTGTGTGGCCTGGCAAGAACTGCGAAGATCACTAATAACAACCAGAGAACACGTACACTTCCTAAGTACTCGGGAAAGCTTCTTTTTCTTCCTGGACATATTGTGCTCACCCTGTAGACCAGGCCGACCTCCAGTTCACAGCCATCCGCCTGCCTCTGTCACCTGAAAGATGGGATCAAAGGTGTGCGGCACTACACCTGGCCATGTTATCTTTATGTTTTAATATTATCTCTTTTATTAAAAAATGTCTGATCAGAATTATCAAGAACTTAGTATTTTATAAATGCTATAATAGTAATAGTACCTTACTATACTGTAGTTAGTATAAAGTACTTTCTTTTTAAAAATACCATCTATTGTTGTTGTTATTGGGGGTTTTGTTTGTTTGTTTGAGAAAGAACTTAAATTTGGATGCGTAGGGAGGCAGAAGGGATCTGGAAGGACTTGGGGAAGGGGACAAATATGATTGAACACATTTAAATTTAAAAGTTGTTTTAACTAATAAATACATAATAAAAATGCGAACCATGCATAGATCAGTTAACATATTCATGGCTGCTTAAGAAAGTGTTCTGAAATGCAGCCTTGGACAAATTGCTTCTTGGAGTCATTATACAACGACTTCAATTAAAAATAAAATAAAATTCCCTTCAAGCAGGAAATGTGGACACTCTGGAAGTCTGATTTCCAACCATGCTGTTGGATTGGGGTATTAGTGCAATGAGTGTCTGTACCCATCTCCCTTACGTGAAACAGATGGCTGTATAGATCACAAATATGTACTGGCAGGTGTAACTCCTGTGCTGATGAAGTGAAAAGAAATTTTGTTATTCTCTTCTGGTCATGTGATCATATATCTATCTATCTATATCTATCTATCTATCTATCTATCTATCTATCTATACTTCACAGGGGGAATGTTATGTAATTATCTTAATGTTATGTAATCATCGAACACTTTGTGTTCGATGGAAAATTCTATAACAATATATCAAGATGCATTATTAGCCTATCAAGAAAAGAAAAGAAAATCCGAGACATTGTCATCATGCAGTTGTTATTCTGTGTTTCAACTGGGGGAGACGGAAGTTGCAGCATTTGCTTCCAGACGAAAAGTAGTCAGTAAAATGCCTACATTTGCATTCCATAAGTGGATTTATCTTCATAATGTGTATTTCACACTAACAGATTCTGCTGGTAGCACATGTGAGTAGGCTTGGTCTTAGCTAGAGTTTCTGTTGCTGTGAAGGGACACCATGGCAACTTGTTTTTTTTTTTTTTTTTTTTTTGAGACAGGGTTTCTCTGTGTAGCCTTGGCTTTCAAAATGGCTTTCCTTGCCTCCTTTTGTAGATCAGGCTGGCCTTGAACTCACAGAGATCCACCTGCCTCTGCATCCCTGAGTGCTGGGATTACAGATGTGTGCCACTGCACTTGACTGATCATGACAACTTTTTTAATGTTTTTTTATTATTATCATTTATTATAATTTATTCATTTTGTATCCGGCTGTAGCCCCTTCCCTCATCTCCCAATCCTACCCTCCTTCTCTCTTCTCCCCTATACCCCTCCCCAAATCCACTGATAGTGGAGGTCTTCTTCCTCTTCCCTTTGACCTTAGCCTATCACATCTCATCAGGATTGGTTCCATTGTTATCTTCTGTGGCCTGGCAAGGCTGCACCCTCCAGGGGAAGGTGATCAGAGAGCCTGTCACTGAGTTCATGTCAGAGAATGCCCCTGCTCTGCTTATTAGGGAATCCACTTGGAAACAGATATTAGAAGCAGGAGAAAACAGGGAACAGGACAGGAGCCACCACAGAGGGCCTCTGAAAGACTCTACTGATTGAGGTATGGAAGCAGAGGCTGAGACTCATAGCCAAACTTTAGGCAGAGTGTAGGAAATCTCATGAAAGAAGGAGGAAATAGAAAGACCTGGAAAGGACAGGAGCATCAAAAGGAGACCAACAGAGCCAAAAAACTGAGCCCTGGGGCCCCTGCAGAGACTGATACCCCAACCAAGGACAATGCATGGAGAGGACCTAAAACCCGCGCTCATGACAGCTCTTAATAAGGAAAACATTGAACCAGGCTGCTTTATGGCCTCAGAGTCCGTTATCTTCATGGCGGCAGAGCACAGGTGGCACAGCTGGCTCTGCAGGCAGCAGGAAGAGAGAGTGGCACTGGGCCTGGCTTGAGCTTGAGACCTCAACGCTTACCCGCTGTGACACGCTTCCTCCAACCAGGCCACACCTCTAATGAAGCCACGCCCTGTGAGTCTACCGGAGAGACTTTCATTCAAATCGCCGCAGGCTCCTAAAATTCGTAATGTCGGAGGTCTAAATAATGAAGGACTGATTAAGTTTAGAAAAAGGGGCTCCGCGGAGAGGGCTCAGTTGTGACAGATAAAAATGAAGGCTTGAGCTCGGATCTCCAGAGTCAGAGTAAGCTCCAGAGGGGGTGACTGGATCCCCAGCCCTGGAGAGGCAGACGCTGGGCAGTCCCCAGGGCCTCCCTGCTGGGCAGGCTAACTACATCAGTGAGATCCAGAGTCAGTGCCTAAAAAAAATAAAAAACAAGGTGGAGCAGTGACTGAGTGAGGCACTCAGTGTTGGCCTCTAGTGTACATGCACATACATCCTACACACCACACACACACAGTACACACCACACACACACAGTACACACCACACACACAGTTTAGGATTCCCTGTGCTTTTCTACTGTGACCATCAGCAAGCATCTCTTAGCTTCCCTGTGTGGGCACATGGTGGTTGCCAGGAGACACATTGCCTATCCAGATGTTCGTATTTTATCAAGTCCTACTTGGCAGTTAACATACTGAGACTCTTGGGCCCAACCCAAACAGAACGCCGTGTTCAGGTACTCATGCCTCACGAATGCAACACAAGGTCAAGCTGCTGACCTTTGTAAGTGATTTAAAGTCCTCGCCGCAGAAGCAGAGCTGGCTTGTGGTGTCCTTCCCTGTGGACAAAATTAATTCTCCACTTAACTGGATGCAACAGCTGTGTTTTGTTTACAGAATCTTATCTAAAGTAGATGCTTTCTACCGCTTCTCCTGTGGCAGCTTCTTGGTCCAGCTGGCAACTGGGTAGGACATTCACACAATTAAAAAATCAAAAACAAAATTTAGGTTTTTCTTGCATAAACAAAATTACTTTATAGCAAAGTGAATGTAACTCTACAGTAAATTGAATGTCTTCTTAGTCCTGAAATTTTTTTTTCTTTTATTTCTGCTTACCTTACTTCTTTCTTCCCTGTACTCGTCCTCTTTTCTCTGAAAATTAAATGTAAAGTTAAATTACTTGCGCATCTCACTTTAATGGCATGTTAGAATTTTAGACTTTAGGCTCATTGCCTGCGGCAGTAACTTTAGATATAAAGTCCATTGAAGTCTTTCTGTCCATCAGAGCAGGAGCGATAGTTACGGCTGCTGTTTGACACTGAGGAGCCAGAGCCAGCAACCGTGAGTGATCAGCAGCGTAAAGCTGAGGTATCTGGTGTCTAAGGAAATCTGTGAGAGACACGGGCAAGCATCCCAGAATGAGACAGGACTTTCCTCAGATAGCACCCTGCCCCTACTATGCACTGTTCCTTTAGTTCTCTCCTGGTGCTGAGTTTTCCCTGACTCAGGTCTGAACAGCATCTGCCAGGGTTGGTCCAGGCCTGACAACTTTCTAAGTGGCCGACACATTCCCAGAAAAGCGAACAAGCCTTACTGTGAGCTGATGCAAGGACGCACTTGGTGACCCACAGCGTGGCGAGTCTGGGGGTGACGGGGAGGGTGGTAACTCTCTGGGCGTGCTCGCTCACTCCCCGGATCCCTGCATTCAGCCGTGACTTGGAGGATTGCCTGAGTTTCACGCCAGATCGAGCTAAGACTGAGACATGGCCTTGAAATAACTGACAGCACAAACCCAGGAAAACCTAAAAACGAACGAGAGAATCTCCAACAAGTGGTGATTCTGAGGACATTAGGAAACGCAGGTTCCCCAGAAAGCAGCGAAGTAGGCGATGACGGTACCACGTGACTTAGGTCCTCTTCCGGAAGAGGCAGGTGTGCTAACTCCTCCCAGCGGGGAAGCCGCAGTGGGTGTTTGTGCTTTCAGCCTCTGCCTGGAGCCCTGTGACCGCTTCTCAAGCGCCAGCAGCTCACTGCTTTTACATTTGCATCTCCGCCTGAAGTTTCTCTGACAGACAGACAGACAGACAGACGTCGGTTCACAAGCAGGGACTAGTTTCTCTCTCAGGACATGCTTGACTTCCAAGATGTCTGGAAATTTCCTGTGCCTGCCTGACCTACCCAGCCATGACCTCTGGCAGGCAGTTGCTGTTTTTCTGCTCTCCTCTCTGACGAAGTTCCTGTTCTTGGCTCTTCCGGTGAAGGCCCGGGTTCTTTCTCCCTTTGATCACCATCCCATTCTTTCTAGATAGTATATTTCTAATGGATGATTTTGTATTCACTTAAGTGTTTACACACATTTACAAGTGCAAAGAACATAGGTTCCACATAGAGAAAGTGTATTACAGTGGCTTGCCCTTGGTGGCCTTGTGTACCGAGTCTGTAAATTGTGTAGCCCCTTGGGTAGAAGAGGCCTCACTTGATTTGAAGCCGTGTGGCTGTCGTTTTACTGCTGGTCTGAAATTTGTTCTTGAGTTCCTACTTTAACAGCACCTTTCAGTGGGACATGGCATGTGAAGCAGAACCTGTACTTTAGGCACCTTGCTGCACCCTCATGTCGCTCCAGTCCTGGCTGTCCTCCCTTCCCCTCTGTCTGTCCTGGCTGTAGCCACTGCTACCTTTTAGGAACGGGGGAAGGCAGCCCATCGGATCTCCGGAGGAACACGTGGAGGAGGAAAGGAACACACACATTATCTGAGCGCTTCCGACAATAGCAGAAGGGTGGGCACAGGTAGTTCCAGGCTGCGGTGTATCTGGAACTGTCTCAGGCATGGGGTGACAGCAATGAAGCCCACTTGCAGACTTGCAGTGGACTCCTGCTTATAACAGAGTAGGGCTGTGGGCTCGTAGGAAAGGAAGCCTCTGCCTTGCCTTTTCCAGGTTTCCTTAGTAGCTTGCATCCCGGTGGCCACATCAGGACCCTTTAGTTATAATTATGCAATCTTGATGACTCTGTATCAGTATTCTTATGACTGTATTCAGAACTGACAAATTAGGTCTGGGAAGATGGCTCATTGGGTTAAAGCGCTTGCCCTGTGACCATGGGGATCTGAGTTCAAATCCCCAGAATCTACATAACCCAGATGTGTCTCAAATTCCAGGTCTCTCACAGGGAGATGAAAGGTAGAGAAAGGAGACTCCCAGAAGCTCACAGGAGATGCCCATGTAACAAAGAAGAAAACTATAAAGAGACCCTGCCTCAAACAAGGCTGTTTTCCAATGCATGCCACGGCACAACACATACCTGCATTCTTACACACAAATGCAAGTGTACACACACACGCACACAGTATACAGGCTTATACAGATGCATATAATTGAAACAGCACATCGGACTTAAGAGATAAAATTCATACTAATAATTGCAGGGTTTGGTTTTTCTTTATTTAAATGTAATTGCATAGTATATAAAATTGTCAACAGAAGAAATAATGAGATCTTGGCATTTTCTCTTGTGAATTTTGCATCAGGCCCTTCATGCAGATATTCTGGGAACAATCACTTCACTTCTACTCATTCTGAAATAAAAAGATAATACCTAGTAAATTATAGATGAACATAAGCACTTTCTATAGGTCATTGACAATAATTTTCTGTAAGTCACACCTCTGGAGCCATTTCTTAGAGAAGAAAATATATCATCTAGCAGACATACATGAGGCTGTTCATGGGAACACAGCCTCCCATAGTTCTTAAAATTATTCAAATGCCTCATAGACCATGGGAACAAATTGCATCTACCAGTAACTTAAAAGACATCGCACAATAATAATGGTGAGTCCAGTATTAAAATACCCAAGGGTGTGTGCAGTATAATTGCACTTCCATAAATCCCCAAAATAGGCAAAGCTAATCTAAAGAGTTAGTTTCCACAGTGTTCAAAGCAAGCATGGCTGTGACTATTCCGCAAGGGCATAGAGGAGAACAAGAGGCACAGTGGAAACAGAGGAGTCCTGGCAATGCTATATTTCTTCATCTTTGATCTCGTGAAATAATTTGTTCACTAAAAAACACAAAGTTGTTACCTAAGATGTGTACTCATGCTACAGTTGATTTGCGAAGAGGAAAACAGCATTGTGAAGAAGTCTTTTAATTTTCCTCTTCATTGCTATTGCAAAGCAAAATCTGATTCTATTAACGTGAACCTCGGATGAACGGAGTTAAGTTCCTGTAACCTTCAGAGGAAGTGAACAAACTCCAAAAGGTTGTGTTCTAACCTCTGTAAGTGCTCTGTGGCACGCGAGCGAGTGCACACATGTGCACGCACATACACACACCTACACACTAATAACAAAATTTGAATATTAAGAGATCTTTATTTAGCTCAGGTTTGGCAATCCAGGCTTGAGGAGGCCCTACTGATTCTGGTGAGTGTAAATGGGAGTATCGCAATGGGAGGCACGGGAGAGTAAGAAACTGTGTCCCAATACAGGACGCTAGAAAGCTGGAGGACAGGCTCAAGAGATCACTGCCAGACACCCGAATTTCCTTCGAAGGGCAGGACCTGTGGAGCCTAAGAGCACCCCACAAAGCCTGCTTCTAGATGGTTCCATCACCTCCAAGAACCAAAATGGGGACGACATTGTCACACTTGATCTCAAACCTCAGTGAGCTGTTACTGCGGTGACAGTCTCCAGGTAGAGATGGGCATGACTCAAAACATGGGTATTTTCAGGAGAGTCTGGGGCTTCGGGCAGGAATTAGAGCCAGACATGGTGAAAGTAAAAATAATGTTTTCTTTTTAAACTTGACTATACAAAGGGAATAGAGTCATACATACATATATATATGTGTGTGTGTGTGTACATATATATATATATGTATGTGCGTGTGTGTGTGTGTGTACATATATATGTATGTGTGTGTGTGTGTGTACATATATATATATGTATGTGTGTGCGTGTGTATGTGTGTGTGTGTACATATATATATGTATGTGTGTGTGTGTGTGTGTGTACATACATACACACACATATATAATATTTTCGGTTGTCTTCTACTCATTGAACTTCTACTCATTAATCTGGATAGTGTTCAAGTAGCCTTAATTTTTTCCTAAAAGCAGAGAAAATGTGAACTTCAATAAATTGGAGGGCCTCAAATATAACTTCTTACAACTGTAATGATTATAGACTATTTTAGCTGACTGGTATTTTCTGAATTCCAATCACTTGTTAGATAACCTGAAAGGAAGGATGAAAAGTAAATGTCCAATGTTAGTGTTTTCTTAGTTTGCCATTATCTGTCCCATCTATACTAACAAACCAGTTCCTATCTGACTTCACTGCTAATACTCTCTTTAGACTAGTTTAATCTTTTTATCACCAGAATTAACTCTGTAAAACAGAATGATACTATTAACTTCGTTTAAGACTTTAACTGTTCCTTATGATGTACAAATATGCTCAGTTTACTGACGTTGATATGCAGTGTGCTTTGTGATCTGATCGTATCTTGGTTGCACCTGTTCTCCTCACTATGCCTCTCCTCGATTTTTCTCAGTTCCCCTGAAGGCTGGCTGGTATCATTACAGACCTCAATCTAGACCTTTTATGCTTCAGCTATCTTGTTTTGCTTGAATGGCTTCACTTTCTTCCATATCCAGAATTAACAATCCTCCCTGGTCATTTTGCAAATTTTGTTCGTTTACAGGTAATAGTTTTAGCTCAAAATACTAGCATTCTTTTTAAAAATTTCATGTCACCCAACTGTGGAGAAGCCAAGTGAAGTTATCCTGATTCTAAAAGGGTCAAGTCACTGCCTGGTCCTGTAGCTGGTTCTCAACTCTATTATATGAATAATTATTAGAAAAATCTGAGGGGGGTGAGAAAAAAAGAAAGAAACCAGATGAACCTTGATGATTTTTATATACCTTGCTGTCAATGAAGAATATCCTACTGTGCTAATCAAATTTCTTTTCTACCTAACTGTGATCATCCTTTTCAGCATTTCCTCAGTCTTTTTCTTTGTTTGTTTTGTTTTTATCATTGAGGAAGTTCTGGGATGCGATAGTTAACAATTTGAAATTCAAAACTGTTTTTATTCTGCAATCACGATGGACTAGAATATTTCCCTACACCGCCCTGCAGAGGCTTTTCATATCTTTCCTCTTAAATCTGATTGTGCATGTACATGCTTCCATTGTGAGCTAGTCTTCAGCTCTGTGGCTTGTCTACAAATCCATGGTGCTGGGAAGGAACGCAGTTGGGCAGATCGTAATCTTCTTTACCGGATGATTGATGCGTTCTAGAAATTTCAAGTGCCTTTCAATGTCATAAGCAGTACTAAAAATTCCACCAGCCTGGTCTCAGCCCAAAACCAACAACAAACATGACATAAAGGCTAAACACAAAGGCCTCTCACGGAGAGCTTTTCCATTCAGTTTGTTGTTGCTCGTGGGCTGCGCAGGGCTCCACAGCCATGTTGCTCTCTTGCCCTGTGCTGCCTCGGTGAGAGGTCAGTTTGCGATTTTGGCAAAGAGAAATGGAAAGTGTCTTTTTCAGAAAGATGCTATGTTTATCCTGCTTATTTAGGATATTTTAAAAAATAAATTGTTCACTTGAAGAGGCTTCCCTTCACTTCGGTAAGTGCATTGAAATACCCCTCCTGGCTCCGCCGCAAAGGACCTCCTGACTAAACAAATGTGGCCATCAGAGGTCTGCGCTGTGCACTCACTTGGGTTATTTTCAATTCTCCTGAGACTGAAATCACCATAGCAATGACATTTCACTCTACCTAGATTCTTACTGGAGATGCCTATTAATATAACATTTATCAGGACAGATTGGCTTATTTTGGTGCTATGATAACACTTTTTTAAAAACTCAAACTGTCCCACCTCCTTTGCACAGCCTTTTATGTCTTGATTCTTTTCCTTTACCCATATACAAATCTATTTAGTTCCATCTGAGTTAGTAGAGAGAAGCGTGGGACAAGCCACATTCAAGACTTAGAATATGCGTCCATCACACCTTAGACAGACAGCCTGATGCTCTGGCCCAGGGAAAGGGTTTGAGATCCCAGGGATCCAGCCGGGTTAGAGTGTATCTAGAGGTATAACTCTGGGGAATGGAGAAGAATATTCTAGAGTAAAGAAAGGCAAAAAGCCAGTGGGTGAAGTCCGGTGGAGAGAATTGGCAGGAACACTTAAGCAGGGAATGTTAAAAAGAAGAACTGAGAAGAAACTTCACTAGAGACCCTTGCTCTCCTGAGCCCAATTCCATGACTATGACTCAAAGGTCACAGAATATGGGTGTGTCCATGGCCGCTGGCCTCATCCACTTTTCCTGGGCTCTTCCCTCCTCCATCTGTTGCTTTTCTGTCTGGACCAGTTACTGAAGATTCTTAGTGGCGTTCACGGACTGCGTGATGAAATCTTTGTAGTTCTTACATACTTAAACCTTATCACACCAGTTACTAGCATGAAGCCTGTCTTTAATAGGACACAATACTTGTCTTAAAGTTCTGAAATTGTAGCTAAGCATTGGAACACGAATAAATGACAATTATACTGGTTTGGTTTATGTCATGATAGCCTAACTGAGTTTGGTTCCAGCGCTCTCCAATTTCCAGGCTTAGGAATCAGTGTAATTTTACTTGCAGATAGTATTATGATATTCCCCCATAATGCCATTTATTATTTCCTTTAAGGATAACTCTGCAGCATGACTCTATGGCCTTTGCTTACACTTTTGCCTTCTTTGTGTATATATCTTTCTTTCTAGTTTCTGTGCCCTTCCTTCCACTGCCACTTCTTACCCTGTCTGTCATCAGTCTGTTTGTACTCTGCAGTGCTCCGCTGGTATGCATCCAAGCCTGTGAGTGGAAATCATTTATGTCCACCATTCTCTTTCCTACTGAATGATAATTTATTTGAAAATGAAGAACACGACCTGTATATTGGATCTCATAGCACTTATGCCCTTCCATAAGGCAGTTGATATGTGGTAGAGAAAGAATTCATGCTACAGTTAACAAGATTTCCATCATGATTTTATGGGAGGCAAAGAACAGGATGCTGTTAGAGGAGACACCAGGGGAACATAATCTTAACAAAATGACATGAGTATCCACATGCATTAATATTGATGCGAATTATGCAAACACAATGAACAAATTGCCTAATCGACCATAGAAGCTAAAGCCTTCAAAACCAATTCTAAGTTTTCCCTTTTAAATTAGATTCACAGTTGACTGTAGGCAGCATGCATTCCTTGTAGCAGTGGGTATGTGTACTTTGTTTCCCTTAAGATACTAAGATGGGGGAGGTGTAAGCATTTAACAGAGGCCTGAGCAAAACAAGAATTTAGAAAGTTCTGATAAGGATTAAAGTCAAATATTTTCTAATTGGATGACCT
The DNA here is from genome assembly GCF_030254825.1 of Meriones unguiculatus. Lineage (NCBI taxonomy): Eukaryota > Metazoa > Chordata > Mammalia > Rodentia > Muridae > Meriones > Meriones unguiculatus. The sequence goes on from NC_083356.1 coordinate 112,980,778, forward strand.
CAGGCTAGCATAACTTGGGCCTTTGATTTTTTTTTTCACACTAATGCGCACAGACAGGAACTTAATCAACAGGTCCAGCATTCCAAAATCTACCTCAGACTTTGTTTCAAACTAACTTATAGAAAAAAGAACACATCCAGCAACTTAGTATTCTACTTTTATCTAGAGTCTACATGACAAAATGAAGTGTTTTTGTGGTCAACAGATGTATCTCAGAGGTTCTGGGTGAAACTCTTGAGATTATTTTCTTTTGTATGAGTTTTTGATTCAGATGGGTTTGTGCTCAAGTTCAAACTCTGCCATTTGCTCTCTGAAAATTTGTGAGACTACTGTGCTCTGAGCTGGTTTCTTCACATCCCAAGAAGGCATTAAATAGGAGCGGTGTGGAGCTGTGTCAGCGGGTACGTGGGAATTAGTTTACATGAGCATAGATTATGTCTAGGAAGTTCTGGAAGAAACAGTGTGATCTTTCCTTCCAGAGAGGGGGAACAGGTGCCTTCCAGGTAATCAGAGATGGAGACTTACTTTGTTTGTTTGTTTTGAAAAGGTCTTTCTTTTATCTTTTTTAAATTAATTATTTACTTTTTGTGTAAGGTTTTGATATCTTTAGAACATTATAGCATTTCATGTATTTCTCTTTTAAGGTAAATAGAGAGTAAAACAAACTGATAAAAACATGAAATACAGTTCCCTAAAGCATTCCCGACTTAATACAAGGTTCATCAATCTCGTCATCCTAGCCTTCTTCATGTCAGCCTACAGCTTGTCCTTCCTAATCTACTGTCCACATGAAGACTCTTTCTTATGGGAGTTTTAGTTACCTCAACCCTTCTTTGTGTTTTATTGAAGAAAGCTTGGCACTTGGTATTGTTGCCTTTTTAATTATTTATGATCATGAAGTAATTTAAAGCCAAGGTAACAGCTCATTTCTTCCTCGAAGGATGTTTTTCTTGTCTATTATGTATGCAGGGACTCTTTTAGGTTGCTGAGAGTTTTCATTTCAACAAGGCAGACAAATTTCCTTCTCCTTGCAGAGACGTGAAGAAGTTAATTATTCAGCATGTTAGACAGTGGGCCATACCATGACAAAAAGACCAAGGGCGTGCTGTGAGCATGGCTGGTGTCTTCTCAAGCCCGGCCTGTGACAGATTCCCTTTGCTTCTTCTGGTACTTTAAGCATTGCACAGGAGATGCTCATTCTCTATCCTTCATGTCTCCTCTTGTCTCTGTCTGTTTTTCTCTATTTCACTTTGGAAAGCTTTTTTAATCAGCTTTCAGGTTATTCATTTTTCTTTGATAGCCTTAGATTCTCAGTTATACCTCACCAGATCTAGAATTTCTGTTTAGTAACTTAAAAAGTTTCTTCTATCACATTTTTAAATAGTTTTATACAAAGTTTCCAATGTTTTTCTTTACATCATTGTTCATACTTTTTTTAATTTTTATACTTTTAATTAACATATGTATATATTCCTAAGGAACAGAATGTGATAGCTCAGTAAGTGTACACATTGTGTAATGATCAAACCAGGCTAATTATCATCTACACTTCGCCAAATACTTATCATTTCTAATGAGCTTCCTGTGTCTTGTGAAATTTTAATTTATTGATTGTCTCTTTTTTAAATGGAAAATAGATTTTTTATACTGTATATTTCCATTATGGTTCCCTGTCCTCAACTCCTTCCATATCCTCCATCCTCTCTACCTACCCAAATCCACAGCCTTTGAAAGGAATTGTTTTAAAATAAAGATAGAAAAGAAAGAAGATAAAATAAAAACAAACAAAATTGAACAGGGCAAAACAAACAAATGAAAACAAGAAGCCAAAGGAAAAGCATGAGAGACACATACAGATGCACACACATTGTTATGTACAGAAATCTAAAAACACAAAACCAGAAATCCTAATACATTAGGCCAAAACAAAGCATTATGAGACAAACAAACCCTCTCCAAAAGAACCACTGAGTTTGCTTTGTGTTGGCCGTCTACTGCTGGCTGTGGGGCCTGGCCTTAAGAAGGCTTTGCATCCCCAGTGAGACTCCATTAGAAAAACGTGTGTTTTCATTTGGGCGTGGTCTCCAATTGAGGTAACTTCTGAGTTAGCAATGGTGCTTGTGACCACTCGGGCTGTTTAACAGTGGGTAGTAGCTCTTTCCAACCTTTCCACACAGTCTTTGTCTTTGAGATATAAGAACCACTTCATAATTCAAAGTATGCTTACAGACGATTACTTAAAGGCAATAATGTAATAAATACTACGTGTTCAGCGGGTCCGTGACAGTCACCACACTGAGAGCAGCACAGGAGAGAGCAGGCTGGGGGACAGCCTGGGCTTTATTAGTGGCAAACCTGATAATTAGGAGTGAGAGGGATCATGGTTTAAATAAATTATTTATATTGGCCAGGATAGAAAGCTAGCTAATAAGAATTAACTCTAATTTAAAGTGAATATTCATGAGTTACAGCTGCCCGTTTAATGTTCAATTCCAATCAAGATGCCAAAACACAACAACCTTGAGATGTGACTACACCTAAATTGACTGTGCCCTTGGAGGCAATGACACTAGGATTAAATTTGCGCTAAACAAACACTGAGCCACATGGAACTTTGAAGTGACCAGTCAGTGAATATTATGAGCCTATTTGTTTGTCAAACTGCACACCAACTCATAGTCTAGTTATAATATTGCTTATAGTTTTATTCACTTACATGTAGTTTGGGATTATAAATGCACAAACAAAAATAAATGTAAACTTAGTTTTTAACAACTTCACTCTCTATAGGATACTAAAGTAATATACTCCTTTCTAGAGTTCTTAGCACCTTCTTAATAAAACACATTAATATGTAGAGATAGGTGCAAAGGTATTATGTTTTTATAAAGGGGTATAATGCAAAAAATTATCCGTATTATGTAATACAAATCAATTTCAGTGGTTACTATTTGTACATTTTACCTAAGAACTTGGTAGCATATAAATTTACTTAATATTTATGTGATATATTTAACTTACAGATCATTGGAATATTTTTACTCATTTGGCTATTAATCTGGTCTAGACAATATCAAGAAGTAAAATATTTTCAGCCAAGATATTAAAATTTGACATCTGTGAAATAATCACCGAGCAGAGATTCCTGGGAGCAGATGTGAGCTGGTTCTGTTAACATACGGAGGAAACTAACAGTTGGCCAAATTTGCAATTTCTCCCAAGAACAGGTCCTGCCCACGGTAAAACACAGCCATAACTTTCCTCCTGTTAGTTGTTCACTAGGTGAAGTGCTCAGACACTGACACAAGGGAGGAACCGTGCTATTTCTGAGTGACAGCGGAGATAAAACAGTATCTCATGGCTGCAGACTGAAATGTCTATCCAGGCAGGAATGCAGGTTCTGCTGCTGCTACATCCTCAGGAAGAGGCATCGAGGCAGACGGCAGAGCTACCATCGGGTACTGCTAGGGGAGGACAGTTACGCTTAAAAACGGCTTAGGATTGAGGCAGTCAGGTTCCTTAGAAGCCCAGCATGCACCCAGCAATACTAGGTGATGCCACTGACACAGAAGGAGCCACTCCTGTTATTTTATTTAAATGCACTTGAGAAGATCTTTCAGGAGAACGTGGAGCTCTAAGTTAGGACTAGAAGGCATTTTAAAGTTGATATAAAAACGTTCTATTTATGAGGGTTCTGTGACATTTTGGCTTCTCTGTCTGCACAACTTGTGATGGAAGCACCACTAGGCTTCATGACTCCACTTCCTTGGGTTGTAAGGAAGGAAGAGATACTCCACCAAAGCCAATCTATACAATTCTATTCAATCCTTGTGTGCTCTGGCCTGAGCCTGCTTCCTGTTGCTCCTGTTACTTATTTTTGTGTTTCAGGCAGGGTTTTTCTCTGTAACCCTGGCTGGCCTAGCACTGACTGTGTTGCTCAGGGTGATCTCAAACTCATGACAAACCTGCCTCGGTCTTTCTTCTAGGAATACAGATGCAGGCCACCTGGCTTCTTTTTGTGAATGATGATGTTTTGGAAGCTTAGTAACTTTTCATGTACCCACCATTGGTTTAACAAGTGTTTTGAGGTGTCAACGAAGGCATACTTCTTCAGTAAAGTCATTTACGAACTATGGTTTCCCCGTGGGTGTCTTGCGTTTTAAAAGCAGAAGCCCTTGATACACCGAAGCCTTCTTCATCGGTAGAGGTCTACTTCCTGCCCCGTGCTGCTTCTGCTTCAAGCAAGTAGTATCGCTCAGCTGCTCCAAGGGCTTGCTAGAAGTGGAAAGTTTCTCCCACAGCTAATGCATTTGAGACGTCAAAACCTTCATCATTTAAAAATTGCCAACAATCAATATCAGTTAATTTCTGTTTCTAATCTGAAGACTCTGGCATAGCTACTCATGGTACGCATGCTCCAGCTGATTAAATTGCCTGCAGTGTAGTCATGCTATTTGAGGCACCAACCCTTCCTCGGCGTTCTTCCCTCTGCTTGAAGACCTAGAGATGGTCAAGTGGGTGAGTGGGTGCTGTTTGTTTTTAAACTTGTTTCCCATGGCAGACTCTCCATTTCCTGTCATCTTAGAAGACGTATTTTACGTCGTGAGCTTTATGAGACAAGGTGCCCCGGGTTTAGCTTAATGATCAAAACAGAGGAAGAACAGGGAGGGACCAGACTAGCCCTAAGTTTCATTCCCCAGGGCTCATTCCACTTTGAAGGTCTCTGAAATCAGCAGGTTGGACTTTAACTTTCAGAGCAAGCATTCCCCAGTCTGGTGTTATAGTGGTAAATTTGTTTGGATAACGTTTGTTCATAATAACATTTAAACTTGGTGTAATATGTCTGAGAGCATACAGAAATATATACTCCCTGTACTGGAAATGCCCTTAAAAACAAGAATTTCTTCTTTTTGATATTCCTTTCTCCAATTCTATAAATGGACAACTGCACAAACTTTATGTTACTGTTTACCTATAACCATTGTCATAATTCAACCCTCCTGCTAAACTGTTTTTCCAATGTGACCTATGGTCAGACTACACTATAGGAGTTTGCTTCCTCAGGATTGATGCATGGCGATTATTGAAGATTACACACTCTCTGTAGGAGTTCAGTGAGCTGTGTAGAGTGCCAGGCTGGGCAGGGGCTGCAGTGGCTGTCTTAAGCTATCTGCACAATGTTTTTAATGTTTTTCCCTGTAAGGTAATTGCCAACTGTGCTTAGAGAATATATCTTTAGCTCCATTTGTAGCTTAGTGAACTCAAATACAGAAAAGTAAGTTACCAGAGGACAGTATTCACATCCTGTCCTGTGTGCTTACCCTCGGCTAGCTTATAATTCCACGGTCTTAACCAAGTCCCTGAACCTTGCAATGCCCTCTGTCTGATCATCCATAAAAGAGTGTGGATACAAAACAAATAGATAAGCTTCAAAGAATTTGAGTTCTTCCTTGTGGAAAATGAGCAAGCGAGTTTGTGACTTGAACTGAGAGGCAAGATGGAGCAGAGTCTGGGAGCTAGCCTGACTCCCCAGGAAAGGCCCTAGAGTAAATGGACCCTCCAGGAGATAGTCACAAAGGAACAAGAAGACCAAGAGGCAGGAGGGGAAGGCTGGGGAAGGGATAAGAAAAGGGCCGAGAGGAGAGTGTGGGAGAGAGGCTTAAGAAACTAGAGTGGAGCCAAAAGTGTAGTGGGCCAGAAGCCAGGAAACCAGTGGAGAAGCCAAGCAAAACGTCTTACAGTTTGAGGATAAAGTCAGATCAGAGTTCAGCAATGAGGTCATCATTGACCTTTCACGACACTCACTTCTAGAACTAACGCCGTGGAAGTAGAACTGTAGGGTTCAGGGGTGAGGAGGGCAGGAGGTAGATGTCGGCCAGAGAAGACTGACTAAGGAGTCGGCCGCAAATGACAATGGCAGCTACACTGCAAAGAGCACCGAGGCCAGGGCTCTTAGGTCAGGACTTAGGTAAGAAACTCTTTTGGTAACAAGGATCAGACAAACTTAAAAAAAAGCAAAACAACACACACACACACACACACACACACACACACGAAATGACTGAAAGGGAAGAAGCAATAGCATAGGACAAAGGAAAAGTAAGTAGCCTCATAGGCCTTCTGAAAACATTTGTATTTTCAAAGCTGCTTCTGGTCTACTTTCAAGACCATTTCTGAGTGTCGGTGCAGGCTGGAGGTGGCGGAGGGGAGCTAACCTCTGCTTTCTCGAAGGCTGGCCTCATGGCTGGGCATACGATTTGTTGTGGAACACGTGGACTATGTCTGGTGGAGACACACAGAATGAAGAACAGTGCGTGTACTAGAGTAGGAAGGCGGGACTCGGTGGATTTTCACGCAGACAGGAGGCAGGCAGTCCAGTGGCAGGGAGGCCTCGGGAGATCCAAAGATGCTAAAAGACTGAGCTGTATGAGCAACAGAAAACATTTCAGGTGAGAAAAACGAGGACTGTAGTTGCCAAGGGCGGAGGTTTTGCAGATCACTGAGCAGGTAGGAGGGCACAGGTTGGAGTGGAATGAAGTGAGAGGAAGGGGCTTGGCAATCAGATCACAAAATCGTGTGTGCAAAGAGTAGTGTGTTGTGTCTGTGGGTACACAGCTCTAGGGAGGGACTACATTTGAACTGTTACTGCTTTATTTTATTATGCTTTATGCTTAGTGATAATATTTTTTATTTTGAAACATTACAACATTTTTTTAAGAAGCTTTAAAAAAGCCACACATTTACTCTGTAGGGGGAATTGGTGCAAATTCACACATTTTCTTTTTAAAGCTCTTACAATTCCATAGGTTCTTAGAACTTAAACATATCTTCACATACCCCAGTTTCAGGTTCTTCCGCATAGGCTGAGATAGATCCCAGCAGGAAATCTGTGTTACAGTGAGTCTGAAGAATGCAGAGGTCCTGACACCTGTCTCCCTGGCTCTTTCTCCACCCTGCTTTACAACAAAATCCCATCATGTTCTCTTCGGACATTTTTGTTTCTCCTTCCCTGCTTCTTAAGCCTAGCTGCATCTACATCCTCCCGAATCTGCTCTAAAACATGTCGCCCGCCTCCAGTGGGCTTGTGCTGTTGAACCCAACAGTCACGTCTTAACCCGTCAGGAACTCTTACTGCTGTTGAGGTGACTAATGTTCCCTGCTGTTTACGTGGTTCTGCCTCTGTGTCACTCTCTCTCCATGCTGGTGACCATGCTGGTCCTTATCACTTGCTCCACAGTACTCGGAAGCACTGTTCTGAATGTACTGCCCTCAAAGTCTTGGACGGACTTCCATCAATAGCGTTCTGTTGGCCCCACAGAAGTCACTGGGCCTTTCGGAGGTGCAGGATGTGGAGGGCCTACCTCAGACTGTTATTGTAACCTCTGTGAAACTAGTTGGCCCAAAATAAACACTGGGATGTTTGCTGAACCTACTGCCCAAGACCGAACCACCCCTGCTCCCCCAAATGAATAATCTCAGCTGACCTTGTTCTTCACGGAGGCTAGTCAAGCATGGAGTAGATGGAGGATAGACAGGGCCAGCGCTCATGCTGGGGGCGGGGAATAGATACCAGGAGATGCTGGGGGGGGGGGTCGCGTGCTGCTGGACTAGGCACCCACAGGTAGCAGTTCTGCTCTGCTGCAGCCATGGGCAAGACACACACGTTCATGCAAGGGGCAGCAGCAATACCAAATGCAGAGTGTGCATTTGGCATTAGGGAGGAAGTCTAAATCTTCATATCACTTACGAGGGCTTTAATTGTTTTCATACAGGGGTAATTGTAGCAAGCAAATTACTACACTATTTTGGAATCTCCTAAAGTTAAGCATTTGCAATTATTGTTTGTGTTCAATTTTCGTATCTTCAGTATTAGCAGAACTTAAAAATATGCCTAAAAGCATGCACACTGGTTGTCAGCATAGTCCCCAGATGGTAGTTTTTGATTAGTGTGATGACTCGGAGGTTCTGATGTGGGAATCGGGGTTTGAGAAATTCTTTTCTCTGATTTCTGAGACAGAACTTCTGGTGCTGTCCTATAAAATAAACAAAACTAAAATTACATTTCTTAGTCTATTATCAAATAAACAAATCTAAAATTACATTTCTTACTCCAGCCCTCTCATGACAATATAATGGTAATCAAATGAGAGAAAGCTCATGAACTCGTAGTGAGTACTTTTTCTATCAGCAGTCTAGGAGATAAGCCTCTGGAGATAGCTCTGCTGATATTTATATCTCTGTCTTCCATCCGCCTACAGTGCCTTAAAACAGGAATGTCTTTCCTGGTGATTGTGGTGAGCCACTGGGTCACTAGGAAATTTATGCTATGACAGAAAAATTCCCCTTGATGCTCAAGAAGGCTGGGAAGTAGCCTTGTAATTCAGGCCTCGTGGCTATCCTTAGGTTTGTCGTACGGGACAAGTTAGCCCAGTCCATAAGAAAAGGCTCCTGTGGCTTTGTCACACTGCCAGAGACACAAGGCACATGCATCAGAGGGACACTCTCCAAATGCCTGAGATGCCAGCCTTGCTGGACTGGCCACCTTGTCTGCAAGGGCTGCCTGCCCTGATTCCACCTGACCCATTTTCGCAGAGACTCCTTAAGCAGTGCTCACACTGAGGACAGACTTCATCAGCTCAGCACAAGCAATGAAAACTTTTCCTTCTCCAGAGTGGAAAGAAAGAACTGCTTCTGTTCTAAGTGCCAGGAAAGGGTGGTGCTTCCTGGCAATTCTTTGTGCTACTTTCGTTTGTGTTGTGATTGTTGTTATTGCTTCGCATTGCTGGTGTTTCCCTAACCCCTTAGGCAAAGACATTCCTCATTGTAGTGGTTCTTATAAATTCTTGCAAAGAATGTCTCCCTATGAATTTTATGATTTAATTTGTCTACTTAATCTTTTTACAGTTTGTCCTCTAATACAAAAATAGTTTTATAGTTTTGCCTAACAGCTTTGCTTGAAGTGTTCAGCAAATGGACAGTGAACTTTAGAAAGTATTGAGTATCTTCAAGTAAGAAGTCTATCAAGATAAAAATTAGAACTCTTGGACAATCGTGTAACTTGGTGCTTGACCTCTGTGGCCTGCATAGCTTTAAGAGTGACCTGACTGGGATGATCGTGACTGAAGAAATGACAGGCACAGAAGAGCAGACATCGGGTGGGCCAGATGCTCGCAGTGTAGACATACCAACAGGAGCCTAGGAACTCAGAGTGTTTATTGTCTACAGAACTCTATTACTGTCCGTGAAGGAAGAGGAGGTGCATAGCTCACGTGGGTGAGAGGTCTTCGTAGAGGAGCCATCTCAGCTGCAGGCTTGTGGGAGGAGAAAGGTGTGGTGGGTAGTTTCTGCTTACAATGTCAACATGCAGAAAAGGAAGCACCAGTGGATTTTTTTTTTTTTTTTGGTACACGCTGGTTTTAGTTAAAGGCCAATCATCTATCACCATTCATCACCAGCCATGCTAAGACCAAGGAAGGCTTTGTCATTCCTCTGTGTCTGACCCAGGGAAGGTCTTGTTGTTCCCAATGGGCCTGAGGCATTAATCCTTGACATGGCTGTGCTCCTGTCAATAACACACATGCACCCTAGACTTCATCCACTCCCACCACCTGACTAACACATTTTTGCCTTATGGAGGAATGAAATAAGCTACTGATCATCAGGAAACTAACTTCTGTGATTATCTGCCCTACTGTGTCCCCAATGTCATTTTAAGACACCCCCATGCCATACATAGTTTGGTAGTGTTCATGTTTATTTGTATCTTCACTTACAATTCACACAATTCAGGTTTGGCATAAAAACCTGTTTTGCTTAAGATTCTACAAGTGTCAAGGGAGAAATTGCAAATACAACATAATTTTGGAGTTACTTCTGAAGTTGATGAGAACACACTGAACTTCTGAAGATAATTATGAAGCCAAAGTTAAATATATTGTCTAGAACCTTTGAGCTATAAACTAGAAGACAGTCAAAACAGGATATAGCTCTTAGCCATGAAGGTCCTCTAGCAGGTGTAATGATTATTTGGATTTCACAGCCGTAACTGTCCCAGCATAGAGAGCTGTACCACAGACAGACTCACTGCTGTCTGTTTGAGGGCCTGTCACCAAATCCTCCAAGAATCAAGCCCAAGAGGAGCGCTCTGTAAACTCATCTTGAGTATTCATATATCTATTCTATTAGTTAAAAAAAAACAAACAAATGGTACTTTAGCAACATAGTCAAAAATGTAAAAAATAATTTTACTCTGTCAAAGTAATAGCTATTATCTTCTCAGTGGCTTTTCGCTCTTATTTTAGATCCACACAGTAGAAAATTGAATGCATTTTTAATTCTTTCCATGAATTATTGAAACTCGTTATTTTATTCAGTCTCTAGAACTTAAAAAGTACCTGAAAAGTTGTGTGAACTAAAGAACTTGTGTACAAGCTAAACTCAGTAAAGTTATCATGCATATATGTGTATATACGTATATGTATGTATATATGTATATATGTATGTATTCATGTGGGGATGCTGGAATTTGGGGAAGTATAGTAATTTCATAACCACACATTGATGTTTAACAGAAATCTTCATGCTTGCTCTACTGCCCGAGGAGAGTTTATAAAATATTAAACTGGAAACCAGAGCCCTTTAAGTAGAGACATGGGTGAGCAGCACAGAAGGATGACACGTGAAATGACAGGATATATCACTCTAAAGAAAAACTGCTACCTGGCCTTCGGCCATGGTGAATAGGATCGCTGTCGAGGTAGCCCAGTGTCGTCTAGTGGTCAAGGCTGCCACGAGAATGCAGGACTCTGGCTTTATATATGCTCTTCTAAAGAAGAAATAGCTAGAAAAATGGGAAACTGCTCCCAATCTTGTGAAGACTGAACAGCATCCAGAACAACGGGGTTCAGCACTAGAGAAAATGACCCCACTGTGCACCAGCTGGACAGTACGTATCATTCTTTTTACCCCGTCATTCCAATTCTTGGAGCAACACGAGTTTCCGTGATCCTGGGAGAGCTGCGGAGCTTGTTGGTGGGAGCTGACGTCATTCTGGCAGCTTCAGAGGGACAGCTGTATGGATGCAGATGACTCTGCCCCCAGGAGAGGGAACCGCCCTACCCCTACCAACTGTGTTGTCCATACCGGCCGACCCTTTGAGTTCTCAAGAATATGCTGGCAACCGTGACGTTGTTATGCAAGCACTTGACCTCAGAAGTAAGGAGTATAGGGAAAAAAACAAAGCCACAATTTCTACTAAGTAGCGATAGATTTGAAGTGTAAAAATAAGCGCTGTGCCCTAATGAACATTTTTAATTTGTTGCTCAAGTTAAGCCCAGAAGAGTGAAGGTGGACTTAAGAGTGACTTATAGAAATGATAGCTCCTCCGACTAGTATGGCTTTTGTCATTAATGTCATAGCTAGTGTTGCTTGCTTAATAACACCAGTAGGATATGATTAGGGTATTTACTTTCAATTATTTAATTAATTATTTGTTTTGAGAGAAAATGACTTTCGCCTTCCAGCCTTCCTGCCTCAGTTTCTTTGGTGCTGAGCTTGTAGGCAGCTTCCAGATATGTCTGAGTTGGGAAGGATTAGATAGTCTGTTTTTCTTGTAACCTCGCATAATTCTGTTACGATTCTGAGTTCCTCTCACAGACACCATAAAGAATCATTTTGCCCTGAAGTAAGAAACATATTCTATGATTTTATATATTTCACAAAACCAAAGGCTACCAGTGCAGGAAAATCACACCCTGAGACACAACCCGGCCACCTCACGACTTGAAGGGAGGAAAGAAGAGAGGCGCAGTGCAATGAGAAGAAAACACCTCCTTCCAAAGGCGCCTCTCGGCGAGAGTGTATAAACATGGAGGACTAAGCCAACAGGCCGGTCACCATCCATGCTGCGCACCAACGCATTGACACACGCGTGGTCCGAACAGTGTCCTCGAGGAGGACGGAAGGACAGACGGGAGCTTTTGTATCCTGCAGCATGGAGTCGGAAGACTCCGGAAAAAATGAGGGCCGCTAATACTCCGCACAGGTTAAAAGCCACAGAGGGTCAGCATGCGGCTGCGCGGGTTTCTCCCGAAATCTCTGTGGCTCTGGAGTAGGCATTTGGCAGCAGCCTACATCTGCGAGTGAACTTCTCTTCATGCACATGGTGGTCCCGTGGGCATCAAGAGAAACAGCTCCAGGGAGAGTATCCAACCGGCCCCACATTGTTCAATTCTCTGTATGTAATATGCGTGTATGTAATTCTCTGTATGTAAGTCTTCATATGAATGCCTTTTTGATCATATAGACTTCTGTATGTAATACCATTCTCTTAAAGCAGGGAACTCTGAAGAGGATAGGCAGTGGGGAGTGCTCCCCGGGGGCTGAGGTGTTAGCTTAGGGCTGGGAGCAGTGCTGTGCCGCACAGACTTTCACCAGGGCAAGAGTGAGGGGAGCATGTGAAGTGAGAAACATCATTTACGCTGTAATTTTGTGTTTGGAAGTAAAAACATGATTTGTACTAAACAGTAAGAACTTGAAGACACTGGCTAGTGAAAATACGTAGATCCCAGTCATGTGCCTTAAAGGGACACACTAGGTCAGCTAAAAGCAATGGGGGTTAGTTTCATTACTTGTGAAATGCAGGGAAATGCCTTTTCAGTTTGAGAAACTGGCTGAATTGAAATAAAGTGAGCATGAAAGCTGAACTATTTGCACCCCAGCTTGATTGGCAACATTGTAGCTGGGATATTTTCACCCTTGAAATCTTAGTTCATGATCCCTGCATTGGCGATAATCAGGTGTATCTGTACAATTAGATAATATTATTACATAGTAACATAAAGCAGAAGCAATCCTATGTAAAGCCCCAAATGTATGCACTTACCAAATGGTAAGCCCTGTCATCCCTGCCTTACTCTGTTCTTGTTTTTGTTCATGTCCACAATCTCCATTTGTCCCCATGTAGCATAGCACCATACTTAAGAATCTAGGCCCCCTACACAGATGTAGCTGAAGGGCATCTCAGGCTTTATGTGGGTTTCCCTAGTAAGGGGAATCAGGCTGTCTCTGACATGGACTCCGTTGCCTTCTTTTTGATCACTTTTCCCCTCACCAAGTCACAGCAGAAGCTCAATGCTGACGAAACTTGCTGTGCTCTGGTGGGTTGGGGGTCTCTCCTTTTCTGAGGAGTAAGGAATGGGGATAGGAGGAAGAGGGAGAGAGTGGGAGGATGGGACCAGGAGAAGAGAGCGTGGGCTAAGATCAGGATGTGAATTTTAAAAAAGAACTAATCAAAAACTAAAAAGAAGGCCATCTTCTTGTTCTTGGCTCCCTCCCTTCATAGTGCACCAGCTCTCTTCCCTCTACTGTGAGATATCTCGGTTCATGCTCTCTGGCTCCACTTTCCAAAGTCCACTCAAGTCCCCTCTCCCTGAAGCTATCTGCAAGTGGACACGTGTGCTTGGGTTTCTGTATGTCACTTGACTAACAGCTACTCTAACCAGTATATATTTCAAGACTTTTCTTATTATCTCCCCAAGAAATGTTCTACCTTGATTAGGTTGAAATACTCGTACCCCGCCCCCTCCAGTCATCTGTGCTTCCCATTTGCTATCCTGCCTGGCAACTTTAGAGCACTTGTCCGTGCGTCTACACGGATAGAGTTAGGAAAGGGTCTCTCACCCACAGTGTGCAGCAGCACGCACAGAACTTGGTTCCTTCTGTGTCTCTGCTATGGGTGTGTTGACACAACACCTTTGTGAACTAATGGTGCACATTCATGTACGTGATGTAGCATAGCAGAGACAAAAAAAAATGCTATTTACAAGGTTATGTAATGATTGTGGCTTTTATTCAAGCTATACCTTCCTTTTTTTAAGCGTATGAGAAATGTCCAAAGAACATCTGCTTTCTTAAAAAATAGCATAAATATTTAAAACAACTCTGGAGAAACATATCACTACAAGTGTCCAAAGGCATAAATGCTTGAGAGAGCTAACATCTGGCCAGCCTGGAAATATGTTTAACATTTGTGTTCAGATGCATTGTGTAACTAAACTTGTCTAAATTCCAGACCAGAAATTTATTATTTGGAAGCAAGATGAAACCAAAACATGAGCCTCTTAAACCTAAACATGAGCTTGTCAAAGGAGGGACAATGAAAATATGTCCATCCTTCAAGTCTTGCAGCAGGAGAAAGGCCATCTTTCACTGTTTTTAATGAGAGCTGCAATCCAACAGAAATTTGGCAGATTGTTTTTTTAATAGAATCCTAAGAAAAATAGCAGAAAGGAGATAAAGAGCCACATTTTACTGATGATTTTCCACAATTAATTTAATAATCTCAACTCAGGAACATTTTAAATGCTTCTGCAAGCATGCTACATTTTAACACCTATTGGAAGTAAAAGTATTATGTATAATAATAATCTTTTGCAATATAATTTAGAAGACACTAACATTTTAAACTACTTTATTCATTTATGACTCTGAGTTGCCTTCTGTTAAACCCAGAAGTGAAGTCTCTGGCAAACTTAACAAACACTGTTAACAATAAAGCTGGCAGCAGGAATCTGCTCTTAATGTGAGGAGTTTAGCAGGATGTGAAGAACTAGGAATTCAGAAGACTAGATTCTGGTGATTTACTAAGCGTGGAGAGGAATGCAAATCTCCCATCTCTTTTTCAGTCTCAGCTTGCCATTCTGGAAAATTAAAATACTAATGCCTGTTCCCTTACTTGACATGTCCTTAATGAAATTATGCAAATGCATAAAAGCTCATTGTAAAGCTTTAAATGAATACACACTAAACTCATCAGTATGAATGATATGTGTGACTTTTAAAAACATTATGTATATGTTTAAGCTGAATCACATACAGCCTTGGTTTCTCTGTGAGAAATGCCTGCGTTTGCACTGACTGTGAGGATGGATTAGGGTAACCCAACAAACGCACCTGTCTTCCTTGGGAAGCAAGGTAGAATGTCCTGGACTCTCAGAGGTCTCTGCCTCTCACAATCCTTTCCTCACAGACTCTCTCTTATGACTGAGAACCACCTAGATGCCCACTCTGGTCTCACAAACAGCTTCCGGAGCTCAAGTGCTTGGACAGTTGTCACTGTTTTGAAATCACTCTTGGGCAGAGACTTACAAATCTCCTATCACCAGTGCCCACAGAGGAAGTAATGAGGTTTGCCTGTAGGAGGCTTTTCTTGGTACCTGCAACTCTGTTAAAGCATAAATATAAATGTGTGTTGGATTTCCCGCACCATAGCACCACCAATGGGAATGACAGTTGTTGGCCTCTGGTGAGGCTGCTTCTCTTTCTTACTCTGTGATTTGCTTGCACCCCAGGCAGCCATGAAGTCCCTCATGGAGATGCCTGTTCAGCAAGGTTCATGATCTCTTATAGAATCTGTCCTTGACATTGAGCTTGAGAATCTGTTGCTAAGAGAGATATAGCTACCGTTTTCATCTTTTTGTTCCCTATTCTTCATCCCAAAGAATTCAGAAGGAAGTTGTGTGTTAAGAGGAAAACTCAAACATTTTTTTTTTCGGTTATAAAATTTAACCTATAATTCTATGTACATTTTTTTGGTCGCTTTGACTAATACCTACATTTTTTTTCTATTTGGAAGTTCCAAGAAAGTAAGGCTGTGTGGATTTGGTGATACTGTAGTAACAGTATTTGAGTCATCGTAGGAAGTCAGAAATCATTGTTTAAAGATAAATATAAACAGAACCTGGGAAAATATCTCCAAATTAAAACTGCTACCCAAATTCTTGAGAGAAATGATTAGGCAGCTACATGGGTATGAAGGTGTTTTATTTTGTCCTTTATAAACCTTGGTGCCAGTCAATGATTAGGAAGATGCAATGGCCTAGCATCCAGCAATGAGCAAAAGCAAAGTCCTCAAACATGAAATGACACAGCTGAGTCTAAAGACAAGAAGATTTCTTCACTGAGGGAAGCCAGACACAGATGGCTCTGGATGATGTGTTTACATTTGTATGACATTTTAGAAAAACAGAACTCAGGGACAGAAAACACATCAGGCACCGGGAGTGAGGAGGGGCTGGGGGAGGGTAACAATGCAGCTAAAGAGGGAAGTATCTGTCTTACAGCAGCTGAGGGCTCCTTCCCGTGTGCATAAGCTTGTAAAAACTCATTGATGGGCTCTTTAAGAATAATTACGCTTATTATGTAAATTAAATATTAATGAGCCCGACTTTAAAGAAGAATAGATTCAGTCTGACGTGATGGCACATGCCTGTGAATCCAGCCCTGAGAGGCACAGGGGTTGCTGTGAGTCTGAGCCAGCCTGGGCTATCTAGTGATCACTCATGTAGAAAATAGAAACACGGAAAAGAAAACAAATGCATGAGCACCACAGTAAACAGACTAAAGCACAGATCCTTGGCATCACCCACTGTCTTCTCTGCATCTGGAGACAGGGAAAGAAAGAGAAACAACCCCATCGCTGCAGTTGAGAGGGAGACTCTAGAGGGCAGACATTTCTCCTGTTCATCACGGCCACATGATCTTACTTCTGCAAGACCACTCCAGAATGCGACTCAAGCTAAGTTCTTGGTTAGAAGAGGAAGTAGTTTGGTATTTGAGCATAGTGGTATTTGTGAGGGCAGGAAAGTGGGAGTGTGAGACGCACTGCCACGTGGCAGCAAGAAGTCATGTCGTCTGCGGGAACTGGGAGGTGTGGAAGAGAATGTGGAAGGGAATAAAAGTTCACAGGACAGAGTGGACCTGTATTGTCAGCAAGGGAGTCATTTTGCCAGAACAATAGCTTTGGGAAATCGTGTGGCCTACTCCTAAATGCAAACTGAGGAAGAAAAGGTAATAGAGTTGCTTCCTGGGATTTTGAAGTACCAGATGTTCAACACAGACTCCTGTAATTACGAAGCACTTTTTGTTATTTTTTTTTTCAGCTGATATTCTCTAGAAAGTTAAATTTCCCTATTTTGTTTTTAGGAAGCTTTCTTTCTTTGCAGTCCTACTGTGAGGTAGCTCAGGAGATCATCTTACCAACTATGCTAATAAAAATGAAACCACTGACCCAAATCATGCAATAATACAGAATTACAGGCTGCCATTTTGGAAGTAAAATTGGGTCTTGATTTGTTTCTCCTTCCTGTAGGTTCTGTTCTCCTTACCTTCTTCATGTCTCCCTTTCCGTCATGCCCTGCCTCGGTTGTACCAACTCTGTCTGCCAACTGATCAGTTTGGAAACTGATTTGTCATGCGCTGTTACTTTGGGATTCCCACCTCTTCCTTTTAAAATTACTTTCCCCCTTTCTTTGAACCCAGTTTTAACTGTGGCATCGAGTTACTGGGCAACTCTGCCGCCGTCATGCTGCTTCCGTCAGTCACAGACAGTCGCTTTGCTTCTTAGTATCTATTATAGGAACACTCCTAAAAGAGTTCTGGGATTGTCCTTCAACTGCATTCTTGTGCGTACTTTGACTTGGCGTGGCTGTACATGTCTACAAAATGCTATTGTTTGAGAATTCACTCATCATGCTCTTCAAACAACTACTTGCTTGGTTGGTTGGCTTTTCTTGTTTGTGTTTTGGAGATTTTGTGTGAAATGAACTGATCATTGAATAGACATTCTCTCTCATTGCCACTTTCTGATTAGTGTCTATGAACCACTGATAAAGGCTTCCAATACTGGAGGGTAACTGTAATTAACTGGGAAGCTGGCCCTCAAACTTTCTCCAGCCTCCTAGGTACAACATTGGTTTGTCGGAGTTTTTTCTTATATTGTTTTGTGTTGCATTGAGTTGTTATTATTGTTTTTTTTATTGTATGTGGTTTTCATTATTTTTCAGATTTTATATTTCCTTATCAGAAGTCAGAATGTTTTGGTTTTTTGTTGGGTTATAGAAACAGTAAATTGCATGTCATTTGATTGCCTAGTATTGTTGAATTACAATTATGGCATATACCATGTTATTATCTGATCTGAGGTAATAGCATCACTAGAAACATAATACTATTTTCTGTTCTACACTGAATTTTGCAACATCCCAGGTAAAAAGCATAGACTCATAAAATGAAAAGACCACTGGGAATGGTGGCACACAGGGCTTTGGGCTATCGGTGAGCTGGCCCTTGTCTGAGAACTATGAATGTCAGCAAATGACAAGAGGAACTCTGAATACATCCTAGTGGTTCAGCAGGGGAAGATGCTTGCTGTGGGAGCCTCACCCCTGAGCTCCCTCCCGAGAGCCATGTGAAAGAGGAAAGGGACACCACCTCTCCAGAGTTCTTTTCTGGCCTCCACGGCAGCACGGGGACATAGGCACACACACATGTACACATCACAGACACACACAACAGCAGCAACGATAACAGTAACAACCAAACTAAAGTTAAAGGTGAAATCAATACCAGCTCTTCTTATTTAACAAAATTTCCACTATTGTTACTGTTTTAAAGTCCCTAAAACTGAGCTTGAGCACATCTCACTTTTTTAAAGATATATTTATTATTTACACAGTATTCTGCCTGCAGGCCAGAGGAGGGCCTCAGATCTCAATATACATGGTTGTGAGACACCATGTGGTTGCTGGGAATTGAACTCAGGACCTTTGGAAGAACAGACAGTGCTCTCAACCCCTGAGCTCTCTCTCCAGCCCCCAAATCTCACTCTTTATTAGAGTTTGTTCACTTGCTTGGTAGCTATTCTCATTAGTTTCTAGATTGTTTCATTTTATATTAATTTTTATAATCTGTCTAGTTAAAAATGAGAGAGAAGGGATGCTGTTTACATAAAGACTCGGTTAATTTATGGTTGGACATGATGTGGAGACACACTTTAAAAATTTCAGTAACTTCTAGTTGCATTTAATGCTCATAATCAAATATTTATAGCAGCATATTTTATTTATCATGTCAAATAGGTAATATATGTTTCGGCAGTTTAGAATGATGATTTGCATAAACCTCATACACCCTTGTTCAAGTTAAGTAGAAGTAATTAGTTGCAAAATTGATTAAACGAAAATATTGGTCTTTAAAGAAAGCCTTTTATGCTTTTATGAATTATACATGCTGACTGTGACATTCCTCCCTCGTGTTCCAAGACAGATGTGTTCTGTGCTGACTTAGGCTGTAATTAGTAAACTTATGCAGAATAGTGTAAGTGCAGCCTCCCATAGGAAAAGAGAACAAATTGTCCTGTGCAAATTATGCTTTCGATTGTGTTTTCAAGATGACTATCGGTGTTCTGATATTAAATATTCAGAAATAATGATGCTCTTTTGAGGAACCCCCATCGTGTGTTCCACAATGGCTGGACTTCTGTACCCCCACCATTGGCCCACAGGGTTCTCTCTTCCCCATACCTTCACCAACACTTACCTTTGCTTGTTTTGATAACAGCCATTTGAACAGAGATAAAGTGGTTTCTCTGTATTTTAATTCACATTTCCCTTGTGGTTGGCTTTGTTGGGAGTTTAGTTTTATGGATATTTGCTGACTATTTGGATGCCATTTAAAAAAATGCATGAACAGGACATTTGCCTCTTTGATAATCAGGTTATTTTCTTGTTATAAAGTTATCTCCCCACCAAGTTCTGTATATATTGTGGATATCAATCATTTCTTTTATTGGGTAGATTTTTCTCTTCTCTGTAACCTTTTGTTATAGAGTGACAATTTAGTTTGATATAATCTCATTTGTTCTTCTCCTTTTAAATTTCATTTAAATGTCTTTTAAATTATGTCCAAAAACTCCCCAAAACCAAAATTAATCAAACAAAAAGCTCCTTCATAAATCAATGTTTATGTATTTTACCTATATTCTCAGAGTACTCTTGGAATCTTTGGAGTCTTTTGTTTGCTTTTGTTGTACAGGGATGGAACCCAGGGCATGGCATGACAGGACATGGCTGCATCCCTAAGCAACACTCCTAGACCCAGCTGTCACGCTTTACTGCCAGTCCTCCATTTGATTTTTACAAATCGTGTGAGCTGACACTTGAGGGTGTCTGTTGGTCCCATTTATTTTGGAGAATGTCCTTTTCTTATTGTGTGTCCTCGCCCCTTTGACAAAAATCAATAAATGAATGATCAGATTTTCCACTCTCTGTTCTGTTATTTTGATCAATGTCTCTATTTCCATGCTAGTGCCATGATGGGACTCTGGCTTTGTAACATGAAGTAAGGGATGTGACGGCTCCAGTTTTGTTCTTTTTGCTTGATTGCCTTTGACTGTTGTCTGTGTTGGTGATACTCTGTAAATTCTAGGATTGTTTTTTGAATATTTCTATGTAATGTGGCGTTAGGGTTATGGGAAACACATAGGCAGAGTGGGCTCTCGTGCGGAGGAAGTGTTCAGATGAAGACAGAGGGCTGGCTGCTGGAAATGGGGGTACACAGGCTACCATGACGGAGCCCGAATACCGAGAGCCCCTGAGTGACTGGCCTAGCGTCACTCTGTGTAGAGGAATGGGCAAGAATGTAGGCTTCCTTTTTTATTACTTTATTTTTATTAGCTCACTGAGAATCTCAGACAGTGGATCTTGATCGTATTTACCTCCTCTCTCTACGTCTTTCAGATTCAGCCCCTTTTGTTCTTATTCTCACTCCTTTAAATGAAATTTTATGTTGCTCATGTACTCTTGGGTGTGTGGCTATGAGCTAGACTGTAGTCCACCTAATCTTGGAGTAAACTTCCTCTACCTCTCCCGGTACCTAACGGAGCACAGGTTTCTGTCTGCCGTTTATTTTACTTGGAGGAGAGGGTACTATATTGAGATGTTGTCATATTTGTCCTTAGTGAATATTATTCAGGTTCAACTCAACAGTTACAGTGACCAAAGGGACCCCTGCCTATGTTAATGGAAAATCACTTTAGTCCAATAAAAAGCTTTTTTAAGGCTTTTGTCTTTCTTTTGAGGTTACAAAGTGTAGGTTAATAATCAAAACCAATATTCTCGTGTGCAGGGGTGGGCTGTGGGAGGGGAGAAGAAACTGTGAGTGGGATTTTAGTTCCTACCAATGGAAAAGATCTAAACAAAGAAAAGACAGTGGAAGCTCTAGGTAACCAGTCATAGCTTTCATAGCCCTGGGAACATGGAATGTTCTTCTATAGTTAACTCATTCAGGGCCCGATTTCAAGTAGAACATGCTTTGTGAGTCAGTGTTCTCCAGAAGAGCAAACCCAGCTAGACATTTAAACATTCTGAGAAAAAGCCAAGCTCATGTCCCTGGAGTAAATGGTTCAGAGGGTCCAGACCAGTACCCGGGAATGTGCATGCTGTAAATACTCCTGATGGTACTAACGGGCCTTCATATTCTGGGCAACTGTGCTGACATATTCTCCTTGCTTTAAAAGCTGTATGTCACACCCTCTACTGAAATGCTTTATACCCAGGCAATAGCAAATGGGCGATTTCAATTTTTCGTGACCTCATGATTTGATCTAGGAAGTGGGGGAACATTACCCATTGTTTTGCTGAGTTGGTTCTAGTTGTAAAAAGAAAAACTCAAGCAATTCCCTGAGGTTCTGTGAGGAAAGAAGGGTTCCCCTAAAGATGTGTACTCATTCTTCTCTCTCACCGTGCTAGCTCTTCTGTGCTATGTCTTTCCGTGTGCTCCTTCAAGCTTTTGGTTTTCCTTGGACTCCTAAGGAGCCCCAATTAGCCTTTCATCTCCATCTGCCACTAGCGATGTCTTGATTCCTGCTATTTCCCAGTTCATATCTTTTTAACGGGATGTCTACGGCCGGGTGTGGCAGCACACGCCTTTAATCTCAGCACTCAGCACTCAGGAGGCAGAGGTAGGGGTATCTCTCTGAGTTTGAAGTCAGTCCCCTCATTAAGAGAGAGAAATCTATTGGTCTCACTTGAACGTTGTGTACATCACACAGTCTTGGTACTCGGGGAACTGTGTGCCCTTGGATCAGTGTTCATCTTCTGCCCAAACAGAGGAGCTAAAAGCCATAGATTCACGTGATGTTAAGCATGGCTGCCTAAAGGGCAGTTCATGGGAGGGACTCTGAATGCTCCCTAGAAACAAGATATGTGATCAATATTGTCTGTATCTGTCTAACACATTTATCTCATAGAGTGATTTCAGGCTTAATTATGATGTGACAGTATTCTGAGAGACATAATTCCCTTCCCATATGACTTGTTAATTCCGTTTATATTAAAGCATAACCATGCATAGAAATGGTGTTTCATTCTGATAGAAGACCAAAATTAAATTACAAACATACTTCCCAATAGTTGAGGTTATTTAGAAAAATCTCCCTCTGACAGGCCCAAGTGAATAGCTCTCCAACTAATTGGCACTTATCCATCATGGATTTGTCTTATAGTATTCATACATTTATCAATTGCTTGTCATACTTTAAAATAATGATTCTTCTTTCAGACCTGTATACAATGAAATACGATTATATGTAATCCCCATGTTCTTCCTCCAATGTCTCTATGCCCTTTCCTACCTTCATATATGATCTTTAATAACCCACTGTTTCCAGTCAGTGCTGCCCACACTTGCCACACGTCCTGCTCTATCAGTAATACAGAGGTGTTGATGGGACCCTGAGCACACTATGAGTAAGCACCTTGAATACTGAGTAATCAAAGTTCAGTGGTAGAGAACTCATTTAATATATTGCTCCCCAGCACTACAGAAAAGTATTAAATATGCAGACTCGTAAAAAACTAGTAAAGCCATTTTTTTAAAATATCATAAAAAACCGGTCAGATCTATAGGCATTTAGGGCTTAGATGTTCAAGTGTTGAAAATATAAGCATGAAGTATAGGTCAGCACAAGTAACTAAAAGAAAACATCTCCAAAGTA
This sequence comes from Meriones unguiculatus, assembly GCF_030254825.1. Taxonomy (NCBI): domain Eukaryota; kingdom Metazoa; phylum Chordata; class Mammalia; order Rodentia; family Muridae; genus Meriones; species Meriones unguiculatus. The sequence continues at coordinate 113,003,612 of NC_083356.1, forward strand.
TTTACAGCTGATATTTATGAAGTTACCTGCATATACAAAGAGCCTCCAATATTAAACAGCTTCACTCCTAAATAAATGTTTTCAGGTCATATTGTATTGTGAATCTTAGTGTTAAAAATAGAAACAGGTAGGGGGAAGAATAAAAGGACCTGGAGGTGCTAGGAGCTTCGTGAGAAGACAAATTAACCCGGTGCAGAAGGGCTGGCGGAGACTGAAACGCCAACCAAGGACCACGCATGGACAGGCTCGCTACACATATGTAGCCAATGGGCAGCTCAGGTTTCATGTGGGTTCCCTAGTAAGGGGATCAGGGACAGTCTCTGAAATGGAGTCTGTCACCTGCTTTCTGATCACTTCGCCCCAGCCGGGCTACCTTGCCACAGGGGAAGCGGCTGCGCTCAGGCCTGATGGGGCTTGATGAGCTTGGGTGAGTTAGTGGAGGGTAACTCCCCTTTTATGAGGAATAGAAGACGGGGAGGGGAGGAGGGGTGGGGATTACAATCTGGGTGTAACGTGAATAAATTAAACAATTAATTAAAAATAGAAACGTGTCATTTTAATGTATGTGTGACTGTGATGTATACAAACATGTCATTTTTATGTATGTGTGACTGTGATGTATACAAACGTGTCGTTTTTATGTATGTGTGACTGTGATGTATACAAACGTCATTTTAATGTATGTGCGACTGTGATGTATACATATTGCATACGCCTATGTGTGCATGTAACGTGTGTGGGTGTGGCTGTACACATATGGCGTATGTGTGTATGCAGGTGGAGAGGCCGCATGAGGACATCAGAGGCTGGCCTCTGTAAGAATACTCTGTAAGTATTCTTTCTACTCTATTCCGTTGAGACAAGGTCTCTCCTGAACCCAGAGGCAGCCATTTTTCAGCTGGTCAGCAATGACCAGCAACTCCCGTCTCTGCCCTCCCAGTGGTTGGTTCACAAGTGCGCGGAGTAGTGCCCACTTCATTATGTCGGTGCGGGATTCTAAGTCAGGTCCTCCCTCCCGGGAAGCCAGTGCGCTGACCACTGAGTCATCTCCCCACTGCTGAGCTCTGTTGTCTTTGGAACTGCAAGCACTGGCCATGCCTCTGGGAATTTGTTTCACCTCCAGTGACTCCAAAGAGTATTTTGGGAAGATGAACCCAATGAATATATTTGTACCTTAAATCTCAGGCAGAAAATATGATTGAGAGAAATTAAGAAATATCTCCTAAATGTCAGAATTTAAATCCTATGAATAGACAAGTAATCATTTTGTCAGAAGCTCAGCACAGCAGCCATAAACCCAGCTCTGTTTCTCTTGAGGATTGTCATCATTCTGTGCTTGTATTATTGCAAAATGTTTCTTTATGGATTTCTGGTCACTGTTTCCTACACAACAAAAGCTACGTTCTAAACTATCATTCAATTACAATCTCAAGTAAACACATTCTATTAATGCCCAGTCTTCCTGGAAGGAGTTGGCATGTTTTGTCACCTAAAAAGATGGCTAGCCACAGCGATAAATAACTACAAGGCCTCAAAGTGCTCAGAATGCAAGGGCATTTCACCCTGCAGACACAGCATTGCAGCACAGAATGTTGGCGTGTGTCAGATGCCAACGCAGTGATGTGCAGCCCAGAGAGCGCGTGCACAAGGTAAGGCAGAGTCCCTAAAGACTGCGGGTTTCAGCTCATCTTCAAGGCTCATCAGAATCATAAAGTATTCCTGTGCAGCGACTGGCATGTGGAGAGTTCGCAGGAACTGTTGATGCATGCTGATTTTATTACTGCTAACATGCTAGCCTGAAGGAACAGAAAAAAAAATAGGTCTACATCTGAAGACACTGAGCTGCAGCAACACTATTTAAAGAAATAGGAGATAATAAGAAAGGTCTTTGTGGTTTAGATAGCTGAAGTTTAGATTCTGTTGAAATACTATGGGCTTGTCTTGGTTTTGGTTTGGATTTGTCTTCAGACAGGATCTCACATCACTTTTGAATTCGCCATATAGTTGAGGATCACCTTGAATTACCTAATCCTCCTCCCCTCTTCTCCCCAAGTGCTGTAACTGCAGGCATGGACCTCTGTGCCCGACAGACTGTATTTTGAAAAATCTCATTTAAGCAGAGTATAAGAAGTTTGTTCTAGTTTTGTACTAAGCTTTCTCAATGTAAATAAAAAATAATTCCATTTAATAAATTAAAGAAAATATTTTCTGGTCTAAAAACTCAACTCTCTTCACTTCAAGTGAAAAAAAAATTTCTTTGAGAACTGTTTGAGTTTTCAGATCCTCGAGCTAATTGGAAAGGAAAGAAATTAGCCGGCTTAGTGGTTCCCGAGGCGTAATTTGCCCAACCTGATTCATAGGAAAAGGTTTTTGTTTGCTTTTGTTCTGTTTGAGACAGGGTTTCTCTGTACAGCACTGGCTGTCCTGGAACTTGCTTTGTACCCCAGGCTGGTCTCGAACTTGCAGAGCTTTGCCTGCCTCTGCCTCCTGAGTGCTGGGATTAAAGCTGCGTCCCACCCCCCCCCCGCAGCATAAAACTGGTTTTTAATACACTACGTTATCTCTCACACTACCAATGTAAAAGGTAAACATGGAAAGCAGTGTGGAAGGTCCCCAGAAAGCTAGGTATAATGTGGTTCCTCTATACCATGGTTGGAGGCCTTCTACCAGAGAAATTCCCGTGCTCCTCTGCGCATGGAGAACTATTCACAGTAACGTCGACAGGCACCAACCAAGAGGTCCACGAGTTGGAATGCACCGCACCTGAAACATGGAAGATTATTCAGCAATAAAGAACCATTCACTCTTGTTATTTGAAAGAACGTGGAGAGACTTGAAAGTCGTTGTCCTGAGTAAAGTGACCCTGGCAAGGAAAGACAGAGGAGGCTCAACGGTGGCTAATGAGGTACAGAAAGGAGGGATGCGTCCTGCCATTTTACAGCACAGGAGGTCACAACTGCCTGTGCTCCACCAAGACCAGAAGAGGGGAGGTCAAAAGTGCCAACATGTTAAAACGACAAATGTTTAAGGAGATGGGAATCCTAAATATCCCGATTTGATTATTTCTTATTGAATCTATGGCATTATCACACTGTATACAAATACACACCTGTGTATCAGTTCAGAAGCATGTATATATTGGTATATATATACCAATACTTTCTTGGATTTTCTCCAACACTTTAGGTTTGCGTTCTTACAACTCCTTAAGTGTACTTAATATTAAACTCAAAGCATCATGGCTGTAACGCTGGAAGCTGAACTGACTGTGTGTTTGAAGCACTGCAGTATCTTTTTCCTTCCCATCAATATCCAGTTGCTACGTGAGATTGCGTGCACACTATCCTCGCAGCCACCGAGAGAGGGAATTTTAAAGATTAGCGCTTGCCTGCCCTTGTTACCCTCATGGTCTCACTGTCTGTCACTGGCTCAATCTCCTCGCTGTGGAAACGTGGTGAGGACAATGTGCTCTGAGTAAGCAGTTCTTTCCCTTTCTTAGCAGTTTATGCCTCACATCTGGGCCCTTCACAGGCTGGGTATCAGCACCCTGGCTAGCTGCTTCTGGGGGGTGAGCATCAGTTAGGTTTCCTGAGATAGCTTTGGTATTTTATTGTACCACTCTCAAGCTCTGGCAAAGCCGTTTGTTCCGCAAGCCTGTGTTAAGTCGTTTCTTTCAAAGCCATTTTCTTTTAAATACCCCTAAGTAACGAACTCATTATGATATTTTCAGCATGATTCCACCTCCCCCCCCCCCGAGACTTTGTAAAACCAAATTGCAGTAGAAAAATCGCCATGAGCATTATAGAACATGAGGGAATGTCACACCTTCAAAAGCACAGCAGCCACTCGTGGGGAGAAAAAGTCACATTGGAGTTTGCAAAAGAAAATGAGTGAAGCATCCTAGAGTGCAGGGATCACTGAGAGAGCCTTCACAGTCAGAATCTTGGGGTGAGCTGGGGAGATGGAGCAGAAGACCTGCAGCTTGGTTCCCAGGAAGCAGACCAAGGCTCCAGAGCAAAACTGGAGAGCTCTCTCTGTCATTCTTTCTTGCTAAGGTGATAAAGAATCTATACTTCTACTCAGTGCTAGTGGGCAGTTCCCACTTGTGTCTGTTAGCTTCTTGATCACTGATATGTTATTTTGAGATTTCATGAAAAATGTTTTTGTCTCTAGGCACTAAATTATTATTGTTATTATTATTATTATTATTATTATTATTATTATTATTATTGCTAAAATGGTCAAGTAGGAAGAAATAAAAAAGTTTAATTTGGGGGTAATGAATTCCTATTTTCATTCCAATTTGAAACCAACTAAAATTAAAGTAGAGAAAGGCCTTTATAAAAATGAAAGAGAACAAAAGAAAAGTAATTGGAGATTGATGTTTTAATGACATTTGAGATAAGGCATGTAATCAGGAGGAAAATTGGTAGCAGTAGGTGGAGCACAGCAGCCACGTGTAAGACTCCCCCACCACAGGGAAACCGAGCTTATGCATTTTGAGAGAAAATGCTTCCCAGCTTACAGAACTCTGTCAAACTGTCAATCAAATGGGAAGAAAAGAAAAAAATATTTTTAGCATTCAGGACACAGGATTTATGATTTATGTCCCATGCACTCTGTGTTGGAATGTACTAGAGGATGTGAACTTTAAAGCAAGACAAGGAAAACTGAGAAAGTCGTTGTGTCCAGAAACAGGGGACCCATAAGGAATGTAGACACTGGCAGCCTCAGGGTGGGGCCAGAAGAGCAACTCAATCAGATTTGGCCAGGAGAAAACAAACCCCAAGACACAGCACTGCAGAATGACAACGAGAACTATCGATCAGTATCTGGCAGATGTGATGGAATCCGTGGGCACTGTTTATAGATGTGGAGAAAATAGTAGTAAAATTGAGGTAATTGACACCCAGCTAACAGTGATAACAGCATGTAGGAATGGGACTGGGATCGCACACCATTCAACTATGCAATGAGTTAGATCCATGAGATCATAAAGGTGTGAAGATTTTTGTGGGCATAACATGAGCAGTCTATAATGGGACAGACATGTGAATACCTAAATTCTTACCCAACAAGAACACTTAGAGAGTTAAAGAGGCAGGATTGCTTATCCCAGTGGCATTGGGGTTCCGGAAGCAGAGGCACCACAGGCCCCCCAGGGCATCCTGAACCCCTGCACAGACAGAACTCTCTGCAGTTATCGATGCTCACCTGGTACCCTGTCACCCATCACTTCAGTGATCAATTCTAAGGACTGAGTTCCTGATTTTAGTAAACAGAGTTGCTTTTTTGTTGTTGTTAGTAAAACCTTAACTCTAGATCATTTGAGAGTTTTCTTTCCCCTTTCTTTTGTTAAACTACACTGAGTTTGCCACTCAGAAGCTGATAGAAGTGACATCATTCCCAAAGATCCTATTGTCAATGTCAATACCGAACTCCTAAAAGAGCCTCATGAGGAAAAACATCATTTGCAACAATCCCGAGGGATTGTGGACATAGAAGCAGCAGCACTAGCAAAGTAGGGTGTGTTCTATAATATACAACAGAAGTAATAAGTTAATTTTATCTTGAAACTCATAGGAGATGGAGAGGGAAAAGAGGAAGAATGAGAGTTGGGGGGAGAGAGGGAGAGGGAGAATCATTTAAATTAGTTGTTGGCTTTTTTCGTTTTCGTTTTCTTTTTTCTTCTTTTAGCATATATAACAGTGTTCACAATAAAAGCTACAGTCCTTTCAAGCTGTGCTGGATTGCTGCCTATGTGAGGAATCGCGTCTCTGGGGAAGGCCTGTGATTTCAAGAGCGTCTTTAAAAGACTCAATTTTCTTCTTGCTGAGTGTCAAGTGTAACAGAGAGACTTCTGTGCTTTGGGTACTATTATGGAAATGTTTCTGTTTATTGGGCTTTCTTATGTACTCTATTATAATTGGACAAATTCCATGTTGATTTTCTTTCTGTCGTTTTATTTTCCGTGTGCACGTTTCGCTAAAAATCTATTTTTATAAGATTTTCCTTCTCAGCTGGTGTATTTTTAAAGCCCGTTGGTACGTGGTTCTGCATTAATTAAATGTTCCAAGCCACTTGCTGTTCGTTTCCGTCCCCCACCCCCATTTGGATGGTGGCATGCAATCCTCCTCCTTGCCAAGAAGATGTTCTCAGGAGGGAGGAGCCTGTGGGAAGCGAGTAGACCTGAGGCCATAGAGACAGAGCAAGGAATCTGTGCCTCGCTGAAAGGGGCCTTTTAATAAAAGCTCATTTGCTTCTTCTGCCCAGGGAAGGAACAGTGACAGGGGAAGGAAGCTGGAGCTAGCCCTGGATCTGCAGACCTCAAAGAAGGAATTCCCATTATCAGCTTCCCGCCACACGCCGGGCTGTGTTTTAGCTACCTTCATTGACTCTTACTCAGCTCAGGGTCCAGTCTAAGCTCAGAGTCCAGTGTAAGCGACGGAGCCACCTGCTAGTGGCCTGGGTCCCTCCTGCCGCAGTCAGCAACCCTCTCAGATACGCTCCCAACCTGAGCGACAGAATTCTCGCTGGCGACTACCCTCCCAGGCGATTCTAGGTTCTATCAGTCTGACTACCCAGCAAGTCAGCTTCCACACCTCACCACTTTCCAAAGCTGTGCTGAAATTTTGCGCCTGTCTTCTTTCCTGTCCTCTTTGACCTTACCATTAGTTTATATATTCAACTCTTGTCGTATCAGTGGACTTCCAGCAGTGAACAAGCAATAGAGACTTCTAAAAAGTGATCCTACCACGGTTAATTTTAAGTCATAAATACCTTTTTGTCTGTTTTCTTCCTGCTCGATTTAAAAAAAATATACCGCGAATTTTCCGGTTCATCTTGCATCAGTACCTCTCAATAAACACCCTTTCCCAGGATCAGACTCCTCCAGTATGAGAGAGTCAATGTGTCCGTGGACTCCTAACGTTTCTACATTATCTAGCAATTCCTGGACGGCGGCTGAGCCCGGTCTTTTTGTGGGGTCGCTTACCCTTTCTAACGCTGCCATTGGCTAGATGCCAATCACCACAGACCATCTAGAAAACAGGTCTCCTTTCTGTGAAGCCATAGCGGGGAGAGTAGGAAGCCTGCCTCCCTCCCTCCGCGCGCCTGTATTCTTCCTGTACTGAGCATCCCTGGGAAGAGGGAATGGCATTGCTCCCATGGGGAGTATTGCGGGCGCTAGGCTGTACCAGATTCTTCACAAGTGTACAGTATCCACAGATGCTTCCGGAGTTACGTACACCCCTCTGACTTAGCAGCGCAGCACCTTAGGGATGCCCGTAGACCAGAAGCATCAAGGAACAGCACGGTTATAAAATCAGAGAAAGGAGAAGAGCACAGCGAGGAGGTGGAGACCGGGAAAAGATAGGCAAAGATGAGGTAGGGAAGAGAGAGAGTGAGAAACAGAGAGACAGAGACACAGAGAGAAATACACAGAAAAAGAGAGACTGAGTCAGAGGACTGAAAGAGAACCCTGTGGAGGCTTCTAGAGAAGGTTCCTCTGTAGAAGAGAAGAGGTGGGGCGGAAGAGGATGAAAAGAGGGAGGAAGGGGAGGAGGGTCCTTCAGGGAGAATAATAAGCGCCACAAACCTTCCCTCCCCCTCACTTCTGCTTCCTCTGATGCCCCTTGCTTTTGAATTAAGGTGTACCTCTCCCCAGGTCAGACTCCGAGTGTAAGGAGCATAATAGAGAGCCGCAGAGACACGGGGGACAAACGGGAGGAATTTAACGAAGTACAGATGAGCTGAGTGCTAAATGCGCTCTCTCAAGTCCAGGAGTAGGACATCTGGGATGTTAGCTGCTGCCTAGAGCTGCTGTAATGACTGTTCTGTATTCCCAGCCTGTCTCCTTGATTTGAGTAAATAACTCATTAGTGGGCAAAAGCCTCTCTGTTCATCAAGACACACAGCTTCAAATACATTTATTAGATTTTAGTATGCATTTATTTAAATCCTAATGGTTTTGAGCTGTTAACAGTGACTAGGTGGAAATGATTAGTTCTTTCTGTCCTAGTGTTAAATGGTTGTACAGATGTTAATTTTGTTTGTTTTGTCTCCAAGGAGAAGGAAGTGGATCTTGAAGGTCTTCCTAACTATCTATGGACTTAAAAGGGAATTCTTCTTTTACGGGTTGGGAATTAATGCCCGTTTCTGGGAACCGATAAGCTAACGTCCCTTGAAGCAGTGGTAGATACTTTACTAACCTGTCATATTCTTAGAAAAAAGCTGGGTACAATTTTAGACTTAGAAAAGCCCATTCATCATCACAGAGGCAGGTGCTTTGGGCTCGGGGTTCCGTGTATGATTCAACCACCTATGGTTTGAAAACAATGAGGAAATGCTGCATGTGAATCGGACATTCACAGGCTTTTCCTTCGGCCATTATGCCTTAAAGGATACAGTGTAGAATCTGCTTACACACTACTCAAATCGCATTAAGGATTATAAACAACCACAGGGAGGTTTTTGCACAGGATAGATGTATAGACTACACCAGTTTCTTAAAGATTAGAGTAGCCATAGATCTGGGTGTCTGCAGAGTCCTGACCACAATCTTCCACAAATAGTGAGAGATGATGACAGCACTCTCTTGTCAATAGGCTTATTTTGTCCCTTTAAATGGATGCTATTATCGTGTCTAAGTACATTTACAGCTAATGTAATCGAGCTAATCACATGCTGTTTTGTTATACACATTGACACATAAAATATGCTATTGATACACATTTATAAGCACATAGTGATACCGTTATGACAGCCAGGAAAAGGAGTGCACAGTTACATGTGTTTGGGCAGGGAAAGTACCTAAAATCTATCCCTTAATAAGAGCCTGGGACACAATACGTCGTCACATGTGGGCCCTACACTACAGTAGCAACCCATGGAGCCCACATCTTCGTGTCTTTGCTTTCTTCAGTGATTCAGGTTTTTAGGGATCTGTGTAGCCTGTAACGCATCACTTACTGATACTATGGCACCATGAAAGAAAGTGTCTGAGTGGCTTTAAATCTGCAGCTGCTGCTGCTTTGGTGAAACCCTTGGGTAGATACTGTCATTTTCTAATGTCTTCTCCTTGCTACTTTATGTTGCTTTAGTGTCCGGGGCGGGACTTCCTGCAGGGGCACCGTGACGTCGTGACGTGACAGCTCTGTGTGACTTCAAGCTCTCCTTCATGTGTCCACACTTAAAGTGAGCGTTAGACTCACTACTGAGTTTCTTTCAACTCTAACACTACTTCTTGGTTCTTAGAGAAGGATTTTCGACACAAATTCAGTTTGTTTTTTGCTTCTTGAAATTTAGGTTCACTTTACCAGAGTCGCTTCATTTATTAGCATAGTGCTCTTCTTATAATTTTATTGTAATAATTTTTTTAAACACCCAGTAGATAATTCTTGGTCATCTTTGTGGTATTCGGGCCAAAATGTGTCTTTCTTCTTGTTTTATTTTCTTGCAAAGAATTAACCTCCCCTGCTGTCCTGTCACCTATGACCCCATGACTCCTCTGACAAACGCCTCCTCAACACTTTGTTAGTGATGCACTTTTCTGCCTCTTCACATGTCTGCTAAATGTGTGACTCAGTGTCAGAACAAATGAGAATTTCAGTGTGTGTGTGTAAGGAATAAAATGTAGCTTGGTTTCTAAGTATGAACATGTATCTTGAGAGGTTTTATGAGATAGGTATTTTCGCAATTATACCTGGAAGCCTAGTTAAAAAAAAAAAGAGCATAAGCAGATAAAGATGATGATGATGATAAAATGATTCTACTAAGAGTGGAGAAGCTGAATAGTTTTTCCTCTGCGTGTATATCCTCATGTTTTTAACTTATTCATAAGTGCTTTATACATATGTGCATGCTCATTCAGTAATGACTTCAGCCAGAGGAAGCGTTTCCAGAAACTTGTGCTTAGACGTTTCTAAAGTGCCAAGTTCATATCCAGGTCATTTGTACTATTGCACTGTACTGGTTGTGTGTGGCTGTGTGACAAACCTCCAAATTTGGGGTCTTAAGATAGTAACCTTAATCATCTCAGAGTCTGTGTCAGTTAGGATTCTAGGCCTGTCTTAGTTTTGCTTCACATTTCAGATTCCTGTAAGAACTGAAACTCATGGTGCTGTGGGCAAAGCCAAGAGAAAACATTTTTTCAGCTTCACCTTGACTAAAAATCTGCTGTAGCAAACTAGCGTTGATTAATGTTTAGCACCGTATCAAATGCTAGAGGGGAATGATTTAAGTGAGGAAGATTTCTTTTGGTTTCTGGGTTTGGTATTTCTGTCTGTTTCTGTCACTTGTTAGAGTATCATGGAGGAGAGGGGTGCTGGTACAGATTGCTCACCTCCTGGCAGCCAGCTTTGCCTTTTGTATTTCTCCCTGTGTTGTACAATAGTCAAGGTGCCTTCAGAAGGCAACATGGCCAGCTCCAAGGAAGCAAAGTGATCAGAGACAGAATTCTGGTCCTGAAAATGTACTCTTGGGAAGGTGTCTTGCACACTTCTTGAATTTTTAACAAAACTGGCCTTGAATATGGTTCTCACACTGCATACCAACACTGCTAATATTTCTGATAATTTCTAATAATTACTTACATTGGAAAGATTGATTCTAATTATACAAAAAATGAAAATATCTCTGTATAATGACCTAGATGTAGTTACATAAACTGTTTCACTTTTTGTTACACATCTAGCCATTTCTATTTGGTTAGAAACAATCTGTTTCTCTTTTTTGGAAATAGACTAAGATGCTTAGTGAAGCAGCTGGAGAAAGGTGACGTCAACGTTGTGGACCTCAAGAAGAACATTGAATATGCAGCGTCAGTGCTGGAGGCTGTTTACATCGATGAGACGCGGTGAGTCTCGGCACCTCTCACCATTGTCTTCATTGCTCCTCCTCTCTTTCCTTTATCAACCCTCTTACAGCAATCTTTAGCATGGAACAAAAGTCAAAATCTCATTAAAATTTAAAGTCCATTTTCATGTAACTAATGAGCTGGAATATTTTTTTAATTACACTTTAGTCCAAGTACTTGAATATAATAAAACAGTCAAACAGTTAATTTGTTTAGAATAAATTTTTTGTTCCTTCATCTTCTCTGTTCTTAGACTTTTAAATATCAAGAGACATATGTAGGCTTAAACTAGTTTTCACCAATGTAAGAGCTGAGTTTGTTATTCAAATATTCAGAATTCAAAATCTCTTCTGAGAAAAGGGGTATGAGATCCATGAGTTGTATCTGTCAGAGCCTATGTAGAGGGCTTCTGAGGCTTAGCTCAGTATCCCACACCCCAAACTGGGCATCACAGTTGGCAGGAAGAGGAGGTGTGGACAGGGAGATTTGTTTGAGGCATGCTGTCAGCACAGTGCTGGGGCTCTCAGTCATGTCTCCTCCCTTTCCTCACAGGTATTTGTAAAGTCAAGTGTTTTGACCAGTAAAGTATCTCCCGGAACTCCAAACACACTGAGGCAGGTTCCTGATTTATCTCTCCAGAGAAGGGGACCAGGAAAGAGAGAGGCACCTCCGGATTCCGAGTTGAGAGCATCCAAGAGCACAGGTGTCTTCCAGAGTTCAGGTCAAAGGCGAAAGAGAATTAGGGAGAAGTTTCCTGATGTACCAAAGAGCATGGATAGATGGTGAGGTGAAGACGGGGAGGCCGTAGTGATAGAGTCAGGGCTGGAAAGCTATCAGTTTGGCCACGATGTCTGAGAAAATGAGGTTTATGATATACTGTTGGAATAATTATCTTTGAAGGACTTATGAAAGGCCCATTGTGAAGTAAGAGAGCGAGCATTTGGGAATTTGTGTAGATTGCAGTAACACAAATGGTCCATTAAGATCCTTATACATCCAAACACATCACTGAACTACCAGCAACAGTAGAGTGAGCAGAAAACAAGGAGTTTGGACATGCCACCAGGCCTGTCCCCTGCTCCTGCTCACCTAGGTCACGTCTGACCCGGGGGAAGGTGTTAAAGGAAACGTGGGATGAAGTGTTTATTTCTGTGTACTGGACTTCGCACATACTGTTATTAACTGGCAGTCAGTTCATATTGTTATCCATGGTCCAGGGCTGGGCTGGGCGGTTTGATTCTTGGCCTTTTATTCAAGCAGTTGAAATAAAAGTTTGTGCTTGCCTGCTATGGTATGAAGAAAGGGTTCGTGAAAGTCTTGTTGGCACCTTAGTCTCATGTTCTCATTTCCCCACAATAGCATGTATTCTCCAGTAACATTGTTTTTCATTCAGTCACTTTACAACCTGATCCCAGCGCCCTGTTCTTCTCCTCCCAGTCCCACCCTCACTCCCCACTCTCATCCTTCCTCTCCTTCTCAGAGAAGGGGAGCCCCCCTTTCATACAAACCCACCCAGGCACCTCAAGTCTCAGCAGAACTAAGCACATCTTTTCCCACTGAGGCCAGACAAGGCAGCCCAGCTAGGGGAAAGGGCTCCAAAGGCAGACAACAGAGTTAGAGACAGCCCCCGCTCTAATTGTTAGGGGACCCACATGATGACCAAGTGGCACATCTGTTACATATGTGTAGGGGTCTAGGTCCAGCCCATGCATGCTTTTTGGTTGGTGGTTCAGTCTCTGTGAGCCTCCATGGGCCCAGGTTAGTTTACTCTGTAGGCCTTCTTGTGATGTCCTTGACCCCTCTGACCCTCTCAGTCCTTCTCCCCAACTCTTCCACAAGAATCCTTGAGCTCTGTGTGTTGTTTGGCTTGTTGGTCACTTCATCTGTTTCCATCAGCTGCTGGGTGAAGCCTCTCAGAAGACAGTTATGTTAGGATTATGTCTGCAAGGATAACTGAGTGTCATTGGTAGTGTCAGGGGTTGGCTCTCTCCCATGGGTAGGGTCTCAAGTTGGGCCAGTCATTGGTTGGCCCTTCCCTCGGTCTCTGCTACATGTTTATCTCTACATTTCTTGTAGGTAGGACAAGCCTTCAGGTTGAAGGCTTTTTGGTGTCCCTCTCCTTCCACTGTAAGTCCCACCTGGCTACAGGAGGTGCTAACTTCAGGCTCCGTGTCCTCTGCTGCTAGAAGTCTCAGCTAGGATCACCCCCACAGACTCCCAGGAACCTCCACTGTCCCAGAGGCGCCTCCCACAATTTTCATTCTCTCTCCCTGCTCCCCCACTCTCCACACACCTGTTCCCTACCCCCCATTCCTCTCCCTGCCCCTTCTCCCACCCAGATCCCTCCCTCCGTCTATTTCACATGTCTATTTTATTTTTTCTTCTGAGGGAGATTCAAGTACCCTCCCTTGGTCCTTCCTTGTTACTTAGCTTCTTTGGGTCTGTGGATTGTAGCATGGTTATCCTCTACTTTATGGCTAATATCCCACTTACAAGTTAGAACATATTATGAGTGTCTTTCTGGGTCCTGGGTTACTTCACTCAGGATGAAATTTTCTAGTTCCACCCATTTACCTGAAAATTTCATGGTGTCCTTGTTTTTAATAGCTAAGTAGTATTTGGTTGTGTAAATGTACCACATTTTCTTTATTCATTCTTTAGTTGATTGTTTCCAATTTCTGGATATTAAGAATAAAGCTGCTATGAACATAGCCGATCAAGTGTCCTTGTGTAGGTGGGGCATCTTTTGGGTATATGTCCAGGAGTGGTATAGCTGGGTCTAGAGGTAGAGCTATTCCCAATATTCTGAGAAAGTGCCAAGTGGATTCCGCAGTGGTTGTACAAGTTTGCACTCCCAACAGCAATAGAGGAGGGTTCCCCTTTCTCCACATCCTCACCAACAGGTGCTGTCCCTTGAGTTTCTTATTTTGACCATTCTGAATGTTGTAAAATGGAATTTCACAGTTGTCTGGGTTTGCATGTCTCTGATGACTAAGGTCATTAAAATTTCTTTAAGTCCTTCTTGGCTATTAGAGATCCCTGTGTTGAGATTTCTGTTTAGTTCTGTACCCCATTTTTTTCCTTTTTCCTTTTTTTTTATTATTGTCATTTATTACAATTTATTAACTTTTTATCCCAGCTGTAGCCCCCTCCCTTAATCCCTCCCAATAACGCCCTCCCTACCTCACTCATCTCCTCCTATGCCCCTCCCCTAGTCCACTGATAGGGGAGGTCCTTCTCCCCTTCTTTTTGACCCTAGTTTATCAGGTCTCATCAGGACTGGTTGCATTGTCTTCCTCTATGGCCTGGCAAGGCTGCACCCCCTAATTGGGTTATTTAGTTTGTTGGTGTTTAGTTTCTTGAGTTCTTTATATATTTTGGATATTAACCCTTTGTCAGACGTAGGGTTGGTGAAGGCCCTTTTTCCATTCTGTAGGCTTACTTCTGTCTTACTGACAGTGTCCCTTTCCTTGCAGAAGCTTTTTAGTTGCATAAGCTCTCATTTATTAATTGTTCACCTTAGTGTCTGAGCTGTTCTGTTCAGAAAGCTGTCTCTTGTGCTGATGAGTTCAAGGCTCTTCCCCACTTTTTCTTCTATTAAATTTGGTATATCTGGTTTTATATTGATTTCTTTGATCCACTTGGACTTGAGTTTTTTGCAGGGTGATAAATATTAATCTATTTGTATTCTTCTGCAGGCAGATTTTCAGTTAGGCCAGAGCCATTTGTTGAAGATGCTTCCTTTTTTTTTTCCAGTGTATGGTTTTGGCTTCTTTGTAAAAAATCAAGTGTCTGTAGGTGTATGGGTTTATTTCTGGGTCTTCCATTTGGTTCCATTGGTCAACCTGTCTGTTTTTATGCCCATGCTATGAGGTTTTTATTACTATTGCTTTGTATATGAGCAATAGTATACTATTCAAGGAGATGAGCTTGAAATAAGGGATAGTGTACCTCCAGAAGTTCTTTTATTGTACAGGACTTTTTTTTCCTATCCTGTGGGGTGTTTTTTTTTTTTGTTTGTTTTTGTTTTTTCCATTTGAAGTTGAGAATTGTTCTTTCAAGGTCTGTAAAGAAATGTGCTGGTAGTTTGATGGGAATTGCATTGAATCTGTAGATTGCTTTTGGTAGGATGGCCATCTTTACTATGTTAATCCTACCAATCCATGAGCATGAGAGATCTTTCCATCTTCTAATACCTTCTTCAATTTCTTTCTTCAGAGACTTGCAGGTCTTGTCATACAGGTCTTTCACTTGGTTTGAGTTACATCAAGATATATTATTTTGTGAAGAGTGTTGTTTTTTTAATTTCTTTCTCAGCAGGTTTCTTGTTTGTATTTTATTTTGTATCTTCCTCTCCTTTTATGGAGATTAGGTTAGGGCACACATGGTCTTGCATTTTACTTGCTTCACTAATCAAGAAACATTGGAGCTCTTGAATTCTGTGTTGAATTTTCATACACTCCACAATTAAATATTTTTAATTCAGAGAAAGACTCAAAATGCAGGCTGTATGGCTCAGCTGATTCATCTTTGGTTCTTAGGGTGTAATTCCTCTAGTTTGGAGCTGTTGAGAGATGGAACTTCAAAGTTCAACAATTCTTTGGCGGTTCGCAACATTTGCAGCACATGTAACTCTTATTTTCCTAGAGTCCAGACTTTATTCAATTGATGATATGCTATATTCATTCATTCTTAACACGAAAATTATGACTTCATGGTTAGCTTGCTACCGTAGGTCCCCCTGATTCCCAAGTCATTTAAACGAATGTTACATCTGGAATGCTTTCACATTTGAAAATTACTCTCTCATATGGCGGGGGGGGGTAGGTTCAGCACAATCGTAGAAATTTAACTTCTGCTGTTTTGTTTATTGGCTCCACCCTATAAAATAAAGCAGTACCGATAATTAACTAATTAATTAATAGGGTGTCATATAACGCAGGCTGCCTCCCTCTCCTGAGTGCTTTACACCGCCACATCTAGCTCATGTCAAGCTGAGAATTGAACCCAGGGCTTTGAGCATGCTAGGCGGTGCTTCACAAAATGAACGATAGCCCCAGGGCTTCTCTCCTTTGTTTAAAATTTTTACAGTGTTATGCTGATTAGATTAAAAATAATGACCTAAATTTACACCATATTGTAAAGGCTATTAGCTGCCCACAATCTTAAGCAATATCACTTTCTGCATTTTACTAATGGGAGCACCGAAGCTCATTTGATCGTCACAGTAGCCCTATGAGACAAAAGTTCCGTTACTACCATTTTGAGTATAAGTACAATGAATCACAGAAACATTGCATAGCTTACCCAAGAGAGTGCGCTGAAGAGTGACTCAGCGACTCTAGCATTCTTGACACTAGAGTTGGGTTATCAACTATAATTCACACCCTAATCTCTTTAGTTACGGTTTACTCTCCTCAAGGCTGGGGCAGTTGCTTAGTGTATATTATTGCTGCCCAAGCAGGAGGACGTTAGCCCTGTTAGCCCTGATCTTCGGTGCCGTGTGAGAAAGTCAGGCACATATGAGTCACCTGTGAGCGCTGGTTGCGGGCCTGTGCTGGTAGGGGAAGGGAGGAAGAAGCTTGAGGTTCAGTGAGAGAGCCTACCTCAAGGAAATAAGCTCAAGGGAACTAGAGGGTTACATCTGATTTCCTCTTCTGGCCTCTGGGTGAGTGCAGACACATATTCCTGCCCTCACACATGTGCACTCAAACACACCACAAAGTATGTGCACACACATGCACGGGTACTTTCAGAGGGTTTTATGGACATTTTGATCACAGATTCTCAGAAACCATGGTATGTGGATGGCATTGTCTCTCATCTTTTCCCGATTTTGCCCTTTTGTCTACACACTGTCTCCTTGAGCTTGGCTGGAGTAGGATGTTATTCCCGCAGAACACCAAATGCTACACGTTAGAGTCTGTCTCCCCTGGAAAGCCTATGGCTGTGCATTCTCCATCGTGCCAACTACTAGACCTAAGGCTGACTCTCGTGAATCTCCTACTTTGTCCTGGAAATGTATACCTAAGGTGCTTTGGAGCAAAACCACACATTACAAAGTGACGTCCTATATATTTTGTAAGGCCTGGAGCAGGGAGCTGAGGGTATTTCTGAGACATGTTTGCAGTTATTAATGTGTTCTTTGCCTTAGGAATTCTAGTAAAATAGTTCGTGTAGAAGGAAAAGACTCAGCATTTAGGTGCATGTTTGAAAATTGGCTAGTATGAAGGAAAGGTTAACACAGGATAAATAGGAATGGTTAGTTAAATAGCACACACACACACACACACACACACACACACACACCTCTCTACTAAATATGAATGACTACAGGGCTTCAGTTAAAACAAATCTAAACAAAAATCTCTCTGTAAAAATTATTTTGGTTAGAAAATAAAGTTCCTGATAGAATAGAAATATTGCTTTTATGGAAATTATAGTAATCCAACAGTGGGTATGATCATTTGTTAGGTTTTCTGAAAGACATTTTCATATGCAAATGCCAAAATCTGTAAGTTTTTTAAATATGCCTCTAAAGGCTATTATTTTCCAAACTTACATAGTTGTAATCCATGTGATCTAAAAAGAATCTATGTGTCCTTCTTTGGATTGTAACACAGCCAAGCAAAGTAGCGTCCCGGACCTCATGAATAATAGGGCAGGCAGTTGCCTTGGGAGATGCACTCTCAAACATGTATATATGCTGGATGATGTATAAAAAATATAACTTATATTTTATTTTGGTTAATATAAACCAATCCTTAGGAGTATCATCACTAGAATATAGTCTCTGGACTTAAAAAGAGCAGGCCATTCAAAGTCAGGATCCTGCACCTCAAACTGAAATAGAGCTACTTAATCTAGAGGGCTTAGCTTTATCGTTTATCAAACACACACAACGGCCGACATGAGGATTAAATGTGGCATAACGCCAGGCAGAGTAAAAGTTGGGTTGTAACTGTTATTTTTATTGTACAGATAAAATGCAACACACTTTGCATGCTCGGGCTCCGTAATGTTAAGATGTAGAATTTAAACCTCCTAACAAAAATATCAAACAACTTCCTGAAAGGGTTTGGAGTCTTGAGGAAAGTGAAGACAACCCTGGAATAAAACTGATGTACAAGATGATGGAAGGGGACTTTGGTGCAGACATATAGCTGCTAGCACAGCCTCACATGACTAACCTGTCTAACTAAGCTTGTGAGTTCTTCTTTTGGGCTGAGCCAGACTGAATTGAGGCTGCACGGATGCCAGTCAATACTTCAAAAAGCTGCACTGGCAGACCCCTGGGAGGGTGAGAATTGTGAAGTCATTGAGTGCAGGGGTTTACCAATGAGCTTCTTTTGACCTGTCCGATATTGACTGACCATGGCAAGTCAGTGTCAAGCACACTGGTCGTCAGAAGCTGATGTCCCTGAGCAGACAGCTGGTGATTACAGAAGAGCAAGAATGGTGAGGACAAATGTGAGCACTGAAGCCAAGCTGCCCTCTAAAGGAAGGCTAAGTGTCACCGTAACTGTGACTGACTGACAAGACAAAAACTTCAAGTAGTAGCAGCAAGTGGTAACTATCGGGAGCAGTGTCTGGATTTTACCAACCATGACTGGACTTGCACATGTTTCCTGAGGAGTCTGCTCTCTGGTGAGGCTCTCCCCGGCCATTCTTCAAGACATAGCTGCTAATAAGAGGTTTTAGGTTGGAAAGCATTGCGAATGTGCTAAATATGGGATACTGAATTGTGACAACACCAATTAGAGAAGTGAACTGGGGGAGGGGGTCCTAACCCCAGAGTTTCTGATTGTTTTAGGCATTAATAACTGCCGTTCCTTTGTTATTTGGCCCTCTTTCTCATCTTAAAGATTTTGAGAATGTCCACTGAATATTTATTCCAACAGTCTATCTTGTCACTTCGCTCCTCAGCCAGTGCTGGCTCCAACCTGTTTCTGTGGAGGCCACTACTTTTTTTTAAATACTTATTTTGTCTCAAGTCCAAATAAATATAGGCAGGCTCCTAAGCATGGGCTCAATCCCTTTCTCCGGTTCTTCATGAAGCTCAAATTAGCTGGAACTGCTGCAAGATCTTCCTAATGGGCGCTTCATGAGCTTCATGCAAGCTCAAGCCCTTGCAGAGGCTACGTTGTTTCCTCTCAGTATGGGGAATACCTGATGGAAGCCAGTTCACTGTTCCACGTGGAAGCCTTTCAGCATGTTTTCTTACCTTGAATTCAGAATCTCAAGCCCAAATGTTAACATAAGAGGACAAAAGATTAATGTTGAGTTGGGCCTTCATCTTTTAGGATTAACACCCGGGCCAGAAGAATACAGTCAAAATCTATGTGTACAAAAATGGTAGGATAAAGAGTCCACATTGGTGTACCTGCATTCACAAAGACAGCCTTGTTCATGGCTATGCAAAGAAGTTGTCTTGCCCAGACACATTGTTTTAGTCTTCTGTAAGTCAGAGTAGAATCCTCTTTAGTGCAACTAAAAGGCCTATTTAAAAGATTTTTCAATGAAACAAAGGAGCAATCTGCACAGAAGTTAAAATTAAGCCTCTGTAGAATATATAATTTTTAAAAACTTCAAATGTCAAGTTATCTCACTTCCAAACATTAAGGTTTTTAAAACTCTTGGTTACGGTATTACAGTAATAATGAGAGTCAAGTGTGAGGATGCAAATGAGAAATAAGTGAGTGGTGTGGGAAGGTGGGCAAAATCCTTTAAAGAGTTAAAAAAAAAAAAGCCATAAGGTGAAGCTGTCAGGAAGGAGAATAGGAGCAGACACAGATGTAGGCACCTATCACAAGAACCTGTGCTGGAACACGCATGGCCTAGGGTTCCCAGATCAGTGAATCCAATGTTTCTGGGAGAGCCTGGATGAGTGAGAAAAAGTCCTAACACTCCTATAATACAGTCTCAGCAAAAGGAAAAAGCAACCAGCTGCAGAATGATGCTGTGCAGAGTTGAGGAGAAACAGCTTTTGAAGAAAATTACTACAAATGTGCTTCCAGAGTTTGCAAGTGTGGGAAAAGGTATAAACAAAGCAAACTACTTCTGGGGTTGCACACTTAATGAAGTTAGCTGGAGCTATCTAGCACAGAGCCAAGAGTTCCTGAATGGCTGAAGGTGAGCAGCACTGTTGAATTAGAAAGGCTGATTAGAATCTGATTCAACTGCTCTCCAAGGGTGGGTGGGAGGTTACAGTAGTGATGGTCAAAGTGTGAGCAATGGATCACATAGCATTTGGACCATGGTGATGTGGAGAGAAAATTCTCTGTGCTCATCACCATTGCGTTGACTCCAAGTGTTCCTTTCGCAGGTAGAAGAGAGAAAAGGGGGCACGTGAAGGGCTGGGTTGTGAACATCCTTGAAGGTGTCTCAGTTGTGACCTCAATTCAACCAAGCCCACTCACGTAACACCATTGCCTTGCTAGCTGCCGTTACCCAAAGAATGGCCTGCCGGCACTGCTGGCTCTTGGATGGTCTCTCTGTTGCTATGAATTGTAACAAGACAATACCAGTATTTCCAAGCTCCAAGCTTTCTTCAATCTGACAAATCTAGAAGGAATGGAAAGGTTTTCTTCGACACAAGCATATCTAACATATCTAACAAGCATATCCTTGTATTTGACTGGTTTGGGATAGGCAACAAGCTTATGTTTAAACAATCATTGTGTCCAGGGAAACTGGATACATAAACTCATGTCACACATCTCAAGAGAAGAGACCAATACTATTTTAGCCACTTGACAACAAATGAAAACAGAGATGATGTATTCTTAAAAACCATTAACTATGTGTTGTCAACTATGCTAAAAAAGAAAATGTCTCTGTTGGTGCTACAAGAAGAGGACCCAGATGAGGGTGTGCATGAGAGCCTGAGAAGAGCCTGTGGCTGGAAGTTCAGATATTTTCCTGGTTTCTCTTCTGCTAAAGATTAGGGAAAGTGTTTCATTGCTGTCGATTTTCATCATCAACCACTACAATTCTCATATAGAAGATGAATTCTCAATTCCTTTCTGCTGTGAAATTCTGTGACCATTGGTCCCAAGGTGTCCTTACATAGACCTGCTCTTGACTGACCCGCTCTTGGCCGACTGGAGGGGGCAAGGAGTCAGCTGCTGTTTTGCTTAGAAGGGAAAAGCTTGTAAATGTGGCTTTTGCATTGCTCAGTTTCACTTGGAGGAAATCTGCTCAAGCGAACTGTGTGTGCTAGAGATCAGTAAGTCATCAAAAGCAAATGATAAGGTTTATGAATTCTGTTTTTGTGGCTTCAGCTGTAAGAAAGGTGGCTGTTTGAAATGTTGTGTTTGTAGGCTGTGCTCATCTCGTAGATGGGTGTGAAAACCATGCTGGAAAAAAATCACACCAATTTTGTTTGGTTTTTATATTTGCTGACCATCTGTGGCTTCTTACTTTCTATAAACTCTCAGAAGCAGCATCACTAATATGAAGAGACAAAAAAAATATTACCAGTTGTTCTTAGAAATGACTGACAAAACTTCTACATACTAAAGATTTTATAATTAGGACATTTAAAATTAATTCTTTAGACTTAAAAGTGTTACTGTAAACACCATCCTGTCTAATGACATGCATGATGATCATTTGACAATTATATCTAAGAATCTATTATGCAATTTTCAGATATCATTCCATATTTTTGCATGAAATTCTCAAAATCCTATGAGTTACACTATTGGTTTTGATGAGAAGTTAATAAATTTGAAAGCTAAAACAATTACATAATTAGAATCATATTTAAATGGAATACACCCCACAACTCATTCCTAAATTATTCCATATCCTTTTCTATGGACCAATCCAGCACAAGGGTCAAGATGGGTGAATCCTAACTGACTTAAACCAGTGGCTGGTTCCACTGTGTTTATACATCAAAATGTGAAATGAATCTGCCCAAAGGGAAATACATAAGATTGATAAGGCTGCAGGCAAAATGTTTTCTTCCCTATAGAAAAGTGTTGTAAGAGTGATACTTCTTAATTTTTACAAAAAAAAATGTGTGTGTGTGTGTGTGTGTGTGTGTGTGTGTGTGTGTGTGTGTGTGTAAAGGCAGAAGCCAGCACTGAGTATTTTCCTCTATCACTCTTTCACCACTTTGACTTGACTGCATGACTGAGAAACTCAGAGACGAGGCTGTCTTTGCATTCCCAGTGCTGGGCTCGCAGGAGCGCACCACCATGCCCGGTTTTTGTTTTTTAATGTGGACTTGTGTCCTCATACTTGTCTTGAAAGCGCTATATAGAGACATTTCTCTAGCATGAGAATTTGTGAAAAACCTATTTTGCTACAAGAAAACAACTAAAGTTAACATTAGAACTGGCTATCAGTGGACTAGGGGAGGGGCATAGGAGAGAAGAGGGAAGGATGGTGGGGTTGGGAGGATACAAAATGAATAAACTGTAATAAATGATAATGATAAAATTTAAAAAAGATGTGTGGAATCTGAGTGTCAGATGATATTGTTAACCCTGATTTTTCTTTCTTATTTTTAATATATTAGAATTGCATCACTTGACTCTCCCCCTTTTCTTCTCCAGCCCTTCCAATATCCTCTCCCACTCTGAAGTTGATAGCCTGTTTATTATTGTTAATTTAATGTTTTCATGTATGGGTGTTTTCGTAGTGTGCATGTCTGTGTACTTCTTGTATGTGTGGTGCCAAAAGAGGCCAGAGGAGGACATCAGAGCCCACAGAACTGGAGTTATAGATTGTTGTAAGCTGCATGTGGGTACTGGGAATCAAATCCAAGTCTTCTGAAAGAGCAGCCAATGCTGCCCCTAGATCTGGTGATTTTATAAATCCCTCATTGTAGTTAACCTACATTTGGTTTTTATTTTTAATAAATAATGTATTTCCTTTATATTTAAGCTACTTTAGTTCAGGTTAGGTGTCATTTGTCATTGAGAGCTTCCTTGCGGCCACATAGATCAGCCTTGTTCTGAGCCTATGTTCCTAATCTGAAATCCCAGCAAGATCTAACCTTATTATAATTCTAAGCATTAACGTTTGCTTTCTAAGTTAGATCCTTATTTTTAACAATTTATATCTTCCAGAAAACCAAGTAATAGGCTGATTACACTTCAAAGTATTTCATAAATCACATTGATACTTGATCTCATAATAAAAACCAAACAACATAGATGATTCTTCAGCAAATATCAAGTACAGGAAATCAAACACGGTTTTTTTAGAGGGGTGTTTTCATGCCTTTCATGACTTCATCATCAAGCCTGCTTCCTGAATATGCATGGCGTGTTTGCTCCTCATGTTTCTCTCTCACATCTTTTTGTCTCATGGAGATTACCAGCCTTATAATCACTGTTCTATTTGATGACTGTCAGCACCACGCTGCCATCCTCTCTTGCGTTTTGGACTCATGGGTTGAGTTAAATGTATTCTTATGTTTGTTCATATTTCTGTCTTCTCAATAAGCCTCATCTTTTTTTGTACTATTCATTCTTCACTTCGGCTCAGGTGAAAATTTGGCATTTTGTATTTTGCAATCAAGCATCAATACAAGTATTTTCCATCTATAAAATCATTATAAGGGATTCAAAATGAAGGCATCTTCACAGAGATTCTAGCACCTGTCCCATGTCATTCACTGGACCTACCATCACTGACAATAATAGACATATAAAGAAAACTAGTGTTGCTGAGTTCATTCCATAAAAGAATACTGAAGCTTCTTTGACAGAGAGATGCCCATCTTTCAACAAGCTGAGGTTTGAGAATAGTTTCGAAACATTGGTATTCATGAAGTCACCCAGAAGGCTTGGTAAAACAGCATTCTGGGCCTGCGTCAAGAATTTCTGATTCAGTAGTTCTACTTAGAGATCTGAATTTCCACTTTGTAGAGTAATTTTAACCCAGAAACATCTAAAGACCTACGTCTGTGTAACCTGACAGGAATTGGCTGCAACATAGACTCAAAACCTCTTTATTCTCTCTGGCTGGAATTCAGGACACACCTTTAATCCCAAACCATGGCTTCTAATTGAGGGGCAGACAAAGTGTTGAATCAGAGAATGATTTGACAGAATGAGTCAGAGATAGGATACACCCAACTCTCACAGGAACAGCACATGAAAGAGAAGCTACTTAAGAGCAGTAGGAGAGAGAGAAAGAGAGAGAGAGAGAGAGAGAGAGAGAGAGAGAGAGAGAGAAGAAGAAGAAGAAGTCATGAAGACAGCATAGTAGAGTTTTGGAGCACAAGTTTGGTGCAACTCAGTTGAGTGCAGTTGACTTCGTGCAGTTCAGAGGAAGTTTTTCTTTTTCTTTTTTTTGCTTATTTTATTTTTTTATTATTAGTTACAGTTTATTAACTCTGTATCCCAGCTGTATCCCACTCCCTCATTCCCTCCCAACTCCTCCCTCCCTCACTCCCTCCCTCATCTCCTTGCTCCTTTCCATGTCCACTGATTGGGGAGGACCTCCTCCCCTTCCATCTGACCCTGGTTTATCAGGTATCTTCAGGACTGGCTGCAGAGTTCTCCTCTTTGGCCTAGCAGGGAGGCTCCTCCCTTAGGGGGTGGGGAGGTCAAAGAGCCTGCCCTTGAGATCCTGTCAGAAATAGTCCTTGTTCCCCTTACTATGGGAAACCAATTGATTACTGAGCTACCACGGGCTACATCTGAGCAGAGGTTCTAGGTTATATCCACACATGGTCATTGGTGGAGTGTTAGTCTCAGACCCCTGTGCCCAGATATATCTGGTCCTTGTGGAGCTCCTATCATTTCTACATCATACTAACTCCCCCCTCTTTCCTATGATTCCCTGCACTCTGCCCAAGGTTTGGTTATGAGTCTTAGTATCTGCTTTGATACACTGCTAGGTAGAGTCTTTCTTGAGCCCTTTGTGGTAGGCTCCTGTCCTGTTACTTGTTTTCTCCAATGTCCAATGCACATCCCCATTTGTCTTTCTAAGTGAGGATTGATCGTCTTACACCGGGTCCTCTTCCTTGTTTATCTTCTTTAGGTGTATAGATTTCATTATGTTTATCATATCTTATAGGACTATGTGAGTGAGTATGTACCATGTGTGTCTTTCTCTTTCTGGGATACCTCACTCAGAATGATCTTTTCTAGATCCCACCATTTGCCTGCAAATTTCATGATTTCCTCATTTTTGATTGCTGAGTAGTAGTCCATTGTGTAAAAGTACCACAATTTCTGTATCCATTCCTCTCTTGAGGGGCATCTGGATTGTTTCCAGGTTCTGGCTATTACAAATAAAGCTGCTACAAACATGGTTGAACAAATGTCCTTGTTGTATACTTGAGCAAATTTTGGGTATATGCCTAGAAGTGATTCAAAACAACCCTGAGATTTCACCTTACACCCATCAGAATGGCTAAGATGAATAACTCGAGTGACAACGCATGCTGGAGAGGTTGTAGAGAAAGGGGAACCCTCCTCCATTGCTGGTGGGAATGTAAACTGATACAACCACTTTGGAAGTCAATCTGGAGCTTTCTCAGACATTAGGAATAGTGTTTCCTCAAGATCCAGAGGAAGTTTTTCTAAGCAGAACAATTCAGTGAGAAACCAAGAGAAGCCAGTTTGAATCGATCAGCTTGGAAAGGAGTGTTGAGTGAGCACAACTGAGTTGAACCAGCCAGCCAGAGTTCAGAAAGAACTAGAAAGAATGAGCTTATTCAGCAGTAAGTCTCAGAGGCTGAGAGAATTTTAGGTAGGCTTAAGTTAGCAGACAGAGGCTGGAAGTTGAAGCCTTCAAGGTCTAGTTTTGCAGAAGATTAGATTGTATGAAGGCTCAAAGCTTTCAGGCCTAGGTATATTTAGATAGAAATACTTTGTGTTTAGCCCAAGCTTGGCTGTGGCTCTCATCTCATTCCATCATCTGAGGAAGTAAAAATAACATTTACACTACTTCTAATAAGTTCCCAGTCCATGAGGATTCTACTGATTTAGGGACCCACACTTAAAGATCTACTTGAGTAGACGATATCATGATGAGGCTACAGAAAGTGAAATGCAGAGAGACCATTAGATACTGAGTATCTAAAACTGGTGTAATGGATCATACTTGTAATCCTAGCATTCCACAGGTTAAAGCAGGAGGCTTGGTAATCTACATTATAGGTTCAAGGCTAGTTCAAGATGCAGAGCAAAACCCCATTACCAAAAGAAAAATGAGGAGGGGTATAAAGAAAATTAATGTGATCAAAAGACTGTGGTCCAGGAGTTATGGCCCATTATGTATGTTAATCATGTGTTGAAAAGACCTCCCCCCTTGATTCCAGGATGCAATAGACACAAGAGGCAGGAGGAGCTAAACTAAAGGGTTTGAGATACCAGGAAGTCAAGGGCTGTCCTTTGATATGCAATGCTTTTGTCAGTCCTAGGTTTTGGGATTCCTCTCTGAGATACAACTTGACCCTTGGCCTCTAACCTGCAGCTCTTAATAATTCTTGAGAGGTCACAGATGGAGGGAACCCAGAATGCCTCTTGTATTGCATTTTCTGGATTACAAAAGATGACATATGCCCTCCTGAATTTGATAAGACCTGATTGCCGAAGACATCACATACTTGAATCATAAAACATGGAGAAATCAAGATGGTACTGACCTGAGAGTTTCATCCTTCTTGACTGTCATAGTTAGAAGGTTCTGTGCATGCTACCCAGGGGAAAGTACTCAGCAATCTCACCAAACTGTCAGAAGCTACAAAAACCATTGGCATGGCAAGACGCACTGACATAGTACTGGCACGATTATTTTGGAGATAAAGAACTCTCTAATTGGATGTAAGGCCTCACGCCATGAGACAGAGCTCATCCACAGAGCTGTTAACTGTTCAAAACCTTGTGATTGCTAGGTCTTAGACCCCATGGAGAACCCGATACTATTATTCTGCTAAATGGACATAGCCTAAAACCATTTTCTGTATTTCTTCATCCTCATTAGTGAAACTTTTTTTTTTTTTGCAGTAGATGACGATTAATATAGAGACCCAAATGGCACATTTAAATCATAGCCCTCTCACTACAAGACTTAAGAATTATTTCATAAGAGAGAGCAGAATGATTTTAGAGTCAGAGGTAGTGGACTTCTTCGATAAAACAGCGTTTGTTGGGCAACAGCAGTGCACACGTGAACTCACGGAGGCTCTGACTACATGCCCGGGACCGAGCCAACCTAAATTCCCCACGGATGGGGGAACTTCAATCCTATCTGAAAAGCAATTAGCAATTAATGGCTGCTGAGTAACGCAGCACTAAGTGGACCCAGTGTGTTTAAAAACACGGAGAGGGAAAAGTGATGGAGGAAGTGATGGAGGGAAGGAATTAGAGGGATGCAAATCAGAGTCCTAACTAAACAGTAACTCGGTGTCTATTTCCGCCTCTCCTCAGCAATGTACTATCTATTCTACTTCTGCATCTGTGGCTTTTCCTATTCTAGGTAAAATTATTTTAATATATGTAAAACTATTTGGGGGACCCTTCATCCCACTGTCTTTTCACAGCCTTTAGAATGTGCTCGCACACACACACACACACACACACACACACACACATATATACATATATGTGTGTGTATCTGCATATGTTTGCATGTATATGTGTGTGTATGCTTTTCTAAGTCTTTTTTGACAGTCTTCATATCATGTGTGCTTCAAACATGTCTGACACCATGATGCCCACCTTTTTTCTCATGTGTTAGTAAAAGGAATTCTGCTTAGCGTAACCTAGAGGTATAGCTAGCTGGGGCTCCCCATGAGCTTACTCAAGGCAGGTGCTGTTCTAAGCAACTTTCTCTGAATTTATCCACTCCATCCTCAACTGCATCACTAGGCCCAATGCTATTTCCATTTCTGTTGTTCTGAGAGAGAACTGAGGTTCATATATGTGAGGCTTTTTCCAGCTTCACAGGTAGGAGGTGATGAAGCCAGAAGCATGATTGGAAAGGCTTTTTAGCCACAGAGGATGCTTATTAACTAAAACCTTGGTAATCAGTGGAATGCTAAGCTTTGTGCCTAGTGGAATATATTCAATGATATATTTTGAGATAAGATTTCCTGATGGGAAGCCAAGAGTCCTCAGTGAGGCCTGGGGCAGTGTTCTGTCTCCCCAATTTCCCCCCACATCTGTCCCCAGTACACTACAAAAATACAGTCTCCATCCCAGTTCTTCAAGCAACTTGATTCCATCTGAGAGCCTCACTGGGACATGCCTGGGGCCCTTCCTGCCTGTCCTGGTGACAGGACCCTCCAAAGCAGGAACTTCTATTTCCTTGGATAAATACAAAGGAGCTGCCAAATCTTCCCTGAGCCTTAACATAGAGAAAGCCACTTCTGACTTTCACCTTATCCTCAGCCAACTTTCCAGTCACTAAGAGCTATCTCCTAGGAGTTGAGCTGATGATGGCAGGACTGCTGTCTCCACCCACATGTTCAGTCCTTGTCTTCTCTCATATACAATGACCAAAATCACGCTGGTCACAGTAAATGGTGAAAGTCTGCTTTAAACAACCATAGAACTCGTGACTTTGTGAGCTATCGTGCCTTTTGGAACAGCACAGGGAATACATGCATAATAAGCATGCTTCAGTGGTAGGCCGGAAGAATTCATTTCACCTATTTAGAATTCAACACATAGGTTAATGATGACAGAAATGGAATTTCAAACGTACCCAATTCCATTTCAGCAATGAACTTATCACCTTCCAAAGTACTACAAACTTTTTGCCATTGAATATTCTCTAGAAGTGAATGCTCCAGACACTTTGGAAATAAATCTAAGCTTTCTTCCACCAAAAAAATTTACCAATAAGCTAAACTCCTATAAGACTTTTTTCTTTTAATTATGTGATAATTTCATACATGAGTAAAATGAATTCTGATCAAATACACCCCCATTTATCTCTTCAAATTTATATTATGTCCCTACCACCATTTTTCTCTCCCAACCAAGAATGTTTAAAGGTTATTTTTAGCTCTCAATTTCAAAGTGTAGACAAGATGGAAAATAATGACTGCTGCTATTACTGGCTGAATGGGAAGGCACTCTAGCATCTTTGAACTTTGAAAGAAAAGCATAATTTGAAATTGAGATCTCAACAGTTAAAGACTTAGACCCCTAAATCAAATACTCTGGAGCTCAGAATTTGTCATGGTCACCGACTGAGCAATTATCTTAAGGGTCTGTGCTTCTTTGATTAATCCTTAAATAGACAGAGGTGAAAATCTTCCTTAAAGTAGCATTTTGAAGGACGAATGAGCTAACTTTGTCTTCCCCCACCCACATTCAGAATATAAGCAGTAGAGTTGGTTGGTATATTTTTCTATATCTATGCTCAGATAGTTCTGAAGTCTGACTGGAAGACTGGTATAATGTTCATGGTGTCTTTGGTGGATGGGCAAATGGAAGAAAATATGTTAGTCCACTCGGAACACAGGCATTGTTAATCAGATAAACACCATTAATGGGTTCCTCTGATATTACGTGGGTATCTAATGGGAAGCACTGACCACAAAAGGTGTGTATGAAATAGACGGATGTGTTTCTCTTAGCCCACTTTCCAAGTGTCAAGAAGGGTGCCACACGGAAGATGTGTGTTCAGTCTCACCCTTAGCACTACGTCAGAGTCCTGGTCCCCTGAACATTGACTTCTACTTCAGGGTACCAATGATGGCCTTCTGGGAGTATGTTCCTCTCTAGACTTGATAAGTCTAGAAGATAAAATGTGTTTGGAGTCTTTCCCTCAACCTTTTCCAGGTACTAGGATGCTGGACTTTTCTATCAGCATGTTACTCTGAAATATTTTGTGGTGTTGTTTCTCTAAATCCTCCATGCAGTATTCTCTAAATCCTCAGCTCAGTATTCTTCCTCAGAGATCCATTCTCTTAAAGAAAACTCAGTTATTGGCACCTGCATGCCTCCTCCCTAAGAGCAGCCAAAAATGAGCTGCTTTTGAGGAAGGCACACTGAGGTGGGCACACTGAGGTGGTGTGGTGAGCACCTGGCTGTAAAGCGAGGCAAAGGCAGTGAGAGCCTGGGCAGCAGGGGCAGCAAGTCATCCACAGCCAGGCTGGTACAGCCTTAACACACAAGAAGTTGACAATTCACGTCTTAACTCAACTTGTAAGCCTTTTAGGAAACACTGTAAAATTGAAGCATAGAATACATAGTTTGTTCACCAGGTAAATGGAATTAAAACATTGATTCTGTCTTGGGTAGAAAAATGATGTTCCTGCTCTTGACTCATCAAACATTAGGGGTGAAATGGATGAGTTAATTGCTTCTTGAAGTAAACCCCTTATCATATAAATGGCATGCATGGAAGAAAAAGAAAAAGTCAATCTTGGGAAGCTGTTCCTCTCCTAATTACACCCACCATTTGAATTGTGATTCTTAGGTTTGATTGTGGCCACCAACTTCCTGGAAAGGACTGTGGTTCCTTGGGTGTGACTATTTTCCAAGAGTCCACTTCAGACAGAAATATTTTCACTGACATATAATTGTAAGAGTCAAAATCCCATGACCTCTCCTTCCGAGGCTGCCTCCTTCTTTATTTCCCTTTCCCCCTGCAAACTTTTTAGTTCAAAATATAAGCCCTTTGGGAGATGTGTCATCTTATTTGGAGAGAAATTTCGGCCTATAAATAGCTCCAAAGGATCACTTGATCACTGATCAGATGCAAGGTCAATTTTTCTCAGTTCCCTGGACTACTTTCCACACATAGCCCCTGTCTGAGAACCTCTCTTTAATCTTTGCTGACTCCCATTGAGACTAAAAACATTGTGTCAAAAAGCGAAGCTTTTTTTAGAGGTCAACAGTGGTAGCCTGTTACACATATGCCTTATCATTTATTTCCTGTATAGTGCTCTTTATGGACTCCTAAGGAAAACACACCAGTATGTATGTTTTCACATTGCATGCTTCTAAAACAGGAAGTCTTTATTTCTTAAGATCCCTCACAGGACGAATATTTATGCTCTTATTGACTTATAACTATAAGATAGAGGACAATCAAACTATTTATATTTGGAGACAACTAATTACAAACATTTTAGAAACCCATTTTAACAACCTCTCCTTGTATAGATTTATGTAAGAAATTAAATGAAAGAAAAGTGAAAAAAATTTTTGCATGTTTTGGCAATACAATCTTTTTTTTTTTATTCATAGAACTTTTATTTTATAACCCTACAGTGTCTGTCTCCATGCATCCCCCATAATAATCATTACGTACTCTATTGAAGTCTGTGTTCTGCAGAAAAAAATAGATCTATGCTTGTGTGATTTAATGGACTTGTCCTGTCTAGCATTGTTTATAAAGCCAAAGTCACTGTTTTTGTTTGTTTGTTTCTTTGTTTAATCCTGCTGTGGGTAACTGCCTTTCATCCTCAGCACTTCTTTGCAAGCAATTGGGTTACATAGTAATGTGAAGAGGGACTGCCTTTGACATAATCTGATTGGGCTGCTCTTTGATCACCTCCCTCTGGGGGGGAGCAGCCTTACCAGGCCACAGTAGAGGACAATGCAGCCACTTTTGATGTGAACTGACAGACTAAGATCAGAAAGGAGAGGAGAACCTCCCCTATTAGTGGACTTGGGGAGTGGCATGCAAGCAGAGGGAGGAGGGAGGGTGGGATTGGGAGGGGAGGAGGGAGGGGCTTATGGGGGGATGCAGAATGAATAAAGTGTAATTGATGAAAAATTTAAAAAAAAAGAAAGGAGCTGTCATTTCAGCACCATAAGCTGTGATTTTTAAATTTAGCTCAATATAAGCTCTGCAAGAGATTATCAGACGTCTAGACTGACAGAGGCAATACAATCTTATGTAAATATTCAGATAGATTTTTGCACATCTGAAAAAATGTATAGGAGGGGTGCTTATAACAACTCTGTCTAAAGTCCTGAGATGCTAGTCCATACTATAGTATGATTTGGGTTCTTGGCCCATCAAGTTTGATCAGATAAACATGGAAAAATCCAAGTGGTCTTAAGAGGGAGAAAATGCATAGTCCTTGATTGGAGTATCAGTCTCAGGAAAGATCCCTGTGCTCAGAATTTTTGGTTCTGTTGCTCTCCTTGTGGAGTTCCTGTCGTCTTCAGATCTTACTGTTTCCTACTGCTTTCCTAAAATTCCCTGCACTCTGCCCAAAGGTTGTCCTTAAGTCTCAGCATCTGCTTTGATAGTCTGTAGGGCAGAGCCTTTCAGAGGTCCTTTGTGTCAGGCTCCTGACTTGTTCCCTCTTTTCTCCTCCTTCTGATGTCCATCCTCTTTGCCTTTCTGGATAGAAATTGAGCATTTTAGCAAGAGTCCTCCCTCTTGATTAGTTTCTTTAGGTGTACAGATTTTAGTAGTTTATCCTATATTATATGTCCATATGAGTGAGTATATACCATGTGCGTCTTCTGCTTCTGGGATAGCTCACCCAGGATGATCTTTTCTAGATCCCACCATTTACCTGCAATTTTCATGATTTCCTTGTGTTTTTTTTATTGCTGAGTAATATTCCATTGTGTAGATGTACCACAATTTCTGTATCCATTCCTCCACTGAGAGGCATCTGGGCTGTTTCCAGCTTCTGGCTATTACAAATAAGGCTGCTACAAACATGGTTGAGCAAATGTCCTTATTGTGTAGTTGAGCCTCTTTTGGATATATGCCTACGAGTGGTATAGCTCGATCTTGAGGAAGCGCTATATGCATGGAGATAACCTAAGACCTCTGCACAGATGTAACCCATGGCAGTTCAGTATCCAAGTGGGTTCCATTGTAATAGGAACAGAGACTGTCTCTGACTTGAACTGATTGGCCTGCTCTTTAATTACCTCCCTCTGAGGGGGAAGCAGCATTACCAGGCCACAGAAGAAGACACTGCAGCCACTCCTGATGAGACCTAATTGCCTAGGATTAGAAGAAAGAAAAAGAAGACCTCCCCTATCAGTGGACTTGGGGAGGGACATGTATTCAGAGGGTGGAGGAAGGGAGGGATTGGGACGGGAGGAGGAAGGGAACCACAGGAGGGATACAAAGTGAATAAAGTATAATAAAGAAAAAAAAAAGGGGGAGAAAATGAGTACAAGGGAGATGCGGGAAGATGAAGAACGGGAGTGAGGAGAAACAGAGATATTCTTAGTTTCATTCAT
Source organism: Meriones unguiculatus (assembly GCF_030254825.1). Taxonomy (NCBI): domain Eukaryota; kingdom Metazoa; phylum Chordata; class Mammalia; order Rodentia; family Muridae; genus Meriones; species Meriones unguiculatus. The sequence continues at coordinate 113,036,618 of NC_083356.1, forward strand.
GTAGAAAAGCCCTGACCCCAGCACAATCCTTCTGTTTGTTTGTTTGTTTGTTTGTTTGTTTGTTTTAAATCTAACTACATAGTCTTCCTCTTCGTACTTCCCTTTACTTGATGATTCTTAATGTTCACTGACTTCTTTACTCGGTTAATGCTCATTGTCTAATTAAAAGTCTGAAAAGACCTTGGGAGCAGAATCACTTTGGTTTTATATACTATTTGCATGCCTCACACCTACCCTGGTGCAAGGCACAGCCTCAGGATTGACATATGTCCAACAAACGACTAGAAAATATTTAGCATCACACACTCAAAACTCTTATGAGTGGTTACAATTTGAAGAAATGTGATGAGGGTGGGAATTATTAAAAGAATGTTTATTCACCTAGTCCTGGAAGCCTCTAACCCAGGCCGAGGATGTTTTCTGACCTGAGACTTACTACTTAATAAGCTCACCCTTTCTTAATCTTACTGAGCTCTAGGCTGCCAGGCTCAACTCACCTGTTCTGGCTCAAACTTATTGACTTATTCAATCTGGCTTTTCTCTCAGCCTCTGAATTGCTCTACTTGGCCTCAAACTAACTCAATCTGGTTTAATCCTCTGATTCCTCATTCTCTGGCTCGATCTGCCTTTACCTGTGTCTAGCTTGTTCTCTCATTCAACCTCTTTCTGTGAAATTCTCCCTGTAAAACCACTTCCTCTTTCTGCATTGCCCCTTTCTTCTCTCTTCTTATGAGAGTTGCTTGTATCCTATTCTGTCAAATCTTTCTCTGATTTGTCACTTTTTCTGCCAGTCAATTAGATATTTTAAACATGGGTGCTTCTTTTTACAAACTAACTGTATCTTCATTTGGGATTAAAGGCGTGTACCACCATGCCTGCACCTAAGCCTTTCTTTACCTGAAACTTGCTCTATACCAGGCTGGCCTTGAACTCATATCTGCTTGCCTGTTTCCTCGATTAAAGGCAGGTTTGTATTCGAGCCAGATCACACAGACCTAGAAGGTCTTCCAATGTGATCTCTTGCCAGAGCAGCCATGTTCGGAATTAAAAACCTTCTACTGGGAATAACAAAAGTTTGAGTCCAGAGTTCTCCATCATTTGGCAAGGAGAGCCCAGCACACTTATCTAGAGTATGATACTTATTCTAATCAAAAAACAAAACAGAAAAAGAGACCCTCTTTTCCCATAGTGAAAGTGGGAAGGAATGCCAGCCAGCTGTAAAGACCACTCCCATTGCACAGGCTAGTGCAACAGAGGTAGAGAGAGTGATGACTGAGGAAGATGCGCAGGCCTGAAATACCACCTGGAGGCCTCTTCTTATGTTAAGCTAAAGAGAAAGGATATTTAAGGCATCTCTCATACGTGCTGGCGCGTTTAGCTTCTTTCTTGTGTGCCTCACTCATGTCTCAGTGCTGCCCTTCGACTTTCTGACTCAGGAGGGCACACGCTTTTCTGAAGACGAGCAATTGCATATTAAAAGCAACAATGAAAAACAGAACAAACAAAACACACAGAAACTGCTATGAGGATAGAGACGAAAAGGGCATGAGGTCGTTAGGTAGAGAGGAGAAGGATGGGATGAGTCAGGCAGCAATGAAGAACAGACACCACAGACGTGGAGATACTGGTTCACACTTCCTGTAAATCCAACAGGCTTCTTCCCGGACTCTTTATCCAGCTTGGCCTCCTCTGTGTTCTCAAACATTTCTGTCACCCTGCCTCTCAGGGGATTCGCACTTGCTCTTCCCATCTGTCTGGAATGGCCTTCTCTTAGAGTTTCCAAATTTCAATTTGTTCTCATTCTTTGGTTCTTAAACGACACTGTCCCTGATGACCTTACTAAAGCACATTTCCTGTCATAATTATCTCCTCATTCTCTTTTCTAGTTAGTCTCTTTCCTTTGAAATATAGATGCATGCAAAGAAGGGCCATGCTAAGTTTTCTTTTTCTTTTCTTTTCTTTTCTTTTTTTTCTTTCTTTCTTTCCTTTTCTTTTAGATAGGTTCTTTCTACGTGGTCCTGCGTCACCTGAAACTCACTATGTGGAGTGGGCTGGCCTCAAACTCACATAGACCCACCTATTACTGCCTCCTGAGTCCTAGGGTTAAAGGTCTACAACATTAATGCTCACTATTTCATTATTCTGGTTACCAACAATTTTGACATGTCTAAAGAATATGGTGTTTAAATGTTTACTTTACATAGGATTTCCTTTATATAGTAAAACCAGCAATAGGAGCAATATGCTTTCAGAAATCAAGATTAATACGGGACCAAGACCTTATCCTGTATATGACTTAAACTCTACACTGGCAGTTCCTCCACGCTCTTCATACAGGAGAGAGGATGGGAACCATGTTTTAATGACTCTCTTGCAATCGGCAAGGTAGACTACTGGGCTGGAAATCATAGGCAATTGATGCTATGATCTTGAATCTGGAAGTCATCCCAACTCAGAAATTTCTCTTTAGTTAACACCGTCTTATGTTTAAGGCCTTCAGCTGATTCAGTGAGGCCTATCCACATTTTGAAGGGCAATTTACCTTGTTTCATCTTCACGTGGAAAAGAATATCTTTAGAGAAACATCCAGATGAGCATATAAAAACACTCAGCTGGGCTTCACACCCCTCCAGTGCCATCCCAAATGAGCCGCTAGCAAGTATCTGCTGCTGTTTGAAGATGTGTCTTTTCCGTACACAGTGGCATATCCCATCCTTTTCCCTTTGGACACTCGCTTCCTTTATTCTACACTATATATCGATTACTCTACCCACCCCCATGCCCAAAAGTGCACACTCTTCCTCAATAAAGATTTACATGCATTAGAACTAGAAATTGCCAGAGTAACACATGTCAGTTTGAGCACGTATTTACAGGGTTATATAGACATGGATTCTGACTGCTTTGACCATCTGTCCTGGGCAGTTTGTGAGTTTAGGATATACAGCCTTCAGATCCCGAATACTAATATATGTGACTGAAAGGGGACTGCTTGCCACTCACCTGGCATTCTGTTTCACAGCTGGTAAGAACAGGAGGAGAAGAATGAGAGGAACATGGTGACATCACACAATTACACCACAATGGTTCTTATTCCAACTGCCCTGCTCTGTAGTTTTAGTCGATCACTGCATTAAAAGATAATAAAAATGGGATAATCTTTAAGTAATGAAAATTTCAAGGCATGTAGTATAGTACCATGTTAAAATTAGTGAAGAAACCTAACTTAAAATGATCAAAAGAGCCAACAATTTTTTTTACTTTGAATTGCAGTGGTCTAACTTTAGATCAAACTCACTCAAACATAAGAAGCAAAAGAAACTTAAAAAATCACAAAGTGAGTATTAATCAGTATGATTAATCAACTGTATGTCTTTTGTCTTATGTGTACAGATTGTTTTTTAACTCCAGCACTGAAGTAGTGTTTATTTTTGCTAAGGTATTTCATAAATACATATGTACTTATTTAATATCATGAAAAATAAGTATTGTGTGTGTACAGAAGGAAGCAACACATAGATGGGGCCATTTAAAGGATCACACTGATTGTCAGAACACAAAGGTCAGCACTAAAGTGGGCCAAGGATATCCGGGTTATTGATCTGGTGCACTCTTAAGAGAATGGCCAGTGCAGGCCACAGGACAAGCTAGCTGGTGTTCTGTAGACCAGGTAGACTGATCTGTGTAGCTGGAATTGTGCTTATTTGGAAACCTTGTGTTTATTATCTCCAGTTCAAGTCTTCAGGAGATTCCCAGCGGCAGACCCCATCAGGCCTCAGTCAGACTGTTTCCTCAGGGGCCTGCCCTGTGGCAGCTGCTGCCCCTTTTCAGCCAGAGCACCAGTCTTCATAAGTTAATACTCAGTGTCTCCTTGACTCTGCTGATGCCCTCGGCCAGCAGTTCTCTGTGTTGTTCTGGTTTTGTTGAGACTAGATTTCATTTGAAGCTGGCCCAAGTTGGCCTCAAATTTGCAATCCTCCTGCCTCAGCCTCCCACCCCCACCAAGTTCTGGTACATTTGTTTCTTAGTCAGAAGTTCTAAACCCACAAAAGCTTCATCCTAATGTTAAAATTAGCTCTTGACTGTCAGTGTTCCTCTCCTTTAGAGAGTTCCAGTCTCCGGAAATGAGCTTTCAACATACCCCTTTGCATCCTTGCATACCATGGCTTTGGGTTCAAACAACTAGAAGCATCTGGGGGAAAAATTGCGCCTGGACTCAGTGTGTATAATTTTTTTGTCATTCTTATTTAAACAACACAGTATGACACATATACATGTGCATCTTATTAGGTGTTATGTAGAATGGAGAACTGGTTTAGGTGTACATGGTATACTTCGTGGTTCCTGTGCACCTAACCTGATATTTTATAAATGGAACTTGAGCATGTGATGGTTTTGACATCTTAGGAGTGGGACAGCATCCTCAATTCCCCATGCATACTAAGGGACAGCTCCAACCCTTTTACCTTTATTCTAAAATTTAATTTATTATTGCTTATGTAAGAGTATATGATGGGAGAGAGAGGAAAGAGAGAGAGCCATAACACATGTGTGAAGGCCAGTCTCTCTTTCCACATGGGTTCTGAACTCAGGTCTCAGACTTTTATGACGAGTCCTTTACTTGATGAGCCCTTGTTTCCTTCTCTTATGTTTTGTTCTGTTTTTTTAATGTTGTAAAATCTGTAGTAATACTGTTAGAAAGACTATTTTAGAATAATTAAGTTATTTCATTAATTAAGAACTTATTTAATGAAATAGCACATATAAATGACTTTTGGAACCATCAAAAAATTCAAATAGCACTTACTATCTGCACTATGTAGAAAAATTAAATCTAAGAGTTTTTGTAGCCCCAACCTCCTTTTCCATTCCATTCTACTTGCTTCCTCACTCAGCAAACTTATTTATGAACTTTCTTTTCTGCTTTGCTCTAATCAACATTAGGATAGCGTATCAATGAGATTGACAACTGATAACTTAGCCACTGCTAATCCTATTCATCAGTATTTGGGGAGCAGCATGATATCTTGTATCATTTGATGCCTCGAGAACGTGACCAGCTTGAAAACTTACAGAGCTTTCCAAATGTAAATTCAGTTTTTATAAACAGCTTATGTTAAAGAATTGAGAACAGTGTGCCATTTAAAAGAGTGAAGCAAAACAAGCAAACAAACAAATCATCGTGATACTTGTTTCCTTTTTAGTCTTTGCTCCCCTTTCCCAGCGCTTATCCTGTGCATGTGTTTATAGAAGACTCCTGGACACCGAGGATGAGCTCAGCGACATTCAAAACGACTCAGTCCCGTCGGAAGTCCGAGACTGGTTGGCTTCAACCTTTACACGAAAAATGGGGATAATGAAAAAGAAAGCCGAGGAAAAGCCAAAGTTTCGAAGCATCGTCCATGCTGTTCAGGCTGGGATTTTTGTGGAAAGGTAAGTTAAGCAGCAGAGTGCATGTCCCAAGATAGGAGAATCTGAGAGGCAGCAAGCGTGTTCCGTACGTCAAAGCTCTACAGGTCTATATTGTACCTGTAAGGGACACACACCACCGTTAGTCTGACTAGAGTGGACAGTTTGGCCTTGCCGATGAATAGGTCCACAACAAAGCCACCTAGCCTTGATGCTTTCTTATTTCTAGTAAGATGACAAAATGATTGAAATTATGCCCATTTGGAAATATAGGCCCATGTGGATATCTGTTTATAAACATTTCCAACATGCTCATAAGCTATCAATTAATTTCATGTAAATAAATTACAATAACTCCTAAAAGAAATCCTATAATGCGTAGTAGTTTTTATTTCAAAGTCAAGTGAGTCTTTTTTTTTTTTTTTGTCCTAAATAGAAAAGATTTTCCCTTCTCTGTTTCCATCATGAGATAAAATCTCTTTTACTTCCACTTTGGAGGACTTAGTTTTCAGCATTTGTGTTGGTGAGAGAAGACCCTCCCCCCCCCCATAGAATTACTGGGTTTTACATGCTTACACATATTAATATGGCCAAGTGTCACACGGTCATTTTTTTTTCTTTTATCTTTATAAGAAAAGGCTAACCTTCTTTCTATAAAGTTGAGTTGTTTCAGAATTAAAACTACAGAAAGACCATTAACAATGTGACAAAACTGGAAAACATTTATCTGGAATCCCTTAGATTAAGAAATACATATTTAATTATATGTAAAGTGGCAAATTTGGTATTTTGGAACTGAGCAGACTGAAGGACAGACAGTTATTTATCAGGGCACTGTTTTGACACAGTGACTGGTTAGGTCAGGCTGGCCTTAAATTTTTATTTCTTCTGTCTCAGGAGTCTGGAGACTTGAGGCTTGTGTCACCATGCTCAGCTTTAGCACCCTTAAGTGAATTCTGGCCTTTTTCTCTTTCTTTCCTTCTCTCTTTCTCTTTCTTTTTTTCTTTCTTTCTTTCTTTCTTCTTTCTTTCTTTCTTGCTTTCTTTCTTTCTTTTCTTCTTTTTCTTTCTTTTTTTTTCATCTCTCAATATTTTGGAACACCATTTCCAACCAAAGGAACAATGGAAAGGATACTGAAATTTCAAAGTGTAAATGAGAAAGTATAACAAGAATGCTATTGAAATGCAGTTTAAAGATGTGTTAGGAGCATAGTGATAAAACTTCAAAAGTTAATTCCATGAGTATACAACACAGAAGAGCATCCAGTGAGTGATGATTCTAATTACTTTGCACGCTTCCTAGCTACATCTGATTGGCTTACATAAAAGAATACTAAAGACACTAGTTAGTGACAACTCTGACTAGAGGAGGTCGGGCTGAGGAAAATGTCTACAGTCATATTCCTTTTGTATAAGGGTTACTGATTTCCCATGGCATCAAATTAAAAACATCTAAGCAGCATTTCAGAGTCTTGAGTGAAGCATCACGCTTGGCTTGCTAAGGGAATGTGTGTTATCTTCCTTGTTTAAAATACTGCAAACCCTGACAAGCTGAAAAATCAATGCAAGCTGTGGATAAGATCCAACTGAATCTTATGAGACAATGTTATGAATTCAGGATTCATATATTGACCTGATACATTTCTATTTTTTATATGCAACATTAAACAAATCTTACTTTCAAATACAAATTTCAAAAATGCCCAGAAGATAACTATATGAAAATTTAATTATTGTAAATTAACATGCTTAAAGTGTTTAGAAATGTAATCTTTATCTACCAAGTCAAACTCCCATTATTGATATATTTATCTTGAATTTTCAAGAGTAATTACCTTTAAACCTGAAAATATATCTTGTTGCTTCTCCCCAAAAGTCTCTCTCACAAGACCCAGTACCTCAGCAAGTCTGGGCAATTATTTGCCCAAATGCTATCCAGAACAATGATACAATGTTGAGAATAAGAGTGGTTTTGTTTGTTTGTTTGTTTGTTTTGTTTTTTGGGTTTGGGTTTTTTTTTGTTTTTGTTTTTGTTTTTTTGCTTCTAAGGTTTGAAATTATATTTCATAGTATTAGAGAAACCTTCAAAAATGATGCATTATAATTTTACTTGGATTCTAAGATATTCATGAGTCTTTTTCTGAGATTTATGACACATCACCTGTTTAATATGTGAAAGGCAGCTGCATACTGTCCTAGAGCAGTCATGCTGATTTTTTTTATTTGCTATAATTTTATTTGCTAGAATATAAAATTTACAAGTTTACATTTCTATGCTTGATGATAGGATTAAGAAGATAAGTTAATAAAGTTTTTTTGTTTTTGTTTTTGTTTTTGTTTTTTGGCAACTGGTCTTGCCTTTTTTCATTCTATATAATAAGTGATAGAATGTCCACAGTCTGTTACCCAGTCTAGGGAATTCAGTGGTATAAGAGCAGCCCCTGGGCCCAGGAGGTCTGAGTTATGTGAAGCTGGAACCAGCAGAATTGTCTGGGAGGTGATGAAAGGAGTTCCAGTGATAGCGACAAGAGCTCTCTACTGTTGGGTTTATTAGACTGCATCCAGCATCCACATCCTTTGCTTTTCACAGAAAGCTTATGCCTCTCTTTTTTATAAACAAACTACTAACGATGGCTCCAAATGTCACAGAGCTACCAAGTGGCTAATTTATAATTCAAAGTATGGGTACTCTATGCTCCCCCCATTCTCTCTTCCTTCCTGTGCCAGGAAATCTCACTGATTTAATACTATTGAATGCTTAAAATGTTCATATTAGCTTTTGTATTGATCATTTTCCTGTTCATTGCCCTTCCTTCCACCCCATCCCTCTTTTCCTCATGATGATTATAGGAAAAAAATGTGTATATAAAGACTCTTTCCTTAGAATTCACAGCTAAGTGTCTTCAGTAGCAGTAATTGTTTTTTTGGAACCTTTGTGTGATAAGCACATTTCCTGCTCTGCTGGATTGAAGTAATTGTACTTATCTCCATGAGGTAATTAATAAAAATCTTTTAATTGTAAACTGTTTTGATGTCTTTCAGTAAAGAAGTTTGTTACCATACTGATCACCCACACCTAAAAATAGCTTATGATTATTTAAGGTAATGATGAAAACGAAACAGGAAAATATCTGTGGTGACATGGGGAGGTAGGATAGAGAGAGACATGAACAAACATACTTTCAATTCCGAGCTCCCATGACATATGTCAAAGGAAAGCCTGAGAAAGCACTTGTTTTTTACTATTATTCAAAAAATCATTGATTTTTGCACAGCAAAGCATTTTCTGGATTTTAACACATAGACCACGTATTCAAAAATGTTCCTATGTTTCCACAATGACTTTTATTAGAAACGCAGAATATTTTCCCTTGGCTATTTCTACTATTGACCACATCTCTCATAGTTAATCAGATTACAATGTTCTCCTTATATTTTAGGAGGGAAAGTCACAACACTGAATCTACAGAATACAGCTTCTTGTATGCCAATTTGATGTAAAAGTAAGAGACAGTTGATACTAGAACCATCTCTTTCCAGAACCCTGGGGAATAGCCACAAACCCGTCACAGTCCCAGACAGAAGCTAATTGTGGTTTTCTGTCTTGGGGTCGTCTTCACTAGACTCTGCCTTGTATTTGATTTTGTAAATTTTGAAAGATCTGTTCCCCTCTGACAGTAGCTATTCTAAAGTGAGTGAATGAGTGAGCAGATAATCTAAACATGTGTAGAAGCATGTTCCCACTGTTCAGCCTCCAGTACACAAATGGACCTAACAGTATGCTGCTGTCGCAGATGGGGTGGCCTGTGAAAAGTGTCACTGTGCAAGGAAAGTACACTTGGCCTATTAATTGCATGACGCTCAGAGAAAGCTGCCATTGCTAGAGGCTAAGGTCACCTTCCAGAGTCGCCGTGAGTAGACAAATGCTGTGTCGGCTGTCACCCAAAGAAACAAAGGCTGTTGTTGTCCCCGTTGCCACAGTGGGGACACAAGGAGAAGAAATCAAGAGTTGCCCTTTCTTGATATGTGAGAACAGCTGAAAGTGTTGAGCAAATGAATGACGCATACACAATTATTCTGTCTTTTTTAGGATGTACAGGAAGACCTATCACATGGTTGGTTTGGCATATCCTGCGGCTGTCATAGCGACACTCAAGGTGAAATAATTTCCTTTGTAAAATCACATAAATTTCATTTCTTTTACACATGGCAGGGAGAGAAATGGGAGCGGCCTACATACTGCAATATGAAAATTATTGTGAGCACTTTTTAAATGCAAAGCAATCAAGGCTCATCACATGACAGCTACATGTCAGAGTCACGTGACCACTGTCTGTGCTGGCAGCCAGTGCCAATCGGTGTTCATGACTGTTTGAACTTTTCCTTCAAGTTTTACCTACTTGGCTCTTGAATTCCACTTTGAGATGGCATTATTTTGAGACGAATATCTTCTTATGCTTATATTTTGCATTAAAAGGTGTTTTAGTCTGTATTTAAATAACCAAATGCAAAGAATAAAATTATTCAAGATCTTAAGTCTGAGAAGTTATAAAACTCTGATACAGAAACTAGCCAACAACAACAAACAAAAAAACAAACCACACTTTCCTGTCTTAAGTCTTGCTTCCACTGGGACTGCCTGGCCAGGCTGATGCCCCACGTGTGCCCCCTCCATGACGACCCACGTGTGCCCCCTCCATGACGACCCACGTGTGGTTCTGCCCTCACACTGCCTGTATTATTGCAGTGTTGTGTGTGTTGGAAATGACCAGAAGTGAGAGCGAGCCTGAGGAAGCTGCTGGCTCACACATCTCCATTTCACACTCGGGAGATGAACTCACAGGTGTACCTTGCTCACAGCTGTTTGTTCTGCAGGGGAATCTTGTAGGCTGTCCTTCTTAAACCCTTCCTTCCCTCCTGTCTCTTGCTTTGGTTGTGAGGACTCAACGTTGTCTCTGAAAACAGCCTTAGGGTGATTTCTCTTATATCAATCAATAGATTTTGGCTCACCTTATTTCCTGTATTTTGTTCTGCAGATTTAAATGTTATTAATTTCAAAGAGCTGTTCGTTTTTCAGGATGCATTTTAATGTATTCATGCTTCCAGAACAATAAAGACAAGCATGTAAATTTTGTGCCCCACCAACATGTTAACTTCTATTTTTGAAAGACTTTTGCCATTATTATTTCTTCAACTATGTGCAAGAAATGAACTATGTTCATTTTTTAAATTATTTGCTTAAAAGCCAACTAAACTATTTGGGTATAGGAACACAGTCGTTTTGTAAAATGCAGTTTATTAAAACCATATGAAGCACAAGGTCAAGGGAGTAACGGTCACTGGGGAAAAAGCTTTTTAGTGACATGTTTTCTGGGAGTCCTCCGTGCCAGTCTGACAGCAGGATGCTAGACACTGCTGTGGGTGACAGGTGTGAGTCACCTGTTTGTGAAGACCCCATGAGACATGGAGAACTATCCCTTTTCCCAGCAGACACCTGAGCTGAGCCTCTAACAGGAAGCCTTGAAGGTGTGAGCCAGCTCTTCCGTGTTAGCTTTGGGATTTGATAAAATATTTATTGTTCTTTCATCTTTACCAGTGCTAAAACTCCTTCTAACAAGAACATCAGATTTTTTTAGTTTTTATTTTATTTTATTTTTTTATTAATTACACTTTATTCACTTTGTATCCCCCCCCATAAACCCCTTCCTCCTCCCCTCCTAATCCCACCTTCCCTTCCCCTTTTTCACACATGCCCCTCCCCAAGTCCACTGATAGGGGAGGTCCTCCTCTCCTTCCTTCTGATCTTAGTCTATCAGGTCTCATCAGAACTGGCTGCATTGTCATCTTCTGTGGCCTGGTAAGGCTGCTCCCCCCTCAGGGGGAGGTGATCAAAGAGCAGGCCAATCAGATTATGTCAGAGGCAGTTCCTGTTCCCATTACTATGGAACACACTTGGACACTAAACTGCCATGGGCTACATCTGTGCAGGGGTTCTAGGTTAGCTCCATGCATAGTACGTGATTGGAGTATGAGTCTCTGGAAAGACCCCTGGAAGATCAGAGTTTTAAATTACGGAGATATACAAGTGAGAGCATAGGCATCTCATCGGAGCCAAGTGGGAGGAATTCCTTAATTGCTTGCAATGAAACTTAATCTAAGTGACTGAAAAAGGCTGGCAAAATGGCCCAGTGGGTAAAGGAGTTTGCCACAAAAGCCTGGTGACCTGAGTTCAAATTCTGGGACCCACTTCATGATGGAAAGAGAAAACCTACTCGGCAAAATTGTCCTCTGTATGTGTGGGGAAGCCTGCATGAGCCCTCACACATAAATAACAAAGCATTTTAAAGTACCATTTGAAAGTATCACTATTTCACAGGACACATTTGTAAAGAAGCTTCATCTGATGTTTTATGTAATTTTAGCATTTTGCAGCATAGCAATGTTTATATAAAGGAAATAAAAATCTCTGAATTGAGTTGACACACATATAAAATTAATCACTGCTTTAACTGTCCTGCTGTAGTAAATAAAAATAGCTGTTGGGCTATGTAACCTGTATTATTAGCCCTAAGGTTATCACGGCAGTATTACCTAACCCTCTATCACAAATAATGAGACACAGACACCTGTTAGATTTATAATTGCCTCATTTACCTTGGGCCGGGGAGATATTCCTACCTATGCTCTCTGAATCACCTCACCATCCATCTCCTATCCCTCATCCAATGCCATCCGCCTTAACCATCCTATCTTCCATCCATAATCTTACAAATACTTGCTTTTATCCTTCATCTGGGCCTTTTCATGCCATTTTTGGAGTCCTTCCTCCCAGCCCCATATGGTTTCTTCTCAGGCTAAGCCATCCTCCTCCTCCTCCCTCTGTTCCCTTCATTCTTCCTTCCCCAGAAGCCCAGGAACCTTAGCCATGATACCCCATTCTGCCATGCCGGGTAAAGGTCATTCAATGAGCCAATCAGGTATAATGTTTTAAGCAAGTTTACATAAACAAGGATGGGTGTACCAGTCAGGTGGTAACTGGATCTTGAGTGCCTATAATTAGCATTAGACCAACCTTCAACGTTGTCCATGTACTATGCAACACTAAATCTGCCAATGTGTGTGTGTGTGTGTGTGTTCATGTATTCACCAGGCCTTCTAAAGTAGGCGGGACCTACTCTAGAACAGAAAAACGTGCTGCATTAGGTTCCTTCAGCAGAACGCTGGCAAGATAGTCCTACTGACTGTGTCATTGAAAGGTGACCCATTCCCAGTGTTACCTTTTCCCCTAGAGACCTGCCTATGACCCCCAAAGAAATGCATGCAGTGGCGAAATCACTAAGCCGGCCTTCCACTGCTGCTCATGCTCCCTGTATCTGGGAGGAATCTACAAGTGAGTCATCCTGGGTTGTGAGAAAGGCTAAGGCTCTGCTTCCCTCTGGAACTTTCACACCTAAAGGAAGAACAGTATCGGTGCTTCAAGCTAAGTGATGCTCTCCTCGCTGAAGGCAAAGAACGGATGGGTGAATGGGTGGAAACGAAAGATCGGTACTAATGCCCACCCATCCCTCAACTGACTCCACCTGCGGCCCTGCCTTAAAACGGAGCCAGGCTAGGAGATGATTTATGGTGTTGTTAAGTCAGAGAGAGCAAAGATGAAGGCAGCACTAGACTGTCCCCAAGCATATTACATCAGCTTCCTAACCCTGGGACTTAAGAAACCTTGGCAGTATATTATGCCTGAGAGCCTCGGTCCCAAAGCTTGTCACTCCACTAGCGTGTAGTTTATAACACGTTCAGCTGCAGTGTTTCTGGTTGTCTGTTCAATGCTTAATCTGTTGAGTAAGTTTCCATGAAAGGCCTAGTTCTATGCTGATCTATCTAAAACGCTGACTCTCTTTTTCTACAGGATGTTGATAAATGGTCCTTTGACATCTTTGCCTTAAATGAAGCAAGCGGGGAGCATAGTCTGAAGTTTATGATTTATGAACTGTTTACCAAATATGATCTTATCAACCGCTTCAAGGTCAGAAACGTCAACAATGAGATGCTAAGAGAGTGACAGCACATAACGCTGACTCATTGATCGATGCCTTCGGGTTGATTTAGCAGGTCACAGGGCAGGAGTGTGAAATCATCCTATGATGAACCTGTGTCTCACTGACATGCTGTGCATCATGAGACCAGGAAAGTTTATCCTGGCAAGATACGGGCACCCCTGATTCTTCACAGAATACTATTGGACGGAAAATGTGTCCTGAGGAGGTGCAGTAGATTTCTAGCCCTCATACACTACAGCGTGAGCCCTTTCTTCTCTTTATTTAGAAGCATGGTCTTTCTATGTGGCCCAATGTACCCTTGAATTTGCCATGTAGCACAGGCTGGTCACGAACACTCAATCTTCTCGACTCAGCCACAGGGGCGATGGGATCTCAGCACTACACTGCCACATCTCACTTACTGGAAGCTTTTCTTAGACTCGGAAGAGGGCTATTCCAATTGGCTTCGCTTAGAAGCATCTGAGCAACAGATCTGGTTCAGATTTCTGGGGTCCGAGGCACTAGCGTTTATTTTCCGGGGGATCATGGCATTTTAAGGGCTGGGAAGTATTGGGATGGCATCAGTTTTCTCCCACAGATAGGAAAACTAGGCCTTGCTGTCACATTGGAGCATTTTATCCTTTTAAGAACTAGTCCTTTCTTCTTGGCTGTGAAAGATATAAAATTTCAGATCTATATGGTCTGAGCTCTTTCATTTGTGTGACAGTCCTCCAAACTGAAGGCTAACGTGTTAATCATGTGAATTTTTAAGACTAATCAAATTGAACTTGAAATCACTGCCCATGTTTGACTCATTAGTGTGTTCCATGTCTAAGTACTGTGCTCATGTTTATGCACTGTAACAGTCTAGGCCAAAATATAATAATCATAAATATTACTTTCCACAGATTCCTGTCTCTTGCCTAATTGCCTTTTCAGAAGCTTTAGAAGTTGGTTACAGCAAGCACAAAAATCCTTATCATAATTTGGTTCATGCAGCTGACGTCGCTCAAACTGTGCATTACATAATGCTTCATACAGGTATCATGGTAAGAAACCCTTCCTAAGTGACGTGTGTTGGTATGAGAACTGCAAACACCGTTCTCCTGAGTTTGTCTTGTCTCCGAGGCCAGGGACAAATATGTGTATAGTATTATATGTATTTCTAACATCTACGTAATAATCACCGGGATTTTACGAAGTAGTTATACATTTTTCTAGAAAATATTTTAATTCTGTGGAATAAAACATAAGGGCCAATTAAAATATATTTACTAAGTTAGTTTTCCAAAATTTAAACTGTGGAATATTTTTTTTTGCTTGTATTTTTCTCTTCTATTGAAAATGGATTTTTTTTCTCACATAACAAATCCTGATTATTGCTTCTTCTACCTTTACTCCTCCTGTTCCATCCACATTATTATCTCCCAAATCCATCCCTTTCTGTCTCTCATTAGCAAACAAACAGGCTTCTAATTAATAAATTTTAATAATTTTAAATAATATTAATAAAATTAAATAACAAAATATAATAAGATAAAACAAGAAAACTACCACATTGGAAAAATACAAACCTATAGAGAGAAAAGAGCCCAAGAAAAGGCACAAGAAACAAATAATAGACAGGAAGACCCTTTCATTTGCATACTCAGGAATAACATTAACCTGGAAGCTGAAATATATAAAGATCCTGTAGGGTGAAAGAGAGAGAGAGGGAGAGAGAGAGAGAATTTAAAAAAATACTATGATGCCCTGATATGAAGATCTGAGACAAGAAACCTCCAAATGTGCGGTTGAGCACAGTTTCTGTCACCATCTACTCCTGGGCATGACCTCCTGTGCTTAAGAGCAGTTTACTTCTGCATTCTTTTCTAGGTTAATTTTTTTATTCTTACAGGAATCAACCAAAAACTAAAATAAGTAAAATAACTGACCTAGAGAACAAGCCTTCAGAATATGTTAAGGATAAGTACATTTCCTAACTCACTTTCTAGTTTCCCTTACTTCAGGGCTTTTCCTCTTGTGCTTATATTGCTAATAACAGACACATCCTTACAAGGGGCTGGGAAATTATTTGTGGAAACTTTTCTATACATTTTTTTTTCTGTCTTTTGCACCGGAATTAAAGACTGAATGGACAAGAGATTCAACATACAAATATTAGCATGACAGTAACGGAAGATTGTGGGAGGGCTAGGGATTTCTCCAGTGTCTTCCAGCTCAGAACAAGGGGAAGAAGGAAAGAAACATCTAGTAAGGCAGGCAGTGATGAGTGCCTACAAACCCTGCGCCCTCTCAGTTTCTTACCTTGGCTGAAATAATGGCATTCATGTCTGCAAGCGGCACGTGTTTGAGCTAAGTGCTCGGGTTGCAATTCTCAGATTTGAAAGCTAGCATTTCAATGACGTAGTTTTTTCAGAACCCTCCCATCCCACCGTGCACAGGGGACTCCTCTCCTTCCTCCAGCCTCCTCACTCTGCATGAGGGTTAGGGCGAGGGTCCCAGGAAAATCTTCTGAGGCCTTCGCATAGAGTCCTAAATAGCTTGGCAACCTGTAGCAGGTACATGATATTCTAAGATTAACAAATGTAGAAAATTATCACCGTAGCTGCATTTTCTCCTCCCACTATTAATTATGTGGATCACTACATATAATATCCATCTAACAGGCCCTTCCTACAGTGCCTCACACATGGACCAAATCAATTTCCAGTCTTTATTTTTTCCTTTGTCTCCTAAACCTTGCAGTTCATTCAATGCCCTAGGCTCAGACCCCTCTCCTGCCCTGTGTTCCACTTATCTGTTGCTGCAAGAAAATCATAGCAGCTTAAAGCAATAATCCATTGCTCTCTCCCAGCGACCTCTGAACTCTGAGGCCCAGCCAGGAGGCTTACATTTGAGGACCTGAAGTCTCTCATGCGATTGCAGCCAGCTAGCAACAGTGGCTAGAGAGCTCTGAGAACATCCGTGTGGTCCAAGATGGTTCACTCCTGTGACCGGCTGTTGCTACGGCTACAAGCTCAGATGGAGACTTCAGGGCTGTTTAAATGTCTCACTGCACTGTAGAAATACCCAAGGCATGACAAAGCAATCATTTCAAAGACTCTTCTAAAGGAAGTATTTTTTAGCATTTTTCGTTTTGCTTTCTGGCGTGCATGAATGGGTGACCCTATGTAGCGCCCAAGTCTCCCCAAAGCCTTTTGTCTTAAGGAAGCGTCCTTTCACGGTTCTTTCTAGAATGTTCTACTTTCACTCGCTTTACTGTGTATGGTACAGCAGACTGGAAACAGGGGCCTCCTGACCACTCTGCTGTTCTGTGGCCTTAGCGTTCTCCCTTTGCTTTTTGGCTTGTAATGCCTCTGTCCTTCTCCAATGGTGAGGTGATTTTTTTTTCCTTTCAAATTTTGAGATTCCCTCTTTCTCAAATGTAGAGATTTTTGAAAGTAAACTGGAAAGGGAAGATTTATTTAAATCACACTCCACAGTATAAGGTGAATTGATTGGTTTTTTTGAAGAAGCAATGCCTTTTGTTTTGTTCTAATTTAATAGCTGCTCAGTTGTGAAGAAAATGGAAAAACAATGTGATGTCGCACCCAGAATTTCATCATCTTACAATCTATTTCAGTGCAAACTCATCTTGTTGTTTTCTTTACTGCTAGGACAAAAGGAAACCTTGTATTCCGAGGATCCCAAGTGCAAAGGTTACACCGAAAAGAGACTGACACGAAAGGTGTCACATGAGTGGAAAAGCAGAGAATTTCACATCCACCATGTGACTTTACCCCCAGACTTACAAGGAAGGTTGTTGAGGGCATCAAAAGTTTTATCTTGTTCTCTTGAGCCCCCATCCCTGCTTCCTGGGATAACACCAAGAAATGAAGCCATTGGTCAGACTCCTGAGAAAACCACAAATGTGAATGTAACTTCCTTTTTTTTGTTTTTTTAAACAAAATTGGTATAACACCTGGCTTCCAATTTTAATCATTCTTCAGCAAACTAGCCATGGGTTCACCTGTTAGTATGACCATTATGAAATTAGTTGACTGGTAAACCTAATTTAGTCTTGACTGAGATCCAGAAAATGCATTTAATTAAAACAAAAGAGAGGATGATTTTCAGAATGGAATACAATTTTTTTTTCAGGTGAACTGAATTCATGAATGTGTTAAGTATTTTGTCAAAATGAGACCACACTGCCAATTTGACAGTTTGGGAAAAGTAGTTTTAACAAGCTTTCTTCCATGGTAGTAGGTGAATGCTAATTTTCATACAAATGAACATTTAGGGTTTTTTTTTTTTTTGTAACAAAAATGAATTATAGAAATGCCAGCTAAACCTGTTCCAGGTTTTTCTCACCCTTCAGGTTTGGTATGGAAAAGACTGGGTCACTCCTTTTAACATTGAGTTGATTTCCTGCTATTTTCAGACGTCCTTATCAGAGAGACATTTATAGAGCACTCCAGTTCCAGGCCAGCCAATGCTGTCAGGTGACTAATGCATCTGTCACCTGCAAGGTGTTCTGAGGAACATTGCCTGAAAGGGCTTGTGACAGAGCTTCCTGCCTGTTAATGTCCCTGACAGTCAGTGGCGTAGAGAGGCAGGGACTGATACTGGCAAGCTCCTTGCCTCTCCTTTTGTCACTTGATTAACTTGTAACCTGTGCCACAGTGACAGGGGCGAGCAGCAAATCCATTTGCTAAAGAGCCACTGCTCTGTGGTGTGATGCCAAGCTATCTCCAAACGTCTCCTTCAGTACAAGGTCACTCCAGGCCCTTACCCAGTGCACTTGGGCTTGATGGCTGGTGGCCTTCACTCTCTCTAGTGATCGCAGTAGAAGGAGGAGAGGTGATCTGCAATCTTCCTTCGGAATTTGCAACCCACTGACTGGCCATGTGCCACCTTCCACACTTCAGGATGACTCCATTTTCCTCTAATCGGTACAAAAAAATGTGGCAGAAAGTCCATGTTCTGTGGTGCTGGCTTCCCCAGCAATTCTGTTTGGAAGAGCATGGGTTTGGGCGTCTTACACCACCTTTGAAAACATTCTCTCCCACTTCTAATATGCTAGCTCTCTATTTTGGCCTCCTTGTCCCTAAAACAGAGGCAATAATACCGACCAACTCACAGACTGGTAATGAAGACCCATTAAGTCTCTAAGTATAAAGCACCTTATAAAGTACCTGAAAGAAAACAACTGTTAATCCAAGCCCTATCATTAGCATTCACAGTGTAATACCTTTCTGTGTTAAATTATAGCAAACTATTTGAACTTATTAAAAAAGGTGAAGGAGAAACTGTCCAACTCCAAGAACTGAAATAGTCATTATGTCTCTTTTAAATGCTCCTGAGAATCAAGTCAATAACATTTTCTGATTTGAAACTTTCCCTAGCCCAAACACACGTGTGCACATACATACCCGGCAACTCAAATGTGATTTTAGTCTTAGCGTTCTGTTAGCTTTTACCCATTCATATGTCTAGGTAAGTCAGCTAGGTATTAGAGCTCTATTAGCTTTTACCCATTCACACATCTAGGTAAGTCAGTTAGGTATTCTGCTTTTGAAAGATTAGAACATGGACAACTGTCTTGAGCTATGAAAGCCACTGCGATCCACAGAAGGAAAAGAAACTGCTTTTTTTTTTTTTTTTTCATTTTTTCTTTCTTTTTTCTGGTTGGATCCAAGATCTTTCTCTGTGATGTCTGGCATGTTGGTCCATTTCCATGGGACTCAGCTTCACTATCTGCCTACATAAAAATAAAAATATTTATCTACTGAGTGGAAAATCGGGCACGTGTAAGAATAATGGATCATCTCAAGGGCCCTTTTAACAACCGTTCTCCATTCTTCCTGTCTATCATGATGTTTAAGATGCTGGGAGCAGTCACTCTTGCCTCTGATATAACCCGAGGACTGCCACTTGAGAATCCTTCCTGAGCTCACCTCTAGACCACATAATGTCTGCTGTTTAGATGAGATGCAGAATCTACTTTGCTCATGGTTCAGCATTTTAACCTTGGATTTCTTCCCACCAGGAACCAGCAGAGCCCGTGTTGGGTTCTGTTCCAAATGGCAAGCGTAGTCTGACCTGTCTTATAAGTCCTAGCTTGTCCCAAAGTAGCCCTCTTACATTTGAGAGTCAAATTAAGTGAGGCTAAAAAGAGGATGAAAGGTATGAACCCAATTGGTGGTCTACTGTGATTAAAATTCATGAATTGGAATTTTGTACAGAAGGCAGGCAGGAGCCGCTGAGTGCCCCTGAGTCAGGAATGGTGGAGCTGACGGCTGCTGTCCCTTCTGAGCTCACTGAACCATGTTCCTCTCATAGAACTGACGTCAGAACGTGGCACATAGCAGGAGATAGTGTTTGTGGAGTTGGCAAGCATAGTCTGACCTTTCTTATATGTCCTAACTTGTTCCAAAGAGGTTTTTTTTTTAATCTACAAGTTTAGTTATTTCCTTAGCTATAAGCACACTCACCACCAGCAATAAATGAATCAGCCATGAAAAGGTTAGCATCATCTCAAAATTCTACTTTTGCTAATACAGAAAAGATATTTTTCAATTGAATGTGAGAATTTTTATATTACCAAATTATTTTCTCACATAAACATAATCAAAAAGGCCACAACAGTGATAATTAAGGAGGTTCATGGAGAAACTTCTCTTTGTGGAAGGCAGAGATGAACTCAGAAGATACATTTCAAATCAATTTTGACAACTAGGAAAATAATAATTTTAAATACGGATGAGCTGATCTATGATTAAATTTCATTTCTAAATTTATTTTGAGCCTTATAATTGATATTATCATAGTAGTTATTGAGTGTTGCTTTTTCTCAGCCAGTTAAATTTATAAATGTAATCAATAAGAGATGTTTGAAGATGACAGGTAATTTTTGTTCCCTCAGAAACATGTTTGTTTGTTTTTTAAATAAAACAATGGATCTCCGGGGTTCCAACTGTTTTAATTTCATTTCTCCTCACTTCATGGTGACTGGAGGCTCAGTCCCAGCTCAGTCTGTTATGCAGGCTATTAGTGAGGTCAGTTTTTTCCTTTCAGTGACTCACAGAGTGTCTACCTGCACCGAGTAACTAGCTATACTAAATCCCTTTGGTTCTCAAAGTCACCTCCTGCGTGCAGGGCTTTCGTAGCATGAAGTCAATTAAGACATGCTGGTTGTCAGCTTCTAGAGTTAATGCTTCGCAGCACACCGACTGTAGTAAATGCCGTTTGCTCCGTATTTAGCTATTGGACACTGCTTTGCAAGGAGAAGCACATACATTTACCCTAAACTTTGAAAGTGCCCAGAGGAATACACATTAATTCCGCTTAAGGGCAACTGTAGCTCACTTCCCGGGGGCTGAAGAGAGACTCTCATACTGGGCTAACTGGTCACACCTCAGCTCACTCCCCTGCTCCCCACAGCCTCTCTCTTCTTTCGCAAAAACCTGATGAGCTTCAACTCCACAAACACTATCTCCTGCTATGTGCCACGTTCTGACGTCATTTCTGTGAGAGGAACATGGTTCAGTGAGCTCAGAGGGACAGCAGCCGTCAGCTCCACCATTCCTGACTCAGGGGCACTCAGCGGCTCCTGCCTGCCCTCTGTACAAAATTCGAATTCATGAATTTTAATCACAGTAGACTAGACCACCAATTGGGTTCATACCCTTCATCCTCTTTTTAGCCTCATTTAATTTCACTCTCAAATGTAACAGGGCTACTGGCAACTCTGCTACAGAACAGCCCTGTGTGGTATCATTCCCCGTTGGCTCTTTCCATGCAAAGGGTGCAAAGGTCCATTGCTTCCAGCCATCTCTTTTCCAAAATCCATTGCCGTCACCAGGCCTTTCTACCAGCGATTAAATGGTACCTGTACCCTGGGTCCTCTTGTAAATTACAAAGGTCATCTGGTATCTTAATTTGTGTGTGTGTGTGTGTGTGCATGAATACATGTGTATATATGCATGTAAATGTGTGTATGTACATGTGTGAGTGTGTATGCATGTGTATATACATATGTATTTATGTAAATGTCTCTGTGTGTATATACATATGTGTACATGCATGCTTTCATGTTTGTGCATGTGTGTGTTTATATGTGTATGTGTGTGTTAGGTCTTTATGAGTTTCAAATGAAAGAAAAATGCTCAAGAGTCTCACTTGAGAACCTTTTTTTCCTAACACAAGTCCTGTCTTCTGGCAGGACTGTCCAAAAGAATATTTGTAGATGATGGGAAAGCTTTGTGTCGCTATGGCAACACTTATCCCATGCGCTCACTCAGCATGTGAAACATGCCAAGGCAATGGGACACGTAGATTTAATTTTATTATATTGTGTTTACTTTAATTGCCACGTGTGTTATTGTGTTATAGAAAACATGAGATATGGACAGTGCATTGAGAAATGGAATCACACAGCTGGTAAAAGAAAGGCCAGGGTATATGAAATTGATGGGCCTGGATTTTACATGAAAACATTATTCTTTCCTTTGTCTTTATCAAGTTCCACTAAATTATATGTGCTATAAATACAAAATTAGGTAAATTCTCAGAAAATTTCCCACATCGCTAAATCTAAAAACAAATTTCAGTTTCTCTTTTGAAAAGAATAAGTACTTTCAATTTTAAGTAGAAATGTGTCTTCGTGGGCTCTGCTGTATGGTCTCTTACAGTTATCTAAATACATGTTTTAGTGAAGATGGACACCATACTAAAAGACCACTGTGTTACACTTTGCGCCATAAGATCCCAAAGCTGTAAAGTTGTAATTCCAAAGTCGAGCTCCAGTCGACCTTTCAAACAACAGAACATGATTCCTTTTTGAAGCAGCAAGAACAATCACATTCTGAGCTTTAAATTTGAACTTACACAATCATTGGTTCCATAAAGCACCCGTTTATCACAATTAATGGAGTGAACAGGGGGAAAACCTGTGAAAGAAACAGAGCACTATTTTTCATGTGCTTTCCGGACACACTAAAGGCCTTCCTGTAGAGAGAAATGATGACAATGATGTTGAGTGTGATGAGCTGTGCCCTTTCTTTTCCAGCACTGGCTCACTGAACTGGAAATTTTAGCGATGGTCTTGGCAGCTTCCATTCATGATTATGAGCACACAGGAACGACCAACAACTTCCACATCCAGACGAGGTAAGAGCAGTGAAGTCTTGATGTCAAGAGGAGAGGGCATAGATGGTGGCCAAATACATGATAGAATTGAACAAAATAAGTGTCTTTATGGAGCCCATTGACATGAACAATGAATATATGGCAATTAAAATGATTTTTACATATTTTATTTCACATATTTTACATATTTTTGTGATTTTTTTTCTTTTTTTTAAGATTTATTTATTTCTGTGCTTTATCCATATGGGTGTTTTGTCTATGTACATTTGCACACTGGAAGAGGGCACTGGGTCCCTGGGACTACAGCGCTAGTTGTTACCACCATATATGCACTGGAAATTACACTCAGGACCTCTGGAAGAGCAGCCGGTGCCCTGAACCATTTTATTTATTCTTAAGAGAGGTTGTTTAGAACATGTAGATTTAATTAAGAATAGTTTAACAGATTTTTAGCAATGCTTCTTAAGCTTTAACAACTTAAATCTACTGTTGTTTTTCATAAAACACACATTCTGCCTGACATGTTAACAACTAATAATATTCTAACTAGTAATATTATAACTAATAAACTAATATCATAATAATTAATAAATAAAATAATAATAAACTAATAACATAACAATTATAACATATTAGCAGTGAATAATAGATGTCTGTAGGATAAATCCTCTCTGCTAAGGCTTGGCCTAGGGAGTCACGTAAGTCAGGGCTTTGTTCACTGAGGCACATCATATGTCATTGTGGGTTGGAAGGTACACCATTGGAGTTGGGGGAAGGGAGGCAAGGGTTTATTTAGCTTACACTTCTGCATCCTAGTCCATGCTTGACAGAAGGGCAGGCACTCCGGCAGGGCAGGAACCTGGAGCCAGGAGCTGATGTAGAAGCCATGAAAGGGTGCTGCCTGTTGGCTTGATCTCCATGGCTAGCTCAGCCTGCTTTCTCATCAAACTCAGGATCACTCGTGCAGTGGTTGGGCTCATTAACAATGGGCTGGGCCCTTCACCATCAATCACTAAATAAGAAAACACCCTACAGGTGTGCCTACAGCCTAATTGTATTGAGGCTTCCCCCACTTCCTTCTGATGCCTCCAGCTTGTGTCAAGGTAACGTAAAACTAACCACACAAGTTTAACACACAAATGTATCACTGTTAAGCCACACTTTTTTTTTTCTTTCTTTTTTAAATTATTTACTTATTCATTTTTCATCCTGATTTCAGGCTACCTTCCTCTCCTCCCAGTCCCTCCCCTGTGAGTCCCTCCCCCATTCTCTTTTCTCCTTCTCCTCAGAGAAGGGGGAGGTCCCCTATGGGCACCAACCCAGCCAGGCACATCAAGTCCCTGCAGAACTAAGAGCATCCTCTCCCACTGAGGCCAGACAAGGCATCCAAGCTAGGGGATCAGAAAAGGCCCCTGCTCCAGTTGTTTCTTTAGAAAGCAAGAGATTGAAGAAATCCCATTCCAAGGCAGCCTGGAATAGTAAATATAATTGAGAAGAAGATGCTTTAATGATGGCAATAATGACAGTTACTCAAACCAAAGCGCCGGAGTGGATATGTGTTTTAATAGCCCCTGGGGTTTCCAGAACACAGTACCACTGAATAGATGCTTTGAACACCACACCGTTCAATTCCTTTCTTACAGGACTGGAGCTGGGAGTCTAAGGTGTCAGTGACTTGCTTCCTTCTAGGCCCCTCCTCCTGGTTGGCAAACAGCCACCTCCTTGTGTTTTCAGCTGGTCTTCTCTCTGCATACCCTCCCCGGAGCTATTCCCTCTTCATGTGAGAGCAGCGTTCACAGGGTTTGGGTCTCCCGTTTACATTACTCCATTCAGCCTCAATTGCATCCTGGAATTAATTAATAGATCTGTATCCAAATAGTGTCACACTGAGGCTTGCAGTGTGTGTGGGGGGGGGGGGGGGCTTAGAACTCTGTCTGTAAAAGGAAGATGCCCCAAATTCTTCTTAGTTAAATGGAGAGAGCAGTGCCTGAGAGGCAGAATTTAACCCACGGCAGCACAGGACGCAGCTCACTTTCTGTGTGTGCAATCCTGATATTTCTGTGTTTCATTAGCTAAGAATGCTGAGCAGGGAAACATCACCCACATCTCTCTCTAGACTGCTCTGCTAAATGTTAGGTTTTAGAATGCTTTATTGGCATGTGCTAATTACATGTAATAATGAGTTTCATTATAATTTCTTCATACATGCATATAATGTTTTTATCTAAATTTGCCCTTTCCCTATGTCTCTCCCACCAATCCCAGTGTCTTTGTCTGTCCTACTTTATGTCCTTCTGTGTGTCTGTGACCCAATGAATTTCATTACAGTTCTTACACGGTTAAAGGGTTGTTTACAGGACCATGGGCACTGTACCAATGAGTACAGCTCTGCATAAACTGCCTCTCCCTATTCAATCAAACGCTAACTGTGTACAGAGCCGTAGGCAGAAGTGGAACCCAGTGAACGCCTCCCTCTTTCCTGACATGGTATTGGGGCGTTATCAAGAGCAATCTTGTGTAAATCCTGTGCAGGCTAACATAGCCACTGTAGGTTCAAAGCCCAATGGCCAGATCACACCGAGTAGACAGCATCTGTCACACACCATTTCTTTTCTTGCAGCTCTTACATTCCCTCTATTCCTTCTTCTGGAATGTTCTTCCAAGGCAATTCCAACTTAATGCCTCTGAGTCCAAGACCAGAGTGTGTGGGGCCTTCAGCCATAAGCTCTTGCCACCTAGCTCTGGTGGGAAATCAACAGCACTAGTGATTTGCCTGCATTGTTTGGGGCGCTTGGAGATTCCCTGACTGTACTTCAGAGGGGGGCATTCCCCACCTGGATTCTCATTTAATAACCTGTAACTTCTTCAAGCAGCTTTGTCTACCCACAGGGGTACCTCCATTCAAATTCTACTTTATTTTTAATTCTATTTTATTTTATCCTGTTTTCATTGGAGCTCCTGCTTTCTGTATGGCCTTTTCAGACATAGTTTTAACTGATCCTTCTCCCCTTACTCTTCTCAACCTCCCTGCCCCACATCCCCACTAACCCCATGCACTCCTCAGCGTTCCATGCTCAGGTATGGTTATTTTGCTTATTCATTTGTTTGTTTTTGTTTTGGTTTTTTGTTTTTTGTTTTGGATAGACTGTTTCTTAGAGCAAAAACTGATCACGGAGCACACATTTTCTCTATGCTCAGCCCAGCTACCCTACAGTTTTGCCCTACAACCAGAACCAATATATGGAACCAATGTATTGGTGAGGAGTACTAATTACAATTAATGAGCTAATATTTGTATGGTATTAATTAAAGTCCTTGCTTTACTTTAGGGCTCAGGCTTTGTGTATGATTTCTATGGGTTTTGATAATTGTTTACTGTACCCCACTGTAGTTTTAATGATCCAAACATCCCATCTTTTTGCTTATTTCTCTCCTTGTTTTACCATTGTGAACACTGATCTTTTAGACTGGGTTAGTTTTGCCTTTTTCAATATGTCATGTAGAAATTAGACAGTATATATCATAGGCTGCTTTTTTTCCCTACTTAGCAACTTGTGTGTAAAGGTTCCTGTTGTCTTATGTCTTGATAACTCATTTTCATTCTTGATATCTGAATAAATATTACATAGTATCATCCCGCCACAACTGATATAATCACGTATTAGAAGATTTTTATTCTACTAAAATTTGGTACTTATAAATAGAGCTGCTATAAACATAAATGTGCTAGTTTTTATGTGGTTGATTCATTTTAACAAATATTATTTAACAACTAATAATTCATATTTAAGAAATTGTATTGGTGTTGGGAGGAAAGACCCAGTGTATTACAATATAAGTTATTTTAAAACTTAGTGGTGGCCTAAGATGACTGAAATTCAATGTATAGATTATCTGGTTTATAGCCCACAATGCATTAAGAAAAGTTAAGATAACGAGGAAGAAGTGGCCTATGAAGACATACATAGTTCATGGATGGCCACACTGAGATACAGGAGTTGAGAAGAGGGACAGTTCTGTCCAGTGACTTCCCAACTCTGCTCCCACCGGAACAGACAACATAAGGTGGGCCCAAATTTTAAAGCCCCTGACAGGATGGTCAGTTGATCAACAGAAAAAGTTGAAGGTCCGAGAAAATGTAAATTCATTCTGTCTATCCCACTCCCCCAGTGAACAAACACAGGGAGAGGAGAACTTAGTAATCCGGTTACAAGGCAGGGATGTTCTGAACTTATTCTGCAGAGTCAGGAGAACACCTCTCCTTCCATTGAGTTGACTCAAATGAAAAGAAGACTGTTCACATCAAGGCTGCTACTGAAGACTCTTTATCCCCACAGAATCCGTAACAATGAGCGGCAGGCCATTACTGGGCTGAGCTTTGTATCAGCCAACAGTTTCAGGGGTTAGTGAAGGGAGCTAGTGACTTGTAATCAGCCAGCACATTTGCTCTGAACAGTGAAGAGCAAACTGGTTTTCTCCATCCCTGCCTGCATCAGGCTGTCACTGTGGCTTTTCTTCCACTATCATCTGCAGAAGGGGCGAGGGGCAGACCTGACTTATTTAAATGTTGGTCTTAGGAGGAGGAGGAGGAGGACACAAAGGAGTTAGATGGTGGCACATGTGGGAGGAAAAGGGTGAAGATGGCAGGAAAAATTGCTATTTTCCTCATTTATAGAAAGAAATATGAAAAATGAGTGTCCTTATATATATATTTAACTTTTATTAATTACACTTTATTCACCTTGTATCCCCCATAAACCCCTTCCCCCTCCCCTCCTAACCCAACTTTCCCTCCCCCTTCTTCACGAATGCCCCTCCCCAAGTCCACTGATGGGGAGGTCCTCCCCTCCTTCCTTCTGATCTTAGTCTATCAGGTCTCATCAGGAGTGGCTGCATTGTCCTCTTCTGTGGCCTGGTAAGGCTGCTCCCCCCCTCAGGGGGAGGTGATCAAAGAGCAGGCCAATCAGTTCATGTCCCATTACTATGGAACCCACTTGGACACTGAAGTGTCCTTATATTTTACTGACTTATAAATTGTCTATGAGGGTCAATTATTTAATGAATTGACATGAACTTGAAAATTTTATCAAAAGAAACTATTTCAATGACAAAAACATGCAGCAACACAACATTTTAAACTCACGGTGTTACCTGCACATTGCCAAAGGAGAGGTAAGGTCAAATGTTACTGATAACATTAATTCTATTTTCTAGTGCTCACGGTATTTGGATTTAAAGGGCTTTTCTAGTATGGAGACACATTTACTATGTAAACCAAATGGCTGAAAAGTGATGTAGAACACACAGGGAAAAACTGTGTTAGAGTTCACTAAAGATGTTATAATGCATGAAATCCCTGAAAGTGTAAATAAATGGAATTAATTTTTTCTTTGTGAAATGCTGAGCTTCATGTTGCCATGGATACTACATGTTGCTTAGAGTCTTGTTCTTTTATTAGCAGTAAAAGACCATCAGACATTGAGAGAGCGTGCTGGATTCCCAGCAAGCTTGTCAGGTTTTTGAGACAAAGCCATACACATTTTGTTATGCTAAATCAGCTCCAAAAGCACAGTCTTGCTTCTTTCTCTGAGGGGAAGTAATACTTATAGCCATATCATGTAATAACCTTTAAAATCCTGCCGTAGCTAGATCTGTGTCCACATGATATAAAAGAGATTATTGGAAACCATAGTTTTCCTATAATCTTGGCAAACTTCTGGAAATATATGTGGTATTTTGTTCAGTTAATATTGCTTTAATTATCACTTAAATACGGATAACATGTGGCCTCCCTTTGTGTTAAGCTATGATTCTTAGCAAGAGAGTTTTAGGCTGTGAGATTGTTGGAAGAGATGTTACTTTAGTTAAGCACACACAGACACAGACACACACACCTTTATGGCAGTACAGGGTGATGCAATGATTAGATTGATTATTAGAGTGACAGGCAATGATTGATTATTCTAGTGACAGGCCAATTCATTTATGTTGTTAACAAAACAAAAGGCTTGCTTTGTCTAGATTATACATGCTCTTGAATACATTGCTTGTTGGGGATGTCAGATTCCTTTGGTTTCTTCTTTTAAAAGTCTTATGTCTAGATAATGCAGACAACATGATTTCATGAAATGCATAGCAAATGGTTATTAGAGAGAATCACATGAGTGCTCAGTCTCCTGCAGTGCTGTGTTGTTTTAGTGACAATGTTGGCTCCTTTGTTTCATACTCACTTGCTCATTTGCCCAGCTGCAGGTGAGTCCTAGGTTGTAACTAGGACTTCATCTATCGAAAAGCCAGAAAGTCCTTTTCGTGTGACACAGTTTCTTACAATGGTGTCTTAGTCAGGGTTTCATATTGCTGTGATAAAACTCTATAACCAAAAACAACTTGGGAAGGAAAGGGTTTTTTTTTTTTTTTTTTTTTTTCAGCTTACAGCTCTCAGGTTGCACTCTTTGACTGGCAGAAGTCATGGCAGAAACTCAAAGCAGGAACCTGGTGGCAGGAACAGGTTGAAACAGAGGCCTGAAACAGAGGCCATGGAGGATTGCTGCTTACTGGCTCAGCCTGCTTTCTCATACAACTCGGGACCATCCTCCCAGATATGGCACTGCCTTCAAAGGGAAGGGCCCTCCTACACTGACCATTTACCAAGAAAATGGCCCATGGGTTTGCCTACTGGGGGCATTTTCTCAATTCAGAGCCCTCTCCAGTTAGTCTTCCTTATGCTGAGTTGACCTAAAACCAACCAGCACACAAGGGAACTATATCTGGGAAGAAGCAGGAATGCCAGAGGGACAGGAGTTAGGAGCTGTAGAGGAGGGACACTGCTGTAGGCTGATGTCTCCTGTCACGCTGCTTCCTTCCACTGTGCTAACCCGTGTGGC
The DNA here is from genome assembly GCF_030254825.1 of Meriones unguiculatus. Lineage (NCBI taxonomy): Eukaryota > Metazoa > Chordata > Mammalia > Rodentia > Muridae > Meriones > Meriones unguiculatus. The sequence goes on from NC_083356.1 coordinate 113,066,081, forward strand.
TGCCTCACCAGCGGAAGACATGACACGTTAGGAGGAGAGAATGCAGACGCCAAGGCACCTCTCTGCAGAGCTGAAGATGCTTGCAACTGGTCCATACCTTGCTCCAGAATATCAAGTCTACCCGGGCAATTTGAAGTAGTTCATTAGTTTGGAATGTAAATTTTATGAAAATATAGGCTGCTGAGAAATAAAAGCCTCTTGATGGATTTAACAGTTGAAGAGTAAAGCGTCTGCTACAAACTTGTGTTGAAAAACAAGTTTCAACACTTTAATTTACAGCAAGTACATCTGCAATATTCAGATTTAACCACAGAATTGTGTGGGAGAAAGTGATTTCCATCATCCTCTTTATCCCCTACCCAAAGTAATTTGGGGTCAAAAGAATGAAGATGTAATTAACTGCTTGAAACAGGGCAAAAGAGGCTTATCATTCACTGACTGAAGAAAGATGAGCTAATTTTTTTCTCTTGGATATTTAGACTATCTCACAGATGTTAGAATTATAAATTAAAAGGAAGGCCCAAATAGATATTTAAACTATGATAATTAAAATGGAAATTAGCATCATGACCAATTTTCCCAGGTATGCAAGCTATAACACTGATTCAACATTTGATATTCAAAGCAAAATTTAAAGAAGAAATGAGGTCATGACAAAATATGCAGAAAAGTATTTGACTAAATAATATCCCTTTATGGTCACATTCAATAAATTAGAAAGAGTGGGCAATGACCTCACCTCGATAACATGTCCTAGAGTGGAGTGGTGGTCACTGGGTGATGAGGGGAACAGTTGGGAGATGTTGGTGACAGTGTCTAAAATCTCACCTAGATGAGAGGAATGGGTTAACAAGACAGAGCATGTAACACAGTGACTACCGTTATCACATTCTGGAAAGTGACCAAGAGGAGACATTAAATATGTTACAAGAATAATAAGTGTATGAAATAATGTATAAGATTAACCAGTCTAGCCACTGCACAATGTACTATCTCAAAAGGTCATGCTCTAGCAAATCTATGGGTTTGTTTTATTTTAAAATTTGTAAATATATTGGAAACAAGAGCATCTACAAAAAGTCTATTAAGTCACATAATCTTTATTGTGATCAACTTAAAAAAATTCCTACTAGAGAGAAGAGGAAGGATATCCCATCTTCACCACAGACTTTTAGTATTGCTGCAAGTACTAGCCAAGACAAGAAAACAAACAAAAAACCCAAGAATTATTTATATTGAGAAAGAAGAAATAAAGCTACCTTGTTTACAGTGACATGACTACGTAACATATCTGAAAGAACTGGTAAAACAAGACCGAGGCAACCCCTGAGGCTGAAGTGATACAGCCGGGTCACAGGATACAAGGTTAACAGGTGTGGCGTTCTGAGTCCACAGCTGTATGCCCCACCAGAGCCAAACAGGTGGGATTTTCCTTTGCAAGTGCAGTACTGTTAACAGGAGTACCCTCAGACTGAAACTCTTGGTAAAGATGTAACAAAATGTGTAGAAGAATCTAGAGGAGGAGAACTATAGATTTTGGTGGGAGAAGCTGGAGGGACTGAGGACTCCAGGAGAACATGGCCCACAGAATCAACTAAGCAGGACAGACCATGGGAACTCACAGAGACTGAGCTGGCAGCCATAGAGCCTGCCCATGTCTGCACTAGGACATCTGCATGTATGCTGTGATGGTTACACTGGGGTTTTTGTGAGACTTCTAACAGAGGGAATGGGTCTGTCTCAGACTCTTTCATCTGCTCTTGGGACCCCTTTCCTCCTACTGGGTCACCTTGTTGAGCCTTGATATGAAGGTTTGTACTTAGTCCTATTATATCGTTATGCTCTGTTCAGTTGACATTCCTGGGAGGCCTGATCTTTTCTAGGGAGGGAGGAATGGATTTAGGGAGAAGGGAAGGTTGAATAGGAGGAGTAACTAGAAGGAGTAAGTGACTAAGAGGAGTGGAGTAAAGGGAAACTATGGTCCAGATTATTGCAAAAAATAAATAAATTCAATTTTTTTAATAGACAAAAAGATTCTGGTGGAAGACAATTGAAGAGGTAATTCAGGTTTATGGGTAGAAAGATTTTATTTGAGTTTGTCAAAATCTTATTCAGCCCAAGGTCCTGTGCAATCCCAAACAGATTTTTTTTAGTGTATTTTAAAAATATATTTATTCAAGTTTGTATGGAGAAAGAAGAGCTCCAGAATAGATAATACAACATGAGAATAGTTAAAGTCAGAGTACTATTCCCCCTACCTCACGTCACCCCTCCCCGCTTGGGCACTTCAAAGTTTGCAGCTGTGAAAGTTCCTGGAGAGAAACACACCATGCACTGAGCTTTTTGCAGGGTATTAACTGATTAGAAGTCAACAAGGCAGAGGGGTTAGAATGATGGAAGTCCAGAGCCAGATTATACTGGGCCATTTTACGCCTCCTTTATAGACATTTATTGACCTCCTCTGTATGCGGTCTAACAAATTTGCTGCCATTAGTAAATCCTGTGGGATTTACAGACCCCTCATTCTTTACAACCAGAAGGCTAAGAAGATCATCAGCTCATCCTCTGTGCTCCTCCTACCTGATACTTCTAGCCATGTATTTCCTTTTCCTTTTTTCTTTTTTTCACAGAGAACAACCTCAGTTGTTTTATTTATTTATTTATTTATTTATTACAATTTATTCACTTTGTGTCCCCTCTGCAGCTTCCTCCCTCATAGCCTCCTAGTCCCACTCACCCTCCTTCCCCTCCTCCTATGCCCTTTCCCTAGTCCCCTGATAGGGGAGGACCTCCTCCCCTTCTATTTAACCCTAGCCTATCAGGTCTCATCAGGACTGGATATATTATCTTCCTCTTTGGCCTGGTAAGGCTGTACGCCCCTCCCCCAGGGGGGAGGGGGAAGGTGATCAAAGAGCCAGCCACTGAGTTCATGTTAGAGACAGTCCCTGTTCCCCTTACTAGGGTACCCACTTGGAGACTGAGCAGCCTATGGGCTTCCTTTGAACAGGGGTTCTGGTCCTCTCTATGCATTGTCCTTAGTTGGCATATCCATCACTGCAGGGCCCCTGGGCCCAGGTATTTTGTCTCTGTTGTTCTCCTTGTAGGGCACCTATCCCCTCCAGGTCATTCCATCTCCCTCTTATTTCATAAGGATTCTCTGCACTCTGCCCAGAGTTTGGCCACAAGTCTCAGTACCCTAGTGCATAGAGTCTTTCAGAGGCCCTCTGTGGTAGGCTCCTGTCCTGTTCCCTGTTTTCTCCATTTTCCAATGTCCATCCCATTTATCTTTCTGAGTGAGGATTAATCATCTTACCCAGGGTCCTCCTTGATTAGCTTCTCTAGTTGTACAGATCTTAGTATGTTTATCCTATATTGTATGGCTAGTATGCACTTATAAGTGAGTATGTACCATGTGTGTCTTTTTGCTTCTGGGATACCTCACTCAGGATGATCTTTTCTAGATCCCACCATTTGCCTGAAAATTTCATGATTTCCTTGTTTTTAATTGCTGAGTAGTATTCCATTGTGTAAGTGTACCACACTTTCTGTATCCATTCCTCTGTTGAGGAACATCTAGGTTGTTTCTAGATTCTGACTATTATGAATAGAGCTGCTATGAACATGGTTGAGAAAAATGTCCTTACTGAATGGTTGGGTAGCTTTTGGGCGTATTCCTAGGAGTGGTATAGCTGGATTTTGAGGAAGCACTATTCCTAATTTTCTGACAAAGTGCCAGATTTCAAAGTGGTTGTACAAGTTTACACTCCCACCAGCAATGGAGGAGGGTTCCCCTTTCTCCACATCCTCTCCAGCATGTGTTGTCACTTGACTTTTTGATCTTAGCCATTCTGATGGGTAAGGTGAAATCTCAGGGTCATTTTGATTTGCATTTCCTGAATGACTAAGGATGTTGAGCCTTTTTTCAGTGTTTCTCTGCCATTTGCTATTCCTCTGTTGAGAATTCTCTGTTTAGCTCTGTGCCCCATTTTTTAATTGGATTACTTGATTTGTGCTGTATTAGCCCTCTGTCAGATATAGAGTTGATGAAGATCCTTTCCCAGTCTGTAGGCTGTTGTTTTGTTCTGATGACAGTGTCCTTTGATTTATAGAACCTTTTCAGTTTCATGAGGTCCCATTTATTAATTGTTGATCTTAGAGGCTGTGCTGTTGGTGTTCTGTTCAGGAAGTTATCTCTTGTGCCAACGAGGTCAAGGCTCTTCCCCACTTTCTCTTCTTATAGATTTAGTGTGTCTGGTTTTATGTTAAGGTCTTTGATCTACTTGTACTTTAACTTTGTGCAGGATGATAAATATGGGTTTATTTGCATTTTTCTACATGTAGACAACCATGTAATTTGATGGGATTGCTTTTGGTAAGATGGCCATTTTTACTGTGTTAATCCTACTGATCCATGAACACAGGAAATCTTTCCATCTTCTGATATCTTCTTCAATTTCTCTCTTCAGAGACTTGAAGTTTTTTTCAAACAGGTCTTTCACTTGCTTGGTTAGAGTTACACCAAGGTACTTTATGTTATTTGTAGCTATTGGGAAGGGTGTTGTTTCCCTAATTCTTTCTCAGCCCATTTGTCTTTTGTATACAGGAAGGTTTCAGATTTTTTAGAGTTAATTTTGTATCCAGCCACTTTGCTGAAGGTGTTTATCAGCTGTAGGAGATCTCTGGTTGAATTTTTGGGGTCACTCATGTATACTGTCATATCACCTGCAAATAGTGATACTTGGACTTTTTCCTTTCTTATTTGTATCCCTTTGATCTTCTTTAGTTGTCTTATTGCTCTAGCTAGGACTTCAAGAACTATTTTGAAGAGATAAGGAGAGAGTGAGCAGCCTTGCCTTGTCCCTGATTTCAGTGGGATTGATTTAAGTTTCTCTCTGTTTAGTTTGATGTTGGCTAAAAGCTTGCTGTATATTGCTTTTACTAAGTTTAGGTATGTGTCTTATATCCCTGATCTCTCCAAAACTTTTAACATGAACGGGTGTTGAATTTTGTCAATGCTTTTTTGGCATCCAAGGAGATTATCATGTGGTTTTTTCCTTTCAGTTTGTTTATATGGTGAATTACATTGATGGATTTCCGTAAGTTGAACCATCCCTACATGTCTGGATTGAAGCCTGCTTGGTCATGGTGGATGATATTTTTAATGTGTTCTTGGATTTGGTTTGTGAGTATTTTATTGAGTGCTTTTGCATCAATCTTCATAAGCGAGATTGGTCTGAAGTTCTCTTTGTTGAGTTTTTGGTTTACGTGTCAATGTGACAGTGGCCTCATAGAATGAGTTTGATAATGTTCTTTCTGTTTCTATTTTGTGGAATAGTTTGAAGAGTATTGGTGTTAGCTCTTCTTTGATGGTCTGACAGAATTCTGCGCTGAAACTGTCTGGCCCTGGGCTTTCTTTGGATGGGAGACTTTTGATGACAGCTTCTATTTCCTTAGGGGATATAGGACTATTTAATTTATTTCACTGATCTTGATTCGGCTTTGTTAAATTGAATCTATCAAGAAAATTGTCCATTTCATTTACATTTTCAAATTTTGTTGCCTATAGGCTTTTGAAGAACTAATGATTACTTGGATTTCCTCAGTGTCTGTTGTTATGTCCCCCTTTTAATTTCTGTTTTGTTGATTTAGACAGTGTCCCTCTGCCTTTTAGATTGGCTAAGGATATGTCTGTCTTGTTGATTTTCTCAAAGAACCAGCCCTTGGTTTCATTGATTCTTTGAATTGTTCTCTGTTTCTAATGTATTGATTTCAGCCCCAAGTTTGATTATTTCCAGCTGTCTACTCATCTTGGGTGTATCTGCTCCTTTTGTTTTGTTTTGTTTTGTTTTGTTTTCTATTGCTTTCAGGTGTGCCATTAAGTTGCTTGTATGAGATGCCTCAAATTTCTTTCTTTTTTGTTTTTTTTTAATTTAAATTTATTTATCTATTATTAATTACAGTTTATTCGCTTTGTATCCCAGCTGTAACTCCCTCTGTTTTCCCCTTCCAATCCCACCTTTCCTCCTTCATCTCCTCCCATGCCCCTCCCCAAGTCCACTGATAGGAGAGGTCCTCCTGCCCTTCCCCTGACCCTGAAGGCACTTAGTACTATGAACTTTCCTTTTAGCACTGCTTTCATTGTGTCCCATAAGTTAGGATAAGTTGTGCCTTCATCTTCATTAAGCTCTAGGAAATCTTTAATTTCTCTCTTATTTTCTCCCTGACCCAGGTGTCATTGAGTAGAGGGTTGTTCAGTTTCCATATGTGTGTAGGCTTTTTGTTATTTCTGTTATTGTTGAAGTCTAGTTTTAGACCATGATGATCTGATGTGATAGAGGGGATCATTTCAGTCTTCTTGTATCTGTTGAGGCTTGCTTTGTGCCCAATTATATGGTCAGTTTTGGAGAAGGTTCCATGAGGCGCTGAGAAGGTATACTCTTTTGTGTTTGGGTGAAAGGTTCTGTAGACATCTATTAGGTCCATTTGATTTACGACTTCTATATTTTCAAAACGTCTTGATTTTTAAATTTTCTTTTTTCTTCATTATGAAGATGCACAGAATTCTTATGATGTTAAACCATGAAATTTGGGACTAATCTGAATCTGTATTCCTGAACCATGATCACTCATAGTTGGCTCTAAATTAAGTCTTATCTTCTCTGAGGCGAGGAGTGTGCTTTGGTATTGACTACAAATCTGTAATAATGAGAAAGTGTCCTCTTAGTGAAGGAAGAGACATGTAAACAAACGGAACAGACTAGAAAGCCCAGAGAAATATACATTTAGACAATTGATCTTTTGAAAAGACTTATTTTATTTAATTAATTTATTTACTTGTATTACTTATGTGTATGTGTATGCCGTGTGTGTGCTGGTTCCAGTAAGAACCAGAAGTCAGATGTCATGAGTGTGAGTACTGGGATTGAACTTGGGTCTCCTAGAATGCTGCGCAACTTGTGAGCTATCTCGCCAGCTCTTAGTCAACTGATCCAGGAGTCAGGGTTTTGGAACAACAAGAATCTTTTCAGAACATGATGTTAGAAAACCATCACAACTCTATGCAAAAACAAATAAATTAGATTCAAACGGCTACGGTTTGAATGTGTCCTCTAAAATTTACGGGCTGGAGATTAACCCCCTTGCAACAGCTAGGAGGGGCAACTCCTGACCGGAAGTACGGAGGCCACCAGAGCGCCTCTGCGTGAACATACCGCCGTTTCAAAGGGGCCCGTAGGCCGGGCGTTGCCCTTTCCATGTCTCTGTCCTTCTTCCATATGATAGCCATGTGGCAAGAGCAGACTCTCCAGACGAGGCAATTTCGTCTCAAACTCTCCTGTCTCCAGAAGGATGGGAAATAAACCCTCATCATGTTAAAAATACCTGCAAGTAAGCAGCGAGCAATCTGATCCGATACAAATGTCACATCCTTCAAAAGGATCACAGGTTAAACATAAAGGACAAATCAAAAGACAACAAAAGAGAAATTTTTTATGGCTCCGGGTTTACTAGTGACTGAACACAGCACCAAAGGCCCAGCGTATGAACAATAAGGGTTGAAAGATGAACTTCATTAAAATTTAAAAATGCTCTGCCAAAGACATCGTTCAGAAAATAAAAAGATAAGACACAGACAAGGGAACAATATATGTATGAGGCATAACTATTAAAGAACTATTATTTAAAATGCACAAAGAATGATTTAAAATAAAAACACAAAAGCAGCAGGATTGAAACTCAAATGTGAAGAGAGCAAGAGTCAGGACGGAAAGACGTCTGCTGCATGATTCGAACCCTTGACGACTGGGGAGAGAAAACCCACCAGAAGCAGTGAAATGATAGGCTACCCCCTGAGGAACCACAGTGCGCTGCAGGCGGTGTGCGGGGAAGCTGAATTTTCTGCAGTCCTACTGTGAACCTTACATCCATACACCGTGAACTCTGCTCCAAATGCTATTAGACAGGTTCTTCTAATAGCGTAGCGTGTGCATGCCTTTCTGTGTGCAGTCACGGGATCTTAACCGGTGAGATGCCTTAACCGTGATCATTTCTCATCCGGACGTTTGCTTTCCGTTCCCAGGTCAGACGTTGCCATCCTGTACAACGACCGCTCGGTGCTTGAGAATCACCACGTTAGTGCCGCCTATCGGCTTCTGCAAGAGGAGGAGATGAATATTTTGGCAAATTTACCTAAAGATGACTGGAGGTGAGTTTCAGAGGAAGCCCAGGGGAACCTGAACCTCAAGAGCAAGGTAAGCTGTGCTGTCGGTGTGAGGGAGGAAAGGAAGCCCTGGTCTTCCCCCCTCAAACTCAGCGCCCCTGACTGGACACTGCCTCTGTTGCTGCTTTTACCAACATGTAGTCTTACATAAATTCAGTATCATTCTCACTCCTATTTCTAGTGTTTTGCTATATATGGAGCTTAGCTTTAAAGAGACTAGAAAAAAAAAACCTTCATCTGCTTGAGCAAAACTTACAACTGTACTAAAATGACCCACAGTGAAGAGGAAAATACCTCATTCTCCTCCTAGGGGTATTAGGTGTAATACTAACTTTCCCTGTCTAGCCTTTGAATTCTTCTTTTTTTTCCTTTCTCAAAGTTAAGTCTTGTTATTTTAGAATGAATTTATATATTCTATTTTCTTTCTTTGTCATAATATTTTATGTTTCTCCTCATTAGCTCTCCTGGTTGGACTCTTTTGTGTCATTGTGTTAACAAATGGTACAATAATGACATAGATTGTAAGTTTTAATAATTCATTACTTTAAAACTACCAACAAAATACCTATTTACTGATAAAACACCAATAAAAGTTTACTGAACATTAAAATTTGGTTATCTTGTTAAAGACCTGTAATTTTTCTGCCTCAAATCATTTTAGTTTTTTTTATTACAAAAGTGCATTGTTTTTTATAAAAGTATTTCACACATTAACTTATTTTTCTTTTGTCTAATATTTTGCCTAGTTTATCAATATATCTTCTAGAATTTATTAAGTATTTAAATGGAAGGCATAGCATATTTATTACATCGTGTAGATTTCACAGTTTTTGTCTTAATTCTCTTATTTAACAAATATTGTGTCCAGTTGAAATTTTGATGTGAATTCTTTTAAATTTTCATTTAAAAACTGTGATTGGAAATAATTTTGTTAACTACCTCCAATTTCTTTATTTCCCTGAATACTTGGGTAAATTATTCTGAGCAGGTTGCCCAGAATTATAATAGCAGAATACTGAGTTCTTGTCTCTTTCATCTAAAATAAGGTTGAATTGGGCACCTGTAATTTTCAGTAAAAAAAAAAAAAAAAATTCTAATATGTTGCCTTAAAAATAAACCATCTTTTATGGAAAATATTTGTGTGGTTGGGGAGTAGAGTCTGAGACAAGTTTTCTCTGAGTAGCCCTGGCGGTCCTGGAATTTGCTCTGTAGATAAGGTTGGCCTTGAACTCAGAGATCTGCCTGCCTCTGCCTCTCAAGCGCTAGAATTAAAGGTGTGCGCCACCAATGCCCGGCTAAAAAAAATAATTTGATTCAAAATCATAGTTCAAGTCATTCCATGCCTTGCTTTAATTTATAATACTGCCCCCATAGTGAAAACAAAATAGAGTTGACTTGTTTACTGTCTATACAAGCCTTTGCTAGGATGACTCAGTTCTCTACTCAGACATAGGCTCTGTGATATGGCTACTGTATTTACGCTACAGCATCTTGGCTGAAAGTTTAAATAGTGCCAGTGGATATGTCTATGTTTCACAGGATCCAGTTCCCAAAAATATACATGCCCACCCCCGCTAGCATCTGGTTTCTCCGAGGTGCCTGTGAGGACTGCTGAGCACTGTGGCCCAGAGGCCAGCTTTTGGAGTAGGATTCTGGCTGACTCTTGTCTTCATGACTGAGCACATGAAATCTCCTCCAGAGGGAACTTTCTGTAACCCTCTGCAGGTCCACTGTAGCAGTTCAATGTTTAGTGACAAAGGCATCACTACATAACCCTAACACAGCCTGGGTACACACTAGTGACCCTATTTCCAACAGTTTCATTTAAACAGTGTAAAATGGGGAAAGTGCAGGAAAGACCTTGAGAATCCGTGCTCCTTTATGTCCCTTTCCGGGGCACACGTAGATTTAGGATCTTCTTAAGCCCCACTGACATCATGTCTTCCTCCTAACACACTTAATGTCATATGCAGGAGCAAGGGTAATGCTCTATTACCACAGCGTGTGCCATGCAGCTACACGGACCTTAGTTCAATCCCTAGAACCCATGTGAAAAGGCCAGGTGTGTCGGAACATGCCTGAAATCTCAGCCATGGGAGGCAAAGACAGGGAGCTCTCTGGGATTGGCTGGCTAGCCAGCCTAACCTTATTGTCAAGCTCCAGGTCTGTGAAAAACCTTGTTTTAAAAAACAATGTGGTCAGTACCTCTGAGCTTGACCTCTGACCTCCACAAAAATGTGCACATGTGTGCACGCACACCTACATGCATAAGCACACACATAACACATATTTTTTCAAATAGAAAAAAGAACAAAGCTTAACAATTATGATTAGGAAGAAATGTTGTGGCCCATGAAAGGAGTATATCTCATTTTTTAAGGAGAATGTTAAGTGGCATGCCTTTTTCAAATTAGGAGTGTCGATGATTAAAAGAATGTCCAACTTTTGTGATCACTGTTGCCTTTAAAAGGCGGTGGCTCTGTGTTCACAATCGTTAGGAAAAATAGTGTGATTGCATTTACAGAAATGCCCTTTGCTTGGCCCTCCAAGCTTAGGAAGACTCAAATGAGCTGTTCTGCTTTTGATGCCCCTTGCAGGGATCTTCGGAACTTAGTGATTGAGATGGTGTTAGCTACAGACATGTCAGGCCATTTCCAGCAGATTAAAAACATAAGGAGCAGCTTGCAGCAGCCTGAAGGGTATGTTACTCTCTTTTGTCATTCTGAAGCTCTGTGGGCTTGGGCTCAGAAAACGCTAGGTGGTTACTTTTGTTCTGTTAATTTGAGCATGTCTTTGGTTTGGCAGGATTGACAGATCCAAAACTATGTCCCTGATACTCCACGCCGCCGACATCAGCCATCCAGCCAAGAAGTGGAAGCTGCATTACCGGTGGACCATGTCCCTAATGGAGGAGTTCTTCCTGCAGGTGCCTCTCGCTCTGTTTCAAACAGCAACTGTGGATGTTGACACAACTGTCCTCAGCAGAGTCAGGGCCTCTGACCTAACTTTCCCGTTAGCCACAGCCCACAGTTAGGGCACTCGGGAGAATTTAGTAATGTTTTAGGTAAATACATTAGATAATCCAAAGTAGTATTAAATGTCTTCTAAAGAGAGCAATGTCGTAGATAAGAGGATGTGCCAGTCAGGGAAGAAAGGCATAGAACAACGGGTTAGAATTATTATGACGTTAGGAGGTAAGTCCGAGAGCAGTGAAAGCAAACAGCTTGCACAGTGAAAAAAGCAAAGGGGGGTTGGTGACACACCACCTCCAAATTTTATATCCTCCTGCTCACAGTTTACCTCCATGCATAGCTGCAGAGGAGGCTGAGGAACATGTAGCCGAGAAGACACCAGCCGAGCTAAACACGTGCAAGCCTGGAGGAGAGGGGAGCCCTGTCCTCTGCGGCAGGCGTTTATCTAGCGTTTTTTTTCTGGTGTGGTCTCCCTGTTCTGGCATCTCTGCATCTGAAGCTGGGGTACTGTAACATAACTGTGATGGTAACCACCCATAACCACCCAAGACTGGCTTCAACTCCACAAGTCAGAGGCGTGGTCTGCCAAAAGATGGGCTCCACTTCAGACTTCAGTCCCAAGTGGAGCCGTAGGACAGAAAGGTTGATGTCTGACCAGTTAGTTACAAGTTGGGATCCATTCTAAAGTTGGTGATTTGTTAGTCCATAGAGCTCAGTGCCAGTACTGTACTGACAATTGGAACTCTGTCATAAAGGATGAAATCCAGCAATGGCCAGATAAAGCAGATAAGAAAGGGACCAGGCCTGTCCCAAGCATGCGTATCTATGGTCTCTAGGTGGAGTTGAGCCATGTCAACTCCTGGATGAAGAATATGAACCTGAAATCTCCTGTGAACTTCCGTGTCCACAGTATTATGAACTTTACTACCTAGGTATGAAAAACTTTTAAACATATTAAACTGAATGATCATACAAACACAACACAGCAATCTGGTGGGTACCATTAAGTCTGTACTCAGAGGACATGTTGTAGCATCATACAATATTTCTATTTAAAAAGACCAAAAGTATAAGACCAAGGATCGGTTTCTATCTTAAGAATGTAGGTGAAATTTAAGAAAATTGAGCTAAAATAAGTTGATAGGCGCAGGTAATAAATATAAAAACAAAAATTAGTGAACATAGAGCAAACAAAAAAGCAGCCAAACTTAGTAGAGATAAAAGCTGACGTCCTTAAAAGTGCTAAAATTTACTTAAAAGTAATTTTATCACTCCCTCCTTTATTAATTACTCAAAGGAGGGAGTGATAAAATTACTTTTAAGTAAATTTTATTAATTATTATTTATTAATTACTCAATAAAGGAGGGAGTGATATACATGGGAGACGGGTTATTATTATGGAGCTTATATGTGGCAAAAGGATACAAAATAGTATGAACAGTCTATGCCAATAATATTGATAAAAGAAATAAAATTGCCTAATTCTTCAAGAAAGATAAAAATTACCAACCTAGACATAAGACAAAGCTACAATGAATATGCTCTAATTATAATATAATTCCACGTAAGAAAACCCAGGATTTGTGGTGGGAAGATGGCTCGAGAGTGAAGAGCACCGGCTGCTTTTCCAGAGGAGGATTTGGATCTGCGGTCAGTTCTCAGCACGCACATGGCCACTCACAACATCTGCAGCTCCAGTCCCAGGGGATCTGATGCCCTCTTCTTGCCTCTGTGAGCACAGAGTGTACCTGCATTACACAGACGCAGGCACAGGCAAAGCACCCATGCTCATGAAATCAATTAATTCTTAAAACATGAAAACCCAGGATTAGATAGCTCCATTTTTTAAATTTTAATTTCAATTCCCATTATTTAATTCAGTTGAGAAATATTAATTTTCTCAAGAATTTTAAGACAGAAATAATGTCAGCTTTACACAAATTTTTCATGATACAGGAAGAAGAAAATTGGCAGCATGTCGCTTATAAAACCTGACAAAGATGTTTCAAATAAAGGAAATTATAACCCACATCTGTCATGAATCTAGATGGGGAAACTCTTAAAATATTAGCAAGTCAAATCCATAACATTGTAAAAGAATAAATAGCAAGGCTTGAGCAAGCATCTCAAATATTTTTTTTTATTTTACTGGACTATATTAAAAGAATAAAAGGGGAAAAATCACATTGGCATATCAGTAGATTCACAGAATGCATTTGACAAGATTCAACATTTTAATTACACAAACTCCAGGCAGACTAATTAGTCTAGTAAAAGGTCAAAGGGTCATAGCTAATGCAATACTCCAAAGGGAAATACAGAACATATTTATGCTAAGATCAGAATATCAGCTGTTTCTATTAACGTTTTCATATGAAGCCCTAATTAGTACAAAGAAGTACAGAAAGGAAGTAATAAGTAGAGTGGAGGAAATAAAACAGACTTCATATGCAGACAAAACTGGTAAAACAACACTTGGTTTTACAGGGTTGTGGGATCAATTGTAGTTCTGTACACAAGCAAAACAATTTGAACATTAAGTTTAGCCTTCCCGGTGGCTACAACCTCCCTGCCAGAACATGCCTCTTGCAAAGGATCTCTTCCACCCCTCCCCAGAAGACGAGAAGCAGAAACACAAGAAAAAGCTCCGGTGCAGAGCCCTAGTTCCTGCTTCATCCGTGTGGAACGCCCAGGGTGCTCTCAAATCGCCTCGGCCTTTAGCCTAGCACAAGTGGCCGTCTTGTGTGTTGGCTGCTTCACTGTGCTCTGTCAGCCGACAGGAGGCAAAGCAAGGCTGACAGAAGGAGGTTCCTCCAAGAGGAAGAAGCACTGAAAGCACTTGAAGATGAGTGGGAACCCACAAACACATTTTGGATAGAAAAAAAAAAAACAAAAAAAAACAGAAAATTAAGCTTAAAGCATAATGTTACTTCTGAGAGCACAAAACAAAGTATTAAAGATTCATTTAGCTAAATACATGCAAAACCACCATAAGGAAAACTAGAAAATTTTAATAGCACACACACACACACACACACACACACACACACACACGTTTGTTCAAATAGACACAGATTGGGGATGAAAGTTTTATTATATTTACAAGTTACATCCATTACCAGGGGAAGCCAGGGCAGACACTGAAGTAGGGACAGTCATTATGAGATCGCGCTCCATGCCCTGCTCAGCTTACGTGTGGGGCTGCACCCTCTCTCGGGGCTGCACCCTCTCTCATCTGCCATTAGTCAAGAAATGGCTCCACAGTGGTGCCCACAGGCCAGCTGGCTGGAGACATCCTCTAAGCTGAGGTGTGCTCCTCCCCATGACCAAAACTTGTGTCAAGTTAACAAATGCCAGGCAGAACAATGGTTCAGAAGGTTAAGTATTACTAAGACAATTCTTTTAAAATCGGTTAGCATGTTTGGGATTATGTTATGAAAAATCTTAGCAGCCCTGTTTGTAGAAGCTGGAACTCTGATCCTGCAGTACAAATGGAAATGCATGAACCTAAAGTAACCATGGCAGTTCTGTAAGAGACTAAAGAAGCTGGAGCATGCCCTGCTCCACATTACATAGTTAGCTTTTCATAATATAGAAATTACCAGTCTGTCATTGGCATAGAATCAGAAAATGGATCAATGCAATCTGACAGTAGCTCCAGAAATAAGGCTGCACATGTGTGGTCACGTGACTTTCTTCATAGACACCAAGGCAAATAATCTGTAAAGACTTTCCGCCATGCAAATGCAACAAACACAAAATAGTGAGCCAGTAAGCAATTTTTCCTTTATTGTTATTATTTTTTAGCAAGATTTGTGTTTGTGAGTGTATGCCGTGTGTTTGTGCTCTTCAAGGCCACAGGCTGATACCCCATCATCCCATCCCCCTACTCAGATACCCTTCAACTGGAATTCTGGCTTTATTTAAATTTTTTTGTCTATTAGTTTCCTTTTGGTCTGTTTTTGTTTTTTTGTTTGTTTCTGTTTGAGACAGGGTCTCACACTGTAGTGCATTCTGGCCTAGAACTCACTTCATAGCCTAGGTTAGCTTTGAACTTAAGTCATTCTGTCTGCTTGAGCTGGCATTAAAGGCATGTGCTACCTCATCTGACTGTTAATTGGTGTGGAGCAAAATTAGAAGGTGAATATAAACATGAAATATCGTCCTCAACTCAAGCAGCTGTCTTCCTGTCTTTGGTCAGCTGCCTCAAGTTTATCCTTTTATCCAGGAGGAAAGTGGCCAGAGGAGCCCAAGGTCCTGAGAAACACAAGTCCTCATCTCCAAGGCACAGCTTGTCATATTTATCAGTGCATATAGCATCATTTCTTTGAGTGTTTAACAAGTCAACACAGGAGCTTTTGACTAGAATAAATATATCCGGAAGATGCTCCATCCTTTCAACTGTGGCTGACAAAAAAGACAGAGATACCAGCCAAATGATAACAGCAAAAATAAGACAGATTCATACCTTTGTTTCTCTTCTTGGACACATGCTAGTTGGCATAAGGAGAAGTTAACATAATTAAATTTTAAAATAACTATTTTCATTAGTTTTTTCACTATGAACACAAGGAATAAATGAATATTTTCTCTTTTCAGCGCAGTATTTTATGAAACAGAAACAACCTCAATTTAGTAAAAATTGAAATCTGTTAAGCAATATTGTCTTATAAGTCAGAGAGAAACAAATGGTTTGAAAAGTAGGTTATCAGTAATGAAAAGACAGAGGGATGAATTTTCATCACTAAGTTGTGTCTCGTCAAGCCCCCGTTTTCTTTAACATCGCTAGATGTCATATAAAGTATGATGTTTCAAAGTAAATTTTGTTTCCCGCACTATAAAAATTTCACTCAGTCAATCCACTCTCAGCCAAAGATCTGGCACCAGTGGAAATTACAGATATGGCCTCCCAAATGAAACGAACATAAAGAACTTCAGCTGGAAATGCTAAAATCTGAGCCAGTTCCAAGAGCTGAGGAAGCGCTGTGAGCTGCAGTCACACAGTGAGCCTAACGTTTGGCAGAACGCTCTTGGCGATTACATTCTCCTGCAAACACGGCCTAGTGCAGCTGTGGCAGCTGCCACAGCCGCTGAAGGTGCCATCTGTTTGGGTGAGTTTGTGAGGACGTTTGAGGGCCACTTCTAGACAGACCAAAGGAAGGGGGTTGCGTGGAGGACACTCCTACGCAAGCTGTCCAGATATGACGCCACCTCACCTCCGTGTCATAGGCCCTGTGCTTGCTGGCTAGTGCTGGCCGGCCAGCTCTCCCTCACCGTGCTCCCTCACCATGCTCCCTCGCCGTGCTCCCTCTCCTAGCCCTGGGCCTGGCAGTGGTCTGAACCTTAACTGACAGTACCCTTGAGACTCAGACCCGGGTCTCGTCTCGGCACAGAAGGTGACATAATAAGTAAGTGTGTGTTACTGATTAAAAATGGAGAAAAAGAATGTGGTGGTTTTAAGTTACTCTATCTAGACTGCACATTTTCTTAAATTCTCCAACTTGATTCTGCCAATGCATCTTTCTATCCCCAGGGAGACAAAGAAGCTGAATTAGGAATTCCATTTTCTCCACTTTGTGATCGGAATTCCACGATGGTTGCCCAGTCTCAAATAGGTAATCTTGAAGAACAGTGGCCCTGAACTGTGGGTGGGGCTTGTCAGTGTTCAGATGTGTGTGCTGTGCTGCTGAAGGCTTCCAGGCCAACCTCAGTCTTCACTCAAGATACACGCTGGCCCTAGGCTGACGTAGATAATGGTGAATGAGAGTCAAGGAAGTGTTTTCACAAAATGAGTTCAATAACGCTGCCACTGCTGCTCAGGGTCAGGTGTGTCTAAGTTCTTGACATTTTAACCAAGGAACTAAAGCAAAACCCACACAGGGTTTAAGGAATAGCAAGGCAACCTAATTTAAAGAGATGCAATAAAAAAGATTTCCCTGTAAGCACAGATCCTCAAGGACCCATGCTACAGCCTAGAGTCTCTTTATGTGCTCTAGAGGAAGCTGGGGTCAGGATCTGGTAGCAGTTCTCTGTTTGGATTGCCAGGTTAGAGCACATGGTCATTTTCCTAACATGCAAGTCCCTTCCACAACTGCTTCTGATTAAACAGCAACTGTCCTAAGATTGACCATTGTTAGGGGAGCGGAAGCTTATCCCATCACCCACAGAGGGGTAGGTGTAGCATGGCGCTGGTGGAGGCATCTGGTTGTTAGGTGAATTCTGTGGAGAGGGCTGTGTGGGCACAGAGCACACAAGGAGTGAGGTATCCAAGTGCCACTGAGAAGGGGCCTGCATAACACAAAGCAGGCAGAGTCCCAGGCCACTGGACTGTCATGTGTGCTCACCTGCCTCAAAGCACTGCCAGTCAGCATCACTTGTTATCCTTGGTTGTGATCCTAGTAAGTAAGGACTTTCTTCTTGTGTAAGGAATTGGGTCTTTTGTCATATTGCTGACTATTATTTTCTATAATTTAATCCTTTAGACAAAGCAGTTCAAGGAACATTAACCTTCCTGATGTGATTGCAAACTTTCTGTAATATGCTTGGTGCAAATTCATGCTCTTTTCCAAGTCCCTGAGACAGGAACAGATAAGCCAGCAGAAGGAGATTTGTGCGCTGATGCCGCACCCAGCCACCTTTCTTCCTACCTGTATTTTGTAGGGACCTGCAGCTCAGGTCACTGTGGAAACATATGCTTCCTAAGCTCCTGGTTCTCGTGCCTGACAGCACCCTGACAGCTAGCATCCTCCTTCCTGAGCCAGGTGATGTCGGGACCAGCATCCCTCCTCTGCAGCTGGGCTCTGGTGCACCTGTCGCAGAGCTGCAGGGCAGTGGGAAGGCTGCTGGCTCTAACCTTTCCTCTTCCCAGCCAACTTCCAACAACTGCCCAGTGAATAAAGCACAGGTGTTTACCACTGTTCAGAACCGTTTCGTGCTGTGGACTCAGGGCCTCTCCACCAAGCGGGGAGTGACTGACTCCCAGTGGCTGGTGGGTCTCATACACATTTTTTTGTTAGAAGAGGTGCTGACTCACGCCACAATCTACCTGTGCCAGGGAGTCAAAATTCTGGGTGAAGGGCTAATTTTATTTTGCACTGAAGTGCCATTAAGACATACAATTATTGAAGGCATTTGTAAAATTTTAAGCAGTGTCAAGCACCCAACACTTTAGTCACGCATGCAATGGATAATTTGCATGTATGTGTTTGTCACCTCCAGATGTTTCTTTTCTTGTTATTCAGATGTTAGCCTCCGTTCCTGGGTGGGTTCAAAGCAAGAAGCGCCCCATTGCTCGAGGCGTTACATTTCCTGAGCTAAGAACAGTTATTATGTCCTCCTTACCTCGCCATTGCACCCTCGGACAAAGCTCTGCTCTCTTCCTGTCACTCTCCATCTTGATGCGCACTTCAAAGTCATCCCTCAGTCCTGACATCTCCACGTGGTGGGATTAGGGCTGTCTCCTGGAGATGGTAGCAGCTCTCTCTCTGCTGGTTTGACAGCCCCCGCCCACACTCAGCGAACTAACACTTTACATCCAGAGAATAATAAACAGCGATTTGAAATAACAGCGGCAGCGACAAAGTGCTCTGATGCAGCAAGGGGGGAAAAGACAAAATAAAAGTAATCGTCTTCCTGTGTTCCTCAGCTAGCTGGTTTCCTTAGAGCTTGGACACCATTTCTTTCTGCTACATCACATTCAAAAACCACAAGCAGAGTTAGGCCCGTTCCAAAGGGCAGTGACCTCCTCTCGTTGAGAAGAAAAGACATTCCTGGTCGTCGGAGCTGGCTGGAAGGTTGGGACAGCACAGAGGGTGGAATATCCAATAGAAAAGGCCCCGTGCCTGAGCTGGGAAGCTTAGCGGCCTCCCTTGCTGCGTTAGCCAGTCTTGTCTCCAGTTTAGCCAGCTCTGTAGTGAGCACTTGCCTTTGCGGCCCAGGGAGTCTTCGCAATGAGTTACCACGGGTTTCAGGAAACCGGGACACTTAAATGTATCTGTTTTTCTCTGTGTTTTGCTTTTTTTCAGGTTTCATTGATTTCATAGTGGAGCCAACATTTACTCTCCTGACAGACTCGACAGAGAAAATTATTATTCCTCTTATAGAGGAAGCCTCAAGAACAGAATCTTCTAACTGTGAGGCAAGCAGGTATAGATATAATTTGTTGTTGTTGTTTTGCATATTTTTTTGTCTTTAAGATTTTAAAGACAAAAATTTAGCCAGTAACTCTACTGTCCTCAAAGGCAGGCCTGCCTGCTGCTCTACAGGCTTTCTGTTAGGTAGTATCGCCATCTAGTGGCTGTGTATTGTAACGCACTCCCTTTGCTTTGAATGAGAAGAAAAAGAACGTGGATCCGTGCGGGAGGGGAGGAGAGGAGGAAATGGGAGGAGGGGCTAGAGGCCAAACCGAAATCAGAATATACTGGATGAAAAAGAGCCCATTCAGTTACGAGAGAGAATGAGAGAGGGGAGTTGGAGAGAGAAGAGAGAGAGAATAAGTAAAGTACCTGGAGTGTGTTAAGGAGAGTCCCCGGGCCCTCGCCCTGTGGGAAACTGGATGGAGGAGGCAAGCACCAGCCACATCTAGGCCGGTGTGACTGTCCTCTTCTTCCTGTGGGTCTTGCAAAGCCGTGTCCTATGGCATCTTAACCTATTTGTTTCTTGATTTCTGTGGTTGTCGATGGCAGCTCGTCCACCATGATTGGGTTCCATGTGGCCGATTCTCTGAGGCAGTCAAGTACGAAAAGCTTAATGAGTGATGGGAGCTGTGCCCTGGGCTACTCTCTGTCAGCTGTGGACCTGAAGCGCTTCAAAAGCAACCTGGTGGACATCATTAAGCAGAACAAAGAGAGGTGGAAAGTGTTGGCTAACCAAGGTACAGTTGTTGACGCTTCCGCCCAGGTTCCCTTTAACTCCTAAGAACGTGGCCTCTGTGCCACTTGGTGTTCTTCTCTTCTAAAATGCACAGACTCTTGCTGGTATCTGAAATCTGATCATTCACAGGGAAGTTCACGTCAATGGAGCTGCGGCTGTGTGTGCTGGTGGCCACGCAGATGTCCATCATACGGGACAGTAACCTGATGGCAAACATCATGGGTTCTGTGGGATAGAATCTCTCCGCTTTGTCGGGTGCCCCCAAGCCTGCTTTAGCCCTAAGCAGGGTCACTAGCTCTTGGTGTGTCTACCTGCATGTCCGGCAGTTTAGTTAAGAATAAGAGCCTGGCTTTGGAAAGATGGCTCTCTGTGGAGAGCACTTGCTGCTCTCACCAAAGACCCAGCTTCTGTTCCCAGCACCCACAATAGGCAGCTCACCAAAGCCTGTAACTCCAAGTCCGGACGATTGCAGTACATATGTTTAAAAGGATAAGAGGTTCAGGAATTATCTTGTACCATGGGTGGAAAGCACTGTTAACACTGTTACTGACTTTAACGGTACTGCGGTTCTGTAAGGAGAGGGAGCTGGGCAGGCCTGCTTTCCAGTTTCCAGGAAGGACTGAATGCTAAACAGGAGCAGGAGTGCTTTTAAGCAGGGACGCTGGGAAACCTTCACTAAGACAGCGATGGTGGAGACAAATAAGAGCAGAGATAAGAAAGAGGACCCAGGAGTGAGCTGGCATGGAAAGTCCTATCTCTTCAGACAAGACACATGGAGTAGCCACTGTACTGACTAGGAGGCGGGGCGTGCCTTTCCCACAAGAAACAAAGAAGCCTGTAAATCGGGACAAGATGGGCAGGTGAGAATCCCGCAGGCACCCCGGGGGCACATGTTGTGCAGGAAAGCCAAACCTTCTAACCCTTCCCACACAGCTCTACCAACTAGGGACCAATCATATGAACCTAGGAGGGCCGTTCTCAGTTCAGACCACCACAGATGCCATTTCTTGTATCATGTAGTGACGTGGACTCTTTGAAAACAGTAAGAGTGCGGGTGAATTTTGTATTCTGCTACCTTGCTGGATGTGTTTTTTAGAGGTAGGAGGTTTTGGTGGAGTTTTAAGATCTTTAATATGTAAAATCATATAGACTTTTTGATTGTACCCCCTTTTCTGATCGTACCTCCTTTATCTTGTGTCTAATGGCTCTAGCTAAGATTATATTTAAAAGGATTAGAGACAGTGGAGATCCTTGTCTTATTTCTGACTTTACTGGAATATTTCAAGCTTTTCTTCATTTAGCATGATGTTGGTTGGCATCTTATGGTATATTGCCTGTATTATCCCAAGACATATTCCCTGTGCCCCTAGAACACCCAGGATTTCCACAGTGAAAGGTTATTGGATACACTGCAAGTCCTTTCTTCCTGCAGGGTGATGATCATGTGGGTTTTGCCTTGTAGTCTATTAACATGGCAGATGATATTCAATGATTTATGCATATTGAAATATCCATACATCTCTGAGAGGAACTCATCTTGACTGTGATAAAGGGTATTTTTGGTGTGTTTTTGAATTTGGTTTTAATGTATTTTATTGAGATTTTTTTTTTTGCATCCTTGTTCATTGAGAATATTGATCTATACTTTTTATGTGTGTTTTTGTCTGGGTCAGGTATCAGTGCACTGCTGGTTTCATAAAGAGAAGTTAGAAGCACTTCTTTTTTTCCTGTAGCGGATAGTTTGGGGATCAAAGGTTTTGGTCTTCTTCAGCAGAGCCCCACACAAATGGACCGGCATCACTCAGTGTAACGTGTGCCTCTATTTGCTAAGCGGCCTTTCAAAACCTACCGGCTGATATCAAAAGGAAAGTTAAATGCATGGGACATTCCCTAAAGTTTTTTCCATATCTGAATTTGCTGTGTTTTCTGACACTTCAAGGATATTTATTTACCCTAAGTTTATATTATGAATATTAATAATAGCTGCAAGACTTTATAGTAGTTTCTGTGGCCTGAGAAAACTGTTGGATTAGAATGTACAGAACAGACAAGGTGGTAATGAGGAAGAGAGAGATGCGTTGGTGCTGCAGTGCTGGCCAGAGATGAGGGAAGCCATATCACAGTGACTAGACCCTTTACAAGTACATTGGAAGGTTTGTTCACTTAGTACCTTAGAGAAATCACACACACACACACACACACACACACACACACACGTATATGTGTATGTGTGTATGAATGTATACACATGTATGTTTATGTTTGAGTGTGTATACACACACATGTGCTCTCATTTCTGCTCTCTTTAAGAAACCTTTAGACTTACACTCATTCTCTGTTTTTTCCCTCCCCACTCTCTTAACATTCTTTATTGATCAGAACAATCTAGTTATGGCCTCAATTTTAATTCCTCTAACAAAACAAAACTCTACTTCTAACAAGGCCTTGCTACCATTCAGCAATGATTTATGGGTGGGTTAGAGTAGGGTTTGGCCAGTTATTGAAATGCTTTCAGTGGCTTGACCCATGTCATGACCTCGAGAGCTGGTGCCTTCTCAAACCCACAGCTGCAGCCAGCCCATCCTTTTGGCGGATACTTAATATCCAAACTGTTCACTAACTCAACCCAAGACTTTTATGGAGACACCCATTCCCCTTCATCTCCAGGAAACAGACTCCAATACCACAGAGCACCTCGGAGCACACCTAGCTCCTGATCTTTTACATACTACAGTTCATGCTAGGGGTCCATATTTGTCAGGCAAACTCTAAATTACTGTTTCTGTTTATGTGTGTCTGACTGCATGTTCGCCTGTGCACTGCATGTCTGCCGGGGAGTTCTGGAGGCCAGAGAGGGCCTCAGATCCTCTGGAATTGGAATTACAGACAATTATCAGCCACCATGTGGGTGCAAGAAATTGAACCCAGATCATTTAAAAGAGTGACCAGTGCCTGTAAAAACAGAGCCATCACTCTATCCCCTCATTATACATTTTAATATGTAAGTTAGGCAAAACAAATAATTGAAAACATTATGATAACCACATGCTAAAACAGAGCTCTGGAACAACACAGTTTAATGAAAAATAAATAAATAAATAAATAAATAAATAAATAAATACTTTCCCAAAAAGTATCTTACTGAAAGTCTTGTGGAAACCCATATAGCAGCAACAGTTCCCATAAGCTTTGGATTGCTTTGAGGAAGTTAGGCTTGTTTGTTTAGGTTGTTTGTGCTATTAAGTAGGATTATCGGGAAAAGGCATTTTCGGATAATAAATAACATGTTCTTACTCATCTCATTTTTAAGGTGAGTCTCACACCGAGTATTACCTCTTTATATAATTTTATATCTAAGTACATGCATAGTGACACGTATACAAGACTAATTCCTTCATGAAAACCTTTCATTCGGAGAGTATCGACTTGAACCAAAGTTGATTAAAATTATTTTTTTCCAAATCATCTAGAGACCAGCACTGACAAATATGAGAGTCATGAACAATCCTGATACCAAAAGCGAAATATGTTGAAAATTAAGAAAATACTGATTGTATTGGTTTTTATAAGTTTATGCAGTAGTTTATACAAACATGACTAATCTATAAAACTAATCTTAGGTTGTTTTTTTTTCCCATAATTTCTTCACACTTTCTCTAGGTCGCTAAAAAACGAGAACCCTTCTTCAGAACACAAACTAGGCCTACAGGAGCAGCTTAAGTTTTATCTTGGTAACTACCTTTAGGTAAATAGAGCTCCTGTGTGCCGACAGCTCTGATTTGGTCAAAAGGTTTGGCAATTTCAATCGTCTTTCCGGATATCGGCCGGGGCCTGAGTGAGAAAGGGAATCCATTTTTTTGCAGATTGCTAAGTTGACCTCAGAAACCCCAGACCCCCTGACACCGCAGTTGCAGATTTCCTGGCTGAGCCTGGCTGGAGCGGCAGGTCTGCCGATGGCTGCTGCACTGTCATCTTAGTTCCCATGTTGGTGCAGGTAGTGTTTGTGGCCCCTCTCCTTGATGAGACGACACAGTGAGTGCCCACTACGTGTTCTTTGAGCAACTTAGCAGTAATTTTGTCGCGTCTTCTGTAAGGCTACCGAGATAATCTCCACTCCAAACGTGCGTTTTCTGAAATCTCTGAAAGGAAAACATGAATTTTAGAAATTTATCTTTTATGTAAATTCTAACCTTTTTTTTCTCTCTCTGAAAAATGCGTTAGTGATTTCTACCATTGAAATGATTCATAAAGTCACAAGATAAAAATTCAAGGGAAAAACAAATATATCTGTAGTTTCTTTCCAAATGAAGCTGAGTTCATAAATCTTCAAAGGGAGATGGAGAAACCCATCAATGATCTAATAATGCAACTTTATCACAGTGTCATTCCTTTGTTGTTGTTGTTTGAGACAGGATCTTTCTGTGCAGTACTGGCTGTCCTAGAACTGTCTGTAGACCAGGCTGACCTCGAACTCACAGATACCCTCTTATCTCTGCCTCCCCAGTGCTGGCATTCACCACCACCTCCCTGCTCACAAACTTAACTCAGATAGGCATAGTGGCTCATGCCTATAATGCCAGCACTTGAAGCACAGAAAGGCAGAACTCTTTGAGTCCAACCTGCTCTACAAAGCACATTCCAGGAAAACCAGGACCGTGCAGTGTGACCCTGCCTCCGAAACAGAAATCGCCTAGGCTAGGCTGAACCGTGAACACTGCAGGCCTGTCTTTCCAGCGACTCTGGAGCTGAGGCAAGAGAGCCCAGCTTGGCCCCCAAAACACAGGCAAGGTTAGCCTGAAGAAACCAGCACAACTCTGTCAGCACACAGTCAGCAGTGGAACGCTTGGCTAGCAACCTCTCAGTTCAGGGCCCTGTGTGATAACAAAGTCAAAATGATGGGCTGGGCCCTTTCTGAAGCTGGAAACTGGTGAGATGCGCTTTTCGGGGTTGGGGAAAAGGAGCACGCATTGTGTATTGATGTCTAGAATATTCTGTGAAGGTAATGAGACATACAGGCCACAGGTCACCGAGTGAGGTCGGCTTACCACTCTGGAGGCAGGATTTCCTCAGGAGGACCTTGTGTCCCGCATTACCCTCTGTGTTTGGGTAAGTTGATGTGAAACACAGGGTTGAAAAACTCAGACACACAAGGGAGGAACAGAAGCTTCGTTAAATGAAGGCCATTAAGACTAAGACAATAACTTCGGTGTTGGTTTGATGGAGAGACAGCGCAACCAACATCCACAATTTATTTTAAATCATTTAACTTCCACCATGAGAACAATCCTGTTACATGAATCTGCAGAGGCCAGAACTTCCATCACTGTGAATCTACAAGTTACTTCATAGCTAATTGGTCCAAGTGCTTTTATTTTAAAACAGGAGTTCACAAATGTGTTGCACAACTTGCATGAATATGCAAGGAAAACAGTTTCTTCCACCACTTCTTTCAAAACCTATAGTTGGATGAGAGTCTGTACACATCCTGTCACACAACTCCTCCCTGTAGCCAGCAAAGTTAGGTAAGAATATATGCAAAGGAGATAAGCAAATGGCATGGGAGAGATGGTATGAAAAAACAAGTCCCGTCCCTGTTCCAGGAGGTAGGGTAGCGGGGTGTGTAGGGCTGACCTCTCTCATGTGTCTGGGTGCCGACCCTGTAAGCCTTCTAACATGTGATGACCTCAAACAAAGTTCATGTAAGCAACTGCTTTAAAACAACAACCTTGGGAGAGTCTGTAGTTTCAGCTCATTTCCATGCGTGAGTCTGTCGAGCAGTGTTTATGGAAGAGCATGAGGCGCATCTAGTAGCTGCTAGGTTTCAGCTCATGCTTCCTACCAGGATTTGCTATTTTTTTTTCCAACGTCTGATACGCATTTGTTGAAAACTGTGTATCCCAGCTGGGCACAGTGATGCACCCCTGTAATCCCAGCACTCAGGGAGTCAGAGGCATCTGGATCTCCTGGAGTTTGAGACCAGCCTGGTCTACAAAATGAGTCCAGGATAGCCGTGGCAACCTGTCTCAAAACAAAAAAAAAAAAAAACAAAACAAAAAAGAAGAAAATTGTGTATCCCAGCCTAATAATGAGTATAAGTAAATTTAGCTCTTACAAGATAATGAAAGAAGAGGGAGAGGAAGGAGGAAAAAAAAGACCTTGATAATTGGGAAAAACAGATATGCATAGAATTTCCCGAGTCTCCTCCCAGGTTGGGCACACACAGTGTTGTATCCATTTACTTGCTGACCATTAGCACTGAAAGGTGGGCTGTCTGCAATCTCCAGGTTAGAGACGAGGCGAGGCGAGGCGAGGCGAGGGGAGGCGTTGCGTTACTCTTGCTGTGGCTCATCCTGCAAGGAGAGCACTGTGAAAAGTCTCTGAGATCAGCTGTAGGTGATCCTGTCTGGATAGAGGGCTGAGTAGTTTGTCAGAACCAATGACAGCAGAGAACTACAGGTGTATGGGTTTTAACATTAATGGCCTACTTCTCCTGGAGGTCCAAGTCCTGTGATTTCTTTCTTTCTTTCTTTCTTTTTTTTTTTTGGTCTGTATGTTTCATACTTTTTTTTTAAATTTATTTATTCACCCTACATCCTTTTTGTAGCTCCATCCCTCCTTCCCTCACAGTCCCATCTACTCTCTCTCACTCTCCTTCCCTCCCCCTCCCTTTCCCATCCAGCCCAGACCCTCTACAAAATTATAGCAGATGTCCTGTGACTTCTTTTCCACACATTAGTTATCTCTTTACTTTGAGAGTCTCATTGGCATAGGACGTGTGTGGGTCTTTTTTGTTTGTTTTGTTGGGGGTTGTTTGTTTGTTTTTTGAGTTCTTGTTAGCTAATCTTTTCTACAGTATTTATAGCCAGGGGCATTAATGAAAAGAAAATTCTGGGCTTTTTGTTTTTTGTTTCGTTTGTAACAGAATGCTGCTCAAATTTGCTGTCAAACAGCTCCATCACGCTTAGAGAACTGAGTTTGAAATCTTTTTAGATTTTCTTAGCATGGGAATAAAAAATATCACACTTATTTCATACTCTCATCTTGAAACTTAATTATGTTTTTCCAGACCACTAAGAATTTTCTTGCTCTTTCAAATTAGTGTAAACTTGCATCCTTGGGCCAGGGAATCAGCCTGTGTGAACCACATCTTCAGGTTCCTGAAGCAGCAGGTAGCTCTGGAGTGGAAGGCCCAGATCCGCCCCATACAAATAAGACTGGGTATAAAAGGAAACTGATGATCAAGTGTAAAGATGTGTACTTTGCTCAGCACAGACTTAGATGATGTGGAGTGGCTTATTCTGTTCACGTTAGTTAAAGCTGGTTGTTAATTCAGTGGCAGTTATTTCTTAACCCACTCTTTTATAAATAAAAGACACAGACACTTGTTAGATTTTTAGTAAGCCTAAATGAACAGGGGCTAGGCAGATATTAAACCCTCTAAGCTATCCTGTCTATTTCTCACCCCAAGACCCCATGAATACTTGCGCTTGTTCCATTCGGGGCCGTCCCTGCTTCATAAGGCCAGTCCTCAGGACAGGCTGCACTCGGCCACGTGTTCCTGGCTCAGGAGAACCCATGGCAGCCTGGCCCTTCCGCCTTCCCCTCTCTTCCTAGTGGTCCTTCTGTCACCCACCAGCCCAGGAACCTTGGCTCTGCCCACCTCTCTTCTTCCCAGCCCGGATGTAGGCAACTTTAGCCAGAGGTAATTTGAGAGACAAGGCTTACACCTTGTCATTTTGGATATGTGAGAATTTGCTTGTAAGGATCTTGTGGATGGGAAAGGGCGAGCAATCAACATTTGAATACATCGTAGCTCCGGATCAACCCGGACACTTGCGTACAATGAATATTCTCTGTGATTCTGTCCTTGTTGCTGCTGTGATTACTAATGCTAACATGTCATTCTTAGACTTCTGTGTAAGACCTTTGTGCCTCTTACAAAGGTGACTTAACTGACACATTTGTGTTAAAGTATAAGTAGATTTCGTTAAGAGCTTAGGCTAGAAAGGCTGCCGTGTGTTAAGTCCTCTTACACACCCCTGAATTTAAAATTTAACTGTGTCATTCTTATGCCCACCTAGGCACTGCATGAATACAGGAATCCAGGGCTGGTCAGCTGACCCAGTGGGTAAAGGCACATCCTGATGACTGGAGTGTGATCCCCAGAACCCACGTAGTGGGGGGAAAGACTGACTCCTGAAAGTTGTCTGTGACCTCTCTCAGCCCCTGCAAAATACATAGAGCAAAAATGAATTAATTTTTGATTATTAATAATAATTATCCTTTATAATAGAAATAGAATATATATGTACAAACTTTAAAATGTATGAACCCAGAACTACGAAAATTAAGTGCCATAGGCTGTCTATAGAAAGGTTACAGATGTGAACTGATCATTGGATTTTACATTCTGACATTGTTTAAGTACAGCAATTTGGGAAATGGTTCTTATGGTAGTGACATTGTGTTGTTATGAAGTGCCTCACTAAAATCAAATCCATCATATATATGATATATATTATCATATATATATTGATATATATAAATATAAATCAGCATATATAAATCAGCATATATTACTTTTAAAATGAAAAAAGTGGCAGCATATAGGCATTAGGAAATTATGTTTGCCTGGTTCTCCTGTGTCTCAATCAAGGATGTGATTCTTATGTCTCTGCTTTATTTCCAGCTCTTCTCCATGGATAGGAGAACAAGGTTCCGTGGCTCCTGTTTGGAATTACATGTGGTTTTCCTTTTCAGGACTGTCTGCTGCAAAACCAAGTTTAGTTATGTCACCAGTCTCCATTCAGGCACAGATGCAGATTACTACACTGTTATCATTGGGGATTGTTGTTATTGTTGTTGTTAAAAGCAACAGAAGGTTTCTGTTTATTTACCAAACTGAAGTTTAAATAGAAAATTCCGTTCGAGTACTTTCAGCACAGCCAAAATGTTTTATGAAGTGCACATTATTATTTTCAAGTGTCAATTCTTGAAACAGGATTGGATGAATGTACAGAAAACTAGTAACACAAGCTACTGTTTTACCTATAAAAGGTAAAGAAAGAATAAAAAAATAGCACGTCATTCGAGTTCAATTTTTATCCTAACATTTTATTCTGATAAAAGTCACACACTCATCCCAACATGTGTTGCCTGCACATTCTTGGGTCCTCGCCCATCCTTCTCTGGACCGGGTTTGACCTTCTGAGGATCACACCCCTAAAGAAAACTGGCACGTCTTTTTCAACTGCTGTCAAATGCCAAAAACACACAGGCTAAGGGTGGGACTTTGTGTCAACCTCTTTTCTCCTCATGCCAGGATATTTTTCTTGCTTGAGCTCATAAAAGATTTTTTTTTCACATTGACACAATTTTTGTGAGTTCATATATACAGCTACTGTGGGTTGTAAACTAGTGAAGCCATTATAGAAATCAGCATGGAGGCTCTTCAAAACACAACAGCTGGGCCTATTCTGAAAGGACTCTATACTCTGTTACTGAGATGCTTGCTCTCGCATGTCCCTTGCTGCTCTGTTCAAACGCCCAGGTAGTGGGAATAGTGTAGACGTCCCTCTAGTGACGGCTGGATCCTGAACGTGTGATACACTTACGCGAAGAGGTATTACGCCAATGATGAACTTGCAGGCAACTGGGCGGAACTGTAAACAATCATGTGAGTGAGGTAAACCAGACCCGTCGCGACAGACCTCACGTGCTTTTCCTTACATGTGGACGCCAGAACTTGAGATACCCATAGAGGTTAGGGAGCAAATAAGAGGCCATGGGGTGCGTGATCTTCCCCAGGAGGGGACGTAGAGCACCGTGATAGAAAGGAAGAAAGAGGAATAATGGAGCAGTAAGAATCAAGTGCAGGGGCCAGTAAAGGAGGGCGTGGAGCAGGGACAGCTAACACTAGGACCTTTCTGAGAGAGCCATCGAAAACCCCACAAGAAAGGATTACCTCTTCTTGAGTTGTTCCTCAGTGGGATCTCATAGACCCTCAGATATTACAGGCCTCTGGTTACTCTCCATAGCTCAGTGGTTGGAGCGTTTAGAATGTATTGACCAGAAACTCAAGTAACACTTTGTGAAATGAGGTATTTGTGTTATTCTGGTTTCTTGTCTCTGTGACAAAATGTCAGAGAAAATAATTTCAAAGAAGAATTTGTTTTGGCTCAGTTTCAGATGTACAGCCCATGGCTGGCTAGCTCCTTAAAGAGTCAGGACAAATTTTACCATTAGTTCCTATAAAAATTAAGAAGAAGCTTACATGCTTCCAATATTCAATGGCATGGAGTAAATATTGCCATTCCAAAATAATGTTGAATTAGGGACAAGACGGGGGGCTAGGACCACAGCAAGGCCAAAATCTAACAGAAAAAAAAAAAATCAAAATTCTTTAGCTCTCTATACGGTATCTGAGGCATACATTTAAATGCGCAAGGCCCTCTTCTTGTACTGTTGGTAATATGGCCTCTCTTTAGGACTGGCTCTACTAACTTCCCTGGCCTAAAAGTTCCTCAGCATATGTCCCCTGTCCCCGACACCCCTAACGTCCAACAATCTTTAAAGCATGCTCATTCTCACACCTTCAGACGTTATGCATCGAGGACGGACTCACAAGGACTTCAATCATGCCACACACGGCATGCACTTGCCATACCTCGTGATCCCTAATCCTCTTCTTTATTCTTCATGCCTGCAAAGCTAGCTTCATATGGACAATGACGAGATTTGCTGTGAGCTCAGGCACGAAAGAGGACCCCATAGACCACATCTGCAGAAGTTTCTGAGTACCTGAGTGATAAGGACAGGGACACATATCCTTGGGCTACTCTGTGTGAGGAGAGCACTCCACCATGGTCAGTTAGTCTTTTAATTAAGTTCATGCCTTTAAACCTTTGACCTTGCTCAAGATATAACTTCTGTATCTTTGACTCCGTAGGAAATATTTGGTAGTGGTGAGTTATGGGTTATTCTTATTCTTCCTCTTCCTCCATCTCTTTTTCATTCTTTCTTTCCGTACTGAGGATTGGACCTAGGGCCTTAGATACATTAGTTCCACACTCTGCCGCTCAGTGACATATCAAGCTCTTCGGCTTCTTTCTAGTTTCACTATCTCTTTAACAACCACATCTTTCTTGATCCCAACTTTAAAAACATTCATTTTCTGGGGAAATTTCAAGTTTTCTAACCCTTCACATTTTCCTTTTGTTCCCAATTTTCATTGTAAAATGGTGAAAAGCACCTAGCAGTATTTAAACTACAGGCTAAATGCATTGAAATTTCTTGTGTTTCTTTAGAGTTAATTTCCTGCAAAGTATTTGGGCATGGGCTGAATGCAGACAGGTTCTTCCCAGTGTACCCCGAGTAAGCAGTCTTTGGCACAGCTCACCAAAGAACATTCATTTCTGTCTGAAAGCTCCTCATGAGTAGTTCCTACATTCTTTATTCCAGTCAGTGTCCTCCCACTGGAATCTCTCACGACGGTGCTCTCTGCCTGTAACACTGTACCTCTTTTTCACTTCATAGTTCTGCAGAGTTCCAGACTCGCCCTTACAAACCAGTGCTAAGTACTTCAGACTGTCAATGGTAGGAAGAGTTAAAGCCCTGCGTCCCCTTCTCAGATGCCAGTCATTTTGTTTGTTTGTTTGTCAGTCAGTGTTTCACTTCCATATTTAAAAAGAAAAAGAAAAAAGTTATTGACTCATTATTTTGGCAATTTTAGTCCAAGGTTAGTTGAATCATTGCTTTGGGCTGAGTTAATTCAAAATATGGAATATATAGCAGCGTGACCACTTCATGCCTAGTAAGAGCAAAGACAAGAAGCTGGAAAAATACATGACCGCAGTGCACAGCCCAGTGATCTGCTTTCTCCAGACGTCCCTCTTACTATGTTCCAATAATGATATCATACTGTGAATACACCAAGAAGTGACCATGTTAACTAAACTGGGTTCCAGGAAATCTACATATTTCACCAATAGTACCAGACATGAATTCATTTCTGTGGAGTGGGCCTTAACCACAATCATAGAATGATTGGTTCCCACGATAATAAAATGCCACTATTGCTTCAGTTAGGACATCTTGCCTGGTCATTAATGTAGCACAAAGGGTCTACAGACAAGTAAGATTATTGATGATTACCTTTCACCATCAGCCTGTGCAGACTCTTTTAATACTATGCACTCTGTCCATGAAAGAAAGAGCTACCATCTGAGTTAAAGGTTGCTTTCCCACCCTACAAGACTGGGTACCATTTTCATCAATAAGATCTTACAATATAGTTCTGGTGGAAAACTAACCGCAGTGACAATCACCTGAATTGTTTAAGAACTTCTCCAACCAAAACCTCAAGGTATAATGCCAACGCTTGCATTGGAATGTTCATTTAACAACCTATGGCTTCCGAAAACAGCTGTATCCACCCATGCAGAATAATTTTACAGAGAAGATATTTTAACCTAGAGTTATATGTGTGAATCTTATGGAAGATTATTTTTCCTAGCTTTTAATCAAACTATCACACATATCATTTGTAGGCTACATTGCATGTAAATGTTAGTAGCATTTTTTCATAACCAGGAATTATTGATATTTTCATAATATATTTCATGGAATACACTGAAGTTTAATCTGAGGCCATTGTTACTTCAAAATCTTTTATAGAATTGACATGTAGTTAGTCCTTGTCATTCACAGAATTACCAAAGATGAACAGGTAGTACCACTGTGTGTCAGAGATCCCCTTACTATCCTAATATTACATTGCAGTGTAAGTGGAATTCTTTCTGATTGAACGTATTTTGTTTACAAGTTTTATTTTGAAAAGAAGAACATACATTTGATCAGACTAAAGGGAGGGCCTAGATTGTATTAGAAAAGTTGGAAAGTTTGGATTCCATGGATGGTTTCCAAGATCCATTACATCCAATTCTGAAAGGATGATGTCAAGATTATGAGCCTGAAGTGACTTACGCATGACATTCCCAAATTAATTCCAAAGGCGTCTACATCTAAAGAGGAATGTAAAATAGTGTGATTTTGATAGGCGAGATCTTTAGTTTTTATGAATAACCCAGCGTCTCTGAACTCACTTGGCAAGACTGTATGTGTGTACTTGAAAATACCAGACCTCACAGTTTGAAACAAGGATTACTCTTGCTTCTGCAGAACTGCACACTTAGTCAAAATACCTACTGCTTTTCTAATTGTACTTACAGAATTACTCTAAGATGTCATTCGTATATCATTTTGAGATTTATTTTTCAATTATTTCTATTTTATTATTTAATTCTTCTATTTTTTCCTGACTGATAATATGTCACTAGAAATAAAATTATTGGATTAAGTACATTTTAGTGTCCTTTACCCATTGTAAAAAGTTCTCTCCAAATGAGATAAATGTTTATGTTACTTTCTTTTAGGTCAGTCCATTTTTATCTCTGTCATTTGTTCTTTTCTAGTAAAGTGTGTTTTGTTAGTTTCTAATCTGGTCTTAAATAACAGGATATGAAATTTAAACCAAGGCTCAAAGATGATAAATGTCAAAGAAAAAACCAAACTGTGATGATCAGTGTTGAAGAAGATTCATAACCTATTATATGCTTTTTAGTTTGAGTTCAAATAAATGAAATATTAGTTGCTGGAAATAGAAAAGTGTTTATAAAGAAAATTCCGGTAAAGAGTCCCTAGAGTGGAGATGTAGAATTGCCTCTTTCTCCCCCAAATCAGTGGAAGAGAATTTCCCTGAGAAGAGAGAGCTTGTAGCTTAGAACACATTGGGAATGGAATATAATCCTACCTGAGAGAGTTATGTGAGCCAATGTGGAGAAGACTTGAAGGCTCGAGCTCCCCCCCCCGCCAAGAGCATTATGGGAACAAATGCCGCAGCAGGGTTGCATGGGAGCGTATTTGAATGGAACAAGAGCTGGAATGTAGCGGCAAGTTTCTGGGAGGAGGAAAGGCAGCCCGATGTCCTTGTCCTGTCAGCAGGCTGGGGCGAGCCTCTAGGCGTGGTCCCCCTCACGCACAAGAGTCAGCCTCCATACCTGCCTGGTCTAGCGAGTGGAAACCGGGTGGTGCTGGTCCAGGAGGCACTTGGATCTCCCTTTGTGTTTATTTGAAACTTTATTATTCAGTTTTTGATCAGTTCTCTTCATTGTCTTAGGCAGCATCGGAACATTTTCCGCACTAATGCTTTCCTTATCTTCAGGGTTTATATAAACCTGGGGTTTATATAAAGCTCTAAGACTATAAACGATATTAATGTGTTTTGGCATATTACTTAATCTGAAACATTACTTTTCTCTCATATTCATTCTAATTTGTTTTACATTCATAGCAGTTAATCAGTACATGATTAAAGACACTGGTCACTAGGGGATTTGTTTAAACTTAGTTTCAGTAAAAGAAATAGTCAGGAGAACCCTGCTGTCCCGTGTGAGTCAATAGACGCCTTCTCATACGTTCGTTTCTGTGTTTGCAGACTAAGCTGCAAGGTCAGAGGTTAAGCAGTCAGGACAAGATGTGTTGTTGTGATCTGTAATCCCCCAGGCTGCAAAGAAAAATGCTCCATCTTTGGAGAGATGTTTTACAGAACCACGATAAAATACAGCCTTCAACATTTTACACATTGCTGTCTCCTAGGAATATTAATTCTTTCCCAAAGGCCAATTTTGTCTTACCTGCTTTCTATTTGATGTTTTTTAGGTGAACTTGATCTTCATGAGAGTTCAGAAGACTTAGGAAGTACTGAAGAAAAGTGTGCTGACTCACACCCATAGATCTGAACAGACTTTAAGAGTTCAGTTGTTTTAAACATAAGAGGTAATTTTGCCTTCGAGACAAGAACCTAATTCCTAAACTGAATTGTTTATGTAACACCTTTAGAGACAAGGACTTCATTTAAATATTCTGCTATTTTTTTAAATATGCTTTTTTTGTCAACTAAACTTTATTTACTAAGATTACAATTTTAATGCTTTAAGCACAATAAACCATATTTTATAGGGTTTATTGAAAAGATTCCAGAAGAAATCCTTACAGTGGGAGAAGAGGGAGAATTGCATTTTCTAAGATGTATGGGAACTATTAATAACATAAGTATCATGTTTGCTAGAGATCTGTGGACAATAATGGTACTTGTTTTTAGAAATGTCCCCTAGGAATTTCTTTCTGTCTGCCAGACTGATAACCCTAGAAGTGAAGCTCTAGAAATATGAAGGCTTAATGGGGGTGATCTATTAATATTAATGTCCATTCGAACAAAACTGCTGCCTTGGAAAGGCATGGGGTGAACAGTCAGTTAGAAAGGAGGGTGCATATAGCACAGATGTCTTGAATTTTACAAAATGCATGTGAAGCAAACCCCGAGTGTTATAAGGAATATTACCTTGGTTGAGGAGCCGGGGCAAAGGAAGACGCTGGAGGCGCCATTCCACGCCCTTGAGCTGTTGTCATCGCTCTTTCAGATGCCAGTATGAGAGCGCTAAATGTGATTTGGCTTTTATGGTGATTCTTCGGTATGTGGGAAAGACTCTCACGTGTGGACATCTTATATATGCTATGTCTAGTATCCCATGTTGCCTATGATTCCTTTTGAAGTTTGGAAGTAAATCACGTCATCATGTGGTGCGTCAGCATCCCACGCCCATCTTTATGTTTAACATCAGTAGATTCAGTCGTAACGACTGTCCACACTTTCCATACAGATGGTGCATTTATTACCTCGAGAGATCCTGGGCATTTCAGGTGGCTATGAACTGCTGTTCCTAACGGTAAAACTCTTATTTCCAGGAAAGCAACCCAGGCTTTCCTATATATCACCACAAAAGAAGCGGAAAACTCCGTGGCCCAGCAATTTCCAAACATTTCTCGTATAGACCTACAATATTTATGAACATTTCTCTCAAAACGTATGTAGGAAATACAAGTCACCAGTGTGGTTCCTGAAGTGACTTTTCGGCGTATGAAAACGTATCTACTGGAACTGAGAACTGTGCAAACGCAGACATCCAAACCAGAGCTAGGAAGGAATTGTAATTTAGCCAAACCACTGCAATTCACAATGGCAAATCTCTCATTTCCGGGAGAGTGTGTAAATCCTATGTGAAACTGCCAGGTAGCCAGCACCTATGTAGACTAGGTAGTATTCTCTATTTTTTCTTATTTGTAGTTGCCCAAACCTGTGTTTATCAAATGTGGCCTGTTTTGAAGCCTGTAGTCTTCAAGGGATGGTTAAAGTGAACAAAACGCTGAGGGTGTGGCCTCCCACACTTGGCATATTGGCGGCCAGGTGAAAAGCCACTCAGCAGTTTTCAAGAACACAATGCATTATTATCTACTATAGCTTGTAAATATATATTTTGAGTTTATTATTGTGATATAACTGAAACGTTGTAGCTTCTAAACAACATCTACCCAAACTTACCTTCTCATCCCTTCCCTGATCTAATTTTCATTTGATTTTTATTTCAGGAAAATGAAAGCAGCATGAAAAACATGCAAAGTCCTTGACTTTCTAAAAAATTATAGTTGGCACAGGCCATTTTAGTGGACTCGTCTGTAAGGAATAAGAGCATAAAATTCAATCTAATAACTGGGCAAAGATACCGGAGAGCTGTCATTAGAATTCTGTCCACTGTTTTGTTGTTGTTTTCCCTCCATGATTCGGCCATCTTCAACCAAGTCAGAGAAACCTTTTAAGACTGAAAGTTGGACAGTTTCAAGTTTTCATCACTTTTAACTTGTTGCAGAAGACATTTGTCAATGTACTTCTTGCACTGTTACTCAGACTGCTGCTACAACAGAATTTTAAACAAAAGAGACAGACAAAAATAAACAAGAAAAGTAAAAGAAAGCCAAAACAAAATGATGGAAAACTGAGTTTTCTTGCAGTGCTGGTCTGGTAAGACTGTCTCTTGTTTTAAATGCATGGGAACAGAATAAGAACCGAGGCTGTGGGGAAGTTGTTCCTGAAGTCTGAGCAAGAGCAGGTCGTGGGAGCCGCTGCACAGGGCTGGGATTCAGGCCTCTCTGCCTCTCCAGCAGGGAAACCGCAGCGCCCCTCCCCTGGAGCCAGCGGCCACCATCCTGCAGCCATCCCTGTGGTTTTAGGCACTAATGTAGAACCCGTCAGTATGTGGTCAGTAACCCGGAGCATCGGCCACCGCAGGAGATGAGCACTTGAAAGAAAACCGGAATTTTCCTTCTGTGATATTGTTCTCAGTAGGATATAAAATAAATTACAGGCTGGGGCCCTGAGGCGTAAGAGGTACGAGTGAGTGTGTGTGTGTGTGTGTGTGTGTGTGTGTGTGTGGTGTAGGTGTGTGTACTCATGCTCAGAGGTGTATATGGAAATGGAAACTCACACTTTTCTGTATAGATAACATTATTTGATGTGACTCCTTAATTTTTCTGAACAGAAATGAACCGCACCCCTCAGAGGCCCTGCTTCTTTGCCTTGTTTTGCCTGAGCATGTGTGAAGCCTTTCCCTGACCCAATGGCCTTTTCCTTAGCTAACAAGAATGGTCAGGCCCAATTAGATGTTGTGGCTTTTTCACTGTACATACCTTTCAGGGACTGTGAGCCTCTTGGAAAGTGGACTTTGGGTGGAAAGAATCGAGAGCAGCCGTCAGTTAGGTGATGCGCAGAGGGCTTGGCCCACCCTGATGAGATGCCTCTTGCACCTGCTTTTCCCCGGGGTCCACAAGGCAATATTTCAGAGAGGGGCGTGACCAGAAGCTTTTAAGCCTAAGCAGTGAGGTCTTCACAACTCACGGCTTAGATCTACTTTAATGTGGAAGCCATATTCTCTCTGCATATTTAGTATGCATTATTGTAATTTAAGATATATTTGTGTGTGTGGCCTGTATAAAACGCTTTTAAATGTTATGTGAATTAGATTCTTAGTGTCAGTATCCTCTAAGTCTTGTGCAGAGCACAGCTAAACAACTGACATGTATCATAGACACTGTGATGTGGTGGCTATTTTAAATGTCAGCGTAGAGACTGACCTATAGCAGTGTCTTGAGAAGATTAATAGAAGTGTGCATCATAGTAGCCTTTGCCCTTTAAAGCGGACTTTTTGTTTCTATTTATGGAGAAACTGTAACTACTGCTTTTAATGTCTTCTTTTTTAAATGAGATATTTAGCATCTAGAAAATATTTTGCTTTCAAAGTAGAATCTCAGAGTCTGAGCAGTCTAGTCACTATTGATCCTAATTGAGCCAGTTGTTCTTCAGCACAGCTAGAATCTTCGGAGGGAAGAATAAATTGAAACCCCGCCTCCCCTGGGGCACAGAGCACACATTCCTTTGGTCTCTGCGCTTGGTTAATATAAGGGGCGGTTACACACATTGGTTACTGTATGTGTGCTAGCCTCATTGTCCAGATCATGTGACTTACAAAGCACTGTGACCAGGCGTGTGCAGGGGGAGCTGGGGAGACACACCTCTTCAGAGCCATCACACTGCCTGGTACACTTACTGCGCCCCTCACCTCCCTCTCTTTTGTTCCTATCTCCGCTGTTTGCAATGTGTCCCCCTTTTTGGCTGTGGCCTTTCGCACTCCTCTCCTCTTTCTCTCTCTGGAAGACAGCTCCCCCTGGAAGCTAAAAAGTCAAGTCAGACTGGAGGTCACATGTGCTGTCCCTTTGCACAGATATTGGTACACGAGCCCACACCGTGAGGCCTGACTGTCTATCCATAGGCTGCTGCACCCGCTTAGCAATTCCTCACAGCTACCTACCACGTGCTTGTAGGTTCATGCGCCTTTCCAGCTAACCAGGACTTTACACTTTTCACATGACAACCTATGATTCTTGTGTTTTTATGATGCTGTAACTCTCTGTATTTCCTACTATGTATGATTGCTAAATAAATCATATTTAATGGTAATTATCCTGACCCATTTAGCATTCAGTCGAATTTCTTTTAGTAGATTGTTGACAGCTTGGGGAAATCTTGAGAAACTGGGAGTAAACCAAATGAAAAACTGATTTGAGTTTGGTCAGAATATGACTTTTTCTATAAAAGAAATGATCCTTGATGCAAATGCTTGGCTGAAAGAATGGTTCACGTATAAACATGCAAGTGAGAGTCTTTCCTCTGGGAATGGCAAGTTTTACAGATGAGCCATCCCCAATTTATATACAGTATTCAGAATGCCACATACAAAGGTAACTATTTCCATCCTCGGTAACTCCAAGAAGAGAATAAAAGCAGGACATAGTTGACAAAAATAATAAATACCAAGAAAATAAAAAATATTGCCTGTTTTCGACGTGGTTTCCATGTAACTTACTAACAAATATTATTTTTATTTTAACAATAATCTAGCTGTGATACAATCAAGGAAGCCAACTCTTAGAGAGCGGTACTGGTCCAAAGCCATGCAGTCCAATGCAGATGCCACCAATTTGATTCTGGATATCTGTGGTACCCGAAGACCTATTCTTCTTAATACATCTATGTGGAGTGGGCTGGAGGCTCAGAGTAGAAAACCATGTGAAAAGAGAATGTCGATATAGCTGCTTATTCATCACTTAATATAGATCTTAGACAATAAGGACTCTGAATATTTTAGAGTCAAAAGAACAGTACTGATAACATGTATTACAACAGTATTTCAGTGGAAGAACTATAAATATTTAAAATGGATACATACATATTTATATACTGTTTGGGACATTTTAATAATTTCTTTCTGAAATGATTAAACAGCTTTCTTTATATCTCAAATGAAGATGTTTTTAATCTCAGATAATTGAAGATCAAATTTATTTTATTTACTACATTTCTGCATTACATTATTTTCCCCTTTTTATTTTAATAGAGAACATTTGGGGGCACGTTGTTGTTTGTTTGTTTCCATGAAACACCCTAAATTTAGGTGAATGAGAAATACCTTTAATCAAGAATTGAACATCTCCCCAGCACATCCTGCTTTGTAGGATGACTTTGTAACCCACTTCACTGTAAGAAAAATCAGGTGAATTTTAGAAGAAAGTACTAAATGTCACTCCAACACTGACATTAAGGTGAAATGAATTGCTTCCTAAGAAATCTGTACTCATAGTGTCAGGATTGGCACTCTCCCATAGGGTGGGTCTTTGGTTGGGCCAGGCATTGGTTGGCCATTCCCTCAATGTCTGCTCTGTCTGGTCTATCTTTATCTTTGCACATCTCATAGGCAGGGTAAAGTTTGGGTTGAAGATTTTGTGGGTGGGTTGGTGTTCCCCTCCCTCTGTTAGGAGACTAGTCTAGTTAGTGGGTGTCCTCTTCAGTCTCTATGGCCTCTGCTACTAGGAGTCTCAGCTTGAGTGCCCTTCATATCCTCCCAGGAGCCTACTCTGACTTAGATGCTGAGACTCACAATCAAACATAGGGTGATGCGTAGGGTGTCTTGTGGAAAAGTAGTAGGAAAGAGAAAATGACCTGAAAGTGACAGGAGCTCCACAAGAAGACCAACAGAGCCAAATAACCAGGGCCCAGAGGGGCTTGTTGAGACTGAAGCACCAACCAAAGACGATACATGAACTGGACCTAGGCCCCCTACAAAGATGTAGCAGATGAGCAGCTTAGGCCTCATGTAGGTTCTCTAGTAAGGGAA
The DNA here is from genome assembly GCF_030254825.1 of Meriones unguiculatus. Classification (NCBI taxonomy): domain Eukaryota; kingdom Metazoa; phylum Chordata; class Mammalia; order Rodentia; family Muridae; genus Meriones; species Meriones unguiculatus. The sequence continues at coordinate 113,106,764 of NC_083356.1, forward strand.
GTGGGGACTGTATTGGACATGGATTCACTTGTCAGCTTTTTGATCACTTTCCACTGGCAGGACTGCCTTGCCAGGACACAGGGGAAGAGGGCATGCTCAGTCCTGATGCAACTTGATTAGCTGGGGTAGATGGGAAAGGGAACTCCCCTTTTCTGAGGAAAAGGTGAGGTGGTAGGGGAAGGGAGGGCAGGAGAGTGGGACTGGAAGAGGAGAAGGAATGGAGGGACAACAAAGATGTAAAATGAATTTAAAAATGTGTCAACCACCATTATATTTCAAATGAAGCCAATAAAAGTTATTAATTAAAAAAAGAGAACTCTCTGCTTGATGCTTACCATGCACAAAAGAAGGCTGGAGCAAAGAAGAACCCTGTCACATAGTTCTAAATAACCACAGGAGGGGAAAGAGATGAATAAGGGGTAAAGAAGGGGCTGATGTTCTCAGCACATTTGATAACATTCTTTTCTGAATGAAATGCCTTGTCTGTGCAGCAAGTTCCACACAGCGCTGACCTCTAGGCTGCGCCTTGCCCTGAAATTTAAAAGAACCCTGATAGTGGAGGAGGAAGTCTTTAAGCAACCGTCCTGATGCTGTGACCCTTTAGTACAGTTCTTCATGCTGTGCTGACCCCTTCCCCCAACCATAAATTTACTTTTGTTGCTGTGTTGCAACTGCAATTCTGCTACTGTTATGAAGTGTAATGCAAATATCTGTGTTTTCTGATAGTCTTAGGAGACTCCCTGAAAAGATTGGTCAACCTCTAAGGGGGTCACAGCCCACAGGTTGAGAACAACTGATCTAAGCTCAATTACCCCCCTCCCCCATTTTGTTCCATGAACCACGGTTCTGCAGAAGCCTGTTCTGGAATCAAGATTGGCACAGCAGCTCTGCCCTGTTTTTCACAAAAGCATCAAGTGCAGCATCCATAGTAGATGCTAAGTCAGGACCACTTCGTCACTGGGCCCAGCAGAACACTGCACTCTCCTTTTGGGTAGCAGTGAATCCTTTAGTCTATTATCACTTTTCTACACGTGAGCAGCAACTAAGTTATTGTGCTTTGAGTTTAGTGATCTGTGGCTTGGTACTGACGGTTGCGGAGACTTTCCCTCCATAGTGGCTGCACTCATACCATTCACCTTGAGCCATTGAATCAATTGGTCACTCACACCTTCATCAAGGGAAGTGAAGGGATCAAAGCCACCAGGCCTGGCTGCAATCCTATTTTTTATCCTTTCTATTCCCTATAACTACTCCTTGAGAAGAATAGTTTCAGTTCCCATCTACAATCCACAGTATAAAATAATTTGTGTAAAGTTATGACTCTAAGAAGTGGAAGAAACTGGGCATGGTGGCACATGCCTGTAACGTTAGACAGGGCAGGTGGATCTTTGTGAGTTCAAGGCCAGCCCGGTCTACAAAATGAGTCCAGGACAGCCAAGGCTACACAGAGAAACCTTGTCTCAAAAAAAACAAAACAAAAAGTGAAAGAACTACAGAAGTCTGACTCAAAATCAGCAGGTGACAGTTGTCACCATTTCTACAATTTACTCCATTTTTAGACATTATTGGTATAATGTTCTTTTAAAATATATATGCCTTACCCTTGTTAATTCAAATGCTGATTTCCCCACCCCCAACTCTCTGGTTTCAATCTGGATATTGCATTGTGATACTCACTATAAGCATCCTGTCTCAACTCTTGTGTAAACAGGACACAAATAAAGCAACTAGATACAATGTTGTGCAATGGGAGGAGCCAGAGAACAGGAAAGAGGGGAGGAACTAGACAACAGGAAGGGGTGAGAAGGAGGAGGAGCTCGAGGAGAGGAGAGCACGAGGAGAGCAGAGCTGGAGGAGAGATCTTGGAGGATGTGGAGCATGAACCAGAACTAAGATTTCACAAAAAGCAAGTATAATATGGGAAATCTAAATGTTAGGAAACTGAGGGCTTGGAGGTTTAGGAGGGAGTAAATATTGCCCAGCATTGTGTTCTAGATTAACTAAAAACCCAGTCTCTGTGTGGTGATTTGGTTATACAGCTGCTGAGGATTAACAGCAGCGTTACCAGAAGGTTAAAACAATAGTAAATATCAATAACTCCTACAACAGACATTTATTCCTAAAACTAATGCTCAAAGAGGGCAGACTGCAGGCCCAAACAGCAGATGCTATGTGGTTATTGTTGAATTAGGCCTTATATCCTGATACCTGAGCTACTTTTGATGTTCACAGGTGAGAGGAATCATTTCCTTTCCTCGAAATGAGGTTATCTATCACATATAATATTCAAAGTATGTAAGGTAAATCTAAGTGTCTAGCAAGCACTTAAATACAAGGCTTTCTTTAAATTAGAGGCAATTAGTAAGTGTTGTGACTCTTGTACGTACCCTCATTCTCATCAACAGGTACTATGGACCTAAAGCTATACTGTTTCCTTTAAAGTAGTATATAAGCAAATGTGATTCCTTATACAAGTAATTAGAGAGGACCAGTGAGGACTCTGGAAGAAGACTGGGTGGCCATTTGACCGTCAGAGCAGTTAAACAAATTCTAGAAAGATGGCTCAGCCCTTAAGCGAGATTAACTGCTCTTTCAAAAGATACAGGTTCAGTTTTCAGGACCCACATGGGTGACTCTCAGCCAGGTCTAACTTCTGTCCCAGAGGGCCTGATGCTGTCTTCTGGCTTCTGCAGGCACAAGGTTTGTAAGTGGTGTGCATACATAGGTGAGAGCATACATACACACAAAATACAAGTAAATAAGACTTTAAAAACCATGGAGATAAAAATGAATTACAAATTGGCTGCCATTGGCCTATAGCATAGTGTACTTGCATTACTGAGTAGGCAGGGTTCAAAATTACCTTTCACACATAACAAATACATTGCAAAGCTATACATCTCAAATGCATTTCATGTTTGTCTGCCGGATTTCCTGGGAAACTTTGGAATGTAGAGATATATGGAAAATAGATTTGAAGTGTGCGGGGCAGAATGAAAGCTCATTAAGCATCAAGGTGAAAGGCAGAGGACTGTTTTCAAGTTAGGAGGGGAAAATGATTCAAACTAGAAAGCACAAAATAAAGAAAAAGAACAAAAGAACACGAGGAACTTCAGTAGAGGAAAGGGAAGCTGTTGCATCACGAGACAAATACTTCAAACAGGTACAGAGCTGTGGGTGACAGGCCTCAGCCTGTAATAGAGTCAGGACTGTAGGGTGACATGGAACGAAGGAAAGATTAGAATTTGGAATATACTGAGGGAGTTATTCTGGGACAAGAAGAGCTGTTGTAGACAAATCGTGTTCTTTGGTCTATCAAGAAAACAATGGTTTGAGGTGATTGTGTTCAGTTGGGCAGAGTCTTCTACATAGTGACCACCTTCCTTGTCCCTTCAAGGATAAAATTTTCTTTCTCTTGAATATTGAGCTTAGGTCCCACTATAATTCAGCCAAGACTACAATTGCCTCTTGGTTGAGGGTGTGCTTTTCTGCTTTGAATTTCCATCTTGGAGAGGTATGGAAAACTTTTAAATTACTCTTACAAGTAAATAAGACTTACTGAATAAAAAAAATCCATAGCATTTAGTTCTCCTCAAAGCAGAGCTAATCACAAAAATTCCTGTAATTGTGGTAACTCTCCCACCCTCCACAGGAACTTCTGTTTGTCAGAGCTCATGACTCAGCACATTTTGGTCCATTTGGAATTCCGATGCTTCGAAGGTTAGGAGAGCCAAGTCTTGGAAGAGGGACAAAATTAAGGTTATTTCATGTGTGGTTAATTTGAATTTCAAAATAATGGAGAGAAACCAAAGATGCATTTTTTAAACTCCTAGAGAATAAATAGTAACAGCCACTAAGTGCTATTGTATCTTGTCATAGATAAAGCTGAGGTATGTATCTCATGAGAGCAATGTAATCATTTGAAGGGTCACGACCAGTAGCAGTATGTTAGTGCAGTGAGTTAGAATCTCCTTTCCCAAAAAAGGTAGCTTACTGTGGATAACATTCATCGTTAGAGAGTACACGAAGGACCTGCCCCTGAGAGGAAAAGGAATTACTTCTCTTGTTTCATTTTCAAAGTCTTTAGCTTGGGAAGATGACAGAAATTCTGACTTTTTCACCTTCAATTTATTTGGAAAATCATTCATTTCTAAGTTATTATCAGATGCAGAAATAAGTTGTTCACAGTTTCTTATAGGTGCATCCTGAAGACATTAAACTACACCAGACCTCATTTGTCAGAAATTGCTTTTATCCTAAATAATGCATGCATTTGTAGGTTGGTTAAGATAGAATTCATTTGGGAGTAAGAATCTGTGCATTGTGTGTGAATGAATTTTACTGTATGTGTGTAGTGCGTGTTTGTGCTTGTGTGACGGGATAGAACTTAATGACTTTAGCTAAAATATTAGAGACTTAAAATATCACAGCTCAGGCTGGAGAGATGGCTGGGCTGGTAGAGTGCTTGCTGTGTGAGCGCGCAGATCTGCGTTCAAAACCCAGAACCCGAGCAGAGAAAGTGAGTCACGCATGGTAGCTTGCACTTGTGACCCCAGGATGGCTGAAGGGAGACAGGAAGACCCCTTGGGCTCACCAACCATCCAATATACCCTGTCAGGCCAAAAAAAAATACCATTTTCAGTAAGCAAGGAGACAGACAAGGCTACATGTTGGCTTCTATACATATGTGCATTTATGTGCGCATGACCGTCCCCCCCACACACACTATAAACTATGTTTTCTAACTCTTCCTCCTGTTAACTAAAATCACACTTTCACTTTTGGCAGATGTAATCATATGAAAGTACTTCCTTTTTCAAGAAAGCTTTTTAATAAAAACCAATGCACATGTAGCCGCTTGCTTTTAAACCAGTTCCATTTTTTATTATACAGAGCATGAATCAAAACAGAGCTCTTCATTTTGTTTCCAGGTAGACTAAACACTCCATGACACAGGAGGTTTACATCTTCTTACTTTCTTCTCCTGTAATCTGACAAATCTTACAGACATCATATTTTAAATTGTTAGGATTGAACTCGGTATGTTGAATTCAACTTTTCTAAATACCTTCGGGATTTATCACTTAGAGTTGTGATGAGGATTAAATAAAGGATTTAGGTAATGTGTTCAATGGTAGGTTAAAGGTTTTTAATTGTCTTTGTTTTGTATTCCTTTATCCCCAGGTAGAACAGACATGTAGACTCCATTGATTCAATACTAAGCCTATTAGCTACAATGTATCCGTTTTTAGAGACGCTTGTTTCTAGTTGTGATGCAGATAAGTGTGAACATACAATACCTTCTATGCAGCAAGAACATGCATAGATCTATAAGGCTTTTTACTTCTTACCTTTAGCACCTTATTAATTCTTAAAAAATACCTTTTAATTGATTCTTTGTGAGTTTCACATCATGGACCCCAATCCCACTCATTTCCTTGTTCCTTTGTATCCACCCTCTGCGCTGGCAATCTTCCCTCAAAAAGAAAATAAAAACAAAACAAATAAACAAAACAAAGCATAAAAAACATCTCATCGTAAAAGCTGCAGCGTGTCACAGTATCCGACTGTATATCTGCTTGTCAACACATCTTCACTTGCAAATGTTTATTGCAATGAGTCATTGGTTTGCTTCCAGATATCTGGCTTCTGTTACACCATCAATATGGCACCTTCACTGGGATTCCTCTCAGATATCCTGTTGTTGTCCTGTGTCGTGGATATCCTGCAGCTTTGGCTCTGCAGGACAGGCCCCCTGACCTGCTCGAGCAGGTCATAGGTGGGATAGATGTTGGGGTGGGCCAACTCAAAGCCCTGGATCTGGGCCTGGGTGGTAGCTGAGTTGGTCAGCCGGCCAGATCTCCTCCCCCCACACCACCAGAGTTAGCTCTCAGCACCGCCCTGGCTAGCTCACCCAATGCTGCAGCCATAAAGGGGGAAAGTCAGCTCTCCTGCTCTCATGTCCTCAGGGCCAGCTCACCTGTACCCTTCCCTCAGAAACAGCTCCACTGTGTTGGCCAAGTGAGGTGACAGGCAGGGTCAGCTCTCCAGACTGCCTCAGGGGCGGACTGTCAAGGGGCGAAGGGCATTGAGAACTTCTTTCATTCTAACAGAAACTGTCAGAATTATTATTGTAATACCCATTTATACATGGAAAAAAAATGAAAGGTAAAACTGTGTTCAAGTGTCTTCCTATTGGAAGACCCAGACTTAAGATCCAGGTTCCAGAGTTTAAGCCCCCATGACCTTCCTGCTCTCTCAGAATTAAACCATGGCTGTGAACATAGCTCATCGAACAGAATGCACTGAGCAGGCTTGAGGTATGGGGTTCTATCCCCAACATCGATTAAAAGCTACATGAAACTAAGCCCCCAAGAAATGGCTCAAGTGAGCATGCGCTCTGATTTTTTCAGTTGTCAAGAATCTTACCACAACATCGATCACATTAAAGTTAAATGCTACTGTTGGGGAAGGTTGATAGACCCATCTCTTCTTGCCATGAGAAGAGCTTTCCACTGCTCAGGTCCTTATGCCTTATTTGTGGTAAATATTTGTCTTCTTCCCCAGTCTTCAGTGTTTTTTTTTTTTTTTTTTTTTCTCCACTCTGCTAATATAAATCTCTCTACGGATTCTTCTCCCTTTTTAGATTTTTGTTTTTATATCTTTATCTACACATCTAACCATCCATCTATCCATCTAGCCATCCGTCTATCTATCTATCTATCTATCTGTCTGTCTGTCTGTCTGTCTGTCTGTCTATCTACCTGAGCGAGTGTACCCATGTGGATGCACACACTGCTTTTGTTCACTGAGAGCAGAAGTGAGTACCAAGTCTTCCATCTTAGAGTTTTTGGAGCTCCTGGTACATAGAATTACTAGGTAAACGCTGGGATCCTAACTCTGGTCCACTGAACCCCTTGTTCCTCTTCACAAAAAGTTTCTCTTCTACATCAGAGCTCAGTTTCTTTTCTGACAAGCAGAGTTAATGTTTCAGGCTTGGTAGCCCCAATATCATCATGCTGTATCATCCCATTTCTCTTCTCTCTCCCTTTCTTCCTGCAACCTCCCCATCTTCTTCATCTCTTCATACTCTTCCTCTCTTCTTTTAAAATAAATTACAGTGTTAAGCCCATTCTTATCTGGAGGTGAGTGTCTAGAAAGGCTGGCCATATGGCATGTTGGATGCAGGAGCTTGTGGGGTTGCTTCGGAGCAAACACCATATGACCTGAGAGAAAGGCAAAAGTAGCTTACCTCCCAGGACTCCGCTAGGCTTGATTTACCCATGGACCTCTTACCACACAAAGCACTTAGCAAAGCTGGATCCCAAGCTGTACTGAGCACCATGCATGCATGTCCTTTTCCAAAGTCATCCATCCCAGATGAAGATGGTGTCACCTGGGCTACAGAGCCCTGGCCTAGCCGTGTAACATGTGATGTCTGCACTGTCTCTGTGCAGTCTGACTTTCTGGTGATAGTGTCCTTTGCAGGGTGAGCTGCTGCAGGTCTCTGCCAGGCCTTTCTATGCAATGTCACCTTACCTGGCCTCACTGTTCTCTGGGCCATCTTAACCTGCCGTCTCCCCCAAACATCTGCACAGATGTGGCTCTCTCACAAAGCTATTCTCACTAGCACATTCTCACTGCTGGCTTTGAAGGTAGGAAAGTGCTGAGCCCTGTTGGGATTTGGTGAATATTACTGAATAAATACACGTGCAAAAATGGGTGGAGACATCTATTATTATTTGTCCTGATTGGTATATGATTGAGTTAATTTCCGGATTACCACATTAGTTAAATCAGCCAAAATGAGACACAGTTTGGAAGTCCTACAGATCTGCAGAATCCCTAAACATTCTTGTTTTTCCCAGAGCAAACAACTGGGGAGTGCATTAATTCCTAATAGCTTACTAAAAGCAAGCATGAATTATACAGGAGGAGCACTGCGGCTTCCCCGTGCCCTCCTCCACCCTGGGGAAGCACCTCTGTACATCAGCAATCACAGAGGATCCTATAACAGTGCAGGGAGCTGAGCTCATATTTCCTAAGTGGTTTCTTGTAACCTTGGTGATTAAGTATGGGAACCTTATTGGATTTTGGACCACAATGACTCTAATTCTCAGTCACAGGTGGTTGCTAGCAATTAATACTGACATTTCCTAACCTCTAATCATAAAGACATTGATGAAATGGTAAAATAATAATGAGTAATATTTTAGTGGTCTAAAGAGTGCTTGAAACACTGTTAGCCCACAGTGAACAGAAAATAATATTAATTGGTATTTATCCAGATGCTATTATTTTCGTTGATTTTTTTTTTTTTAATGGAAGATCCAAGGCATGAAATCCTTTACCTAATCCTGAAATGTGGCCTCCAGTTGAATTTTGGCCTTGTCATTTACCATCTTTGTGGTCCTGTCCAAGCTTTTTCTTCTCATTTTTAAAATGGAGATGGTAAGATTTTTTTTATATCTTAGGGTTATTTTAATGATTAGATGTAATGTGATGGGAACATTATGTGGCACAAAGGAAATCAGTGAAGTGCTATGATTTATACACTTATAAAATGAACTTTTCGGAGGCTGTACCCACCTCCCATAAAGTAAAGTGACATTTAAATTCCAATAATATGGCCTGGCTTAAATTGAGTAGCAATATTCTAAAAGCCCACATGATGGAGAGGTTGTTCCATGCAAAGAATAAACCAGCCATTCCACAATGAAGATGGATGGCAGATAACTCAGGTCTGAGCAGCACAAAGGCAAAGGTGATAAAGATGAAAACAATATACAGAGGCTGATAGTGCAGGTTGATGTACATGTAGCGATAAATAAGCAGAGATGGAGATGGTGATTGGTTGCAAGCTGGCATATCATGCTCACAGTCTAACTTTAGAATCAAAAGATTTAATGCAATCATTGAGATAGAGATCAACATAAAGCTAAAATTGCAAAACCATTTACAGTTCCTTAGTGGTTTGTTAAAAAATACACATTACTGGAGAGTCAAGTACCCAGAGAAGCAACAGAAACTGAAGTTCCCCAGACTGTGACAGCAACAAAAGCAAGACAAGGCAGCTGGACTCACAAGTATGATGGCATCTGCCTGCGTTCCCAGAATTCGGGAGGGAGAGGCAGAGAGAACACAAGTTATCGCTCAGCCTGGCGAACACAGCTATTACCTCCCTCAGCAAACAAACCAACAATTACGGGAGTGGTTCTCAACCTTCCTAGTGCTGTGACCCTTTAACACGGCTCCTCGTGGTCTGTGCCCTCAGCTGTAAAAGTCTTTCATTTCTACCTGTAACTGTAATTTTGCTACCGTTGTGATTTATAATGTTTAAGTGTCTGATATGTGGGATATCTGATATTTGGCTGCCAGGTTGAGAACTACAAGCATACACACGTTTTCATGCACATGCATGTGCACACACGACATGACACACACACACACACACACACACACACACACACACACACACACCAGTCAAGTCCCATCCTCTGATTTCACATTAGCCAAACAAGAAAACAAAAGGTCCTTTAAGGTGTAGAAGTCACACAGTCTGGAGAGTCAAGGCTCTACTCAGAATCTCACAGTCACCAGAGAGAGAGTGCTGTCAGAAACAGCCAGGGAGCAGCAGATACCCCGTGAGGGGATAGCCTGGGGTAACGGCAGAAATCTGCTGAGAGGCCGCATGTGTCAAGGGTCCTGCAGAGAGAAGATGCTGGCTTCATGCCTCTCCTCAGCTCATGCTGTTCTTCCTGGGCTTCTTCAACACAGAAAATTTCAATTATTTTTTAGTATTTACTAAAAATAATTCACTCTGTTCTTATTTAATAGAAAGCAGTTTGTTTCTTTTCTTTCTTTAAAACTTTTATTTTTACTTCACTACTGTAAAACATTCCACATGTACTTATATGCACATTTATATGCATAAAGCCAATACATAGACACATTCCTTTTTCTGAATGGACACACACTTAAATTTCACATTATATAAACAAAGCGTCTGTGGTGACTACATTTCCTTTGAGATACTGTGCTAGATTATTTATACAAATGTAGTTTGAAGTAATTTGATGGCAATGTCTAATTTTTAATATTTTTCTGTCCACTTAAGAAAAATCATTTGAAAATTAATTTAGTTATTATCTGTTTTCAATGTAAACTCTAATTGTAACAACCAATCGTAAGCTGATATACAAATGCAGTATTTAGTAGGAGAGACAATTCCTATCGTAATCTCACTGACTTTCTTGCCGAGTTTTTACACAGTATATTCTCAAAATCAAGTAAAGGGGCTCGGGACTGTTTCAAACACTTGACAAATCCAATAGCCAAGTAACAAGTTTAAACCAAGAAGTCTATGTCCATTAGGGCAAAAAGAAGAAAGCAGACGGCAGCCTAGGGTAACGTAATTAATGCGGTTAGCGGATCCCGTCCACAGGGCTGCTATTGCGGGGTCACTGTAAAGAGAAACCCTCCTGTCTGCGTGGCGCATTGGAAAAAATTTCCTGGAACAACAGAGAAAGAAAGCAAAGACAGCCTCCTGAAATGATGGAAGGACTCCAGCCAGCTGCCAGCTATTCGCCTGTTTAGAGTTCTCCCTGTCCTGTTGCTTAGAGCCAGGGAAAGAAAGCCACACCTTCGGTACTTTTGAGAAATACGATGTTTTGAAATACAGATTCTAGGAGCAGTAAGTGAGAATTACCATATCTCAAGTCCTGAGCGGAGCTGAGAAAAGGTAATAATAAAAGCGGCAATGCTTAAAATCAATCTCACGTTTATTTTTGTAATTTACGCTGTGTGATTCTTATCACGTATTGGCACAAATTTGGCAACACTCTCCTTTTGAGAAAGTGAAGTTTATTTATTTATTTATTATTATTATTATTATTTGCTGTTTCAAAAAGCTTTATTTTTACTTGGTGGAAGACTTGGGAGGGGCTTCAGGGGCTTCATAAAGCTGCTTAGCGGCTTGAGAGGCTCACCCAGGCGGGGTCCTAAGGCTGGCTGGTGCAGGGCCCAGGAGGGGCCCCTTGGAAAGTGAGGCCACCTCCTAGGTCCTTGAGAGTGACCACTCAAACAGATACTCGCTCAGAGAAGGCAGTGGCACACCAGTATGCTTGGCTGTGGCCCAGCCAGCCTAAGAATAAACTTTTGAAGTGTGTGTGGGTGTGTGGAGGCGCGCGGTGGGGAGGAGGTGCCCACGGACACCTGCCAAGGGCAGAACAAGATGGTGCGTGTGTTCCTCTGTTGCTTTACTGCCTTGACACCCAGTCTCTCCCTGGACTAGAGGTCACCGTTTCCTCTGGGCTAGCTGGCCAGCCAGCCTTGAGGAGCCACCTATCTCTGTTTCCCCAGTGCTGGTGTTGTAGATATTTACAGCCATGCTTGACTTTTTACTTGCTTGCTGGGGTCTGAACTCAGGTCCTCATGCTCACAGAGCACTCTTACCCAGTCACCCCTGTTTTCATCCCTCTGGAAAGAGAAAATACATTTTTAATGAAATACTAAGCAAGGAATGCTGGTACATTCCTTTAATCTCAGAACTCCAATAGAGGCATGAGTGGAGCTCAATGAGTTTGAGGCCAGCCTGGCCTACTTAGTGAGGTCCAGGCCAGACAAGGCTACATAGTGAGACCCTATCTGAAAACCAAAGAAGAGGAAGAAGAGCAGGAGGAAGGGGAAGAAGAGGGAGAGGAAAGGGAAGGGGTAGAGTGGAAGGATGGGGAGGAAGAACAGGAGGAAAAGCAGAAGGAGAAAGAGGAGGAGGACAAAGAGGAAAACGAGGGCAAAAGAGGAGGAGGACAAGAGGAAGGAGGAAAAGGAGGAGGAACTATAGTCTAGCTAGTTGTAAGCAGTTGTTTCACTTGTGTGATTTTGCACAAATCACCTCACTTTAAGTCAATGCTGAAGAATGCAAGAACTGAGTTTGTTATTTCCGCCCAGCCACATGACAAACGTTATTCCACGTTTCCCCCTGAAACTCCAGACGCTTAGTTGCTAATCATGTTCCGGCCATTGCAGGAAACATGGGAACCCACGGGTTCCTAAGGAAGCGGGCTTTTCTGTCCTTACAACTGGCAGTTTCATTTGTGGATCATGAGTTAAAGGAAAGGCTTGACCAGTTATGGGTTTACTCGGGATCACTTCTTTTCTGTGGTGTTAAGTCTCCATATCTGTAAAGTGAATCTTACCTAATACGCACTTTAAACGAGGTTGCTAACTGAGGAACGTTGGGAGGCTACCTTATTAATCAGAAAGAACTGAACCAGCAGTAGCCGCATAGTTTACTACCTATATTTACAAGAAGCACAATACTACCCTTTCTCGCTGCTGCAACCCCAGGTACTTAATCATGTAAACTTACAAAAGATCTGTGGAACTAAATGGAATCAAGACCAATGGAATTTGAAAGAGCAACAAGAGGATAAATAAACACAGTGGAATTTGAAACAGAAACAAAGCCAACGTGTTTGAAAACCTCCCCATTATAAGAGAAGTCTCAGGTTTCACAAGCTGAAGAATTAAAATAATTCAGTTAAAGTTTATCTAAATTCTCATTCTTCCTTCTAGTTGTAAAGATAAATAAAACCAAGGGAAAGAGCTTGACAAAGAGTTCAGCACAAATAATAATAATCTATTTGTGGAAAACATGTCCACATTATATACACAATATCAAGCGCACTTCAGAAGGCAATGCAGTCTGCTTTCAACAGCACGTGGGGAGGGGCAGGGGTCTAGGCCTGTGTGGGTTTGTGCTGTACTTTTCCAAGCTCAGGCAGGAGCACAGCACTGACAAGCCAGCTTCTGGTTGTTATCAACTTGTTTTCTGCACCTGGAGGAGAAAAAGAAAATACCCCAGAACACAGTGGACACATTCCAGAGAAATTAGTACCATGCCACATAAATCTCTGTAAAAGAAAAAGCCTGCTGTGCAACACTTTATAGCAACAGTTCACACGCTAGGTAGAGTAAATTATCCTGTTAGTGGTTTGTAGCTACAAGGTTCTCCTGAAGGAAGTTTCAAATAATAAAACAAAACAAAACAAAACAAAGCAAACAAACAAAAACCAGATTACAATTTAAAGCCATTTTCTAAGACCACGTTCTAAAAGCACAACAATCAGTTATAGTACTCATGTCATTACATGCCATATGTGTTCATTCATCTCTGACTCATAACTTAGTTTTACTTAGTTGACTGTCATATAGTCACTCAAGGAAATCCCTCTTTCTCATCTGAGTCCGTCTCCCCCTAATGCAGTTGCCTTTTAGCTACTCCCATCTCTTCTTTTCTCCTCCGTTGCCTGTCCTGTAAGAGAATGAGATGTGAGAAATGTATAACTCAGGGTCAGAAGGACCTGCTCATCTCCCAGGCCTATGAAGTTCCACAGTGGGTAAGGGACTGGCCTCATGCCACTCTATGCAATGATGCGGAGACACTGCCTTATTTCCTGTAATGTGTCCTTACCTGAGATGATGCTATTTGTGTATCAACTGGTATACATGTTGACTGTCTCAGCCACTTAGATACACACCAACATAGTAAAAGAACTAAACAATATTAGTACCTGTATCCTCAACATGAAATATATGTGCAGAATGTCAGAAACATTTGTATGTATTTATTGAAAAATGAACTAGAATTCTGGCCACTTGTTCACAAAGCATACTTTAAAAAATCATACCAACCAATGTTGTGCAAATCCTATGGCATGATTAAGGCTATCTGGACAGTTTTACCCAGCTATGGATCTAGATTAAACATTACCTCACTTATGCATGTTTAATTAATGCAAAGATCTGGTGATTACTAATGTTTCCAACTCTGGAACACTCACAGCAGCTGGTTCTTCCATGCCCCAGGGATGAGGCAAGTCCCCAAGTTCTATTTGGGAACCAGTTACTTCTGGTTTTTCACCAATATCAATGAGCCACTTACACCAGGAGAATCCTAATTTAGTTGAGATGAAGTAAGAAATTCAATTTAAAAACATTCACTTTTTGAAACTCCGTTCTTTCAAGGCATGGCCCTGTGACACTGTTCTGGCCACTGGACAGTAGCTGAGGGTTTCCCTTCTCTAGGCTCCCATTCTTGTGAGTCCTTCTACTTCCTTCACTTGAAGAGGATGTCGAGGGAGATGAGAAAAGCCAGAGCCCCTCCCTCTACTGTCCCCATCCTGGGTATTCATTCCTCAGCTTGGCAGAAACCATCCTGGGTACCTTCATGGGCTGGTTTTTCTGTTCTTTGTTCCCAAATACTTTTTTTTTCTCACTTTTTTTTTTTTACTTCTTTATATATATGTATGTATGTATGGGAAAATTTCCATGCTTCACTTTTCCCATCTTCTGCATAAAGGTTGTAAACTAGAACTCAGTGATAATTTCTATTTCATAACTTCTCAGAGGTGTCAACTCTGGAAAACAAAGAAAAGTTCATGCACTGTCCAAGCATTCTGATGCTTTTCTTCTCCATTCTGTTCTTTTCTCTTTCAACCTCTGGTCTTTCTGCCTTTGTTAACACCTTTCCTGAAAAACCACATGCTGAGTGCCCATTGCTGTTCTGCTATTTTGAGGGCTCAGATATCATAGTAGTGTCACAGACTCTTAGAATTTAGCAAGCTCATCCCCTCAGATTCATTCATCAATGTTAACAGTCAGAGAAAGGAAGAAAATGCAGTCTTGTTAACAGAATAAGACTTAAAATGAAGATGAATCCAACGCCATTTTAATTATCTTATAATTTGTTCGTTGGGCTTCAAGTATCCTCCTTCGTAGACTTTTGTCTTTAATGTACTTGCTCTCTCTAAATCAAATCTCTGTTGCTCATACAAAATAAGACAGTTAAATGCAATGGGAAAGTGACTAAATCAGTGTCTGTGTGATAAAATGAACGTTAGGAAAAGACCCATAGTTAAATGGCAGCCGCTTCCTAAATGTATTTATTCATTTATGTAGATTGTTTGACTGTGTGCACTTACTGTTGAGGAGTAGAAACTTTCCACTCTCCAAAACTACTTTCATTATTTATGATGTCATTTCAATCTAAACAGCAGAGGAGGGAGTGGGAAGACTAAGAGCCAGAGGAAGGGTGGGGCGGCTGCTTGTAAGATAATCCCTTATAAAACAGAAGTGGGTCTGGAGGAGCTGGGGAAGGAATGGGACTGAGTGTATCAAGATATGTTGTGTGGAATTCTCTGAGAGTTAATAAGCTATTAGGAAGGAGATGTTCCCTTACTCTTTTCTTCCTTTGTAATGTTCATTGAAAATAGATTCTCTTCTCATACAGTATGTCTGATTACAGTTTTTCTCCCTTGACTCCTTTCAGTCTAAGAGATAAAAACCAAACATGACAAAATAAAATAGAATCAAACAAAGCAAAGTCCGTCAGGTAAGTCAGACACAACAATCCAATAAAGGGAAAAGAGGCCTAAGAGCAGGCAAAGCAGTCAGAGGTCCACTCGTTCACACATTCAGGAGCCCCATAAAAATACCAAGCTAATAGCTATAATGCATACACAGAGGACCCCGTGTTGCGGCCCCAGTCTCTGAGTTCATATGGGCTTGCTTAATTGGTCCAGAAGGGCCTGTTCTCCTAGTGTCATCAGTGCCCTCTGGCTCATACACTCTTGCTGCCTCCTCTTTTTAGGGGGCCCCTGAGGCCTGAGAGGAGGGTTTTAATGGAGGATATTTAGACTCTGCTGTGTTTATATTTATGTCTTCAGGTTGCATGACTTTCTGAAACACAATCATCTCATTTCCTTAAGAGATTTCACATTTAAGCAACATGTTTATTAATCAATAAATGTGATGACTCTGAGGGGTGTTTCTCTTATCAAGCCACTTATCAAATGAAAAAGAGTATTTCTCAGAATCTGCTTCCATACCCTGCTGGGTAGAATCTTTCAAAGGACCTCTGTGGTAGGCTCCTGTCCTGTTCCCTGTCTTTTCCTGCTTCTAATGTCTATCTCATTTGCCCTTCTGAATGAGGATTAAGCATCTTCCCTAGGGTCTTTTTTATGTTTAGTTTCTTTAGGAATATAGATTTTAGTATGTTTATCCTATATTATATGGCTAATATGTACTTATAAGTGAGTGTATACCATGTGTGTCTTTCTGCTTCTGGGATACCTCACTCAGAATTCAGAGACTCATAGCCAAACTTTGGGCAGAGAGCAGGGAACCTTATGGAAGATGGGTGAGATAGAAAGACTTGGAGGGACCAGGAGCTCCACAAGGAGACTAAGAGCCAAAAAATCTGGGTCCAGAGAGTCCTGTAGAGACTGATGAATCAACTGAAGACAATGCATGAAGAGGACCCAGACTCCCTGCTCAGATGTGGCTTATGGGCAGCTCAGTCTCCATAAGGGTTCCCTAGTAAGGGGAGGCATAAACTTGGTTGCATGCTCTTTGATCACCTTCTCCTGGTAGGGTGGTCTTACTAGGCCACAGAGAAAGAGGATCCAGACAGACCTGATGAGACCTGATAGGCTAGGGTCAGATAGAAGGGGAGAAGGACCTCTCCTATCAGTGGACTAGGGGAGGGCCGTAGGGAGAGAAGAGGGAGGGAGGGTGAGAGGAGGAGGAGATGAGGGAGGGGGCTACATCCAGGATACAAAGTGAATAAATTGTAAATAATAATAATAATAATAATAATAATAATAGAGTATTTCTTCTTGTATCCTCTTTACTCTGAATTGTAACACAATACTTCCCTATAAGCAAATCTGCCTTTCCTATTATTCATTTACACTTGAACATTGAAGTGATGTGTGTGGCTTATTTATGACTTAATAAATATATATTGTAACTCAATGGACTAAAATATTTAAGCTTAAGTTGCAATACCCAAAGAAAATGTTAAAGTTCACTTGATTCATTAATAAGTGAACTTAAAGTTCACTTAATATTTTATGTCTTAAGATTGTGATTTGGGATGCTACTACAGTCATTGAACGTGTTTTTAAGTGGACTTGAAATACATTTTAACTTTAAATTGCCCCATCCTAGACAATAACCGCTATAAGTAACAGATGGGAATACGTTACACATATTCTTCTCCTATTCATAAAATAAACATAGCTTGATGAAGGGTAGCCTAAAACCATCTTTCTCATAGTGTAGGAAACATTGGAAACTCAAAGTGAAATGAGGAAAATTTGTTTAAGTGTAGAACTTAGTTTAGAATTCTGTTTTAGAGTTCAGCTCCTTAACTCAGATGCTACAAATCCATCATTCAGTAGTGGGTTCTTTTGCCTAGCTGCCTGCTGTATGGCATTCATTTCCTCATATATATTTTTTTGTATGGGATATACAATATAATCTGTAACTTTTAACCTTTCCTACAGCCAGCACAAACAACCAAGAAACCCAAAGCAAGTGACAAGAATAATGAGGAAAGTTTGGGAGGAAGTGATGATGTTTACCTAAGAGCAGAAATCATCTAGGAGGTGATTTCCTGACATCCAAATGGCTGACTGGGGAAGGAGATAAAGGGATGCTGAAGTCTTTAGTAATGAAAAGGGAGATTGTGCAGGGGAGCAGAAAATGGTCATTCTAGAACAGAGGAGCACCACAAGCTCTTTGGTGAGTTAGGACAGGGCCAAACTTGCTAGAGAGTGAGTAAGAGCTGATCACTGGACCCTGAAATCCAAAAAGACTGCACAGCAGGTAAGGTTTACACAAATGCTTTCTGAAACTTTTGCAACTGTGGTAAAGGTGCCCACCTGTCTAATTTAGGCATTTCATAGGTCCTCCTTTACTCAAGCCTCAAAAACAATGTAGGTGAAAAATAAATGGACTTATTTTTTAAGTGGAGAAACTGAGACTAAGATTTGGCAGAGGTTGAATTTGAATCAAGGTTGGAATGAGTTAAAGCCTGTCTGCTAACCATAATATAGTCTTATGAGGTTTGGCAAATGTAAAATTTGAAAGACTACAGAACAAAAAATATCTCTGCCTATTCAACCCAACTAAAGCCACACTGTCTCCTTGTGAAACACAAACAAACAAAACTTTTCAATATAGACTGTAATTGTGTGAAAATTCAAAGCCTCTTAGCTCAGCTCCAGGTTCCTTAAAATCTCTGAGAACAGAACAAATTTCTCAAGGGAAACTCGAGCTTTAGACTGTAATTGATCTGTTTCGAGAGTGGACAAAGAAATAAAAGAAAATGACATTCCCCAAGGAAAACTTTTACCTTAAAGTTTGATACCTTTATGGTTTTAAGAACAGAGAAAAAAAGAAAAGAGTTCAGAAGCAGGCTTCTTATTTCCAAAGATGATAATACAAGATCAGCTGGAGCTCTGGATCCTTCTTGTTTGCCTAAGTAGAGGGTAAACTTATAAAAGTGTCTCTTCAAGCAAAGGGAAAGGGTGGTTTTTATTTTGTTAGTACCTCAGGGGGTCTCAGACACTCTCAAGGGGTGTCAGGGATGCTTTGGAACATAAATAACTCAAGAGAATTTATAAGAAACAAGTACCTTAATAGTGTTTTCAGTAGAGAGAAAAATAGTCATAGTGGGTGGCAATAAACTCTGAAGGTTTTGAAGAAATTGATTTCGTAACAACAATAAGGGAGAGAAAAGAAGCAAAAAGAGGAAAAGGAGGAGGAGAAGGAAGAGGAAAAAGAGGAAGAACAGGGAAAAAAGGAGACAAAATGGAAGCCAGAGAACAGTGTCCATAGTCTTGGGATGCCTCTCAGTGAGTGAATTCTTATTTCTACTGCATTTATTAATAATTTCACACAGCTCTCTTAATTATGAAATTCAAATTAAAATCATTTTATTTCTTTGAATTTGCATCTTAAATTTTTATAATAAATTTCAAACTTCAGTTTTTCTTCCATTCTTAATTTTCCATTACTGATTTTTATGGTTATTTGGTGTGTGTGTGTGTGTGTGTGCGCGTGCACACGCACGTGCCTGTGTGTGAAATGAGAAACAGTTGCATCTCTCCTCCTGTCAGGTGGGTTTCAGGGATCCGGTAAGGTCATCATTTGGTGGCAAGTGCTCCTATCCACTGCTGTTTGTCACCAGCCTCTTCCTTTATTGATTTTTGAGAAAATTTCTTTACAGTCATGAAACATTTGAAACTGATTAAAACCAATAGTGTAGAAACAAAATTATCAATCTCCACTAAACTCTACATTAATGTATCATGAATCATTAAAATAAGTCAAAGGCCAGAACTTAGGGCTAACATCATACTAACAAGTGGCCATTGTCTTACGCAGCCTTGCTGTACTCCAGCTCCAGACAAGAAATGAGCTCTCCTTTATTTTCATAACTCTTGAAAGAATACTTTCCTAGGAAAAACTTATTTTAAAATGGTTGTTGATAAGTGTGTAACCACAACTAATTTTGAAAAAGGCCACAAACTTGAAAAGGAGTGAGAAGTGGCAGAGGGGAAAGGCTGAAGAGAGGAAGAGAAAGGGAGAAATGATGTAATACTAATCTCAAAGATAACAGAAAATTGCAAACTCAACAAAAAGTAGCTACTGCATTAAAGGGTGAGTCTCTGGTTAAATTAACAAGACTAATTTTTATTCCATTACAGAGAAGAATGATAAAACACTAGGGACTTATTAGAATGCAATTATGACTGAGGACAGAGTCTAATGGGTAAATATTTGCATAGACAAAGCCCTGGGTTCATTCTCTAGCACCAGGAAAAGAAACCGCCACAACAAAAAACTCAGACAATCAAAAAGCAATACAAAATAGATGGCTTAATTTCAGGCAGTTAAAAAAAGAGAAAGCAGAAAAGATTTGCCATGTTTTATTATAAATGTAGCATTTTCTTTCAATGATTAGATGACGCTGAGAAACCAACATTGCACAACCTAGGAAATGAAGAGATACTTGTTTGTTTATATAGCCGTTAACACACAGTTGGAGGAAAACCATTTCCTATCTGATGTGGAATCAAGACGACTGACATCTACCTACCATTGTCTTCATGAAGTAACTCTGGTCTGACCTATACACAGAAGCAGGCCAGGTGAAGGTATTAGCTTAGCTCCCAGACCCAAGTCACTTCCGCTCACCCCACTACCCATAGCCCGGGCGCACGTAGTGTTTACTTTGTTCTCTTAGAGTAAGGCTGTTTGCATTTGACGTTAGAACGTCAATCGTGTCAGGAGGACTTAAGCTGTGGCAATGTCAAAGTGAGAGCACTCCCACGGTAGCAGGTTCCCAGGTGTGATTAGTTTAAAAGAAAAGCTGCTTTAAAATAAGTGCCCGTTCTTTACTGCGGGTACGCAACAATCTGCACTGGGTTTCACAACAATTCAGTCAGGCAGGCTTCCGTGAGGACCGCGCTGCTGCGGGTGTGAGGATGGGGCGGGAGAGGATGCTGGAGCCGGAGCCTTGGGTATCGGAAGAGCGTACAGTCCAGTTATTCCCAAGAAGTCTTCTTGCTGCAGATGGGCTATTCATGGTCCCTTTCTTCTTCTTCAGGGAATGCTGATCCATTCTGGCCTTTCAGATGCTTAACCCCTGAAATTAGAAAAAGTGTGCAAAATTCAAGTGATTTTATTTCTGGCAGATCCATTGCTCTGCTGAAAAAAAAAAGGGGGGGGGGGGATGAAAACATGGAGTGGAAAACTTCATTGTGTGTGTGTTTTTCTCAGAGAATCTCCCCAATATATCCTGTATAAACCCTTTCAGTCACTGAGAAGTGAAAAACACACCCAGACAAATTTCCATTAGAGACAGGGTACCTTTTATAATCCCATCTCCCCATTAAAGATTGCATCACTGTCTATTAAAACCTTCTTAACTAAAGCTCTGCTCACAGGCTCTTGTTATAATTCTCATGTATCATTTAGTGAAAATATTGCTTTTGGCATCACTGAACTCAGTTACAAGGAAGACCTTTCAAAGTCATAATACCAAAGGGATATGTGCCATTAATGTAATGTATAAACAAAAAAGTAACAGTCACAATATTGTTAGCCTTAAAAATAATTGGGTCCATAATATACACACTGGATTATGGAAGTGTTTTGTTTGTTTTTTTTTTTTTTTTTTTCAGAATTCTTCACTATCTAGTCCTACAGCATGGAAGAGCCTACAGGCATCCCTCTGCTTATAGCTGCTGCTCAGAGGACCCAGCCATTCCCTGCCAGGTGGGCCTCACTTCTCACAGGTTTTCTCTCCTGTGGAGACATCTCCTGGTAATTTCTGTTCTAAGGATCCTCTGCCCATTTCAGACTCACGTCTCTAGGCTTTTCTCCTCCTGTTCTAAATGCCAAAAATCATTCTTCTCACGTTTATCTTCCCTCTACCCTTTAGGTATCAGCTTGTCTCTGCTGAAGTTCAGCATAATTCCTCACTTGGAGACAGGAAGTTGTTTTTCTTATCTACCCGCTGCACGTGGTCCCTTCTTGTAGCTTTATAGAATTTTCTTCACATCTTTCTCATTAGACAAAACTCACTGATGTCAGAAAATGTGTGATTTCACTTTGGAGACCCCGGCAAGATGCCGACGTGAGAGTAAGGGTTCACTGGTCATTAGCCTAACTGATTGGCTGAATTAATGAAGACACTGTTCAGTGTACACTCCGCTAACTTCACAGTTATTTATCTAACTTCACAGTAATTTATCTTCAGATAGCATTTTTGTAAACCTGAACCACAATATCAGAAGATCGCCACTACAACCACTACAACCTGCAGAGTCATATCCAAACCCCCTTGGCTTTAATCTGCTAAGACAATATGGCAGCTGCTATCTGCACATGTTATCTTTTTCATAATTTTTTATATTTTGGACAATTGTTTTATGAGATTTTTCTAAGAATCATGAAGAATGTTCACGTTAGAACTGAAAATTGAAAGGATGCTTTCTGAAGAAACAAGGCTCAAGAGACACGTGAGTTTGTACACCTTGTTGCCACCAGGCTCACTGGACAATTTGGCAAGAAGTGACATCTGGGTGTATTGTCCTGCAAAAATATTTGCTCAGGGTAATAATATTTAAATATTTTAATATGCATGTAGAGATCACTCACATTTCCTGTTGACACAAAACTATAGAGAGAAAATTATCATTAGAAGCTGAAAACTAGTTCCTATCACAATAAGCTACACAGAAAAGAGGTCTAAATGCTGAGGGAAAGGAAGGGTTGAATCTAAGCAGGCATTTGGCTAGAGTTTTGCACTCATATCTCAGAAAGCCTCAGAAGACATTGGTGATGTAGATGCCTGCTGGACTTGTTGAGATTCTGAGACTGCAAGCCATTTGCTCTAAACTGCAAGGGCAGGGGGGTTGTAAGGGGGGGTTCCAGCACACGCTTCTGTGTGAGCTGGGTGTGAAAACCACAGGGCTCCACTCTCCAGATATCTCGGCTGAATTTCAGCTTCTAAGATGCCGACATACTTACTCTCTAGTCATTCAGCATGAATGTAATTAGGTGACCCATTTCCACGTGACACTAGAGGAGTTTTGTTGCCAGAAGCAGAGCACATGGCTTTATTGAACTGTTCATATATCGCTGTTCACTATAAATGAATGGTAAGAGTATAAAACAAAATACAATATATATGGAAGCATTTTAGGAAATGAAAAACACGTTTCTAATCTGTGAGATTATAGGCCTTCACCGAACGGAGTGCCACATTAGAGGTTAAATAGAATCTATCCAACACTGAATTTTAAATAAGCTTAACCAATAGTAAGTAGTCTTCCGAATGTCGGGGAGAGAAGTTTGGGAAGGAGATTTGGCCTCTCACCTGCAGGGTGTGTGCACGAGAACAATTGTTCTACAGGGACTGGACATGAAGATGGAAAGGTTGGGGTAGGGGAAATGAGGAGAGGCTAACAGAGACTCTGAATTTCTAAAATAAAATTAAAACAAGTTTATATAGCACCTGTGAGCAGAAATAGGGTGAACGGCTGACAATAAGGCAAGAAGTGGGTTATGTTCAATATAGGAAAGTTAGCTCCCATTACTCCTGCTTGTTAAGCAAGATCTACATGGGATTTTTAGTTGTTTGTTCTGTTTTTGTTTTTCAATCAAGGACCTCACATTGTATGTAATCTGGTCTGGAACTTGTTACGTAGCCCAAATTAAATTTGAACTCCTGGGATTGCTCTGCTTTGCCCTTCTGAAGAAAGCTGGGACTGCAGGCCTGATCTATCATGCTTGGCTCAAATGCACATCTTAAAAGCAAATTCCCAAATGCATTGGATAAATGTATATTTCTATTTTTTAAAGCACATTCTTTAGGTCCTAGCAACCATCCCAAAGCCCTCTAGGGAAGCTGTGGGTGTATTTTGGAGCACACATCATCTCCTCAAAAGTCTAATTTTTTAAAATTTTATTTGTGCCTTTTCAGGGAAAAGTTTTGAAATCCACAGTTTTCAACAGATCTTGGCAAGTTCTCTGATCTCCAAATAATTATAAATATGATTATCAATCAGTCAAATCCCTCTGTTTTAAAGAAGAAAATTAAGTTTACCAGGAAACCATTGTATGAACTAGGACACAATCTTTAGCCCTTTGGTCCTACTGGGAGCTCTTTGCCTGAGTAACTAGAGCGTTACTCTGCTATCAATGGTCTTTTACAAAGTTAGAACCAGCAAGAAAATCAGTGACTCAAGTTCAAGGGACTCCTTTCATCATCAAGGGCTGTGCAAACTAGGCTTAAATGAGACCTTTCCCATAATGTTGGTTTTACTGGAATCTATTGTCAAGAAATGTTGAATTTAACTGAACCTGTAGATACTCTTTAAACATAACCACATTTCAAATAGTGATCAAGTTATATAAAAAAGAAAAAGCTTTCTCTCTGTTGTATCCAAAACTCTGAACTGGACTCTAGACATGAAAAATGTGGTAATTTAATCTTCAGAGACAGAACCAAACAGTTTGAATTAAACATAATAAGCCCCATCTGGAAAATAGACAAAACTAGAGATCAGATAGGATGTGGGCTTAGGGGTGATGATACACACAGGATTTAATTTAGTGGAAAGGTATGTAGAGGGGGTAGAATAAACTAGGCTGATGAGTAAAACAGAGCTCCAACTTGAAGAATAGTAATTTAGACAGCATTTGTAGAGCAATAAGCTGACTAATGGTAATCTTGGAGTCTATGCAAACACTATTTGCAAAATATATTGAACAAGTCTTCATTTTCTGAAAGCCTGCTGTGTACAAAGGAATTATTTCTGTGGTCTTAGCAAGACTACTTACTATTGGTTAAGCTTATTTAAAATTCAGTGTTGGATAGATTCTATTTAACCTCTAATGTGGCACTCCGTTCGGTGAAGGCCTATAATCTCACAGATTAGA
The DNA here is from genome assembly GCF_030254825.1 of Meriones unguiculatus. Classification (NCBI taxonomy): domain Eukaryota; kingdom Metazoa; phylum Chordata; class Mammalia; order Rodentia; family Muridae; genus Meriones; species Meriones unguiculatus. The sequence continues at coordinate 113,131,067 of NC_083356.1, forward strand.
AACGTGTTTTTCATTTCCTAAAATGCTTCCATATATATTATATTTTGTTTTATACTCTTACCATTCATTTATAGTGAACAGCTATATATTAATATACCGAGGTCACCGAGATCAAGTGACATATTGATATTATTCCAAAAAACCCCTGCATCATGCTTTAGACTTACCCAGATCTGTACCGTCCTACATTATTTTTAAGCACACTTGGTGCAGGAGACAACGCAGTCAATCTCTGTTTAGTACAATGACACCCAGCAGCATAAACTTGATATCATCATGCGCGATCATGTCGCTTAACTCTCCATTCCTTAAGAACACACTTCTCTGCAGAATAAATGCAGAATACGGCTCTCCAGGTCACACAGGGGTAGGGACACATGTATAATTTATCCATATTTTACCTATTCACTTTGCCAAAGCCATAAGAAAGAAGAGATGAAAAGGTTAGCAATAAGTAGTGTGAAACACGTGAAGAACATTCACAAACCTCTGTCAGGTGTGCGAGCAGATAACGCCTTTGCACAAAACCTGGTGTCATCTGACAGATGTAAGGAGCCACGTATTTATGAAAAAGACTGAGGCTGGGCTCAGGCAGGAATATGAAAATGAACATGTGTATGTGCTTTAGAGAAGCTGTGACTCTTTTAGAAAAATATGTATGTGCTTTTTCATAATTGTGCCTTTTCAACAAATATATGGTTAATATTATTGATGTGACAGAATTTAGAATCACCCAGGGGACGTGTGTTTGTTGTGCTCATGAAGACCATGCCAGGGAGGTTTGCCTGAGCAGGGAACCTCCACCCTGAACATGAGCTGTGCTCTGCAGTGGGCTGCAGTCCTGGGCAGAATCACAAGGGGAAGTTAGCTGAGCACCAGAAGTTATTTCTGCTAACTTTCTTACAGAGGATGCAGTGACCAATGGCCTCCCCTCCTGCTGCTCTAACTTCCCTGCCATGAGGAACTCCATCCAAACTGTAAACCAGAAGAAACCCTTCCTTCTAAGCTGTTTTTGGCCAGGTATTTTGTCTCAGTAGAGAGAACAATAATTAACACAGAGATACAAAATATTACATGTATTTCATTTTGTGGGGAGTCTACTCTCTAGCCGAGGGAGAACACCACTTTGACAGACTGACAGCCTATGCTTGCCTTCCACAGTTAAATGCTCAGCGGATAACCTTTTTCCTCTGAGGATCAGGGTGTCGTCCACGAATTGAAAAGTAGACATACTATATTTTTAAGGCTACATGTGATGATGCTTAACAGCATTCTGCAATTTTACTTTAGGAAGAGACAAAATGGCTTCCTTTACTGTAAGACTTGCTTGGCATTGAGTGAATGCAATAATATACCCACAATTAAGAAAGAATGAATTGAATGAATTGAAGGTGGTTGGCCTTCAAAGCACAATAGATAAAATAGCAAAAAGAGAACTTCATTTAGAGCCACAGATGCAGTGATATCCGGGGAAGGACATATCTCCTGGCAATGGAGAGCAGTTCATCTTCCAGGCAGGCGCTTTCCTGCTGGAGAGATGCTCAGCACAGCCTCCTGTCAATAGATCCCCAGCTGACTAAGCTCACGCAGCTCTGACTGAAGCTTGCTGAGGAAGCCCTTTGGCAACCTGATCTCAATGAATTTTGCCCCAGTCATATGTATACTTTTTATTGAATATGAATACACCAAGTTTCACTCAGAGACCATGAAGAAGAAGAATTTTGAGAACCTGTCTCTCTGAGAGGACAACTTTGATCTGGAATTTGTCAATGTGGCCACTTGGAATGATCTCCAGTATCAGAAAGTTGATATCACCTGACTCAAGGCTCACCGTAAATCTATAGCAACCCAGACTGTTTGGGAGCTTTGAAAAGTAACCAATAGAGCTGTAGAACAGAAATGGCCCTATATAAGTGCAGTCAACTATTTTTGACAAAAGGCAACAGAATGCAATAAAGATAGGTTTTCCAACAGATTGCCTAGAACAAATGAATGCCCACATGCAAACTATCCAAACCTAATGTGAAATGCAAATTTAAAAGTCCTAGAAAACAACAAAGGAACAAATCTGAGTTAGTGAAATTGGTTAAAAAAACTTGTGATCACCAAAGAGGTCAAATATGGAATTATCAAGAGAAGCTTCAGTAGATAAATAATCTGTGATGGATCCAGGCAACAGAACATTATGCACTGTTTTTTTAGAAGCCACAGAAAGATAAAGGATAAACTTGTAAGGTTATAATAAATGAAAAAAAAATGCAGTATGAAAGTGCAACACAATATGTTTTTTCCACTACATGGCATTCCGGAAATAAACCAGGCTACAGAGACAAGACAGTGATTACTAGGCTGAAGTGAGGAGGACTGGACGGACGAAGCATTTGAGGTAGCGAACCTCGCCTGTACTCTGTAACACTAGTGGATTTATACAGATATTTGTCCAGATTCCTAGCAAGGACAAGGAGGAGCACTAGCTTCACTTGGGCCTGCTGCAGTGGCGCTGTCTGTGTGGGCTCACAGGCCATAACCGAGAGCCTGAGAGCCTCTGCAGTGAAGGACCTGGGGCATGGGGGCCAGCTGGAGGCCACAGGGGCTCTGGAATTTTTGCTTGCTTATTTCCGTAAGCCAATAACTACTCTAAAGTTAGTTCAGTGACTTAAAAATTATAGTAAACTTGCTGCGAGGCAAAGGTTTGAGAACCTACTGTGGGGGACAGGGAATTTCTAGAGAGCGTGGAGCTTCAGTTGTGTACGAAGCTTTCTCGCTGATGCCATTCGTTACTAACGAGTCCTTTTGTTTTCACCTTATTTCCATCCTTTTATAATCCAGTCTTGGCAAGCTGTATATGTCTAGGAATTTACTCTTCTTGGCCATATGATCTGTTGAGGTAACCATTCTATTTTGTGCCTGCTTTATTTCTACAGTACCAGTTTAACGTCTCCTTTTTGTTTATAATTTTATCTGTGTGAGTCCTATCGATCTTAATCTGAGTTAATATAAAGATTTGTTGATTTATCATCCCCAAAGCCAACGCTTTGTCCTGCGCATCTTGACTGTGGTGTGTACAGTCTCAAGTGCATTTGTTTCTGTTTTGATCTTTATTATCTCCTTCACAGTGTTTGCTTTGAATTTAGTTTGTTTTTTGTTTTTCTAGTTGTTTGAGGTGTAAAGTTGGGCTCTGTTTGAACTCTCCTTTTTCTTAATGTAGACTTTTATTCCTATAAACTTCCCTATTTTTGTAGCCCAACAGCTTAGCGTATGCTTCCAGTTTTATTTTTTTCAACATACAGTTAGACGTTTTGATTTAATTTCTGCTTAGATCCATAGGTTGTTCAAAAGGAATTTAATTTCAACATATTTGTTAACTTTCCAAAATGGCTCTAATTACTGTTTTCCATTTTATATTATTGTGGTATGAAATAATACTTGATGTTGAAGAAAACTCTTGATGAATTCTCATTGTCTTGAGAATTACAGTCAAACTCCTTACAAGAGACTTAAGAATCCTCATAATCAGGCTGTCTCCTGACACATCGCCCCACCTCCGCACACTTGAGACACTGACTGCTTCACATATCTGGTCTTTCCAGTTTTGGAGCCATGGTCCCTGTGCCCTCCCCACTGAATTGACTTTCCTCTGAGGGACTCAGATGGTAAGTTTCTTCACCTCATTCAGGTAGGCACATCATCATTTTATAGTGGCCTTCCCAAACATCTCATCTAAAACGTTTTGCCCCGGTGGTGGTGGTGGTGGTGGGGATCGTTGAGACCACCATGGCCAGCCCAGTAATGATCTGTAAGAGGCCAGAAGGTAGTTTGGTTCAAAATGACTCAGCAGCCGGTGTTGGCTCAGACTCTAAGAATCAGGCCCCCAGCTGTTTATTTTAGGCATATTTAAACACAGCACAGTTTGGGGGGAAAATTCCTGGCTATAGCTCAACACTGCGTGCACAACAAAGCTTATGACATGACTACATCAAAACTCTTTGTGAAGTACAAGTGGCATCTTCCGTAAAGATAGGTTGACTGAGACAAACAAGCTCAAGATTAGGGTCTGCGGAAGGATCTGGTATGGTCTTAATAAAGCTCCCTGGGCTATTAACCGCATTCACTCCCAGCTTTCTAGGCAGAAGACAGGCCATACATTTCATATATATGTATGTATATACAAGCTATGCTTAAAGAGGTAACCCTGTTCATTTAACATTCCTAGTTCTTCCACTGCTTATCCGTGTGCACAAGGACACACACACTTCCTACCCTGCCGATTCCCCAGTCTCTATTTCTGTGTATCATGTTTGCTTGTTTTAGGACACGTGGAACACACCTCCCTCCCTTAGAATGTTAACCTGAAGACATCAGAAGCAAGGTGTGCATATTCGCCAACTGACCTGCAGGGTCCAGATGGAGGACTGACAACCACAAATGCCCAAGGCATTTTAACTCATGAAATGACACTTCAATTTTACTTTCACTGAAACCTGTTCTAAGTGTCTTTTTCTTTTCTTCAATGAGTAAACTTTTTTCCAATTAATTCAATCTTGCTCAACTAATTATCTTTTGCATATAGAAAATGATGGATTGCTTGGTCAGTGTTTGGCTTGTTCATCTTCGTCTCCCACATAATCTTAGGTCAGCAATCCAGACCTCCTCTGCACTTCTACTTAGTGACAAGGAATCTTTCAAAAGAAAGGAAGGAAGGAAGGAAGGAAGGAAGAAAGAAAACCTTAAAGCTATAAACAAGAAATAAGACTTTCTCTGTGTTTATTATTGCTTTGATCACTAAGCACAATTAATCTTATTGACTCTATGGCTTTTTCCAGGGAAGGGATATAAATGAATCTAAGTGTTCTGGTCACTTCCACAGTTCTTCTACGACTTTAAAACTCTTTCATTCTCTCCATTTCCCCGGGCTATTTTCCTCCATCCCCTGTGGCTGCCTCAGCTCTATTGATCTCTAATTCCCCAGCCTGCTGACCCCCAGGAAACTTCTGAATGGGTAGCTTGTTCTGCTTTCTGTCCTCTGTTTGACCTATGGGTACATGCGTCAGGCAGCTGCTTGGTTGACCTGTCTCTCCTGCCAGATTTACAGCCATTCCCAGGCAGGCTTGCTCTCTGGCTGTTCCTCTCCATAACAGAAATTCACTGTTCTCACCACAGGGCTCCCTGGCTCTGTGGTTTGCTGATTGGTCTGACTCTGTATTTATATCCCATAGAGAAAATCATGGCTCCACTTCTTTTCAGACAGATCTTTAACCATATCCTGGGAGCTAGTACCTTCCCCTCCCCCCTTTTGTAAGATGCAAGTATATTAGATACAGAGAAGCGTTTATTTCCCACGTTTTATAAGGAACAGCAGTTTTACATTGACTACTCTTCCTCTCAAGCGCTGAGTTCACAGGTGAGGACCGATACACACAGCAGAAAGTTTTTTTTTTTTCCTAATAAGAAAATTGGCACCTTTTCCCACCCCACAAAGGTTATGCTAATACATTTGTAGTTTCAAAACATAAATTTTCTGTTATTCTGTCATAGTAACTAGAAAGGAAGTGTTCATGTGTCTTATTTACTTGGTCTCCAACACTCGTATCATTTGTTTGGGACTGATTGTTTCTATCATTCATTCATTCATTCATTCATTTAGATCTTTTGAAACAGAGTCTCATGTAGCCAGGCTGGCCTCCAACTTGCTATGTAAGTAGGATGACCTTGAACTCTTAATACCTGCTCTACCTCTCAAGTGCTGGGGTCATAGGTATAGGCCACAGACACAGCAGGAAATTTTTCTAATAAGAGAATTGTAACCATTCCCCCCTCCCCATGAGGATTATGCTAATACATTTGTGGTTTGAAAGTGTAAAGTTTTGAATTACAAAATACTTCTAGAAAGGAACACTGTGTTACTCTCGGTGTAGATGTTTTGCATTGTCAATAAAAGCCTATTATCACCCACAGGTGGTTTAGGGAAGCCTGGGCTGAATTGAGCATATGGGTGTCTTTTCAAAGCCCACGAAAACCCCGCTGGAAGAAGAGCTCTCCTCCAACAAGGCTGTCAGCTGCCACTCCCAGGTAATCCTGGTCATTGAGTTCACTTCTCACACTTGTGCACGTAATCTCCTTGCCTTAATTTGGAAATTGGTTCTTATTTTGCTATGCAGTAGGTGGCGACCTTAAACTTTGATCATCCTCCTGCTCCCACCTCCTAAGTGCTGCAGTTAAGGCTGGCCACCAGACTGTGTGAAGCTGGTATCGGGCTGTAACGGAGATGGTAATGTGCTTGCTGGACTGCATGAACATCCCCAGGGGTAAACCAGCAGGTGTATCGATATCCTCTGCCTGAATGAAGGAGGTGACCGTGGGGTGAGTCATTGTCTCTGTCCCGACCTTGCTGAAGCAATCCACCACGACAGAGTACTTGGATGATAGGGAAAAGATGTCACTTGTTTTTAATTTAAGGAGACAGGCAAGGGCTAGTGACGAGAGTAAAGCTGGCAAGCAAAGACAGCTGTTTGCTGAGGCTCAGAATCCTCCTTGTTCTCCAGCAGTTTGATTTTCTTTAAGAACATACCATTTCAATTTTCACTTCGGCCTAAGCTAATTTTGTTAGGTTTTTGACACGTGAAACCCAAAGCATCTAGATGAAACTTTCCCCTTAGTTTCTGTTTTCACTGGAGTCTCCTTTTAAGGTGGAAAAGGAAAAAAGCCATGTGCGTGTGCGTATGTGTGTGCATGTGTGTGTGTGTGTGTGTCTACAAGGATAGAGGCTACAGGACAATTCCTGGTTCCATACCTCAGGAGCCATCTACCTTGATTTTGAGACACAGACTCTCATTTGGCCTGGAAGTCTCCTATTTGGTTTTGGTGTCTTGCCACTAAGCCCCAGAAATCCATCTGTCTACACCTCACCAGCTCTGGGAGTATGACATGTACCATCATACCCAAGATTTTTCAAAATTGAGTTTCATTCCTCATTTTATTTTATTTTTATTTTTTTAAATATTTATTTTTTAAATAATTTTATACACCTCATTTTTATATAACAGTTTACCAGCTAAAATATCTCCCCACCCCATGAATATTTTGTGTTTTCTTCTTTATCTTCAGCTTTGAACAAGACTTTATGATGAGACAATTGCTGCATAATATCTCAGGAATAACCTTTAAGTTGCATCTAAACCTTTAACTTATGACGAAAAGTAAAGTATCAGCTCAGTGGAAAAGGAACAATGGTTTTGGCCTTGTTGAAACCTGCTTAAATTTGGAATGAATTCCTAATCAATGAGTGTGTGTTGGGCAGCATTTATTGTGCATCTTCACTCTAGTGTTTGCTAATGACTCATTGATGTTTATTTTTAACCATGGAAATCTTGTTAGACAAAAAGAAAATTTGAGCAACCTTCTCATGAGAGTACAAAGTAGGTCATAGAGCAGTAGAGACAACTCTCACCATCAACAACTTGCTTGGCCCCATAACTACTGCACACCCTACAGTGTGGTAGTGGTCCAGCAAGCCTGGCAAGAGTATGAGAGCTCTGGGGATGAAGACTGAGAGGGCTAGCCATTAGACGCTGGCCAACTGACAACAGCTGTCGCAGCTGATCCTCTTACAGCTACCTGAGAACTTACCGAAGAACTCACCACAGGACCTTAAAGGGTCATTAGGCATTTGAGGCAAATTGGAAACGTGAAAAAGCTCAAATAAATGAACATCCATTAATGGGCTGACTAAATAAGTAAATGTATCCCTCATTGGCACAACATGTCAATTGCAATGGTTACTATCTTGATTTAAAAGATGTGGTTGAAACTAGTCTTAATGATTTTAAAATTCATGGTCTGAAACTGAAATTTCCTTGCACAAACCTAGTACAATAACATCTCACATACACAAAAAGATAAAGTACAAGACCCCGTACTGACACCTTAAGCAATGTAGAGCTTTAAATTATGCATATGCTAATTTTTTAGGCAGATACCTATGATTAAGATTACTTATAAAAAAACACACATTTTGACAATAAAAACATGCTATGGTAAGTTACTTAAAAAATGTTTTATTTTTTGTAGTTTTCCACTTACTATTTATAATCCCATTGTCTCCTGATAAATTAAACCTTAGACTACATATCTGGTGTTAGGCAGATAGGCTGAGGAATTACAAGCACGCTCGCTCTGCTTTTTCAAAGAGCCAGAGTTTGGCTTCCATCTACAGCAGGCAGCCAGCAGGCATCTGCAACTACAGCTCCAGAGGATCCAGTGCCCTCTTCTGGCCTCCTTGGACCCTGCACTCACATGCACACACACACACACACTCATATTGAAACATATGATCTTTTAAAATATAAAATAAGTAGTTTCAAAAAGTATACAGTTACAGTCCAGGGGGCTACATAGCACAGAAAGTTTAGATGTTAAAAAATTACTAATCATCGCACTATAGATAAGGTACATTTAAAAGGATGACTACCATAGGCTATACATTGAGGTCAAAATCATCTTAACTGATGCTATGCTCTCCTCACTTCTCCTATTACCCACCACATTGGCTTCTGCATTTATGGCCAGCTCCCATTGTATCACTAAAATCTCCTCAGGAAAATGCGGACAGTACTGTATTAGACATTAACATTTACATTATCTTAAGACATTAAAGGTTGTCTCCTGAAGGTTCCAAGGCAAATATCAACTTTCAAGTAAATTTTTCCTAGAGTTTCCACTTTGCATAAACCAAGCATGGTGTCATATGCCTGTACTGTCAACATTACAAACCCATCCCTTTCAATTTGGCTCTGAGAAAGTATGGAATAAGTCTCCGGAATGCTACAATTATAGCTGCCATATGTTTGCTGCTTTGTTCACCTATGTGCTCCCACTAAAAGAAGTTATCCTTGCATTAATAGCCATGACCCGGGACCAGAGAGTTAGCTCAGTGGATGAGAATGCTTGCTCTTGCAGAAAACCCCATGGTAGATCAAAAACATGTATAACCTCAGTTCTAGGGGGTCTGAGACCCTTGGATGGCCTCCATGGACACTGCACACACATGGAACGATAACATGCAGGCAAAACACTCATACACATAAAAGTAAACAAACATTTATGAAACAAATCATCACCAATTTGATGTAAAAGTGAGACAGCCTGGCTTACCTCCCCACTCCCCACTGGCGGTCAATTTTTATATAAGAATATGGTTAATTTGGAGATTCCATTCTTTTTCCTTTGTACCTTTATTTTTTATTTCATTTACTTTACTCTTGGAGATGGTGCCTCATGTATCCCAGGCTGGCATCAAATGTGGTATGTGGCTGAGAACAACCTTAAACCTCTACCCCAGGGTTGATACTCTAGGCATATAGCACCTTGCTTGTCGGAGCGGTGCCTCTGGCAGCTGCTTTGATATTTAAATATCAGCGGAGGGACTGCTTTTACTGGACCTTCTCTAAAGACAGGGTAGAATTTGCAAGTCCATCTCCTTTTGTTTGTGACAGCAGATAGGATAGCTTGTGAGGGTCACACCTCTTCCTTAGGCTCCTTGTGCAAATTAACCATTGTTCTGAGATGTTTCTACTATGGCTTAGAAACTCTACAATAAAAAGACAGGCCGACAGTTACTGCCGAAGAAGGCTGAAGTTGATGCTACAAGCATCCTGTCTCAACTCTTGTGTAAACAGGACACAAATAAAGCAACTAGATACAATGTTGTGCAATGGGAGGAGCCAGAAGGCAGGAGATGAGTGGGAGGAGAAGGGGCAAGAGCAGAGCTGGAGCAGAGAGCACGAGGAGAGCAGAGCTGGAGGAGAGAGCTTGGAGGACTTGGAGCATGAACCAGACCTAAGATTTCACAAAAAGCAAGTATAATGTGGGAAATCTAAATGTTAGGAAACAGAGGGCTGGAGGCAGAGGAGGAGGCAGAGACTTGAGACTTGCTGCTTGCTGCAGCAGCCTGCCTTTTGCTGTGGCTGTAGAGTCTGGACCTTTAAAAAAGTTTCCTGTGTGCTGTGTGTTTATTAATATTAATCCTCACTCCTGACTCAAGAACCGTTTGACTCTGCTGGCTGGCTCTGGCAATCTATGCAATGCTTGAAACTGAACCAGGGCTCTGTGCATTACCAGGAAAATGCTTCCCTAGTTAGCTGAGCTACACGTGTAACTCTGAGACTGTTATTTCACATCATCATTTGTAGTTAGTGTTAGCCAACTCAAATCTGGTTTCCTTCCTTTTGAAAATCTAATTACAGATTTTTTTAAAACTTGTCAAAGCAATCCATCTACAGCAGCAGTTCTCAATCTGTGGGTCATGAGCTGACCCTTCTGGGGATCGAACAACCCTTTCATAGGGACTGCATATCAGATATCCTGAATAATAAACATTTACATTATGATTCATAACAGTAACAAAATTACAGTTATGAAGTAGCAACAAAAATAATTTTATGGTTGGTGTCAGCACAACATGAAGAACTGTTAGAAGAAGGGTTTCAGTGTCAGGAAGGATGAGAATCATTGCTCTGTGGTACAACACTGTCAACTCTAAGGATGTTGTAGCTGCTGCAGAGCAAACGGATTGCTCAAGACCCTCAGCAAGTGAGCATCGTGACCAGGACTAAAAGCCATGGTACCTGAGTCCCAATTGATTTCTTCAATCACGACAGGACAGCATCCATTTTCTTTGGGGCAGTCACAAGCTGCTTTTTTTTTTCCTGATCTTATCCATCCCTTCTGCTCTACATCATGATTAATGAACCTTCTGGCAACTTTTGTTTCCTGAAGAATATGAGTTCCTTTCTCACATCTCAGAAGAAAAGTTCAGATAACAGCAATCATAGGTCAGATGTCAAGAAAGACCGTGACAAACATAGATGGTTCAGGATCTTAACACTATGCACTGCCTTTCATTGTAGTTAGACGGCTTCCTGTTCGCTGACAGTGTGCGGATCAGTTGTCACTTAGGGATAAAACAGCCATTTTCTAGGATAGTGCTAATTTCAAATACTCACAAGTACTTTCCCATAACTATGGAAGTGTCTCAGGAATTCCAACATCTCTTGAACTATTTCTTCTCCCAAGATTATTACACAATTGCAAATGTTCCTAATCCTGAATTTTCCCCCCACTCGACAATATGGTCACCAAAGGATCTTGGGAGACAGAGTACATATGTTTATGAACTGATTACTGGAATCGGCCTTTCCCCCCACTAAGTTATTTTGGGAGAATTTAATGTAATCTCTGTTATTTTTAGGTTAATACTCTCCAGGAAAATAATGGCGTTCCAATGGTATGTGCTGAGACAAAACAGCTTGTTCCTTTTCGTTACATATTACACATTACTACGAAGAAGCCACACCCAGAACATTTGCAGAAACCCTGAAGGTGATGAGAATCTGTGTTTTCTATTTCCATTCTTTCAATTCTCTTCAATAAAAGAAGTAGCTATGTCCCCAAAGTTTACATGGTACTTGGAAATCAATTTGCATTTCCACAAGTACATAAAATGCAATATAGAAATTGCATTAGTTCCATCTGCTACAATACAACACTTCAGGAAGAAAAGACCCACATTTGCTGTTAAGTTTTTCTCAGGGAGCCAGTCTTTTTAATCACCCGCCTGCTGAGCTCCACGACTCTGCTGTCAATTGGTGTCTGTATTAAGAGAAAATGCTAGGATACTGTGTATGCTAACACAATACTAAGCAATATTGTATATGTTAAGAAAGGCACTTTTTCCTGAGAGGAAGAGAAGGGGAGGGATACACAATGTCTGAGAGCAGAGGAGAGGAAGTAAATTCATCCTTCGGTAACATGGAAGGCAGAAGCAACCTTGGGAGGAAAGATGTCTCGGAGGCTTTAAGAATTTGCTCAGGAGCGCTTGGTACCAACTCTCAATTTGTATTATGATTTGTCAGTGAATTTTGCAGTGCTCCACTACAGCAGTGCACAGTGATTCAGTCCCAAACACGAAGAGAAAAAAAAAACAAAACAAAAAATGGAGAAAGAAACACAAGCTGGGTCTGTGACGGTCATTTGGAGGAAAACTACAGTGCCCCTTCAACACTCTGTGATCCAGGAATGGAGAACCAAAGACTGCTTCAAGCCCAAGCAAGACTGTTTCCGTAACCAAATATGTTTCAAGAAGGCATTTAAACTGAAAAAAAAAAAAAAAAAATCTCAGTCCTCCCCATTTCCAAGGGAAAAGTAAAGCCAGGCCCTCTAAGTCCTCGCAGCTTTCATCCCCATGTCAACGCACTTAGAACCACTATGGAGGCAGAGCATTTCTTTATGTTTCCAATCTCTTTTTTACAAGGATTTCATGGGCTTTGATTGTTAGAAAACCTGAGAGGACTGAAGGTCGAGACCTTGAAGTTTCAGAATAACCTGTGTGTGCACGATTCTGACGGAACTGTGTGTTCAGAGATGTTCACGTATGTGAAAACTGAGGACACGATTAAAGGAGAGAGACCTCCATAGTTCACCCCTGGGAGGGGAGATGACAAAGGAACCGCCATGGCTTCTTCCACAGGAAGGGGCGTCAGGTGAAGAGAACTGAAATAGGAATGCTGGGTGCCCCTTGACCTATTTAGGAAAAGGGCTGACATCATCAAAGACAGAAGCTAGGAGTTTGTGCAAAGCCAGACGCCTAATTACAAAGATAAGTCAGTTTACCCAGCAGTAGGTCATAAGACTTTCATTCCCAAAGGTTCCTGCCCTGGAGCTGGAGGCCAAATGGAGTCTGAGCAAATAAAGACTGGTAAGTTCCTGTCAGTTTATTACAATCATACCACACCCACAACTGTCTTTCTTTCCTACAGACTCTATGTAAATCCTCCTTTCCCTTGGCCTTTGGCTTCTATTTCCTTCAGACTTCTGGACCACAGGATGATTTTTGTCAAACGAGTTTATTCTGCATTCCTCCTGTCTCAGGAGTGTTGGCTGTGAACACTGTGGTGGATAAGGAGAAAATGCTATTTATTCCCCTCTGCTCCTGCACTGGGCCACAAATGACTTGTAAGCTGAGAACCATCTGCATCATGAATTGTGTACGCGAGCAGCTAACATGGCCAAGCAAGCATTTGTAAGTGGGTGCAACAGCGGAGTATGGGGTACAACAGCTCAAGTATAAAAAGCAGCTGTCAACTCAGATTTGAGGTTACGCTTGCAAGTGGCGGAAACTTTGAAATGAAAAGCGCCTGCTTCTTCTTAGCTAGAATTGTGCTTGTGTAGGGTTGGGGGATCCTCATCTGAAATACTGGGGGTACTTACTGCATGAGTCAAGTATTTCCCAAGAATCTCATATCATACTTTCCAAGTCAAGCCTATAATTTTGTGTCAGTTCTAATGTTTAGTAGTAGCAGATTTTTAAATTTGAGAAAAAAAAATGCTGCATATTGGAAATAAACCATGGCACCCCTTAAGTGAGGCTTTATGTCTATGTATGACCACTGATTTAGGTTGTGAATATGTAACCTTCTATATTTTTGGAGTCTCACATTTCTTACTCTTTTTGCATCCTAAACTATCTCTGTTTTCTGTAAAAGTGAAGAACTTTAGCAGGCTGAAAATATAGCCTGGTGGTACAGTGCTTGTCTAGAAAGTATAAGGCCCTCAACCATGCATGAAAAGACATCCAAGAGTAAGCCGGACATTTCCTTCAGATTCAACAAATATTGGTTGTATGCCACTACATGGTAGGGGCTTGAAATTTATGAATGAATAAAAGATGACCATCTCTTCTTAGTTCTTTACTTCCCAAAGCCTTGGTGGACACTAACATCTAGGAGGTAAGCAGCTGACCTGGAAAATGAGAAGATGCCAAGAAGAGTGAGAGTGGAAAGGTAGAGGTAAAGAAAACAAAAACAGTGTAACACAGACATGAGCTATGCAACCCTGTCAACAGTGATACCAAGCCAATATGAAACGGAGTAGAGTAAGGGGTAACTGGAGTAGTATAAGCATCTCGAGGGTGACCACACCCATCACCAACTCTCTTCCCAAGGATCTGCCTTTGTCTTTTGTCTAGAACTCAGTGCTACTCTACTCCACTCTAATATACTCTGCTTTGCTCTAGTCTACTCTGTCCTATTTCTCCTCCCTTTATAAAATATTCTCAAAGACCAGCAAGAAGGCAAACTTTCTTGAAGAAGGAAGCTTTCTTAAAGACTGTGTATTCCTGTTGCTACCAAGTTTGCTCTTTAAAAAAAAAAAGAGTGGCCATCACTAGCTCCACCCCTTCTATCTCCTAAACCAGGCATCTAGTCCAGTGTGGCTCCACCCCCATCATGCCCCCATCCCCCACATTCACCGAAGCTCTTTGTCTTCCTTTGTCCTGTCTTAGTCCTTGTGATCATTATGCATTCATTCTTCCTCGAAGGTTCAACTGCTCTTATCTTCTAAGATATACCTGTCCTGGTGTGTAATATTCTGTGTTTACTCACTAGTCACATTTACACTTTTTTTCTTGATTTACCCAGACAGCTCTTCAATGAAGGAATTCCCCCAGTGCAAATGATCATGTCTGTGAAGTTGGAAATGTGCCCTTTACCCGCACAGAAACTATAAACTCCACATGAAGGAAAACATACACTCATTCACTTCCATTTAATCCTGGTAGTGGTTAGCCTTCACCATTTCTGGGAAAAGAATATAGAACTTTGGAGAACTTCTCCTGCCCTGGGAAGACAGATGTCTATTTTTACCTTGAATTATGAAAGGTTTTATGTTTTAAATAATGCTTTATCTCCTCATCCCAATAAGAAGATTGTGTGTGTGTGTGAACAGAGACTTTTGATTTCAAGGTTTTGGATGCAAGTGCGAGTTGTTTGGGGAAATACCAGTTAGCCTCTGAAAGTTCTTGATTTTGAAAAACTGGCATGGTGTCTAAATTTATTCTTAGGGAAATTAAGATTACAATGTCATCGCTGGAAGATTGTATCTGGAATGTTTTATTTAGACATCCCGACTAATTTTTCAAATAAGAGTCAGCATAAATATTAAGCACAGTATTTAAGGAAACTGAGCTTATCTGCTCATCAGAAGCTTCAAATGCTCAGCTCAGAAAGTTATAACAGAAAAAAAAATCTCATCTGGTCTCCATCTTCTATAAATAGACAATGTTATCCAACTTACTACTTGTTTAAGGTTGGGAAAACATTCTTTACCAATTAACTTCTCCCAGCCTTGTTTTAAAAGAGCATATTGAACCACATAGCTCCTCTCTGTCTTTCAAAATTTATAGCTTAAGAAAATTGTTTAACAGGAATTTGACATAAATTAGGTGGCAAAATGAATCTGGGCTCCAAGCTTCTACCCAATCATAAATAGCATCAATTTTCATACCAAGTCATTTTATAGGGTAGATTTGTTAAGTCTACACGGGTAAGAATGTCCCAATCAAGTGTACAGCACGTATACCAAGGAAAATTAATCCACATCTTCTTAAGAGACTATTTATATTTGAAATGAGTTGCCTTTGGCTAGGCTTTCAAATGAAAACTAGTTTCAAATATATAATTTATGAATATGTGAATATGAAAAGAGAATACATTAAAATCATGTAAAACTGTAATATAATTAAACGAATATAAATTGCTGTGTTGGGAGATAATGCGAGAACAGAGTAAAACATAGAAGACTTTTGTACCCAGAGAATAAAATCATTAAATCTAATTTTCAGAGATTGACATGCACTGTTACTCATTTTATTAACAATAAAATGGGTGACTAAGGCAGAATACTACAGATTAATTAACAAGGTGCTGATATTATCATCAGTAAAGGAAACAGTCCTGTGTGTATCTACCATTTTTCTCTGTATATTTTTAGTAAGTTCATATAGAGCTTGCTTTGTTCGGTGTAATGCAAATGGGATCCTAGCTACAGAAACAAAATGTGGAAACTATAAATATGAGGGAAAATGCAGCTGTGGCAGTTAATCTTGACTGTCAGTTTCACGGGAGATAAGCTCACTTAGGAGGTCAGCCTGTGGAACTGTTTTGAGAGGAGTTTGAGTGAACAGGGAGGACTCACCCTGAATCCCAACTGGGGAGCACTAGTGAATGGGCTTGATCCTGGACAGAATCAAAAAGAAGGGAGAAATGAAGAAATTGCTGGAACAAGCTAGAAACACAGTTTAATGGAAACTCCCAGGAATCTGCAAGGGCGACCCTAGCTAAGACTCCTGGCAGTAGGGGATACGGATTCTGAACTGGCCACCTCCTGCAACCAGGCAAGAGTTCCAGCAGAGGGACTGGGACATCATCCAGGCCACAAAGCCTTTGACCTACAGTTTGTCCTGCCTACAAGATGCACTGCGGTAAAGGTGACACAGAAGTTGTGGGAGTGGCCAACCTGGCTGATCCAGCTTGAGATCCATGCCAGGAGAGGGAGCTTACCCCAACACTGCCTGGATGGCTAGAACCCAGAAGCTCGATGGCCTAGAAATGTAGGATAGAAAATGATTCCTAATGCTGTTCTCCTCTACTCAGAGCTAACCTGGCCATTGTCATCAGAGAGGCTTTCCCTAGCAACTGATGGAAACATGCAGAGACCCACAGACTATGTATGGCAGAGCTCAGGAAACCTGTGGAAGAGTGGAGAAAGGATTACAGGGGCCAAATGGTCAAGGGCACCACAAGAAAACCCTTAGAATCAAACCATCCTGGGCTCATAGGAGCTCACAGAAACTGAACCAACTGATCACCAGCCTTGATCTCTCTCTGCCTCCTGGTTACAGAAATGATGCAGTGAGCTGCTTTGTTCCACCTCATACCTTCCTGCACAAAGACAGGCTACATCCTTAAAAACTGAGCCAAAATAAGCCCTCCTTCCCTATGTTGTCTTTGTCAGATATTTAGTCATCACAATGAGTAACGAGCCCCTCCACAAACAATTAGGATGCTAATGAAATGTGCAAAGCATTTTTCTTAGAGGCAGAAAAATAACATAAAGATGTCCCAGAAGGTCACTGCCTTTTGGTTACTTGGAAATTTGCACATCTGGCAAAGTGGGCTCGGGCTTAAATCGGTTTACCAAGTAGAAGATGTTGGGACAGCTAAAGCCACAAGTAACAGCTAATCTGTTTCTCTCACCAAGTTTTCCAAGATACTGCTTCACGGGGTGGTCTGTAAGGATGTTGCTCTCTAGCTCCAGCTTCAAACCAGCGCTTCCTAGCCACAGTGCTGCCTGTGGCAGTATTTAGCTGTTCTTGGGTTGAGATAACCCAAACAGCTGGGATCTATTTCAGTCCTTTCTGGCTCCAGCTGGACTTGCCTTTGGAAGATTCGTTTTCAGAGTTGGGTTTTCAGAGTGATCGCAGAATTTAGTTTACAAAATTAAGACAGAAATGGTGGACTGCACAGGGCGAGTGAGTTTGACCCGGCTGTCTAGATAAAAGAAAATCCAGCTGTTTAGACATTTTCCTCCTCCAGCCTCTGTGATTGTTTGAGTCTACTGAAGGCATCCGGAGGTCTAGTTCCTTTTGGGATTTTATTAAGACAGCATAAATGAACATGTTTTGTCTACTGAGAAAAAAGTAATGTGATTCACCCAGACCAGGCATGTTTACAGCAGGCTTTCTGCATATAACCCTATTAGCAAATTTGTTTATCTTTGTCTTGATTACATTAAAACAAATACAGGTCTGAAGCAAGAATGCCTTACTAGTAGAGAAAAATGCCAGTGGCATTGGGATACCCACGCAACTTCCCAGGGCCAAGGAAATCAAGAGATAAGAAAGGGGCCAGATTCAGCTGTGCCTGATTGTCATGACATACTTCTGTTGGTTAGATAGCAATCTCTGCTTCTGTCACAACCCATGACCTCTGAGGATGGCGGAGACAAACTTCATGAGCTGACTGCGGATGAACACTGATGGCCTCCAGTTGATCCACGCCTGGTTGCTCACTTAGTATTTATTTTATCGTTGGAAATGTAAATGAAGACTAAATCTCTACAACAAGTGTCTTTTTAAATTTTTTTTAAATTATTTACTTTACATCCCGATTGTAGCCCTCTCCCTCGTGTCATCCCAGTCCCATCCTCCCTCCCTCTTAACCTCCACTCCTCTACCCTAGTCCTCAGAAAGAGGAAGCCCTTCTCCTCTCCCATCTGACCCCAGCCTATCAAGTCTCATCAGGACTGGTTGCATCCTCTTACTTAGTGGTCAGGCAAAGCTGCCCTGTCAGGGGAAAAATGATCAAAGAGCAGCAACAGAGTCCATGTCAGAGACAACCGCTGCTCCCCTTACTGGGAACCCACATGGAGACTGAGCTGCCCATTGGCTACATCTCAGCACGGGGCCTAGGTCATGCTCAAGGCATCAGAGCTAACATTTATTGGCAGTAAAGCCTCCCTGAGCCGGAAGTGGTTAAGTTGATATAAAAGTTGCACACCCCTTTTTATTTGCTTTCCTAGCACACTCTACAGGAGCAAGTTTTGACCAATTGCCTACAAGACCCACTTACAATATTTTAAATCCACCACAGAATATCTGTCTGCAAGCAGTGACTATATATACACATATATTTTAAAAAATTAAAAGTCTACATATATATGTAGTTTTTTGAAATCCCACAAAAGTTAAAAGGAAAACTACAGAATGCGCCTCACTTCTGAAAGGAAATCTAATAGGCGATGCATCACTGTGCTCCACGGGTGGCGCCATTTGCTGCACTAGGTGACAAACGTCTCCTGCCACAGTTGCCCCCACCAGGCCACATTAACAATTATTACCTTTGTACAACTTATAAAGCCTTCGACGGGGACAGTTTAGAAAGCTACATGAGCAAGTGAAGATTTATAATTCTGACGAAGAAAAACATACAGTATTGTAAGCTACAGATATGTGACAGTTAAGTAAGTCACGGTTAATCAACCTTTAACCTTCCCTGTTCCTTCAGTACCCGCCTAGTGCACTCTTTCATGGAACTTACAGACACTCAGAATCTTTAACAAATATTTCAGTGTGTGTGGAGGTATGCCAGTGTGTGTATGCATGTTCATATGTGTGTGGACATGTGTGTGCAAGCCAGTGAAAGATCAGAGTTCCTTTGGGTCTCTTTTCAACAGCTCTCCACTTTATTTACTGAGGCAGGGTCTCTCATCGAAGCCATGGTTTTCTAATTGGGCTACTTTTACTTGCCAGTTTTCTCTGGGCATGCCCTGTCTTTGGGATTACTGGATTTACAGGCAAGTGGCCATGTAAACATGGGTTCTTGGCATTCAAATGCTTGTACAGTGTTCTGAAGGGAGTGTTTGAATATTGTCCAGGGAATTCGTCTTTGCATTAGACCATGCCAATTGAAAAACCCTGAATTTATGAAATTTATTTTTAACAGGAAGTCTAGACACTAAACATCCAACATGAGTGACCACTGAAGTAAAAATATACTATGGAGATAGAAGTATCTTGGGAGAATATGAAGCAGGGGAAGGGTCTCAGGAGCCCACTTTGAATTAGGGCTGACATGGAAGCTTGATCAGGCAGGTGATTGCGGGGCTTGCCTATATTAGGTTGAAGTCTGGCAACCGACAAATGAAGGTAGCCATTTGTTTGCGTTTGGTCTATGATGATAGACTTCCTTTTCTCATCCAGGTTCTGAAAGACCCCCCTCCCGGAGATGGGTGACCCCCAAATCTTGTAAGGAGCCCTCAGGGAGGATTACAGGCCAGACCTTTTCTTGATGAGAAAACAGGTTCGGCTAGCTAACTCTTCCTAGAAATATCCCACCCTGCTGAGGATCTCAGTCTTCAGCAGCGACCTTCAGCTGTACTTGGGGATGCTCCTGCCCATGGAATAATTAAGTACCTAAAGGCAATGAGGTGGTTCATGAGATAAAAGCTTGCTGGCAAGTCTAAAATCCCGAGTTCAACACCAGGGCCTGTCTTGGAAGGAAAAGACTGACTCCCCAAAGTTATTCTTTGACCTCCGCGTAGATACCATTGCACGCACACACACACACACACACACGATAATATATAAAATGTCTGAAGATATGTTTTCAAAGACTGCCTTATTTTCAGTTGTGAACGAGACAGCTCTCTGTGTGTGTTGAGAGCCACTAATACTTTTTTTTAAAGAAAATATCAGTGTTCAGCTTATATTTTCCTGTCCTTAAAAGTGTCCACAGTTTTTTCTTGACCTGTGAGAGCTCTAGGAGCACTGACTACAGCAGGTGCTGTGCTTGCCTCCCTCTACACCACTTGCATTTGGTCTTCAGAATTATTTCATTCCATTGTTTCCCACGGCACTCCCTCCCGTTTTCCTCTTTTATAAAATCTTGCCTGGTTTTTCATTTATATTTCAAATACATTTCATAAACATATATGCATTCTCAAGCATAATTGTATTCACATTGCTTTGTAGACTGATATAATCTGAAAATTTTCAGTCTACAATTTTTCTGAACTGACAGGTGTGTGTGTGTGTGTGTGTGTGTGTGTATCAGTACACTTTCATTTCCCCAGAAACTTAAAATATACTGGAGGGCAAGGAACAAACATGCATGTTTGTGATCAGCATTCTCCTCTGACATTTGCCTGTCTTAAACATTTCCCTTGTGTCATGTTGTGGACTTGTGTACTCACTGGAAATGAAGTACAAGCACCTGAGCTTTCTCACATGAACTGCGGGTTGATTTTGTCATACAGTCAGAGCAGACAGTAGCCACAGGCAGAAGAAACATTATACACAGCAAATTCTTGAGGGATTGTTCAGTGTGAGAAGCCAGAGGCAATAAAAGACAAGGCATTTCCCACTTTGTCTAAGGTAAATTACAGCAGAATTTAATTATCTTGTAGAAGAAAGCATCTTGCAATTTTTACTTCAGGGTGTGGTTGAAGAATAAAGCTTCATAAAATACTGATGAGTATTTTAGGGGGGAAAAAATCACAACTGCCCATGTCCTGCTGTGACAGGCAGTGTCTTCAGAACTTGCTACTCTCCTGGAAAGCAGTGTGCATTTATGTGTGCCGGGACAGATGTGCATAACAGAAATCATGCAAAAACAAATCCATGTGGAAAAGAAATTTCCCTTTAATCATTCGGTCCCTCTATGTCTCACACCAAGATGCTATTAATATTTGAAAATATGAACATCATGCTTTTTCCACAATTTTGCTTTTTCTGCACTTTAGCAACTCAATAAATAACTCAATAAATCTGGGGATCTTAGTGTTGCAGACATGTGGTCTTCTGTCTCAGATTCTCAGACCCAAGTACGGTTCTGTCAAAGCCAACCATATTCCGGCCCTGTCCCAAGACACCCATGGGTGTTCAAGGCCTGTCTGTGTCTGTGCTCAGATAAGCATATTCAGTCTTCATGTGTCAATGCCACCCTGCCAGGCCTGTGGCTTTCCACTGGGATACCGTTCTCGCTCTGTGGAGTGCTGCACTTTCCCAGCAGCCTCATCAAGGCAGTCCCTCTGCCCGCTAGGGAGGCATGGTCTTTCTGGGTTAAAGAAATTCCCTGGTAACACTGCTGTGGCCTTCAATGCCTGACAGCGCTAGTGTCAAGCTATCTCGATCTTAAAATTATATTTCTATTGCTAGAACAATCAGAATAGTCAGCAACTGTTCAAGCCTTGCTTTCCCAACCCAGAAAAAAGCAGGACATGTGGAACTAGGGGTCTTAAACAGATCTCCTCAATAGCTAGGGCTTTTTTTAAAAAACAATTCAAGATGAAATTTGAGAAACCTGGTCCCGTGGTCCTTCAGGATAATTTCCAAAGGGGGCTTGATGCTGGGTACAGGCGGGTATGTTTTAGTAAATGACTCATGATTCTGTCAGATATACTGTGAAACCTCTTTAATGCTCGGTGAGACCTTCTCTGCCTGACTGCATCCCCTCTGCTCACCTCTCCGAGTTCTGTCACTTTAAATGCTGAATATTCCTTGGTTCATGTTCATCTGTTGCTTTAGAGGCACACCTCTGTAATTTTCACAGATAAAGGGAGAATTTGTTTGTGCACTTGAGGAAAACCAAGCAAAGGAAATGCCCAACTCTTCCCAGAGCAAATATGAGTGCTGACTTTGTCAAAGCAGTAGTTTTGTGTTTATTTCTCTAAGGTACAAGAGAAAAGGAGACACCTTTCCTGAAGGGGTGTGAGAGTGGACATTTCAGTGTAGTTAGAAAATATTGGTATCTAATTTCCTCTTTGATGCACATGGCTCTGCCCTCCTTGACACTTGAAAGTCAATATGTAGGCTAAGGAATTGGCCTGAAGTAGAGGAAAGACAGATACTGAGCAGGTATGGGCTCATATAGACTGTGCAGTGTTCTCGGTATGTGTTAGCGTGTACATGAGATACATAAAAACTGCCGTTAAGTGAAAACTTTTCATTATTTATACTATATACTATATGCATGTACATATATGTGATATCCAGAAACTTTTTTTTTCAGAAGCTTTACTAGTTACAATGCAACACACACACACACACACAGACACGAACATATGTTATAAACACATGACAAGGTAACTTTATTTACTGATGAGAGGGAGGGAAGGGAAAGGGGAGGTACTGAACACTATTAGTTGTATGTCAAAATTCATCTCTTTTTTCCGTTATGATCACTGTAATGTGACCCAACCCCCCAGCATCTCATATGTAACCGATGCTTTCTGTGCCGACTTGCCCTGGGACAGGAACACACGGACTTCGAGGGTGGCTGTCCCAATGTTTTGTGCATTCCGCAGAGCTGCTTCACGGAACCTCTGTACCATGATAGAATGCATCCCTTGTCAAAAGATTAGCAGAGCTTAAGGCCACACACGCCTTCATCTAGGACACACACAGTCAGCCCCATTTTACTGAGCACCTGCACTATTAATTTCCATGTTCCACTTCTCCCCATTTCCGCAACATGAACATGAGAGGGCGCTGCAACCAGACAGGACACCGTTGACTCTCATTTTTCTCAGTTGCACTTAATAGATCAGACCAAAGAAAGCCTTTACCCAAACCCTCACAGTTTTGCTAAAAATCCAATAAGATCTAGAAATATACTTTAAATAAAAAGAGTCATCAAATATCAAAAGGCAAATATAATTTTAGAGAACTTTTTCCAGTATGCTCCTAAAATTCTGTAATAACCGCCAGAAGTATGTTAAAGGCAGAAGACTCTTAAGGAGAAGCCGTTTGCACAGTGCTTCCTCGCCTCATTTATGAGAACCTTATGGACAGAGACCACATCAATTAAAGATGATAGAAATCATATATTTCTCCCCAAACCCTTTTACTACCATAGAGACAGTCTATATACAATGTCAATAAAGCTACCTTGTTATATAATCATAATTATATGTTCACATATAATGCATTCATGTTACCCCCATGGCACCTGGGAAGACCCTCCCTTGCCTCTTCCACCTTCCAATGGGATATTTTCTACATTCTCATCAAATCATGAGAATTATCTTAAATTATCTGAATTAAAAAATATATTTTATCCTTGTTTCTGCTGTATTAAACTTGTGGTGTGTGTGTCTGTGTGTGTTATGTGTGTCTCTGTGTGTCTCTGTGTGTGTGTGTACTGGCCAGCTGGGCAAACACTGAGGTAGGTCAAGCTAGAACAGTATGAAGAATACAAAAATAAGCCGTGTTCAAGGTACCTTCTAAAGGATCAAGTGGGTGTGACAATGGCTTGCTGTTGGCGGGATCGATCACGCTGGTTGGACTGACAACAACAGGAGAGGTTAAAGTGAAGTTGAGGGTTTGGCTCCGGGCAAAGGGAGCACAGTGGTAGCATTCACAAATCCCAGAGGACCCAGCAGTTCTTTCATGGGAGGAAAATGAAATCTTTTCAGATGGCCTGACTTTGAGGCCCAGCCAGCCATGGAGATGTTCTGTTGAGCAAGCATGCACACACACACACACACACACACACACACTGAGGCCGGACGTGGGCCCCTCTCCCTGACACTTAGGACTTAGCATGTGAGTGTAAGGAGTTAGCCATGAGCACGATAAGAAAATCTGTGAAGGGGCTGGGTCGACGCTCAGTGTTTAAGACTGTTATTGCTCGTCCAGAGAACCAAGTTGAATTCTTAGCATCCACATCAGGTGGCTCATGACGGCTTGTGACGCCAGCTCCAGGGGAGCATCTGCAGGTGCCACACATACATGAAGCATGCACATATGTGCACATGATTAAAAGTAAAGTGAATCTTAGGCAATAAAAGACTTTACATAAATTACATAATTTTTAAAGCAAAAAAATTTAGCTTCTGTATGAGAAAAGGGGGGTGTGGAGAATGCTTCAGATGGATCTCCCTGATTCCCAGGCTGGTCTTGAACTCATAAAAAGATGTTATCCTTTCACCTCGGCCTCCTGCACAGCTGGGACTATAGGTGTGCCATCTCAGGGTCTTGCTGTATCAGTACAAAAAAAGCCTGATGAATTAGTTATGCAGTGTCCTAGAGGCAACAACTGGCGTCTCCTGGAGAGGACCTCACTCAGAGACGCACAAGCGTTGACAGGTCTTGAGACTACAGATGCAGAGACTAACATTCAGACAGCACGTGAAGCCGGCATAGGAAATATCACTGGCTGCTCTAAGCTGGACGAGTCAAGGAAGGATCTGGGCTGCTGGGGACAATGTGAGCCCTGGACACCTTGATTTCAGATTTGAAGCCTCCCAGAGCATGAAAGAATAAAGTTGTCTTTTAAGTCATGGGTTTGTGAGAATTCTTAGTGCAGCTCTAGGAAGTTCATGCAAAGTGTTCATTTTTGGAGATGTGTCTCACAGATCAAGGCAGTAAAACCAGACAGGGACTCCAACATCACTCTCAAGGTCAGAAAGTCAAGTAAGACTGGAATACAAGCTCAGATTTTGCAGCTTCAGATTTTTAGACTTAGTGTCTACCTACACTGTCTATTATGATTATTTTATTGCTTGTTAGTAAAGAGTGACCTAACCTGTTTGAGAAGAACTGGAGAGCACAAGGCTACTCAGAGACAAATTGTCCGTCTGAATAGATATAACATCAATTTCAAACCACTTTTCCCTAGGTGGCCATTTGATGATAAAGCCACTGTGTGCTGTCTTGACAAAACCTAATATAATAAAATCAACATTTGCTATCTAAGTAGCAACGGAGAGCTAACAGAGACATGGGTTTATCTGTGATCATTTATAACAACAGCTACCCTCATTATCTGAGTACTGCTCCTCGGGAGATGCGGTTTACCTATCTTCTTTTATGGCCTCATTTAATGGTTTGGGGCTGTACAATTATATAAGTAGGGCTTTGAGTCTTTTAAATTTTTTTTTTAAGATTTATTTTTATTTTATGTGTATGGGGTTTTCTCTGCATTCATGTCTGTGAAATACATGTGTACAGTGCCTGCAGAAGCTAGAAGAAGGTGCTGGATCCCCTGGAAGTGAAGTTACAGAAGGCTGTGAGCAGCTACGTGGGTGCTGGGAACCCTCCCCAGGTCCTGTGGAGAGGCAGCTGGTGTTCTTCCCCACTGAGCTTCTCTCTGGCCCCCTCTCCCCAGATTTTTCCTTTATGTAAAAATAGGTTTTGGTTATGTAACCGTGTTTGTCACATAACTTTTAAAAAGAGTCTGTATGAGCCGCACACAAACGTGAGGGCCATCAGCTCTCTGGACCTGTGTTAACCCTGGTGTTCTCAGGGACGGCGTTAGGTGCAGTTAGAATGCCCCAGCTGCTGGCCAGGTACGCACTGTTCTACTCGGTGCATTGTTTTGTTAATTCTTTATAACGATTCTCTCAAACTGTAATCTCCGAGTTGTAGAACTGAGTGGGAAACTGGGGAGACAGGCATGTAAGAGTTACATATATTGGAACCATCCAGGCTCACATTTCTTCTATGCTAGGCCTGTTTTTGAGCTTCCCGAATGAAGGCCACTACCTGGGCCTTAAAGACGAGAAGCACGGGAGGCAGTCAGTTTGAAAGAGACAGTCCTGGATTTACTTCTGTACAGGATAAAG
This sequence comes from Meriones unguiculatus, assembly GCF_030254825.1. Lineage (NCBI taxonomy): Eukaryota > Metazoa > Chordata > Mammalia > Rodentia > Muridae > Meriones > Meriones unguiculatus. Next base: position 113,157,023 of record NC_083356.1, read on the forward strand.
GTGTCTTAATGGATAATGGCGTGACATGAGGCAGTTCAGAGCCTTTCATGGGGGAAAGACTCATGGCAAAGCTGGCTTCGGTTAGGGTTATGCAGAAAACAAACAAACAAACAAACAAACAAACACAGTTCTACCACTTTGTTGTTTTGCTACACAAAGCAATATCCAAATGGCATACATAATGGTTGAATGATTAAAGACACAGAGAACGTGTCTCACAATTCAAGGACACCAAAAATAAGAACTCCTTCTGTTGGCTAGTCATTTAGTGTAGGCCAGTTGCCCACTGAAAGGGACACTTTTTTCTTTCTTTTCCTTTTTTTTTTTAATCACAGGTCATTCACTTTTATCCCAGCCATAGCCCCCTCCTCTTTCCCTCCCAATCCCATCCTCCCTCCCTCACCTCCTCTCTGCCCCCTTCCAAGTCCACTGATAGGGGAGGACCTCCTCCCCTTTCATCTGACCCTAGCTTATCAGGTATCTTCAGGACTGGCTGCAAAGTCCTCCTCTGTGGCCTAGTAAGGCTGCTCCTCCCTCTGGGGGGTGGGGTTATGTCAAAGAGCCAGTCATTGAGTTCATGTCAGAAAAAATCCTTGTCCCCCTTACTAGGGAACCCACTTGGATACTGTTTTTTTGTTTTTGTTTTTGTTTTCTGGCTCATAGGCACTACTTTCTACATGGACTTTTGGAATCTTGCAAACCAGCAGAGGGCACTCACCTCACGAGCTCTTCATTCTTTCTCACAAGGTATTGTGAGAACTGAATGTAAAACCCTTCAGGTCTCACTGCCAATGAGGAAAACACTGAGTCAAGGCCCCTTACCCCTGCAGTGTTTACATAAGGGATCAAAACCTTCCTGGGGAATCTGTTGGCACATTACAGTGGTGGAGAGGAGCAGTATTTATCTAGCACACACTGGAATGGCTCCAAGGGATCTGTTCATGTCTAATGAGTAATTAAGCAACTATGGGAAAAAAATATATACATTTATCTCAAGGATCAGAAGGGATTAAAACGCCTGACTAGAAAACTAGAGATGCTGATACAAAAAAGCAAAGGCCTGCAGATATTCAACAATTACTTCATCTTAATAAAATGAAAGCATGCTTTTGGAGTTGACAATGAGGTTCTGTGATATTTACTTTTGGAGTTTTTACAAACTAAATTCTATGTATTGATAATTAAAACTGATACTGATTAAAACCAAAACATTCAGAGCTTTCTCCTTGTCAACTTGAACTCTGCAAACATGTATCTTAACTTTTAAAAAATCATTCAAGTACTTAAAATTGCATGATACTAAAAACCAGGCAGTTGAGGCTAGCAAGATGCACCAGCTGATAAAATTATTGCCACACAAGTTTAAGGATCTAAGTTTGATCCTGGAACACACATAAAAAATATTCAAGAGTGGGATATACATGTGTAATCCCAGGGTTGAGGAGGTGGAGACAGGCACAGACCTGGCTCTCTGGCCAGCCACTCTCATTTAATAAGTGAGTCGCAAGCCAGTGAGAAAGCAAGGTACACACAGATCTGCAGGAATTCCGGGTACACACACACACACACACACACACACACACACACGCCCACTCATACAAGTAAAATGTGGCACAATGTAGCCTTGTCTAAACTATCTAAAACTTGAAACATTGCCTGACTTTGGAATTCTTTGTGGTCATGAAAGAGAATCTTAGTTCTTTTACACAAAGGGGTTGGACTTCTAGCTTGACTTCAAATTAGAAGATTTTAAGTTTGCATTAGGTCAAGGAGACAGAGTCTACATGTTAGGGCTTGGAAGCGTCCCCCACAGATTCGTGTATTTAACCACGTAATCTACAGCTGCTGGCCATACCTTGGGAGGTGGCAGAACTTGGGGCTTGTGAAGCCTGGCTGATGGACACAGGCACTAGGGGTGGACTGTAAGGTTGGAGCTGAGTCCTGTTTCTGAATGTTTGTTTCTCTGTTTACTTGCTTGTTTTTTTTCTGTCTGCCACAGGAATAGGACCACCTGCAGATAGTTTCTGCTGTGGGGGATGGCCAGCTGCCAGGCCTTCCTTGCAGAAATGTGTGCTACCCTCCAAACTGGGAACCACTAAGTTGCTTTTGCCAGACATTTGGTCACAACAATGAGTTGAACAACTGTTATACCAAGTAACGGTAGAAGATTAACTAAACCATAACTAAATGATCCTTTATCTGCTATCTTCGAAGAAAACCCAACAGAAAAATACTGTTTTCACAATTTTTTTAATCAATAGCATTGCTATAAAGAAATCTATAGCGATCCATGTTTCCAAATAAGCTGAGACTATTTGCCAGATGAACCTCTCTCCCACATTTCTGCATGCTAGTATTTACAGGCGTGTTATTTAAAACCCAGCAGTTACCTCATAGCAGGGGGGGTGGAAACAGAACACTGAAGAAAATATCATAAGCAAGATGCTACAGGCACACACAATTGTGAAAGATCAATAGAGAGATATTTTGAAAGAAATGATTTCACAAGTGCTAATTAATTTATTGTGTAGAGGGGCAATTACCTCAGGGGATAACGGTAGGGTTAGAAGAGTTGAGTTGACCTCATTAAACATCAGGACTCAAAGCCTGAAAGAGAACTGTGTTGGAAACTGCAGATCCAAGATTCCTTTCTTCCAATGCCTTGTCATGATCTTCATAGATTGTGTCTTCAATAACATCAAAGGAATGGAGAGGTACTATTGTGATTTTGAGAAAAGTTTTCAAAGCTGGGAGTGGTGGCATGTGCCTGAAATCTCAGCACTGGGAAAGTTACAGCAGGGGGATGGCAAGTTCAACCTTGCTCCATTGCAAAGCCAGGCTTGGGAGGATGAAAAGCAGGCAAGCAGAAAGAGAGGAACAAAGGAAAGAAGGGAGGGAGGTATGAAAGGAGAGAGAGTGCTTGGGAAATAAACACATAAGAAGGGGAGGTACTTCTTGTTTCATTATTTTCTAGACCAAAATCCATAGTTTATAAAAAAACTTTGGCGATATTGGCAGAATAAATCTGTACGAGTCAATAAAAAGTATTCATTTAAAACTTAATGTTGAGCCTATTTTAATAAAATGTACCCACCATCACCCTGGGGTTCAACACATAAAAAAATACTTATTTTTCTAAAAACCAACAGAAACGGAGACAAAACTCAGCATTTATTTGCCACTAAATGAGCCTACAGAAGACAACTTTTTGAATATTTGAAGCAGGATGCTCAGAACGCAGTAGTTCACAGGTCTAGTAGGTGATAGGAATTTAAAGCTGGGTGCCACACTTCCCCAAACGTGATAACATAGAGTAATTGTTGATATACTATGTTCTAGAGTAGCCCAGGAGAAAACACAGCCACGTGGCTGTGAGCGGCAAGGAGTGAGGATAGTGCTGTGATTCCGTGGACATCTCAGTGCTCTGAAGGAAAAGCCACCTGCTGCCTCAAGGCTAACCCTTGGATTTTTTTAAAAACCAAATGAACTTCTTTGTAAGGATCTTAAAGTACTCACTTCATTCTCTAAATTTTAAAGCGTTTAAGGGAAACTTCTGTGCATAGGAAGTAATGACAAATGCAGGAACAATTACTCTGTAGGACAAGGGAGTTTTTACCATGTCTGTTGGTATAATGTTCTTTTAAAATGCATACACCTTACCCTTGTTCATTTAAATGCTGATCCCCCCCCCCAATCTCTGGTTTCCATCCAGATATTGCATATGATATTCTAAGCATCCTGACTCAACTCTTGTGTAAACAGGCCAAAATAAAGCAACTAAACACAATGTTGAGCAATAGGAAGAGCCAGAGGGAGGAAAGGAGTGGGAGGAGAAGGGGTGAGAGGAGAGCTTGGAGAGCGGTGCTGGAGGACAGATCTTGGAACTACGTGGAGATGGACTGGACATAATATTTCACAAAAAGCAAGTATAATGTGGGAAATCTAAATGTTAGGAAACTGAGGGCTTGGAGGTTTAGGAGGGAGTAACTATTGCCCAGCATCGTGTTCTAGGTTAACTAAATAAACCCAGTCTCTGTGTGGTGATTTGGGTATACAGCTGCTGAGGACTAACAGCAGCGTTACCAGAAGATGTATCAATAGTAAATACCTACAACGCATGTCCTTAGTGTCCCTAACCTCCTCAGAGTACCAAGGTATGAATGGAACTGTGGCTTACTACTTTTTGGCATATTTTTTTAAATTTTTTTATCTTAACACTGTATCTACTGTAGAAGAAAACACTATAAAGCTTCAGAAAAAAATAACTCAGGCAGGGGCTGGCAGGTGACTTGGAAGTTAGGAAGCACCTTGCTCTGCTGTGAGTAGATATGCCAGGGTGGATTGGTACCCGTCTCTGAGCAGAAGGGGAAGGGCATTGAGGAAGGGAATGTGAGGGTGGGACTGGGAGGAGAGAAGGAAGGAGTCTTTGATCATGCTGTAAAATGATTAAATAAATTAATTAATGAAGACAACAAACAAGAAGAGTGCATCTTGCTAGGGGGACCAAAGTTTAGTTCCCAGCATCTATGTGGGGAGGCTGACACACACACACACACACACACACACACACAAACAAACAAATAAAATCTCATTTAGTAAAAAGAATGGAAGGATACTAGACCTATCTTTTAATAGGAAGTTGGACCACATACTGATCTTAAAAATCTTCAAGAAACGAAAGGTGAAACTTTTTCAGTGTTTGAGTTCTTGCTTTAAAATAATATAGCAGATAAAGTGAATACTTTCAACAAGTCTGGGCCAGGTTTTTGGATGGAAATTGTTCTACTCAATGATGTCATGCCTCTTAGTTTTCCTCATCAGACACCAGCTCTCATGGCTGCCCTGCTCACTTCCTGTGCTTTCACCCCTAAACTGCCAAGGTCCAGGAGAACCAATAGCTTTCAAGAATTGAATATGATGGCTGAGAAATGGCTTTCCATCCAGAAAGAAAAAGACAGTAACCATCCCACACTCTCAGAGACCTCCGTACACTCTCCATTCTCACTCCTGCTCCATTTAAAGCATTCTTGTCTTTGGGTTGTTATTTCGACAGAATATTGTTGACCGTCAGTGAGATCATTTAAGCTTGATTTTGTACTAAGGTGAAACAGTGCCACTCCAGAGTGTAGAGTACACACAATCCAGGGAAAAGAGGAAAAAAGAGGAATAGATTACTGGCCAAGGACAAAACAAGTGCAGGGCAGCCCCTCCTGCTAATTAGAGAAGAAAGGTCTCAGTGTAGACTACAGAGTATAAGTTTGATGCTTCTTGTACTTTTTTGTGTGTGTCCTGGACCTACTATTTTCCTGAAACTGTAACCTTTAGACATCATTTTTTCGGTTTGGTCTTTTATCTCGGTAAAAGATTTACATTGTAAACTTTCCTAAAATTTTGACCTATTGCGTTTACCACTGGTCGTCCATCAAGCTCAGAGTTAGGCAGAGTTCGAGTGTAAGAGGTATGTTGGCCTTGATTGACAGCAGTGCTGATGTCTGCTGCTGTCATTTACTGTTCCCTCCAAAACAAATGGCCCGGTCAGTGTTGCCATATCTGGAATAGGGTTCTCACTAAAAGGATCTGCTGAGAAAAAAATAATGAAGCTGTTCATATAATTATCTTCCAGATCAAACTGGATTTTGATCTTCAGACAAGGATATTAAGGTTTTAAGAGGGAACGTGTTTAGACAGATATTATACAGCAGGACAAGTTTGCAAGGAATGTAATTCTGTCCTAAATTTGCTTCCCTGAGAACCAGTCCCTTAATTTATTATGACGGTTTTATATCATATTTTGACTTGGATTTCCATTAATTTGTTTGGAAGACAACATGATGGGTAGGTCAACTCCTCACAAGCCACAGCTATTATTTAGCGAACAAAAGCTGGCTTGGCTCCAGGAGTTAGCTACCCTTCCACAGACGGAGATAGGCAGGTAAACTGAGGCAAATATAATAACCAAAGGCAGTCTCATGGAAAAAGCAATAGTTTACATGGCCCTTTTTCCCACCCGCATACTTTCAAGTCACTCGGACAGGATGTAACACAACAGACTTAAGTCAAATTGAGAGCTGGGGAGATGGCACAGCCTATAATGCCATGCAAACAAGAGGCCCTGCATTCAGCACACATGTAAAATGCCTGGGGACAGCCTTGTGCTCCTGTAATTCCAGCACTAACGGAGGGATAACAGGTAAGTTCCCGAAGCTCATTAGCTAGCCAGCCTAGCCAGCTCAGTGAGCTTCAGAAGCCATAGTGAGGGACCTTGTCTTAAAACCAAAACCAAAGACAGAGACAGAGTAAAGAAAGATATTCGATATTGAGTACACACACACACACACACACTATCTGAAAGTGTATTATTTCTCTTATATGTGGAATCTACAAAGGGTGTGTGTGTGTATGTGGTATGTTTTTGTGTGTGTGTATGTATGCATGTGTGAGTAGGTATGTACATATGTAGGTGTGTGTGTGTCACATGAAAGCACAAATGAAACTTTGTGGATGAAGGATGGAGGCCAGGGTCAAAAGGGAGGAGGAAGGAGGAACAAGACAAGGAAACGGAAGGAAGTATGAAAAGGTTAAAATTTTCTCTTACATGTGAATCTGTCTACATACCTAGGCTTGGTCTATCGTCATGAGAGCAGAAGGGAATGTATTTAGGGAGGAGCAGGCACCAAGGAACGTAAAGGGTCAGGAAGTGTGAGCAAAGTACAACAATATACAAGTCTAAAAGGCTACCGTGAAACCCATTAGTTTCATTAGAGCGTGCTGTTAACTCAGAATACAGCCCAGGCCCTGAGTACAGGCCTCAGGAGATGCTCAGAGCTCGTGGCATTTGAAACATGGGTGGCCTCACACACCGGTCTGTCCATTCCAACAACCCATTGCCTGGGATCTACCGTGGGCTCCTCTCCTTCAAGAGCATGCCCGCCCCAGCCCTGACAACAGAAGGCAGTTCCTCCGTGAAGCCCGCCCTGGAATGGGGGCAGAGCAATTTACCGTCAATTGCTGCAGTCCAAATACACCTTGGGTCGTCTGACTTTTTTTCCTGTTGACAGAGATGACATTTAGCTCACCTCGACTCCAGAGTCTAATCTGTGACCTGGCAGACAGTAGGCATTTTAGAGACATTTGCAGCAGGACGGAGTAATTGCATCACTGGGTGAAACACACAGAAGAAATTGGTAGTCGTTTTTGTTGTTTTCCAATATGGACAAAATTAAGCCAATATTATAATTTTTAAATAAAAAAGGATTACCGATGCATTGATTCAGCATTTTTCATGAGTGGCTACAACACAATTGGGAGGTGAAAAAAAACACACCTGAAGTTGCTCCTGTCCTGAAGAGACTCCGTCTAGCTCATGGGAATTACAGACACATGGAGGCATGTGCTAAATCTATCACCAGTCTTAAGGAGGTATAAGTCAGAGGATTTAGAATGGGGTCAAGGAGGAAAACCTACAGAAATGAGGCAGGGGACAAAGCATGGACAGCAGTGGCCAAGTATATTTGCAAAGAAGTGAGTGAGGCTCAGCACTGCTGCAGTGCAGAGGACAGAAAGGAAGGGGGGAAAGTAGTGCCAGCTGGAGAGCCAAGATCTCCTCTGGCCTTGCTCTGAAATACCTGGAGAAATACGAAACAAGACCAGGACTTGTGCCATCAGCAGTTTGGGGAGAGAGGGAAAGGATTTGCACTAGGGAGAGAGACAAGGCTAATGGCAAACTTAGTTTGAGGAGAACATTGTCCTCCCAGGAAGTTCTGTACCACAGATTTGCATTTTAAAACTAAATATATATTTTTTTAAAAACACACCAACATTATTTTTAAAAGGAACTGAATAATTTGTAGAAACCAGAATGAAAAGATCTTACTTTAAAAAGAATCTCATTAAGAGGGCTAGCGAGGCTGCTCAGGGGACCAAGGTTCAAGTTCCAGAACCAGCATGGCAGTATACCAACTTGTCACTCCAGGGATCCAGTGCCCTCTTCTGGCTTCTCTGGGAACTGCATGCATGTGCAGACAGACCAGCAAGCACAGTGCCCATGAACATGAAAATTAAATAAAATGTGAAGTTGCTAAAGCTAGCTTGTAAGGTTGCAGGCTCTTTGGGTATTCATTGGGGCAATCAAGATGAACCTGAACACAGAATAAGGTGAGTCCTAAGAAGCCCTGACTTAGCCAGGTGTTGAGCTATGCTGATTCTGTGTCTGTGACATTGGGTAATGACAGTATCCTTTTAGCTGTGTGATATTTCTTCCCAACACCCATTACCCAGTGCAATCATGGGAATATCATCAGATAAAAAAAAAAATACAGAATTACCCTAAAAAAAATAGTCAACCGATATTTTCAAAAGTGTCAAGGCCATTAAACCAAGACAAGTCTGAGAAACTGCGCAGTCACAGGCAAGGAAAACCTAGAGAGACAGCAACTGCACGTGATATGGCTTTTATGTGACCCAACCACTGAATGACTTCCAGGAAGAGAACCAAGGTGTTAAACAACCCAAGACAAGTACAAAGACAGCATCTATGTCGGCTTACAGAGTGTAATAAAAAACATTATACATAAAACTGAGATAACAGGCATACAGTACAGGGAAACAGATGTACTGACTGCCCAGGTTTTCATGACTCTAAAACTGTAACAAAATATCTTATCCATGCTTTCAGCGTGTGACTCAAGCTGGAAATTGCTCTGCTTGAAAATGATGTTCATATGAAAGGCAGATGAACCAAAACTTTCCAAAGGGATTCGAATGTGTTACCATTTCCCAGTTTGCTAAAAGTCTATGTCTACATATGCCCATTAGTGTAAGCTACTTAGACTTTTCCTGGTGAGAGAAGCAGCTGGGGTGATCACAAAGATGGCCACCAGATGGCTTCGTTAACTTACTTTGCCCTCCTCTTTGTCTCTAACTTTTTGCCCTCTAGAGTCACCCTCTTTTGCAGTTACTTGGATTCCAGGAATGACAGGCTCAATAGATGCCTCTAGAGCCAAAGACCAGAACAACAGTGAGCCTCGCAGGACAGACACAGTGTGATGAGGCCACACACCACAGGAGCTCACTTCATGGAAACCAGCCCAGTAAAGTGCTGGCAGCTGAAAGAGCTTTTCCCAGAGTCCTTTCCAGAACTGAAAGTCTGACAACAGCCTCGCAGAGCCTGGGTCTGCTCTGTCAGCTTTGTAAGCTCTGCCCTCTCCTGTCTGTACAACCTCAGCATTTCTGCTCCTTTTGGTCACTCGGGGCGTTGGCCTCCTTTACTTTTTCTTCAGAATATGCTACCTGTGTTAAACTTCCCTTCTCTGTCGTTAGCTATTGCCCTTCTGCTGTACTGATATATCAGGATGAGTGGCCAAGACCAGTAATTTGGGACACCAGAGCCAGGACTTTGTCTTTAAGCTCCAGTGACAAACCGCCCTGTGTCTAACTGTCTCCAAGGCAGTGTAACCTTAAGCGCTTTGCCTGTTCTCATGAGCAGATAGACAAAGATAGGTTCCAGTTTTCCAGGACCACTTCCATTTGCTTTGCAGACATATGTACATATGGCTGAGAACCTGAGACTCAGTAGTGACCTTCCTCTCCTGGGCCACACACGGGCCTTTCCACATCCCCTGGTAAGCTGCCTGAGTCCGCACTGAAGGAGTTGTCAGGCTGTGCTCAGGCTGACTGTGGCTTCCTTCTGCTTGAGGCCATCTGCAAGGTTGGGACTTAGCTTTCTCACCTTCCATCCATGTAACTTGAGTGTAGAGCTCAAAGCAGAGCCTCAGAGGTGATTAACGCAATGTGGTTCGAGGAGTTACTCAAGTGAACACAACCACTGTGCACTTGAGAAAGGTCTGAACACATGGGTCTTGATTTGACTACCCAACGCAAACACAGAAACTCAGCTTCCCTCCCACATCTAAGAAGTGGGAGGAAAGTCATTTTAAAAACGGAATGCTCTCTGTTTGAAAGAGACGTGAAGATAAGAAGGCTAGTTTAAAGAAAGGTAAGTACACAGAGACAGATGAGTGGGGATATATTGATAAATGGTGTTCTCGATTTCAAACGCCTGAGTGAGATCATGAAGCTAATTACATTACTGACCCCATGTTGCAGTTCTGAGGTTTAGTTCTTCTTCTGGTCCTTTAATCCTTTTAAGCTAGTAGTCTATGGCAATGTGACAGAACAAGAAGTCCAGGTTTGTTGTCCCTTTTCTTTCCTCCATTCTCTCTCAGTGTTGATCTTAGAAAGAAAAGGGGGGAAGGGCAGGGATCTGCTTGACTTCTGAAAAGAGTACATTCTTAGTCCCCAGCATGACTCCACCCTTCATTTTCAAAGATATGAGGGAAGATAAACTTAAGACTCAGAGGAAGCAATTAAAGAGCAGTGAAGGAAGTGGCTCTAGAAATAGAAGCATTTTTTTTTAAAGAGCAAGATTTGTGTATATTTAGAATGTGCCTTGCTACCTAGAAATCTTCAGTTGAACAAGTGGACCCCACCCTGAATAGTAAATAAACGGAACCAGCACACAGAAAAAGAGGAGAGAGAGAGAGAGAGAGAGAGAGAGAGAGAGAGAGAGAGAGAGAGGGCAAGATGTGATGAGTAGCTGCAGAAGAGTTGCAGAGGGCCAGAAGTGTCCTAAAGAGAGAGACGGGAGAAGGCCTGGAAAGCAGCTTGAGTGCCCCGCCCCCTGCTCTCTTTGCACAGTTACTGCACAGTACTTAGTAAAGGCAGAGAGGGTGGTGCTCACTGCTTCCTCTGGAGGACTTCTGGGGTCCCAGTTACAAGTAATCGTTGTTCCTTTACATCTCTTGCCTCTTCGAGTCGTGTGCACACAGGGTACTGATCTCCCTGACAAGACATATTTACTGCACACTTTATGTCTGCACCCCAAATTCATCATAACGCACACTTCATTTGTACGCTTTCTGGGAACTTAAATGTCAGTATGTCTGATTGCCCTATCGGTTCACTTGGGGGAGGGGGTGGGGCACAGGGTCTTTGAGGAGCAGCGGGGTGATATGAAGCTACAGCCAGGTTGCATGGAAAGGGAACCAGAATGTCAATGAAAATCTTCTCAACTTGGCTGTAGCTAAACTGAATAAAACGGTAGTCACTCTTGCAGGAGATGGTGCGCTCATGCTGTGTAGAACCAGGCGCCCTCAGAGCAGACTCCATTCCCACCAGGCAAGGCCAGATTTGCAGTGGGGTTTTCATGCTTTTTCAAGATCCCCGTCCACGGCTGTGCTTTCTCCATACCCTCATTGCTGAACTCCGAAGACCTCAATGAGGATGGTTGCACCTAATTCTCCACACAAGATCCAAATAACTACTAAAAATGGACCCACAGATGATATGCCTGTTTCAGGTACTATTAATTCCCATCTTGCTCCACTTTCCCTAGCAATTCACACTAGATCATCTCCATTTTATCAGTGAGAGAAGGCAAAAAGGATTTGCCTTCTCTCTGATTTCGGAGGGTTGCATAGCTCAAAAGCTGATGCTAAGCTATGAAACCTGATGGCTGTCACTTGAAACTCACGTGCTTTCAGGTTGGGTTCCCTGAAAGCAGTATGGCAAGCAACTTCACCTAGAGAGAAGATGGATTTTCCTTTAGTAATATTCCGTACCCCTTGCTCTAGCCATTGGACCCATTCCTTTAAAGTATTTTAGTTCTCCTACTAGCTCGTTTGAATCGTGCGCTGGTTGTTCCCATTTTCATTTATTTTTCTATTTGTGGGAGGAGGCTAAAATTAAGATTAATATATGTGACCGAAGCATGTATTTTTGAGGAAATAAAAATAAAAACTTGGGGTTAGAATCCTGTATGCACCTGAAGAGCTACTCAATACATTGGCTGAGAAGAGCAATCACAAGGCACTGAAGCAACTAAAATGTTCTCTTATAAGAAATTGGAAAGAGTGAGGGGAAGGTGTTTTCTGGGGTAAGTTAAACATATGACTTGCTGTACAGGAAGAATAGAAAGATAATACTAATGGGCTCTGCCACACTAAATGGATTTTCTATCTGCTCCCTTGTTTACTGTTCAGGTTTCCATTTAAATCAATAGCACTCACTTTTCAGTAGTACACATTTGAATTCCAGTAGAAGGCCACACACACACACACACACACACACACACATACACACACACACACACGGTGGAAATGAGTCAGCCATATCCTGTGCCAGGACTCAAATTCACTTTGCCTTTCTGAAAACGAGATTCAAACAATCCAATAATAATAATTGAATTGACTGTTCTGTAAATTGCAGCCTAACCACCACATACACAAACACATAAAGTACACAGGGACAGTCATCAGCTGTGCATTTGATGATAATATTCAAAACTTTCTACTTATCTGAGAATAAAGCACCAGATGACCGTGGGAGGAGAAAAAAAGCGTTTTCAATGACAACGTCAACTTTTGTCATTTGTAAGTACAATATACATCTTATTATGATTGATCCATATGGTTATAAAAAGTGAGGTGAGCACAGAACATTTAAAACACAACAACCTGCTAAAAAGGTACTTTGGAGGACTTCCGAATAGAAGGGGCAGAATCCCATTATGTCTGGTAGATAACCGCTAACTTGTGGCAGTCAAACTGAGTGTCAATCAGAGAGACACATGTGGTCCAGGACAGTGTGTGTGTGTGTGTGTGTGTGTGTGTGTGTGTGTGTGTGTGTGTGCAGTTTGTTCTGTTTGGTAGTTTTGTAATGGACTTGGATTAAGAATATAAAAGATAAATTTATTTCCTCTGTGGATGGCACACCATGAGATAACTGAAACCAGAACGAATGATAGAATAGGAGTCAAACAATGATGCACCAATCCAACAGCCAAACAGATAGCAAAGCCCATTGAGATTACAGTGCTGACTTCCATGTTGCTGGAGTAAAAAAATACTTAAAATTTATAATGAAAAATGATTTCTGAGTATGGAAGTCAGTATGTGACTGAGGTTCAGGAGTTTTAGATTCATAGTAAGCTTACTATTTTCAACAATGTACACAGATGCAGAAAAGCTAGATGTAGGCTGAGCTAAAAGATTAAGTTTGGGAGCATGAAGGAAATTTCAGGCATAACTGCCTCTTCGTCTTCACATCAGTCTTCACTCCAAATATTAGATTGATTTTGAAAGATGTATGTCTAGAATGATATAGACAAAATAGAGATTACAAAGAAGTCAAGAATGAGTAAAAGAAACGAAATGACAAGCCTGCTTGACATCAGGATGCGACTAGGGCCTGAAAGCTGTGTTGAAATATTTAGGTGTCTAATATTGAAAAACGTGCTGCCAGTAGTAGCAAGACTCAGAACAGCAATGACAACAAAAGTCATAAACACACAAGAAGAGCCTCAGTGGAAGATCTTCCTAATAAGGAGAGCCTCCAGAAGGAAGGGAAATAAGTTTGGACAATGCAATAGAGCACTGGTCATACCAGCCCCCTCCTCCAACCCTGCTTCCTGATCCACCCCATTTTTTAGTCTTTCTTTTGTTCTTAGCTCACCTAGACAAATTAGGATCATCCAAGATTTAACAACAACAACAAAAAAAGCTTTATAGGTTTGGCTCCAGACATATTAGAGAATCCTTGCAACATTCAAGTGCAGAAATGTAGTAGTTAGCTGCAATCTGGAGATCTTGATGGTCGACAGCACCTCTTTCAGGCAGAGAGCCTGGCAGAACAGCACACCAGGCTCTGCTGCTCGTCTTCTCCCTTGTGGCTTCCTAGGAAATCCTCCTCCCATCCCGACAGTCCACGTAGGCACGCCTTCTTCTTATATTTGGGTTGTGAGCCTAGCCTTTACCGGCTGAATCATCTCTCTAGCCCAGCTTGCTGTTTGCTAAATCTCCTGTCTGTGCTACAGTAATCTCAGAAGAGAAACTGTAAATGACCCTATAGGCTGGAGGGAAGCAGCAGGAGGTCGAAGTTCAGCCTCCCTTCCTACCTTGTCTCTGTGCCCAGTAACTCCTCAAGCAAGAGAAGTCAGACTCTGCCTTCTTGGTTTTGCTTTTCTAGCTGGTCACTCGCTGGCTCCTTCATAAACCCGCTGCCAACCTTCCCTCAGAACACTTTTTTCCACAGCTGTTAATTGCCTCTGTTGGCGCTCTGCACTCTCAGCAAACCATTTTTCTCTCACCGCTGCACCGCTGCATGGCAGTCTGAAGAACGTTACATTTTGGGGACTGTTCTGAGGTGTCTAGCCTCTCCTCTCAGCAGCACTCTCTCTGTTCAGCCGTCTCTCTTACGATTAAATCCTCACTGTGCTCATGATAGACCATGGGCTGCAGTTGGTTAAACTGGTCTTCAGACACACCTTTCCAGCTCTTAGGAATAGATAAATGGAGGAAATCATTTCGATTTGCCTGTTTCCTTTTATCATAAGATGAAAACTCACATGGAGATTCACTAAGTGATTTGGACCAGTGCCCGATGCCTTGGTGAAGGCATGGCTCCCTTCCTTTAGGCTTTGGCTCGTTGCTGCAAATGGTGGCTGTTGAAGAGCAATGTCTGGACTCCACAGCATAAAGCTGTACTAAAAAAGCTTCAGTAGAACGAGCTTCCCTAAATGCTAGGATCCCACATTCTTAAGATATTTGAGAGCTAAAAATAATGAATAGCATGGCCTCTTAGGCCTTTGAGTTTAAGATTTTCCTTTCAAAATAATAGACTTATTCTCTGAGGACAGGAGGACAGTACAACTTTATTTAGCTTAAGGGAACCCAAAATAGAACAGAGGAGATAATGAAGTGACTGCATATACATCTTTCACGGTTGTCCATTCATGCCAAACCTGATGTGTCTTGAAAAATACAAATCACTCACAGTGAAAACTCTCTCTAAAACCCTACACTGATCGTTAGACAGTGACGCCGGGGAATTTCAGCAATTACCTTACATAAGCTACAATGCAGATGACTGCATTATTTCCTCAGCCTTATGTAAACAGACGCGGCCTTTTATGGCTGCATGGCACGGAAGTTTACTGTGAGTCGCTCTGAATCCACTCCTATCCCAACTCCCGGAAAAGACAAGAAGAAGTGGCAGCTCCCACTCCTGGCTTAGACCTCTCAGCTTCCCTGCTGGCCTCTCCCGCGCTGACTCAGAGCTGGAGGGCAGCGTGATGAGCCCGAACCAGCAGCCGGGAGCCAAGCTGGACCGCGCCTGCTGGCCTGACCAGTCGCAGCCCTGTGTCAGGAACATTTTTGTGTGAAAAAGAAAAGAAGCCTTTCCTGGAACTAGTGTTTGTCAAAATACTGATACACTTAAATGTTACTCGGCGGTTCCAGTTTTGAGAGAAGGTCTGGGGAAACGCCAGCCTCTGAGCCAGTGTTCTCTGGCGTGACGGGGGCAGCTTTAGGAGTACAGCAAACTGGTGCTCCACTGGGCTCAGTAGATGTTCCTGACCCCAGGCCGCGGTGATGCGACCCTTGTGTCCATTCTACAGTGTTTAAGGGGAGGACTCCTGAGAATCACGTGCTGATCACCAAGCACAAGGAGAGACTATGGAAAAATTCTTCCAAAGGAACTAGGTTTTGAAAGGTAAAAGCAAAAACGTCTTTGTCCTTATTTTGAAAACTGATTTTTTTTTTTTTTCCCATTCTACGATTCTGAGACTCTGCAGTTATCAATTAATTTCAACTGCCTGCTCCACCCCGGACGAAACAAAGCTTCAGAGAGATAAATCTCTTGTGGATCTCGCCCCTGTTGCTAGAGGCAGAGCTGAGACGAGCCTGTATCTACAGAAGAGCCTTAGGGACAAACAGCCTGTGGGTCCTGACACCCATCACTCATGACACCCCAGAATGGTCCCTAGCAGTACCTTTCAGGGCAGGCGGCGTGAACACACTCTGCTTCCTTTGCTTAGGGGATGCGTTCTGCAGCTGCGGACAAGGAAAACAAAGGCGTTAGACTTGCACAGAAAATACACAGCGGTCAGACCTGTGAAGAAGATAAAACTGTGCAAAATCTCACAGGCCTTTGCGATGTCTCCCCGCAGAGAAGTAGCGCTGTAATCAATTACAGACATGCTCAGTGACACCCCAGACCTCCAAACTATATAAAGCTAAAGGATCTGTTTCCTCATAAAATTCTCAGCTCTTAGATCTTGAAATTATGTTTCTTATTTTTATTATTAAAATGTTTTACAATATTGTATGTGATTTTATTACATTTTATTTGTGTTTGCATGTGTGTGGGTGGGCACATGCTTGGTGCACGTCTGTAGGTCAGAGGACAATTTGTAGAGTTGGTTCTTTCCTTCCACAGTGTAGGTCCTGGAGATCAGACTTGGGGTGTCAGGCTTGTTTGCAATTGCCTGTTGAGCTTTTGCCTTTCCCGAGATTAGTTTATTTTAAGGAAATAAAAGGATAGTAATCCAATTGCAAGAAAAACATGGGTTGTGATACAAAGTGTACATCAAAAAATATGCCAGTGATATAGATAGATCTACACACATAACATATGCATATATATGTATATATATGTGTGTATGTGTGTGTATGTATTTATATTATCTGCCTCTGTAAGTAATGAAGGTTCCAAAGAGAAAATTAGATTCCTTCATTCGTAGAAGCAACCTTGAGTTGCCACATTCAATTTAAAGCCTGCTTTTACTCAGAATGACAATGTTAAGGTAATACTCTTTTGTCTGTCCAAAGGTAAGTTCTTTCTTACCAAACTGGTACATAGCACTATAACATAAACATCCCAGATCATAGCAAGGTTATTTAGAAGTTTCACTTTTTAAAATGGCAAATATAAGAACATATTTCAAGGTCAAAACCACTGTTCTTTAATTATATGGAATCATCTCTATATTACAGATATTATTTATTCTTACTGTTTATGTAGTTCATGCATCAGTCAGGTTGTGTCCAGGCGACTTTGTTGAATTCATTGAAAGGATAGACGTGTAGTGTTGCCTAGCATGCACGAAGCCTTGCGTTTGACTCCATCACTTCATAAAATGGACTAGAGTTGTGGATGTCTGCAGTCCTATCACTAGAGAGGTGGGCGAAGGGGGGTCAGAAGTTCAAGGCCAGCCACTGCCATCTAGTGACACTGAGGTCAGCCTGGGCTACATGACACTGTGTCAAAAAGAAACATTAAAAATATTTTAATGCGATGAATGAAAGGGTCCTAATTAATAAGTTCCATCATGTACAGTGACCTTTGCTGAGAAAAACTTAAATATAAATAGTTACAAGGCATATTTGAGAGGTGGTTTAATTTTCTATGCATATACGAAAGAATGTGAGGTGTAGAGTTTGAAAGAAAGTGGAAATTATTTTGTAAAGTGTTAACCCGAAGTGAGGCACATTTGTATAAACTAAATCATCCTCAAAGTCATCATCCAGATGTTATCATTTATTGATGCAAAATAAGTCTATCAAAAAGTAAAGGTAAGAAACTTGAAACGAACACTTGTCAAATGCTTAGCAAATGAGCAAGCTGCAGCAGAGATTGTTTTTTCCCTTGTGCTGAGTATGGAACCCAGGCTCACACACAGGCATACTCCCAGCTGAGCTACTCGTCCAGCCCAGCATAGTCTCTGGAGCAGAGTTCTGTGGTACCCTAGCATTAACCATGTGGATGACTGATGATTCTGGGGCATCATTCTTGCTCCAGTCATGTCAGGCTGATCTTGATTAGCAGCCACTACCTCTGGGAGTTCATGTATCTTTTTCCATACACACATTCTACAATAAGTAGGAAACCAATTCTACAGAAATGTTGTCTTGTCTCAGCAGGATAATGGTGAAACACAATGAAACCTACTTTATGTAGGTGCTTAGTTTTCAAAGTTGTTTTTTGCACCTACTTTCTCAGTAAATTGTTTCAAGCTGTGAAAATGTTATTTGATACTTTGCAATTTCTAGAATTTCCCCTTTGGGTTTTGTACGCTTACTCATGATTATGGAAACTGCTTGCACCCACAGCCCATCTATTTTCTCTTTGTTCCTTTACTGACTCTACATTATTTCTTCATGTTTTATATACTCTATTAGATCCCCAAATCTCCCCTGCCTGAATTGTTCCTACCTGAATTGTTCATATAGATATGAAAAAGGTAAGAGGTGTTGAATGTTCAGACTGGCTCTATGTTTGTATTTGAACCTGTTATTTGGGGAACCATATATGGGGAACTTTGGTTACCCATGCTCTAGATCTCCTTTTCCCCAGATTTGAGCAATGGGGCTGACTTTGGCTCTAACCAGTTAAAGACCTTTTGAGATGTGAGCAGCACAGCCTCCATGCTCTTACTCCTGAATTTCAATGTTGCCCAGACTTGCTTATCAGGTTCAAATATAATCACTCAGGAAATTAAAGTTATCATTTGCATATCTTACCACTAAAGTCAATGTTTTAATTTAGAAATTTTTGCAGGGCTTAAAGTTTCAGCAAGAAGTAAGGTAACTGAGAGGCAGAGATTTTCATCATATCATTTTACTGCAAACTCAGTAAAAGCAACCTAGTACTTTCTATAACACAGTAATATTTATTCATGCCATTTGTTTACATTGTTTGTGCCATTATCCACACACAGTTAACATTAACGTAGACTAGTACCAACAAATTCTCTTCCAAAGAGTATGCTGGGCTAGGTGTGTAGCTGAGTCAGGAGCATGCCTGTGCATGAGACACTGGGTTTGATCCCCAGAATAAGGAGGGGGAAAAGAAACCACAATAATATTATCACAGTTAATTGTGTTTTACACATTTATTCGAAATATAAAAAAACTCACTTCTTCCTGTGTGTTGCTCACTCTCTTCTCTTCAATTTCTGAAAGAGAAGTTGATATAATTCATTAGAAATGTAATGGTCTT
The DNA here is from genome assembly GCF_030254825.1 of Meriones unguiculatus. Classification (NCBI taxonomy): domain Eukaryota; kingdom Metazoa; phylum Chordata; class Mammalia; order Rodentia; family Muridae; genus Meriones; species Meriones unguiculatus. The sequence goes on from NC_083356.1 coordinate 113,175,857, forward strand.
TCTTATAATTGCATGCTAAAACCTTCAAAAACACATTTAGAAATATTTTCAGCAATTGTCATATACGTGTATAACCGTGAGGTAGGGCAGAGGACAGGGAGACAGGTGAGCTGCTTTCCTCTGAGAGATTCTTCTCCCAAAAGTTTAAGAAAATGCATGGGAAAGTCCTGCGTCTGACAACCCAGACTCGCCAGCCTTCAGCGTACAGAAAGGACCCCAGGGACGTGACGGTCAGAGCCACGTGACTCAGAGCCACGACCAATGGCTCTGACCGTCAGTCCCCCAGCGTCAAGACATAAGCATTCTTCTGGTTTCATTGATTTCCCTGCATTTGCCAATAACTTTAGGATGTTGATGCTCCTGCTCCCGGGTCTTCGAGTTTGTCACTTGACGAGCCTTGTTTTCACAGCCAGCTTCAGCTCCATGACTCCTGAGGCGGCAGCTGCCTCCCTTCCGCAGGCCTCTGTACAGAGCCAGCACCTGCCAACTCTTTCCTCTGAAAGTGCTCAGAGCTTTTCACCAGCTGTACAGAGAGGAGACAGCCGACTGCCACTCCGCGGAGGCCTGGGCTGGGTTGAGACTCTTTCCTTCCCTCTAGCTTTGTTTGGTTTCTGTCTTCTTGACTTAGTTGCCCTTTCCTGTTCCTTATGCTAGTCCCCAAACCGAAAGACTAATCTGGGGGTTCCAAACTGAATAATGAATTTGTCTTTGAATATTAACAACATAAGTAGTTGAATACAAAATTAACTCGCAAAAAAATAGTAACCCTCCCATATTCAAATAACAAATTGAGTGAGAGAGAAATCAGGGAAACAACACCTTTCATAATAGTTTCAAATAATATCAAATGTCTTGGGGTAACTCTACCCAAGCAAGTGAAAGATTCATATAATTAAAAACTTTAAGATGTTGACGAAAAGCCAGGCACAGTTGGGGATGTTTTGGCTTATGATATGTAAACATGTTTTTGTCATAATTCCAAGTTGAGGATTTAGTTTGTCCACACCTGTTAAGTGTCTCGTGAGTTAGTTGACTTCTGAGGACTTTGAGGGGTTTGAATATGACAGCCCAGAGGAAGAAGGCTTCAGCTATAGGCTTAGACTTCTTAACAGTCTACTTTATTTAGGGTTCTTAAACACTTCTACCTCTCTTCCAGCCCCCCAACACTGGGTAGGAGAGAAAGAAGGTTAGTGGGGTCAGGGCGCAGAGTTCTTTTTGCTACTCCGTGCTGGGTAGGATCGTAGATTCTTTTGGGGGCAATCCCAATTATCAGTTGTCAGGAAACCCAGCAATCCAGGTAAACAGCAAATCGGCAAATAGCAAAGGCAGCTGAACAAACCAGCAGCCAGCAGTCCTCCTCCAAGCAACCGTGCCTTCTTCCTCGGGGCTGTCATATTTATACCCCTTCCAGCTGGCAAAGACCCATATATAGATATATATATATATGTTTTATATAACGTATATATGAAAGAAAATATCAGAAAATGAACCAATTCACCTGTGTTCGTAGATCAGTAGGATTAATATAGCAAACATGGCCATCTTACCCAAAGCAATCTACAGATTCAATATAAACACAGACGAAGCAGAACATACCAGTTACCCAGAGCTAGCTAGAGGTAGGAAACAGCTTTCACTGCAGGCACGAATATGTATATTTCTATGTACATCTATGTATTCTGTGTAAAAATAACACCACTGCAAAGCTTCAATCAGCATCAGTGTGCAAACTTCTGCTATCGTCTGTTCATTAAGTAGCACATGTGATCCATGGTAGCCGAGCCAGCACAGTGACCAACTGTAAAGCTAAATGACCACAACAATCAACCTTGGTCTTAAGCTGTCCAGCTTTCTATTATTTAAACTAATATCTAATCCCATATTTTAAGACCCAAATGAGCTCTAATCAGTCACTTTGAACATTTTGTACTTTCTCATGAGACACACTAAAAGAGTATCTTTCAATAAGAACTATGTTCATCATATAATCAAATAAAAAAGACCCTTATGGTTTTTATTGTGTGATAATGACAAAAATTCACTTTGCTATAGAAACAAAAATGGAGAAAACTCAGTCCTATATCCCCATCTAGAAGGTAAAGAATTAAGATTAAGTAAATTTTAAGTCAAAGCAACTCAAACAGAGGTAAAAATGTTCAAAAACATTTTACAGTTTCCCTAAAATTCACTGATAATTCCTTTTCCTTACTAGGATGTTGTTGGATTGGGAAAAAATAATCTTTTCAGCCCTCATAACAGCTTATATAAGCCTACAGTGTCTAGTCATAAGACATATTTACAAGGAGAATGAATACAAACAAGATGTCCCTAATAATTTGCACCATGGAACTTGTCACCAACAAAGGAGACCCATAAAAGCACATTCAAGTCTTGCCAACTCTCTGTAACATCAAAATGACATTTATAGTGAGCACATGTTCTCTTCCAGGCTCCAAATTGTGATCCCCATGGCCAGCTTCAGCAGTTTGCCGGAATACTGGACCTCTAATAAAATATGAGAAGAGGTCCTTCTATTCAAATATTGTCAAACTTTTTCAATAACAAGAAAAATTGATTTACTTTTGGGTACAATCAAACAAAATGAATTTGGAATTGGGGAGAAGTTTTCTAGTTGACTATCCATAATTAAAAACTACAAAAATTGATGACAAGCTAGTGATCTCTCTGCAGTTAAGAGCACATGATGCTTTGCTATAAGAAACAGCATTCTTGTTGAATGACTCACAAACTCTAGCTCCAAGAGATCTGATGGCCCCTTCTGGGAAGTGCAGTTAAATACTTACATAGAGACACACAAAGACAAGATACACACACACACACACACAGATATACACAGACACACAGAATCATATACAGACACTCAAAGACACAGATATACACAGTTACAGACATTCACATAGAGACAGGCAGAGACACACAAAGACAAGATACACACACACATATACACAGACACAGAATCATACACAGACACAGATACACAGACAATCAAAGACACAGATGTACACAGACACATAGTTACAGACACTCACATAGAGACAGGAACAAACATACAAAGACACAGATACATACACACAGAGATACACACACACAGACACAGACTCACACACAGACACAGATACACCAACACTCAAAGACACATATACACACAGACACATACACATAATAAAAATGAAAATAATTCTTTAAATTTTATACATATCGAAGCTATAAAATTTCCAGAAAGACACAGTTTTTACTTTTTCCCCTTAATTTATTTAATCACTTTACAGCCTGATTGTAGCCCTCTCTTTTCTCTCCTCCTAGTCCCACCCTCACACCTCTTCCCCCAATTCCTCCCTCCTCTTGTCTAAGAAGGGGAGCACCCCCACGGGTGCCAACCCACCCTGGCATATCATAATTTTATGGTAGATTATTTACAATTTTCTCAAAACTATAAGAACATGCACAATATTTATAATTATGTTATGTCACTCTCAAAAGGAGTTTATAAAAATTAGGCATCAATTTCTAGTAAATCTAGAATATCACATCTATAGCTTTATAACCCAAACCAAATGGTTTGAATGCCTTTACATCATGGTAATTGTTTGGGAGATGTCACTATCTATTTATCTTAATGCTGTCTCGAAGCACTCTGCTTCTGTAGGCAAGCAATATTTATAGTTAAGAAATATTGCATAATATCTAACTCAAGAATATTCATCCAGGTACAAAATTTCTACATACTTTAATAAGAAAGCTTGAATTAAATAATAGAAGCCATGTAGGTTTACAAAGATGGATATAATAATTTCTTGACTGATGATGTTTGTCTGTGGAGACCTCTCAACTAGCAAGCTATTAAGTTATATGTGTGCTCTGCAGTGCGTGTGTGCTATACAGTATGTAGATACAGCTATGCATATGTTTTGGGTCAAAACTGAATTTATGAAATTATTTTCATTGCTGCTTCATACTGTAATTCTGCTACTATTATGAACAGTGATGCAAAAATCTGATATCAGGATATTTTATATGCAACCCCTTGTGAAAGTGTCTTTGGGCCCCAAAGGGTCTTGACCCTAGAACTGAGATCTAGAAACAGGAGAAGGTTGAGGAGATGGTGCAGGTATAATATGCACACTACTGTGCAAGCAAAAGGACCTGCGCTCAGATGCCCAGCACCCAGGCAGGGGTATGGGGCACAGCAGGGCACAGCTGTCACCCAGTACTGGGGAGGCAGAGACAGGCGGCTGACGCACTGTCCAGGTTCAGTGAGAAAGACACACACACACACACACACACACACACACACACGCCGTGTGAGCAGGGAGGATGTTGTCATACGTGGTCTAGACCACAGGCATTTTACATTGATCCTGTAAACTAAGTTCTTTCTGAATGTGATTGTGACAACACATCCCTGGACTCTTTCCGACTGGGAAAATGTGCCATGAACTCGTGTGCATAGGTCTAGAGTGAAAGCTCAGAACGTCTTCCAGGTTTATGTTCAACCCTTCTCAATCCTTCTGCCTAGGAAACGGGGTTTCCACGCCAGCAGCACACTTGGCCACGACCCTAAATCCTTGGGATATTTCACCAGCTTATCTTTTGAATCTTTGCTAGTATGACAAAAAATTCAGTTGTATTTTATGTGAGAGCAGCATTTCAGAAAACACACACACACAATTTATAGTCGTGTGTGTGTGTGTGTGTGTGTGTGTGTGTGTGCGCGCGCGCGCTCCATAAAGGCTTAATGACAAGGGGACTGTGCCAGGTCTGGCAGTCTCTGAAGGAATTTACCATCACATCGCTGAAAACAGCAGAGGAATCTGACTCGCTGCCTTTTAGCTGATTCTCTGTTTCCTTTCTCAGGTTTGAAGATGAGAAGTCCTTCTAAAACCCTTGGCAATATGTCTAATGCTTCTGTGAATGATCAGCCTGCACAACTAAACAATACAAGCAGGAGACAAGGAAAGGCAGGCCTGCGCAGAGGCCTTTGTGCGCACCAGTTCTGGAAGGGCACCGAGAGCATCCGGCACTGAGGAACAAACCAAGTGCAGATCAGGGACTGGGTTGTACTGCCGAGTACACCGGACGCCCTGAGATTTCGCTTCTCCTTGCAGTTTCAGTTTCCTGGTGTAGAGTAAGTGTGGTTAGTGAAAGGGTTAGGCTAACTTTGTAACCTATATGTCTTCTAAAGCCTATAGTTTTGAGTTTTAGGTCCAGGTTAAGCTAAAGCCTCTTAGTACCTTTCCAGAGAGTGAAGAAATGTGACCCTATCCGTGAGGACAGATATAAAAAAAGGGGCAAGCAAACAATGACCTTCACTCACCAAAAGAAGGACCAGACCCTTGTCCTTGAGATAGCGTTTCTTAGCAACGAACCTAGACTTCTTCTGATTAGCTTTTGACCTCCAGCCAAGAGCCCGCAGCCCTAATTTTCAAGGATGAGCTAACCACCCCCACCTTCAATTGCAGCTCATCCACACTTGGCAGGACTGGCCAAGCTTGAACACCTAAGACTAACCAATTATCTTACTTTATAGCTTCCTCATCCAATCCTAAATTGCCAAAACTAGAACTTCAAATCTCCCGCAATTTTTCTTTTAAAAACCTAAAGGCCTTTGTCTCCCGGTGCCACTCTTTGCTGACCAGCAGGGGTGACCCCGTTGTACAATGGTTAATAAACCTCTTGCTTTTGCAACGAGTCTTGGTCTGGGGGAGTTTCTGGGAAGGGCGCGATTGAACTCCTGAGCTGTGAGACCCCAGGTCTTACAGTTAGCATGCTGGATGAATCTACCTTGTCTTCCTTACAAGCAGTAGGGGCCTGGACGGACTGCTGGAAACTTCTTCACAGCAGGGCAGAGTGGAGTAAGCCTATCCGAACTCTCTTTGGGCAGCTAGGGGGAAGCCTTTCATACTGGCTTCCCCACCTCCTCCACTTCCCAAGACCAGCCTTAGTCCTTTGACTGGGAGCCTGCGCAGCTGTGCTGGAGGCCTGTTATTTGGTGCATCAAATTGAGCCACAAGGCTCTGGTTTCTTCTGTGTTCTCCTCTAAGCACTTAAACTTTTTTTTGTTGTTGTTGTTGTCAAAACTGGGGTCCAGACTGAAATCACCAGAACAATGAATTTATGTGCACTGGGAAGAAAGATGTGGAGAAAATAAACCAGAACGCAGGACCCTTGGCCTGCTGTGTCCAGAGTCACTCGGCTTTATTTTTTTATTTTTTTCGACATCATTTGCGGCTTTCTATATTTTAATAGAAGATAATCTCATAACCAAATCGATTCTCCCCAGAGCTCTCTAAAATACCTCGTTGTAGGGCTATCCAATAAGACCTGGGTGCACTGTGCGGGTTGTCTGTGCCGAGAGAAGAGAAAATGGCGAAGAAAATCCCAGAGATGGTGGAGAACACTCAGGCGGTTTGTCTTATGATTCCAGATCATATTTCTGCCTACAGGTTTCCAGCACATGGGAAGAGAGCCCGAAAGGCAAAGTCTCTGAAGTCCCCAGGGCAGGTTTTTGATGAGTCTTCTTGACATTTACAAATTCAGCTTCTCTTACTTAGGTATTAGGTATCCCCCCCCACACACACACTTGAGTTACTGGAGGACCTGAAAGTTGCTGCATTTCCTAGCTCATCAGGCATCATTGCCAATAGTTTGAGTTTGAATTTGTCACATCTCTTTGAGAAAAATAGTTCCATTTTATCAGTTTACTGGTATCAGTTTAAACAACATGATAATTCTTTTAAAATTAATTGATTAATTTCTTTATTATACTTTATTCACTTTGTATCCCTGCTGTAGCCCCTTCCTTCATCTTCTCCCAGTCCCACTCTACCTCCCTCTTCTCCCCCTTAGCCCCTTCCCTATTCCCCTGATAGGGGAGGACTTCCTCCCCTTCTATCTGACCATAATGTATCAAGTATCATTGGGGCTGGCTGCATCCTCCTCCTCTGTGTGTGGCCTGACAAGGCAGCTCCCCCATTAGGGGGAGGTGATCAAAGAGCCAGCCACTGAGTTCACATCGGAGACAGCCACTGTTCCCCTTAGTAGGGAACCTACATGGAGACTGAGCTGCCATGCGCTACATCTGAACAGGGGTTCTAGGTTATCTCTATGCATGGTCCTTGGAGTATCAGTCTCTGAAAGCCCCACTAGGCCGAGGCATTCTGGATCTGTTGTTCTTTTTTGTGGAGTTTCTTTCTCCTCCAGGTATTTCTATCTCCCTCTTCTTCCATAAGGTTTCCTGCACTCTGCCCAAAGTTTAGCTATGAGTCTCAGTATGTTCTTTTATACCATGGTGGGTAGAGTCTTTCAGAGGTCCCCTGTGGAAGGCTCCTGTCCTGTTCCTTGTCTTTTCCTACTTCTTATGTCTATCCTGTTTGCCATTCTGAGTGAGGTTTCAGCTTCTTCCCTAGGGTCCTCCTTGTTTAGCTTCTTTAGGACTATAGATTTTAGTATGCTTATCCTATATTATATAGCTAATATCCACTTATAAGTGAGTATATGCCATATGTGTCTTTCTGATTCTGGGTTACCTCACTCAGGATGATCTTTTCTAGTTCCCACCAATGGCCTAAAATTTTCTTGATTTCCTTGTTTTTACCTGCTGACTAGTATTCCATTGTGTAAATGTACCACACTTTATGTATCCATTCCTTCGTTGAGGGACATCTAGGTTGTTTCCAGATTCTGGCTATTACAAATAAAGCTGCTGTGAACATAGTTGACAAAATGTCCTTATTGAATGGTGGGGCATCTTTTGGGTGTACGTCTAGGAGTGGTATGGCTGGATCTTGAGGTAGCACTAGTCCTAATTTTCTGAGAAAGTGCCAGGTTGATTTCCAAAGTGGTTGTACAAGTTTACATTCCCACCAGCAATGAAGGGAGACACTGGACGCTTATTAGTAACTATTCCATTGATTTTTTTTACATTTCCCAGAATATCAGAGAATTATTTAGCATTGATTTTAGCATTAATGTAAGAGTCTATATTTTATCATTAATTCTTTAGGTGACTATTTCTAAAGGAGTTGTTTTTTTGTTTTTTTTTAAAGAATTTAAACACCAACAAACCAAGTAATCCAATTAAAAATGGGGCACAGAGAAATCTCAACAGGGTAATACTGAATGGGAGAGAAACACTTAAAGAAATGCTCAAAGTCCTTGGTAATTTGAGAAATGCAAATCAAAACAACTCTGAGATTCCATCTCACGCCCATCAGAACGACTAGGATCAAAAACTCAAGGGATGATGCCTGCTGCAGAGCATGTGGAGGAAAGAGAAAGGAGGGAGACAGCACTCTCTTTGAATGTGTGCTGCATGCTCAAAGCATTTGTCTGGCATCTGCTGTCTACACAGATCATTTCCCTATTGGGCCTGGATTTGTGGAGGGAATACTGGTGCCCCTTCCTACGCTCGGTGGAAACAGGAATGGCGTCATAGCGTGCTAATCAAACATTTTAGCTTGTTTTCTTGCTTACTTTATCATTCAGCACACAACAGCCATGCTTCAGAACTTTGGAGCAAGTCTGGCAGGTCAAGGGAGTCATAAGACTACTTGGAAATCAGTTCTTACTAAATAAAATGTTAGCGGTTTAAGAAAATAATCTAAGAACAGATGGACCAAATTTGCTTCCACACACATGAATCTGAACATAAAGTGGTTGACCAAACACATTTCGCATTCCTCCAAATATAACTTGTGAATACTGAATTGAAAGAAAAATGCTGAGTGGTATGTTCTGTTTTGCCTGTAGTTGGCCATTATCTTTAATACTCAATTTTTCTCAAATTTCTCTATTGTTTGGAGTTGCCTACATACTTTTAAGGTCAAGAAGAATCTTTTAAAAATAAATATTCTTGTTTTAATTTCTTAAAGATTATTTATTCTAGTTCACATTTTCAACCCTCTCCAAATTTTTATCATGGCTGAAATAAACAGTTTCAAACAAACAAACAAAAATTCCTCTGATTTATTTCCAGTTAAAGGGGTCTATCTCTCTGCTTTTTCTTTAGTTAATACTGTCAACTTCCTCAGTGTTGTTGATCTGACTTGTCATCCTGCCCATTTGACATTTTGATGTCCCATCAAAATGTATGAACTGAAGTTCCCAGAGAAAAAGCCGTATCTGTTTTAAAGATTCTGCAAAGCTGGTTGGCTGCCCAGGACTCTGGGATTGTAGGGTCAGGGTATTATAGATCCAGAACCAAGGACTACAGGGATTTCTCTAACCTGTTAATAGCTATTCACTGTGCATCTCTGTCTGCCCTAACATCCTAGCCATCGTGTCGAACCTTCTGGAATGTGTTAACAGATCTCGTTTCCACCACTGGCAAAGGTTAAGAATGTCATCAGGCAGCATCTGAAACCTAAAGCAAAGATTTCCCAGTGTGCTTTCACCATCTACCTGATGTTCCATCTCACATATTTGAAAAATGCCTCAATTTATGACTTTTTATTCTGTAACTATATAAGTTTAATGAAACTGTGTCTACATTAAAATGTGGTATTTGGGCAGTCTAAAGAAGCCATGATCACTTACATAAAGAGATACAGAAAGTATCTCTTTTTGCTTTAGGGGTCAGAGCCGTTTTGCATTGACACTGCTGAGAACTGAGTACATTCCAGATCAAGGCACAGACGTTGCAATTGTGTTACTGAAGCAAAAGAACCCATGCACTTGTTAGGGCAACCCCACGCATCTTTCCTCTCTTGTGAGAGACCCTGTCTCTAACAGAACCGCGTGCAGGCAGAGTGAATGGTCCTGGAACGACTTACAGCAGCAGGGGCCTGGAGCCAATAGACAAGATCTTCAAGCACCTACTCTCCAGGTGGAAGGCGGCAGACGAGCTCGCTCACCCTTCAGTTCTTCAGCTCTGGTAAGGCATCCTGTCTGCTTCTCATGTCCTCTCAGCACAATAAAGCCTTCTTCATCCTACACCAATGAAAGGGCCACCATGTCTTTCCCTTCCCCGTCTCTCTCTCTCTCTTGCTTTTTGGTATTATGTCCTAAGTAAAGCACTTTCGTACAAGTCCTTTGCTCCAGCCTAGCGCTCAAGAGAACCCAAAGCTAATCACCAATGCTATAGATTAGACCTGTGACCTGTAGTTCTATATATTTGAATTTCATTAAATGTCAAGAGCTAGTCAAAGCTACTGTTCATCGATATTGCACAAGATTTTTGATAATAAATATTTTTATTATAGATCTACAAATCCTTTAGAGTGGATATGGCTCATTAGTTCAGATATCACAGTTGAGCATGTGCATAGGCCCTAAGTTTTACATCCAGTGCTGCTGATGAGTAGAAGGCAAGGAGTCCCATGTATAGGGAAGGAAAAGACGCCACGACTCACACTACCAGACGTTCATGATTTGGAAATATGGAATAAAACACATTAAAACCACACAACCCATAAAAAAAGAAAACACAGGTGAATACACTGGGAACTAAACTCTAAATATTATGAAACTGCCAAAGACAAACTACACCTAATCAGATTATCAGGAAATGGGCTCAGACATGAAGATATCCAGTTCCTGGGAGGATGGGGGACAAATACAACGCCTGGGAGGACATGTTTTCAGATGGGGTAGGTGCATAGCTTTGTTGCCACCCTGGAGGGCTGAGCCAGAAGCCATTCACATTCAGCCAGAGCAGCCAATGTCCCTTTACATCCCTGGGACTCATTTACCTCTATGTATTCAGCCTCAGGCAGCTAAACACAAATCCTTATCTCCCTCCCTTACATAGTTGTTTTATAGGTTTTCAGCCTATCTGAGTGTTCACTTTGCTTCCGAATCTGTCTAAATATGCCTTCCCAGCTTTGACGCAGCAACAAGAATTAAAGATGAGAATAATATGTAATATTATATCCCTTCCACTGGAAGGAACAGGGACACCAACCAGCACAAAACCTTTGGCCTATAATTTGTCTGGCTTGCAAGATGTACTGGGGCAAAGGTGGCACAGAAATTGTGAGAGTGGCCAACCAATGACTGGGCTGGCTTGTGACCCAGCACCAGAGGAAGCCAGGGTCTGACACTGCTCGAAGCCCAGAGACCTAGGATAGAACCAAATATGACCGGGTAAAATGACTCCTAATGATCTTCTGCTATACTTGTAGACCAGAGCCTAGCATATTCATTGGCAGAGAGGCTTCACACAGCAAGTGACAGGAGTGTATGGAGAGACTCATAGCCAAACATTAGGCAGAGCTCGGGAAATTTCATGGGAGGAGAGGAACGACTGTAAGAGCCAGTGGGTTTAAGAACACCAGGAACACAGCCCAGAGAATCAACTGATCAGGGCCCAGAGGGGCTCACGGAAACTGAAGTGACAATCAGAGAGCATGCGTGGATCTGATCTACGTCCTCTGCATATTTGTTATGGTGGTATAGCTTAGTGCTCTTGTGGGACTCCTAATGGAGCAGAGGCTGTCTCTGACTCTTTTGTCTGACTCTTTTCCTCCTACTGTGTTGCTTCATTCATCCTTGACATGAGGCTCGTGCCTAGTCTTATTTTAACTTATGCTGGGTTTGGTTGATGTTGCTGGAAGGCCTGCTATTTTCTGAAGGGAAACAGAGGAGCAGTGGGTCTGGAGGAGAGGTGGGGGCCAGGACCACAAGGACAGGACGGAGAGGAAACTGCGGTCAGGATGTACTGTATAAGAGAGGAAAAAAATAAAAAACTTTAAAAGAATTCTAACCAATCTTGAGGACAAAATTAAGAAAAGAACAAATTGTTAAGGTGTTTGTTGTAAATGCCTACTGATCCTTGGGTGTGGTTGAGAATTTGTAAGCTGCAGAATGCATTAAAATTTAAGATTCATTTCCATTTTAAAGTCACAGTCGCTGTGTGTGATTGCTTCCTTCACCCCCAAATGGGAAAAGAATAAAAGGCATAATAAAATGAGTGCATATATTATGGATTCCTACAGTGAAACCATTCTGGGCTTGGAAACAAACTAAGCTTTTTTCCCCTTAGGGGATTTAGAATTGGCAGTAAGATTGCCAGGAAGTAAAGTTTTTACAGAAAAAAATACATATTCCTCCCAGCATTTTTTTTTATATTAAAGCACTTGCATGACTAACTAGATACTTATTCTTTGAAAAATAAGTTGAACAGTTACTAAGAGTTGCTGAAATGAAAAACAGTTTTTACTTGCACATTTAAATGTATAATCTAACCTCGTACAATAACAACCATCTTGTCATTCAAGCGTGCATTCATTTAGACAATAAATTTTGCCAGCCAGGCCTGTTGGAAAGGGATAAAGCAGTGTGAATTCAGATTCACAGAAGACAGAAGCCGACATGGGCATACAGTCTCGCTCCATCCCTTCACATAGAAACAAGACTAGGTGCCAAACTCTGGGCTTGGCAATAGCAATTTAAGGCCAAATCAGACACAGTCCTTTCTTTCGGTGAAAGGCTAAACTGTTCCTCAACACCCCCCCCCCAAAAAAAAGAGACAATCATGAGACAGTGTGAGAAACAGTCCAACCTAGCAAGCTTCCATCCCAGTCCTCATATGTGCAAACAACTACAGTAAATGATATGAACCGTGGCCAAAAATCCTTTAGCAATAAAACTAACAACTATGTACAAATTATGCTTTTCCTGTTGTGAAAACGTGGAAGAGACTATGGTTTGCCTCAGGGTACCTGGATGTACGTGAATCCTGCACGTTTGTTGTCACTGGGGTATGTGTGACTTAAATTCTCGGTTTGAAGGCATCCAGAACTGGCTCGTATTGCCTAGAATTAAATGATGACTGGTCAGCCAGGCCAGCACTGTCCTCAAAAGGACAGTCGCTTCGTATGTGATGTCAACTTGACAGGCTGAACACTTTGCTCCGCTCCTGCTCTCTACCCTCAGTGGCTCATTTTCAGTTCCTCAAAAGCAACATCCTGTTTCCTACCTTGAGGTTCATCTCTGCATAAAGTTCCCCCCTTCCTCAATTTGTACTTTACATATTACTTTTCTTAGAGGGCCTCTTTGATCTCTGCACTGAGTTACATCTGTTTAGTTATATGGTCTAATAACGACTGTAGCATTATCGTGATTATAGTAGTAAACTAATCGTTGTGTTTATCATTCGCACCTTAGTTCCTTTTCTGTGGCTGTGACAAAGCACCATGAGCATCGGAACTTATAAAAGAGAGCATGTCATTGGCGCTCGTGCTTTCAGGGGTAGCAGAGTCCCCAGCTGTCATGGCAGGGAGCAGAAATGAGTACCGCCCCCTTGCTGCTCGGTGGCTGGAGTTTCTGAAGGGACTTAGGTAGTAAATTGATATGATCAGATGTTATTTTAGAAATATAATGTTGTAGAAAGGGAAGAATGAAATAAAAGTTGGCACCACAATTTAGGATTATTATAAAATTACAGAGAGAGAGAAAGGCAGAAACAGACACAGAGAGAGAAAGGCCTGTGCTAAGAATCAATGACAGCAATAAGATGTAGATTATATTGATTGCATTAGAGAAATGTGTACCAGATAAAATTCGAAGTAGTTGGAATTTGGTTAAATGTTAAGAAACACATGACCAGCAACAGGCTTGAAGAGGTAAAAGAAAATAAAATCTCTCTTAGTCATGGTAAATTGTATATGCCTCTGATTTAGGCATATACAATGTCCAGATGACTTTTAACACAGATATTTGAAGATCAGCAAATACCTTCAGTCCAAGACATTGATTTTGAAGCCATCAGTATATAATTGACAGTTCTACACAAGGAGGGAGAGTGAATTAAGAGTATATGATTAAGCCAGGCATAGTGGCACATGTCTTTAATCCCAGTACTTGGGAGGCAAAGGCCAGTGGATCTCTGTGAGTTTGGGGCCTGTCTGTTCTATACAGTGAGTTCCAGGACAGCCAGGACTACACAGAGGGACCATGTTAAAAAAAAAAAATCCAAAACAAACAACAACAAAGAGTACATGACTGGGTGTCTAAAATACTGACCCTTGCAAATAAGAAGCCTGATGTGGGAAATTATCAGAGCATGATCTCCCAGGGAGAAGTAAAGTAAGACAAAAGTCACGAAAGGCAAGAACTGCAAGAATGTTGCCCTAGCCAACAGTGTCAAATACTGCACAGGAATCAAGGGCTGAAAACAAACAAACAAACACACACACACACACACACACACACACACACTCACAAACTCCTAGACCTGGAGAGTCTTGACTCAGAGAGTGCCAGAGGTTTAGGGTCTAAGGAGCTTGACTGAGGTGTGAAAGCCTGTGAGTGTGAGGACTGGCCTGGCCCTAAGATAAGACAGAAGTCACTTGGTCTGTGGTAAAGCACACGAGACATCAGTCATGAGAATGGCTTTCATGGTCTAAAAGTAATACTCAAGGTTTTAAGAGGAAAAGGTCAGAGATGAGTAAATTCTGGGCGATCAGAGAGAACGGGTCTCATCAGACAGGAAAGGATCCCCAGGTTGTAAAGTGACATCATTCCTGGCATTCCAGGAAGAGCAGCTGAGCACCTCATTCCACTGGAGAGCTGAGCTGTGTGTTTAAGCTTTCTGGCTTCTCCAGCGCTTATCTGTGTGTACAAAGCTTTTTTGTCCTCTATAAGTAGAGTGATTAAGCTTCTAAGTTTACCTAGGTTGATCAGGGTGTGACCCTGGGAGATTGACATTTGAGCTGAAGAGATCATGATACCATCTGGACACGAATGTGCCTGTCAATGTTCAGCTGAAATTAAGCCAGTATGTTGTTTTCTGAGATAAGACTTGCTCTGCCAAAGGAGATGTCCACTTGCACTCTGGACTGAACCATGAACATTTTAGAACCATTTTTATTCCTCCCTACTGTATTAGATCAGGGCTACAACACTGAAACCAAAGATTTAAATACAAACCAACAATACAGCTTCAGTCAATGGAAAAAGGAAATCTCTGAAGTTTTACACTGAAAACCAGAGGGGTTCCTCAGGTAAGAAAAGAAAAATTGTCAACTGTTACCACTAGTCCCCAAGTTTAACATGCAATATGGAGAAGATACAATATGACAGTATTCTTACTATATAGCCTTCCTAATTCAATAATTTTTAAGCAAAAACAACATAGAATACTGAATTAAATGGTAAAGTTACTCATAGTGGTTCATAAAAACACATCACTAGATCTTAGTTTTAGGAGGACAATGTGTGTTGTCAAGAGACTGAATTCATGTTGCAATAAGCCTAAAGTAATATGAATTCTTCCTGAGTAAGTGTTGCTAGCCTTTGGATTTCTAATGTTCGGATGAATTATTTAAAATTGTATTTCAAACCATGTTCATATCCTAAGCCATACGAATCCTTCTGAGTATAATAAAAGCTGTGTAAATATTTTTTTTGATTTTTATAGTTTATTTTTGGTCTGAACGTTGAGCAGCTTAAAGACAAATAATCGGAGACAGAAAAATAATCTCAGCTTGTTAAAAATCAACAAAAATCAACAAGCCCCACAGAAATGAAGAAAGACGTGGGTGTGTAGTTGCTGTGCTGGCGAAAGCTATCTCCAGCGTTTTCCCTTTCGAAAATGTGTATATGAGAAAAGAGGAGCGTGTTACTGTTGTTCTAGGAAGTGCTGGGGATTAAAACAGCCCTTCACTCCCACAGGGAAGTGCTCTACCATCTCACACACCACAGCTCCAGCCCTGGGCTGCCTTCCACAGAGTAGATGTCCATACCACTTAAAATGTTTCCTACATTTAAATATACTCTAGAAAAATGTAGAACTTTTATAGTGAGGAAAATTTTAGAATTTGGTAAAGTTCAAATATTTCTTCACCAGAGATAAGTGTTTTAAAGATTAACTTAAGATTTTAATAAAAATTAGCAGAGAACATTGCCTTAACTGATAATTATGTTGAGTATATTATTATAAGTTGGCTCTGATTTCAAGCATCTGTCTTATTCTGATGGTTTTTGTTTGGTTGTTCTCCCTTTTTTAGTTCCTGGGTTTCAGTCTTGATGTTCTCTCATGAAACGTTGTTGTATAGGTGGACAGACGATCATGAATGATCTTTGTATCGTGGTCTCCTCACAGTCTCTTTCTATTTTAATTATGTTATCTGGGTTTCATCATCCATTTGTAGAGATACTCTCAGAAACTCTCTTCTGAATTCCTTTGTGCTTAAGGATACTTGTTTTTTGTTTTTTTTTTTTGTTTTTTGTTTTTTTTCTTTTTGGATGCTTGTATTTTGATAAATGAAAAGAACATTGCTAAAATATCAGACTATAATCTCTTTAATTGCATGGACTCATTGCCTGACCATCTACTATAATTTATATGTCGTGAGGAGAAATTTGCTTTTGCTAGTGCATATGAAGAATTTAAATTGTTTAATTTAAATAATATATGTTCAATATTATAACACATTTTATATTGTTATTACACCCTTAACAATTTAAATTATTATAACATAATTGTTACTATAATTAATTATGATAATTTCATGCACATTTTACTAGATCATTAGATACTATTCTAAACTCATATTCTTTCATCATTATATTTGTATATATGATTTTAAAGGTTTTAATTTTTTTATTCTATTCTTTTTTCTCTTGTTTTCTTTCTTCTTCATCTTCCTTTCTTTTTTTTCTGATGATAATGATGAAGTAGGGAGAGTAGAGTCAGGTCAATAATCCTATCTGATTGCCTTTGCCTCTTTCAGTCCATCCTATGCCTTTATATTAGCCTTCATCATATCGACATCTTCCATCCGCAACTCTCCTGGCGTTTACCTGGCTTGTTTCATTTTGTAGGAAATGCATCTCTCACTTCTGTGTCTATGGTCTTCCCCCACTGCTCTTATCTTTTCATATTCATCCATGTGACTGTGATAAGTGTTTATATATAATTAAACCCTGAAAAGAATAGTCTTCTATTCTATGAACCATATATTTCCCGTACCAGATTTTACATCTGTCTTCAGCAAGGCTGCACTCTAATTCTTATTTTTCTTACCATTTTCACAAAGTCAGCCTGGGATTTTTCTGTTTTGCTGGAATAAGCTGTGGATGACTCGTCACTGCACCCACATTCTGCTGACTTCTTTACCTTCCTGACCACTTACAATGAAACACTAGATATATTTTTTTTTGTAGCCACTTCTGCAAAATTCAAAGGTATTTAGCAGTGTAGGAACAGGGGAACGTGTTTAGCTGGTCTTTACTCTGGAATTCCAGCATCTTACCAGATCCCTGCGCTATCACGCACGCCTCATATTGACAGCGTATTCTGTTATAGGGAAAATGCACGTGGAGGGTCTTGTGGGGGGATCGTTCTGGTCTCTCAGTTTCACCTAAGAGGATGCGCCAATGATGACAGCTCAGACTCCAAGGTTTCACTTCTTTCAGAAAGTATTTATTGACTTTCTCTTAAAAGAATTCTCTCTTAAAAGGAATGTTTTATCCTATATTGTATGGTTAATATCCACTCATAAGTCAGTATATACCATGCGTGTCTTTCTGCTTCTGGGTTACCTCATTCAGGATACTAAAATCTAAAGAAGCTAAACAACAGGGAGGATCCTAGGAAAGAGGCTTAATCCTCACTCAGAAAGACAAATAGGATAGACATCAGAAATAGAAGAAGACAAGGAACAGGACAGGAGGCCTTTCACAGAGGGCCTCTGAAAGACTGCCCAGCAGATGCTGAGACTCATTGTCAAATTTTGGGCAGAGTGCAGGGAATCTAATGGAGGAAAAGGAGATAGAAAGACTTGGAGGGGACAGGAGCTCCCACAAGGAGACCAACACAGCCAACAAATCTGGGCCCAGAGAACACTGCAAAGACCAATACACCAACCAAGGACCATACATGGAGGGGACCTAGACCTCCTGTTCAGAGGAAGCCCATAGGCAGCTCAGTCTCCAAATGGATTCCCTAATAAGAGGAGCAGGGGCTATCTCTGACATGAACTCAGTGGCCAGCTCTATGATAGCCTTTCCCTGGGGAGGGCAGCCTTGCCAGACCACGAAGGAAGGCAATGCAGCCAGCCCTGCTGAGACATGATAAGCTAGGGTTGGATAAAAGGGGAGGAGGTCCTCCCCTATCAGTGGACTAGGGGAGGGGCATAGGGTGGGGAGAAGGAGGGAGGGTGGGACTGGGGAGCATTTAAGGAGGGGGATACAAAGTAAATACATTGTAATAAATAATAAATAAATAAAACTGAAAACAAAAACAAACCCAGGACTCTGTTGTATTACTTAGAAGTACAGAGATGGAGTCTGGATGAATAACTGATCTGATTTAGAAGAAAATCACCTATTTCCTTCTGTGTGATTTTTCAGCCATTTTTGTGCTTCTCTTTTTGGTAATGTAATGTTCTTAATGGTTTCACTGGTTTTAAAAAGTAGGTAACAACTAAGAAAGGAGAATTTATTACACCAGATTAAGATCTTTCCTGCCCTTGCCTCTCAACGCTTACCCCCTCCAGGCTCACACCATGGTCAGCCTGCACGCTAGGATTACCTTCTGAGTTTAATTGAAAATGTAAATTGGCTTAAGTGTGAAGACAGCCTTAACTGAAATATGTTCCTCAATTTGTTTTTTGCAGCCTGTGGAGAAGAGTTCTTCAATTAAATTATTTGTTTAATATAAATAATAGCATCAATTAACTGAATAGTTAATGTTCAACATTGCTTAACAAAACTGTCTCAGACAAGTAGGTGAGATACACCCACCTGTAAATTACTCACTAACAGGCCCATTCAGGAGTGTCTTGCAGAGTAAGTCTATGTCAAGTCAAGACTTTTAACTGACTTCTGCTCCGCTGGCTGTCTCTGGCGGAGAGATATAATTATCCAGCAGTCTCCATTCACTGGTGGCAGCTGTCTGATTCGGCTTTCCTCCATATCTAAGGCCTGCTCTCTGGTGTGTGTGGGGGGGACTGGCCTCTTGAAGCTTTCCAGAACTTACGGGTGGCCTGTTCACCTGCCATCCTTCCCCTCAGTAGACCCCGTCTCCTGGCGTTTCTCACTTCGAGGAGTAGTTTTTAAAAGACAGAAATGACCAACCTCATTTTTTTTTACAGTTTCTAAAATCTTAAGAGTATAAAAACTTGTTCAAGAGACAAAATTTGATGACTTGAGCCATATCAATAGGTTCTCACCCTTGCTTGTTTGAAACCTCATGAAGATGCTCTCCCTCCACCTCCTGTGTGACAAGAGTGCTCTCACCGCAACTGCAAGAGATATGTGTCTGGAGTCTGTCTCGTTCATAGTCTACCTGAGGGAGTCTACCTGAACTATAGTAGATACATCCACACCAGCTCGCCTTTTCCCCTTGCAGACTTTGAGTATAACATTATGATTCATAGTATGTTAAAATACCTGGCATTATAACTTCAAACCATGTTTCTTCATAAAAATATTTGTTCTAACATAAAATATATACTTTTAATTGTTACAAAACTGCCATAAGCAATTTTAAATTTTATTTGTTTTATCTTTCCAGGCCCATTATTGCTTCCTTTCCCTTCTGGCAGATTTCTTGAATTTTTAACAATTAGAAAATTAAGAGACTATACTGATTTTATTGGAACAAAATATGTATTGCCACTGCCATAAAGTTGTCAAAATAAAGCTACAGTGCCATTATGGTTATGATATAAATTTATCCAGGAGGCTGGTTTAAAATTTTAATTTCAAAACTGTCTTATATTTATGAATTTTTGGACCAAATTCAAGTTGAGGTGTTAGAATATCCCCAAAACGTTTTAGAAGTTTTAAAACCAATTAAGTTACAAATTTCTACTTACAAAGCTCTAGATTAAAAGTGTGTTTCGTGTCGTCTTTGTTTCTCAATAGCTGGAGCTATTCTAAAGGCGAGACACAGCCAGCAAGTCCTGAGTGCTTCTCCTCCATGTGCAGAGCACGCTTGTCTTAGCCATCTGCTCCATGCACTACAGAAGTCCCATAGCAGTGAGCAACTACAAAGTAACACCTTTCCATTCCAGAGTGCGAATAAAAAGAAAAAAGTATTTGCTACCAAAACTCTACCATTCTGGTGTCTACCTGCAAAGAAACTACTCCATTAGGTCTCTACAAATAGTTATTTTTTTTTCTTTAAAATAAAAATTTATGTCCTTATTGCATACTTGAGCCTTTTTTTTTTTTTTTTTTAGTATATGCCTAGGAGTGGTATAGCTGGATCTTGAGGAAGCGCTATTCCTAGTTGTCTGAGGAAGGGCCAGGTTGATTTCCAGAGTGGTTGTACAAGTTTACATTCCCACCAGCAATGGAGGAGGGTTCCCCTTTCTCCACAACCTCTCCAGCATGTGTTGTCACTTGATTTTTGATCTTAGCCATTCTGATGGGTGTAAGGCGAAATCTCAGGGTTGTTTTGATTTGCATTTCCCTTATGACTAAGGATGTTGAACATTTCTTTAAGTGTTTCTCTGCCATTCGATATTCCTCTATTGAGAATTCTCTGTTTAGCTCTGTACTCAATTTTTTAATTAGATTTCTTGATTTGTTGCTGTTTAACTTCTTGAGTTCTTTATATATATTGGATATTAGTCCTCTGTCAGATATAGGGTTGGTGAAGATCTTTTCCCAATCTGTAGGCAGTCGTTTTGTTCTGACGACAGCCCAGATGCCCCTCAGTGGAGGAATGGATACAGAAACTGTGGTGCATCTACACAATGGAATATTACTCAGCAATAAAAAACAAAGAAATCATCAAATTTGCAGGTAAATGGTGAGATCTGGAAAAGATCATCCTGAGTGAGCTATCCCAGAAGCAGAAAGACGCACATGGTATATACTCACTCATATAGACATATAATATAGAATAAGCCTAATAAAATCTGTACACCCAAATAAACTAATCAAGAGGGAGGACTCTTGCTAAAATGCTCAATCCTTATCCAGAAAGGCAAAGAGGATGGACATCAGAAGAAGGCAAAAAGAGGGAAGAAGTCAGGAGCCTGACACAGAGGACCTCTGAAAGGCTCTGCCCTGCAGACTATCAATGCAGATGCTGAGACTTATGGGCAACCTTTGGGCAGAGTATAGGGAATCTTATAAAAGAAGTGGGAAACAGTAAGATCTGGAGAGGACAGGAACTCCACAAGGAGAGCAACAGAACCAAAAAATCTGAGCACAAGGGTCTTTCCTGAGACTGATACTCCAACCAAGGCCCATGTGTAGAGATAATCTAAGGCCCCTGCACAGATGTAGCCCATGGCAGTTCAGTATCCAAGTGGGTTCCATTGTAATAGGAACAGGGACTGTCTCTGACATGAACTGGTTGGCCTGCTCTTTGATTACCTCCCCCTGAGGGGGAAGCAGCTTTACCAGGCCACAGAAGAAGCAGCCACTCCTGATGAGACCTAATTGACTAGGATCAGAAGGAAGGAAAAGAAGACCTCCCCTATCAGTGGATTTGGGGAGGGGCATGCATGCAGAGGGTGGAGGAAGGGAGGGATTGGGATGGGAGGAGGGAGGGAACCACAGGGGGATACAAAGTGAATAAAGTGTAATTAATAAAGAATTAAAAAAATTAAAATTAAAATTGCTTGTGTTCTACCTACTTCACAGCACCAGTTAAAGGCATAAATGTGATAATGTATATAAGGCTGGTTTGCAAGATTAAGATGGGCATAAGATGTCCACCTTTAACTTCACAGACTTGACACATTTATAAGCTTAAGTAGTAGAACTTGCAAAACAGATACATAAACAACTTGAGCAATTACGGTAAGTTTAATGGATAAAAACACATAAATGTTTGTGTTATACTATGAGTCAGTTTGTTTTTGAATTTGTAAGTGAATGCAGGATACAGAGGGTCGACTATAAAGAGGTAGGTAATGTGATTTGCGACACTAACTCTGACATGAACAACTGGACCCTGAGAAAGCACCATTTGCTAAGGGGAGAGGGGCAGAGCCACCAGCTAACAGTGCTGAGGGGGAGAAGTCGTCCAAGCTGTGAAAAAAGAAGGCAGGTAACCAGGGAAGCCCAGTGGAAAGGATTCCAAAAAGGGATTCACATCAATTGTTGGAGGCTCAGGCATCAAGAGAGAGGAGGCAGACAAAGGGCAGGTGCCTTTGGATAAGGTGACCTCAGAGACTAGTGAAAGCCACTGAGGTGGCTGCAGTGACTAATGAGCATCTCAAAACAAGGTCAGACTAACCTTTGTCAAAGTTAGTCATAGACAGCCAGTGTGAAAACAAGCAGCACACGGAGGTGGGTGGCGAAGGTCAGGACACAAGGTCTTCTGTCAGAAGAGGAAGAAAGACAGAGGAAAGAAAGACAGAGGGGAGGGAGGAGACGGGGGAGTATCAGAATCGCTGCAGACGAGGAGCTCTTAATGGAAAGAGCAAAGGATGAATTCAAGAGCAAGTGAGAGGCTCCACATGAAGAGCTATGACTTCTATGGCACCAGGAGCACACAAATGGCACAGTTGAGAGAGGGCAGCCTCGTGGAGCTACATCCACTTTCTACCTTCGTCTTGGTTTATTTATTTATTTTTGTTTTGTTTTGTTTTGTTTTTAATCACTCACCATTACTTTTAGGTTTGTTGTGATCAAGA
Source organism: Meriones unguiculatus (assembly GCF_030254825.1). NCBI lineage: Eukaryota > Metazoa > Chordata > Mammalia > Rodentia > Muridae > Meriones > Meriones unguiculatus. The sequence continues at coordinate 113,198,422 of NC_083356.1, forward strand.
ACAATCCACGTGATCATCAGAGAAAGAGGTATTAATTGTATGGGTTGCCTGGTCTTTCTCTCTCTTTTATCCCTCTCTCCACCACTTTCCAAAACAGAAATTATAAGCATATCCAACAATTTCCTCCCATTTAAGAGTTTTTTCCCTTCTGATTCTATGCAATGATGATATGGAAATGAAAATGTATTCTCTGTTTACCTCCCTGCCAAGAGTCACACTATAAATATTTATGAATGTTTTATACAATTTACCAAATCAAACATTGGAATAATGTCCTTTAGATATGCCTCTGTCGTAGTGGGCATGCAAATTTGTCATTAGATTGCCTGTAATCTCTTGCTCTAATCTGAAAACTACTTCTGTTTCTAATGAGGATTCAGTACTAATTATCGAACAGCTGACTCACTTAAGCCGGTTTCAGTTGCTTGTGTTTTCAGGGAAGTGCATCCTAAGCATCTCACTTCTGTAGAACGTCTGAGGTCCCGCACCTGCTGTCACAGAGATGGATCTACAAGCTTCACTTCCACAAGTGTCACTCAACTTGTTTTGTTGATTTGATAAACCTATAAAAGCTTATTTCCAAAGTGTCTTAATGAAAACTGGGTGACATATGAAAAACTCCTGTGTAAGAGCACGGTCTGGTGCTTTGTATTTCATTGTTGATTAGTTTGTGCCCCAAGGTCTGGCTTGCTGTATTTTATGAGCAGACACTCACGTTCCCCAAATGGTCTTTGTTTACCTTGCCCAAAAACTTTTTTACTGTTTGACCAATAGAAAGCTGACACAGCTGGGCAGGGCAATGGGGTAGACGTGGCTAAGGTTCGAGGGCTTTGGACACAGAAGAAGATCTGGGGAGGAAGAAGGAAGAAGCAGGCGGCCATGTAAGGGTAGAGTTGGAGTTAATCTGGGGTGGGGCTGGGCGGTAAAGATTGCTTAGGGTTTTAATTCTGCCCTGCTCCAGGTGAAATAAGGCTATTTTAAGGTCAAGCAGGTGTCTGTTGTCTTTTGTTGATTGTGATAATGGGGTAGATATCCTGCCACATTGATTATAGGGCAAATAATAAACATTTTAAGCCCATACCATTTGTTTGCAGCAACACTCCTGGCTGAAGAACACGGATTTGTGAGTGGAGGGATCCAAGTTTGAACCCAGCTCTACGGCTGAGAAGCCCATCACTAGCTGCCATATGACCATGAGTCCCATTTCTCAATGTCCCTGCACTCTCTTTCTCAGCAGACATCAGGGGGAAGCACCACAACTAAAAGCTTAGGTGGTTTACCATACTGTCAATAAGTTTCCCAGTAGGTGTCCCGAGGCTCCTCCAAAAGTCAAGAAGAGTCGTTTTTGCCCAAATTCCACAGTACCTGTGGGCCATCTGGAGACTCTGGTCTCCAAACATATCATACTTAAGATGATCTATGTTCTTCTAATCCTATGCAATGATAGCATGGGAATCAAAATGTACCCACAAGTACCCACATGGAATGACAGGTCTGTGCCCAGCGGAGCAGGAAGAATAAGTAGTCCATGTGTGGTGCTGTGCTCAATGGATCCCAGAAATGTTTCCTGATAGGCAACTGTTTGTAACCGGCATTTTGCTACTTGGTGGGTTCTTTTTCCCACTCTTCTCTACCCTTTTCCTCCTCCCCTTCAACCCTTTAACACTAGATAGGAAGGTTTAAAAAAAAAAAGGTAGAGAGGAAAAGGGCATCATTACTGTTAGACTACTTTCTGCTGATTAGGGCCATTGTGTTCCTTGGGGCAAGTTTGATCTACTTCCTGTTTCTTTGTGTATGACTACTTGACAAAATGCAAGAGACCACATCTAATCAACAGCAGCCAGCTACCAACCAGCCACCTATTGGAGCTCTAGCATTTATATGGCCTCTGAAAAGTCCCTAGAATTTCAAATGTCGCACACTCACGGAAACTTTCTGAAGCTGGCAAAACCATGCCCCTGCCAGAGCGCCAGGAAATCATAGTCAGCTGTTCCGACATAGCCTCATAAACCCTACTTCTGGGATTAAAATGAAAACATACTCTTATAATCTTTCTATGTTTTTTTTTTTCTCTTTTGTTTGTTTGGTTTTCAAGACAGGTTTTCTCTGTGTAGCCTTGGCTGTCCTGGACTCACAGAGATCCACTTGCCTCAGCCTCCTGGAGTGATTATAGGCCTGCACCACCACACAGGCTCTGTGTGTTTTTAAAGAAACCAAAGCTCCAAAATTCCACTACAACTATTCACATGGTATAGAGTGTTCATCCTCCCAAGAAATGGCTACTAAACGGGGCAGGGGTTGGGGTGGGAGGATGACATTATAGGACTCCTTGTTAATGAGGTTGAGAGACTGAAGAAATCTCAGGCTACATCTGTGATAATAACTTTTACTTTTTTCTTGCCCTTCCTTCCTTCCTTCCTTCCTTCCTTCCTTCCTTCCTTCCTTCCTTCCTTCCTTCCTTCCTTCTTTCTTTCTTTCTTTCTTTTCTTTCTCCAAGTGCTTTCTTTCTTTCTAATAACAAGTGTTAGTATTGAAGGAGTGTACCACCACTCCCAGCAAACTTCTTTTTGTCCAAAGAGTCTCTATCTGAAACCTTACCACCTGTAAGGCACGGGTAAGAGGACTGTGAATTTGAAGGCAATCTGTGCTACACCATTGAACTATGTCTCAAACAAATTAAAAAAAAAACCAAATTAAAAATCTATAGCCTTTTATGTTTATTTGAAGTTGAGTTTTTGTGTATAAGCATCTTTTGACCTAGCACATAGTAATAATAATATCTCAGCAATTCACACACCATGTAGAATAGTTTAATGAGTCACATGGCCTTATATTTATGTATATGACTAGCACTTTTCTCCTTACAGAGTAATTTCCTTCCACCAAGTTTCTAAATTCCTCGATTTATACACTTGTCCTTGTGTCCTCCTCTCCCGTTATCCTCAGCTCGTATCCACCCACGCAGTGATTCAGCCAAGCAAAGGAACAAGCACACGTGCTGCTCATGCTGCTCAGCATCTCGTTAGTTAACTCCATTTGGGGGGGAGTGGTAGAAGGAGGGTTTCTTTATATAGTTCTGGCTTTCCTGGGACTCTTTCTCTGTAGACCAGGCTGGCCTTGAACTGGCAGATCTGCCTGCCTCTGCCTCCTGAGTGCTGGGATTAAAGGCGTGCGCCACCGTGTCTGGCACAGGTTAATTCTTATAGTCCATTGCTCTGCCATGCCAAGCTTAGATGTGCATTGTTTATTCTGCACGGCTTCACTTTCCTCAGGACCGATCCTTGCCCTAGTCCTCCCTCTAAATTCTATGCTACAAAACTGAGCCTCATTTGATCACACAGATGTTGCCACCATTTCTACTTTTTTAGTTCAAATTTGTAATTACTCTACTTGGTCTCTCCCACATCGTTGAGCCCTCCTTGATCTGCGTTAATCTTCTGCTGTGGAGTGATGGAACTACACAATCTCAAGTTTCTCGATGTTCTAGCTTCTAGATTTTCCATAAGCTAAGCCTGCAATGAAACCCCACCTTCTGCATAGCACCAATTCTAAAACAAAATATCGGTTTTCTAAGTGTCCTCGCTGCTCTGAGCTCCTAAGCAGTGGCTGTGGGCATCAGCAGTAAGTAGTGAGTCATGCTCTGCCTTACAGACATATTTTTTCATATGTCTGCTACCTACTCTCAATTTCCTGACTTGTTTCCTTAAATCAGTGCACATGCTTCTTCTTCAGCCCCTCGAACTCTACTTCCTTTCAGTCCTAGAACTAGACTCACAAATTATATTCTCAATCATTTTGGTTTTGGCTTAATTCGGGTAGACCATTACAGCCAGGAGCCATATAACATGGGTCAGTTTCGCATACTATCGTCTACTGCTGTCTTTAAATATTTAAGAAGAGAAAGTACTAAGGAAATTGGTATCAGTGGCTATGATTGGTTAGTCTGAATGTACACGGTCCATCAGACACTTACATTATGCCTAGAGTTTTAAATACGTTCTCTCCACTGGCATCAAAGTAGCACAGTGACCACTCAGCCACATAAATAGCACAATGTGTTTCAGTACAAAACAAATAAGAATTGTTTTCTGCTTTTCGTTGACTTTTTTTCCCCCAGCAATCTGTAACTGTTTTCCATGTCATTGACAGGCCAAACAAAGGGCTTGCCATGTGATTGTTTCTCTGAAAATAGTGAGTTCTGTAGCAAGTGCCTAGTGAGTGCATGTATGTGCTTGGCTGACTGGCATGGGCTACACATTTTCACTCAGTTCCCTACTATTGACAGGAGGCAGTCATACAACTTTCTCAGCAGAGACATGAGGACACCGATTTAGGCTCCTCTGACTTATTCTGCCACACCATGCACCCCAAAGAAGTGGGGGCTTTGCTAGTCTTGCTCCCTACCAAGGCCTACGGCACGGCACTCGCTATTCGTTAACTGAGTGAGTGAATGAGAGGATAAAAATGTACTTTCCGTTAAATCCTGAATAGTTTGAAATGCTTAGCATTTTAAGGTACACAGCAGTGCTGTGCTCTCTGAAGAACAGGCACAAAAAGGAGACACAGATATGCTCGAGGTTTGTTTTTTTTTAAGATTTATTTTCAGTGTGTGTGTGTGTGCGCGCACACGCTCTTTGTGAGTGCAGAGCCTGAGGGTGCCAGAAGAGACCAGATGTCCTGGATTAGAGCTACCTGACCAGAGTGCTGGGAACGAACCCTGGATCCTCTGTGAGAACAGTAGCAAGTGCTCTAACTACCGAGGGCGTCCCTCTGGCCCCACACACCTACCTACTCTTTAAAAGTTTATACTCAAGTTTAACTCACCAGTGCTCATTCTGGAGTTATACGGTCAGCAAAGTGTTTACTTTACTTTTGTGCTATTTTTATTGTGTGTGGTTTACTTTTCTCAGCACTGGTGATACAACCCAGAGCCTTGCACATATTAGGCAAACATCCTCCCACTGAGGTCCTTCCTGTCAGTGGTGTGTTCCACCTTATAAGACAAAGCAAGGGGGAATTAACATACATTTAAAGTGTGTTTTTAATTTTATTACATCATTCGTGAGTGTGTGTGTGTGTGTGTGTGTGCATGAACACACAAGTATACCAAAGCACCAGTGTGGTTTGAGGACAATCTGCAGGAGTTGGTCCTTCTACCACATGAGTCTCTAGAACTGAGCTCAGGTTGTCAGGCTTGTTGGCAAACTCCTTTACCCACTGAGCCATCTTCAAGGCACGTGCAGTATAGACTTTTTAGTAGGCTATATGAATTTAAAGTGAACTGATGAAAAAAGTTCCTCTGATAGGCTAGGGTCAGATAGAAGGGGAGGAGGACTTCCCCTATCATTAGACCAGGGGAGGGGCATAGGAGAAGAAGAGGGAGGGATTGGGAGCAATTGGGGGAGGGGGCTATAGCTGGGATACAAAGTGAATAAACTGTAATTAATAAAAATAAAATTTAAATTAAAAAAAAGAGTTCCTCTGAGAAAGAATTCAACAGTGTGGAAAAGGTGGTTAACCAGTGCTTAGATAGTTGAAGTGTAGACTTAGAGTAGGTCCCAGAACACAAGTATTAGCTTCAATATAAATACATATATATGTGTGTAAATTTAGTCACATGTATCATATATACTCATGTATATATATTCACATGTATATATATGTATATATATATGTATACATATATACATATATATATATTCACATGATCACACACAACACATTTGTGCATCCGCTCCCAAAGGCTTTTTTCATAATTGGTTTATTGATCTATTGTTAAACCAACACTAAATAAATACACACATGAGCAGCCACTCGGGACGCTGTTCAGCCAGTTGGGATGCCTGCCTTCAGTGGAAACTGTAAAACTTGTTGGCCTCTCAGGGGTTTGGCACATGCCTCAAGGATGGATAAACTATCTGCTATCAGGTATTTGTGATGACAAAGACTTAGACCCTTTAGATCATGGGTGAAGGTAACATTAAAACGTTCGTCCTGTAGCTGGGAACGTGGCTACGAATCACACAAACTTAATATTTTAGTGCCTCACCTATAAAAATGACGAGGAACTTAAACAGATGTCTAAGCACTTGTGAGTAGTTCCCAGTGGGATGAAGACAGATGACCGTTGCAGCCGGGAACCTACATACCTACAGGTTGTCAGAAACAAGGACAGAGAAGACGCATTGCTAAATGATGCCTGTGGCTGATGGAAGCTGGGATGTAGGCAGCTTTCAACTGTGAAAAAACAGTCAGTCCCCCTTTCAAATTTATATGTAATTCCCTCCATAAGAATGCCAGCTCAACTGGTTTTTATGTAGAAGATGAGAAGAAAAATAGAAACTGGTATGCTGGACAATTATGATGTATTCATATATTCACCATTATTCCTCAAAAATTTCCTTCAATGCGCACATGAAACAGCATCTACACTGGTTTCAGATAAAAACAACATATTTCAAACAAACTTCATACCCATCAAAGGTGACATGAAATTTTGTGTAGCTAGATTACTGCTATTATTGAAATTAAAATCCAAATTTCCTGACTTTGAGTAGGCAGCTTAAACATGAGTAATAATATAACCATAGAGCTGCCTCTGAAAACACTGGTTTTGAAGAGCAGCGCAGTACAACCCTCAAGCTGTTGACAAACCAGAGGGAGCCATGTTCAGCTCCTCCATAATGCCCACACTTCCACCGTGGCTCAAGAAGCTCAGCTTCTTGGTCTGTGAAGTGTGTCAGACATTCCTACCCTGGCTGTTTGCAGCGTGGAGTTTGGAGGGTGGGGCTCAAGGTCTTTGTATGTCACTCACAATGGCCTAGGACTTCACACATGTTTCCACACATCTGTCTTGTGAGAGAAAGTCACTTAGAACCCAAGGCAATTGCTGAGAAAACTAAGGGTCAGTCAGAAAGGAAGAAAGCTGTAAAGAGAAGTTTTCAATTGCTTCTGCTTCTGTGAGATTTTGTTCCTACTTGTAATTTCATTCAAAAATAACACTTAGCCTGTCAGTTAAGAAATAACGTGCATGCTATGTCATTATGTACTGACTAGCTAGAGTGTCACTGTTTTGTTGTTGTTGTTGTTGTTTTGTTTTTAAGACAGGATATTTTATAAGTGAGTATACACCATGTGTGTCTTTCTGTTTCTGGGATACCTCACTCAGGATGATCTTTTCTAGTTCCCACCAATGGCCTAAAATTTTCTTGATTTCCTTGTTTTTACTTGCTGACTAGTATTCCATTGTGTAAATGTACCACAATTTCTATATCCATTCCTCAGTTGAGGGACATCTGGGTTGTTTGCAGATTTTGGCTATTTTGAATAAAGCTGCTAAGAACAGGGTTGAGCAAAAGACATGAACTCAGTGGCTGGCTCTTTGATCACCTCCCCCTGATGGGGGAGCAGCCTTGCCAGGCCACAGAGGAAGACCATGCAGCCAGTCCTGATGAGAACTGATAGGCTAAGTTCAGATGGAAGGGGAGGAGGATCTCCTCTATCAGTGGACTCAGGGGAGGGGCATGGGAGGAGAAGAGGGAGAGAGAATGAAATTGGGAAGAGATGAGGGAGGGGGCTACAGCTGGGATATAAAGTGAATAAATTGTAATAAATTAAAAAATATATTAAAAAATGAAAGAAGAAAGCATGTTTTATATAGCCTACACTAGCCTTGAACTCACTGTTCTCCTGCCTTAGCCACCTGAGTGCTGAGATTTCAGAGGTATGTGGTCATGCCAAGGTTTGTTTTTGGCTCTGCGTATGTGTATTTAGAGACAGCAATTCCACCGATACACTGCACTATTTTTATGGCTCTGATCGACTTTTTTTTAAAATTATACTTTATTTACTTTGTATCCCCCCTCCAGTTCCCTCCCTCCTCCCCTCCCAACCCCTCCCTTCCTCCCCCTTCTCCACACACTCCCCTCCCCAAGTCCACTGGTAGGAGAGGGTTTCTTTTTCTTCCTTCTGATCCTAGTCTGTTAGGTCTCATCAGGAGTGGTTGCATTGTCTTCCTCTGTGGCCTGGTAAGACTGCTTCCCCCTCAGAGGGCCTCTGAAAGGCTCTGCCCTGCAAACTATCAAAGCAGATGTTGAGACTTATGCCAAACTTTGAGGCAGAATGCAGGGAATCTTATGAAAGAAGTGGGAAATAATAGTTACATCTGGAGAGGACAGGAGGTCCACAAGGAGAGCAACAGAACCAAAAAATTTGAGCACAGGGGTCTTTTCTGAGACTGATACTCCAACCAAGTACCATGCATGGAGATAACCTAGAACCCCTGCACAGATGTAGCCCATGGCAGTTCAGTGTCCAAGTAGGTTCCATAGTAATGGGAACAGGGACTGCTTCTGGCTCTGATCAACTTTAAATCTACTTTATCTTTCACAGAATCATTTTGATCTAAGAAATTAAATGCAGCATTTTTGAGAAGTTTTACAGGTTATAATGAAGATCACAGTATACGTCTTTGATCTCTTATTACAAAAGCTTTACTTGAGACAGCCTAGTAAAATCATAAGCAATGACAGGTGTTAATCCAAATTCCCTTTGGGGCTAGTTCATCCTTCGATCCATAAAATTCTTATCAAACGTAACCAACAAGTATAATGACTAGCCTGGCAGAGTTTCTAGCTGAGGGAAAGAAAGAACACTTTTCTGTTGTTTCAAAAATGTCCAAAATATTAATGCTGTGCTTACTCCTATTACTCCTGACTCTACTACTGTAAGGCCATATTGCTGAACATCTAATTCATTACTTCCTGTTCAAAACTGCCCAATGACGCAGATAATTGTTTTATCTGAGAACCAACTGAAGCTCAAGAGAGATTAAGTAGCTTTTCTAATGTGACAGAACTGCTCAGTGACCATCAGTCCTTTATTCTTTGGGTTCTAAAGGCTACATTTTGTGAGTGTGCTACGCCCTTTTACTAGACACATAATTTTTCTAAGCTCAAGACAGAATAGGCTAAAAACAAGAGGATGACAAAATGAACAGTATAGTCCGGACACGCTTAAAAACTGAGAAGAGTGGCCTGACTAACACGCGTGATAGAAGAGGTGTCCGTCTGTGCAGTGTGAAGGCTGACATTGCTGGTGAAGTTGTCAAGGTATGGAAACTAGCTGCAGGCTCCTGGGCACACCTGTGAGTGATTATCTGAGACGGTTAGTCTCGGCTGACATCGGTGATGGGTTATCAAGGTTAGGTTAACTGAGGCAGGAAGACTTAACTAACACTTGTTGGGCTGGGGTCCCAGGCTGCATAAAAGCTAGAAAGCCGCCTAAGAACCAGCATTCCCTGCTCTCTGCTGCCTGACTGAAGATGCGTGTGACCAGCTCCTCATGCTCCCGTTACGGTGTTTCCCCAGCCTGTGCTCCCAAAGTGAGCAAAACTAAACCCTTCCTCAAGGTGGGTATTTTGTTGAAGTAGTGAAGTAGTGAAACAAATCATGAGCGAGTATAACAACTGTTCTTATGACAATTGTGACAGCATCCTACTGCTGACCTAGAACTCTTCAAAACTACCAGAGCCCGTGCTTACATGCTTGGAAAAAGTGCAGGTAGTTCAGTCTCACTTGCTACGTGAGATTTCTGGCAGTAAATGCCCTTGGCAACCTGAGCTCAGGCTTCAGAACCCATGGAAAGTGAACTGACCCTGCAAGCTTTCCTCTGACCTCCATGTGTGTGCTGAGGCGTGCTCATACCCCCCCCACATCATGAACAAACAGATATGCACACTAATAATAAATAAACAAACAATTTAAAAGATATAAGACTCACAAAAAAGACTAAAAATAATTGTTCCCTTTGGGTTGTGCAAGTAAGCAGCTATATTGAACTGAGGTCCGGTAATTAGGTTTAACCACCCCTCAGAGCTTTCATCCATGTATCAACTGTGCAAGGCAAGACAGCACCCTGTGCCCCGGAAAGTCAAAGGCACGTCAGTGACTCAGCACATCGGCAGATGGGAGTAGCTAATCTTACTTGCTTGGCTAATTGTATATGCCTGATTATTGTTATCTTAATGATTAAGAGCTCTAATTGTTTCAGGTAAGTACACGGAGCTTCTAATAGATATATTCCAACATTACCCAAGCCATAATTATTAGGTAAACACACCTTTTAAAAAGAAGTATGATGAGCTGACTCTTAAAAGGATCTAGTAAATTGAGTTTTAATGCCTCTCATACATGTGACTCCATTACTGACGCGTGAGTTCCAGGAATGCCATGAATATTTAATATGAAATTAGAACGAGAACTCTCTCATCTTCAATACCCTGAGTAGTATGTTCCCTCTGACCCTCTCATCCCTCCCCTTCCTCCCCAAGCACTCAGCGTCTGTAACCTTAACTCAATATTCTTTCTTATTATCACATCCTACTTTTCCATCCAATAAATCATTAGTTCCACCAATGACACAACTATGCAGACCTTCTCATTTCTATCCCTTGTGTGTCTCTGGGGGGCAGGGTTACTTACCCACATGCATGTGTAGGTTTAGAAACTTGTTTTTATTTTGTTGTTGCTTTATTTTCAGCTCTTTGGAGAAAAGATTTAGAGTAGGTGATCATATTGTATTTTTCCCAGATTACTTTACATCACAGTTTGAAATCATTTATCTAAGGAAGTAGGGCTTTTTTTTAAAATAAAGAATTCAAAACTTAAGTTTTTCAGATTTTTCATGATGCAAAATACAGAGCTATAGTTCTACAGACAATGAAGAAATTCCAGACTCTTGCTCCCATACAGAAAAAAGTAACAATAAACATGAAACAATTATTTTTTTATAGAAAGCAGGTTGTATGTATGGGAAAAGAATTCCAGGAAGAATGTCAAACTAATTTAGAATCAAGGAACTGAACCAGATGCCTACAATGAAGTCATTACCATGCAATATAGGAACAGTACGCCTGGATTGATAGGCGTGTTAATAATTACCAAGCTATTGGGAATATATGGGACAGAATCTTATCAGACTCATTCAGAGAACAGCACAACAGCTGGAATGCAATGAAGGGAAGTTGTGTGTGTGTGTGTGTGTGTGTGCGCTTGCCAACAATTCACAGAAGCCAGAAGTAGTTGTTTGTACAGTTTCCTAGAATTAAAGAGTAAACCAAAAAGACAGTACAAGATCCACTCCAAAATAATTTCTCTCACAATCATTAAGATCTAGGTATAGAAAAATGTCACGAACAAGCCAATCAAATGCACTATTTGGCAAAAGTGTGCAATGGTAAATGGTTTTAGTATGAAACAGACATGTTTGGTTTTCAGTATTAATTTCCAAGTTGCTATCCTTTTTCTGATAGGTTATGGGGATGGGTAGGGACGGTTTTGGAAAAATTACTGAATTAAATGTTTATTTTACAATTCAAAGAAATAGAAAAGGAACCACAGCCCATGTTTGTCCAGGCACAAGGTAGCTAAGATAGAAGGCAAGTACACAATCATTGGCTGTGACTATTTGACAGCATCGGACCCTGGAGCAACCACATTTTGAAAGAAAGTACAGCGTACTCAGTTTCCAGCATTTTACCAACAACACTTCGGAATCCGATGCGAATGATTTAAAGACAGCAAAAGAAATAAAAGTGGTCACCAAACAATATGTATTCAGGCTTCCAGTTGCTGCAAAAGCTCAAGAACCCCCCAAAGCACCACGACCAAACCTGCCTGCACCCGCAGCCACTACTCTCCTCACCTGCAATGTTAACCTCAGGGCATGTCTGCACCAAAGCAAGGAAGCCCACACAGGTCCTCTGCCACTAACATTCACCTCATGAATTGACTGAGAACATTTCCTGTGTGCTGTGCATCCAAGATCAATTTAACTGATGTCTATAAAATCATGATGCAGGTATTCTAACGCCATAGCATCACCACTTGTGGGAACTTTGAAAGGCAAAAGCAGGTACAACCCTTCTGCCATAAGCACAAGGGGTGTAATGACCCTCATCTTCCTTCAGTGGTGACCGCTCCAGGCATTTTCCTCTCCCAGGACTCTAAGCTTGCTTCTATGGCTTTGGAGGAAGAAAGGGTACAACCGATACCCAAAATACACACAAAAGCTCCTTAAACAAACAAACAAAAATCCCTCCCTCCCTAACTTGCAATAAAACGGGCTGACTCTATGATCCATTTCTTTTGAACATTACTAGGTGACAAAAAGAATGACAGTTTCAAAAGAATTTTATTTAGAACATTAAGTATCAATTGCAGCAGATGCGTTCACCACTCCACCAACCTGTTATCCACAGTGGAATAAAATTTCCCAGCTGGTGCGATCCATACACCTTTCTAGAGAAGGGCTTTTTTCTGAGTCTTAAGGTAAGAGCAATAATACATGGGCCAAGAAGACGACTTTCAGTCTATGCACAAGTCATTACTGTTCCATGTCAACTAAAATCCAAAGGCAAAACCACAGCTTTCCTTTTTACAGTATTTTAAGTCTAGACAATATTTTTTTTTTTTCAATGCAGTTTATTCAGGAACCTTGAACAATCATCTGACCCTGGGTAAAGCCAGCCCACAGCTTAAATAGCCTCTGGGTAGCCAACCCAGGCGTGCCACGGGGGCAATGCAGATAGGTCCACATACATGGAAGCAAGCCAGATCCTCGGCCTTAGCCAAATGTGGAGTTGTTCATGACAGAGAGTAGACAATAATTTTTAAAACATGTTTAGATATGCAAATACGAAACAGATGAATAGTTAGGGACATTGAACATAATTTATTTTTTCTCTCATTTATCTAATTGTGGAGTTTTTATTACATCATTAAAATCCCCACTGTTAATAACTTTTAAGGAGTCTTTTTAAATAATAATCACAAAGAAAGTATAGAAGTCTTCCTTCAAAATAAATTCCCATTAAAATAAATAAGTATAGCCTCAATACTGTACGAAACAGGCTCTCGCATAGCCAGGGTACAATAAGGAATTTACTTGTAGTTCTTCTGTGAGGATAGCAAATAAAACAGTGAGAGTGTTTTGACGTTGCAGGTTTATGTGAGGAAGAATGTTATGGGAAGAGCAATGACCTTTAATAGACCCCTCTGTTTACACTTCAGATGCACTGGCTTTCCAGCTATTGCACCTTCAGTAGCTTACCACAAATTAGTCCCTCTGTGCAGTGGAGACAGACTGCTATCTGGGATGTTGAGTAGATGTATTCTAAGTCAAGAAGCTTTGCAGACTGTAAAACTATCAGGGAGATGCGTCACTTTGAGGCCCTTTAGATTCGCCTTCGAACTCAGGCAGTTTTCTTCTGAAACTACCTTGCCCTGAGCTTAGAGGTGACTTTGTCCTTTATGTCCTAAATGTACTTCAAAATGTATTCTTAATATGTTCTTTATTTCGTACTGTCTATATTAAGAGTGCAGCTGGCATTTGCTTTGAATCAGTGGCTGCAACTGAAGACCTAGACTGGAAGTATTTTCAGCTATCTCTAGGCTCCAGTGTCCTTTATTGGCTGAGTGGAACAGGAACTCTGGGATAGTTACCAAGTGAAATTACCTGTGGTAGAATTGAAGATGAGCCACTTTAGCTCAATCATTTGTGGAGTTCTTCTTGGCTGAAATGTGATGGTGAGTGGGTCTCTGGCATTAATTCTGGAAAACCCTTCATCACTAAGGGCAAGTGAGTAATGTTGAGAGTCGATAATGGTGAGAGAATGCATGGTCTCTACTGTGCTTTAGGAAGCACGCTGTGCCCAAGCCTGCCTGTCACTACTGGAGCTGGTCTTTGCACGTGCTGAAATGTATTTTCAGCAGAAAATTGCTACGTGGAAAATGAACAGAATTCTTAAATTCTGCCAACACCCAAAATAGAAAAAAAAAAAGAAATTGGCAAGATTAAGCATAACTAAACATAATTATTTTTCCTCCTCTTCTTTGTTTTTTTTAATCAAGTCTCAGCTTAAGTATAATTGCCAACAAATTATCTAATAAAGATCCTATAGACTAAGAAAGAAAGGACTGACTCATTTAAAAGACAAAATGAGAACAATGTGCACGTGGTGCTGGAATACGTCAGTTTTTCATGAGAAGCCTTATCATAGATAATTACATCTGGAATTGGTATATGATGGACTGTAAGTTAGAGCTTATGACAGCTGAATTATGAATGTAACATCACCACAGTCAAACACCTATTACATAACTATGTCTTCTAGAACCTCCCGAAGCCATAGCAGAGAAGGAACAAGCCTGAAATCTTTGAAGTTTCTCATTAACTCCAGCAACAAAGCCAGAGATCGAACTTCCATTGTGTGTACTTCAAGGAAGTGAAGGCGAGGCTGAGGAATCACATCTGAACCACCACAAAAAGCCACACTCACTGATTCTACACTTAGAATACATAAGATACTTAAGGTCAAGGAAGGTTGTTGATAAGCAGAAGCAAAGACAGCAAGAACAGAAGATGAGGTCCAACTAGTAGAGGAGAGTTGGCCAAAACCTCTTTGAAAGAATTGAGGGAGAAAAGCCAAATAATTTCAAGGTTGTATGTTTCTGTAGTTAGAAGAATGAGCATATCATTTACAGCAGTGGTTCTCAACTTTCCTAAACCTGCATCCCTTTCATACAGTTCCTCACGTTGCAGTGACCCCCAACCATAAAATAATTTTTGTTGCTACTTTATAACTGTAATTTTGCTATGAATCGTGAGGTAAATATCGTGAGGGTCTTCGCTGGCCCCTTTGAAAAGGTCATTCAACCCCCAGAGGGCCTGCATCCCAAAAGTTGATAGCCACTGATTTATTGAACTGCTGGGGTGAGAATTGAGTTGCTTCCCAAGAGGGACAGTTCCATCAGCCTTGTGACACAGCCCTCTAATATTAGTATTTGACACAGAAGACTTGCAAGTTTGAGGCCAGACTGGACTGACAGAAAGACAACGTGTCAATGAAAAATACATAAATGAAATAAAAAGACCAGTCATTCATTTTCAGAAGGCCTTCGCTTTCTATAGATAGTTATAATTGTTAGGTTCACCAATCAAGAAAATGGGAATGGGAAAACCACCTAAATGAGACACATAATCCTAAGATAGTTCTAATATAGAATGGATATAACATTTTAAATGGTCTTCTTACTTTTTTGTGTTTTTATGTATGTGGTATTATGTGGGATTTGGTGCATGTGTGTGGTACATGTTTATGCTGGCACAGTAGCCTGTGCCTAGGCCAGAAGTGATGTCAGATGTCCTACCCTGCAGCAAGCGCATGCTCTGATTGTTCCCCTGAGACTGTCGGTCTTTTACTGACCTTGGTTTGGTGACACAGTCCTGTGATCTCGGTACTTGGGAATCTGACCTTGGAGTTAGGCTGGCAGCCAGCAGGCTCTGAGGACGCGTCTGTCTCCAGGCCTCACCATGCTGGATTTGCAGGAGTGTGCACGCCTACTAGCCTGGCTTTGAGCAGAGGTGCCGGGGGGTCAGTCAAGAGTAAATACTTGGTAGCGTGAGTAATGAGTTAGGATCCTCAGCACCCACATGAAACCACAGTTTTGGAGGGCAAGAGACAGAGATAGGCACGTGCCTAGGGTTCAGTGGCCCAGGTAGTAAATTCATGAGCTTCAACTTTTGAGACTATGACTCAAAACATATGATGGAAAATGAAAGACAAAACACTTATATCTCTAAGGGTGATTATTTTAAAACTGGGCTTTATTATAACTGTCCTAATTCTCTTTTGCATTGTCAATTCATAGATATTCTTTTCCTTGTTTATTTTTGAGACTGTATTTTAATTGCAGCATTTCTCCCCTCTCTTTCCATTCTCCAAGGCCTCACATATACAAGGAAGGCAATACATACTTTTATGTGAAAAATAAGATTCTGAAAATTATTTTTCGTAGTAATACAAATTGCTACCTGAGAATACAGGAAATAGAAAGTGAAAATTCCCTCCCTTAACCTCACAAAGTATTTCCTTTTAGTACTATTGTTAAGTCTGTATTGTAATTGCATTAAAATCAGATTTTCAATATATTGCCCTTTGATGATGCTAAGTTGGGTAATTTTATTTTATAACTAGCACTGTCCCCGTGCCAACTAATTCTAAATAACATAAAGTCATGCAGCTATGATTCAGAGGCACATGTGGATATAGACGTAGCATCGCGAATGCAGCATCTTCCTGAATGTTAGGGAAGATCCGAAGGGACAATCCATAGACTGGGAGGGGATGGTGGGATCTTCTCAGTTGGAACACATACTTTCGGATGGGCTTTTCCTTCTACCTCTGGCTTCCAGTGGTCATCTCCTGAGCCTTTGCAGAATATATTCTTCAATCTCAAGATCTCTAGAATATTTGTGTCACAGAAGTAACAGCAACAACTTCAGAACTTGAGATGGTATTCAGATTGACTTATCAAGCCATGTTCTAATATCTCTAAAATTTGGTTTTGTTTTAACTTCCCTTGTTGGTTTGGCTAATTTAAAAGATTCTAAAGAGTCTTATGCTCTCAGATGCTCTCATCCTCCATAAAAAAAAATTCATTTTTAGCTCCTGGTAATTTCTGTGCCTGGAGTTTCTTAGTTGGACTCTCTGAAAGTTCTGTGTAGAAATGATGACAAGATAGAAAAATCCCAAGCCTTGAAGGCTTGTTTCTGAGAAATCCCCATAAAAAAAAAAAGACACTTGAAAGCCATACTTCTGAATAAATTATCCAGCTTGGTTAGATCCCATTCCTGACCTCCATTCCTAGACCCAGCAGCTGCCTCATGTCCACTAGGTTGATAGTTTGGTGGAGTTGACCATCAATTTGAAGCAGTTAAAGAGCTGTTAACACATTTTTAAGTCTTGAACTTGAATCATTTGAAGTATACCAGACAGCCGAGGAGGGTGTCATTCATGCCTATTACCAGGCAAAGACAAAAATGAATGTCTAGTTATTTCATGGATTTACACCAGTGTTCCTTCAAATGACCACCTGCGATACTTAGTAACCTCTAATGGTTTTGAGGAAAATGGAGTGTTCTGAAGCTTCCTCACCTGAGGTTTAGGAAGACGAGCAGGTTCCTTGAAGGGACTCAGGAAGTGAACCTCCATCAAGGAGTCATAGCCTACTTCCGCGTCTGTTCCTAACTCTATCCATTTAAAACAGTTACTACCAGCCAAGCAGCATTTCTGGGCACCGTAGCTTAGTTACAACTTTAAAATCTAATACCAAGAAGGTTCTGAGGTAGACATTCCTGCATCAAGGTGAAATACATTGAACTTTTAATACATGTGCATTCTTTGGCTCCTCGCTACCAGCTTCATTATCAAAATACATAATGTCGAATCTGTCTCATGTAAGTCTCCCATTAGCACAGTGGAGAGCAAACATCTATTTTATCCTGCAGAGAGCAATGAGTTCTCTAAAATGGTGGTAAGTTTTACAACAAACGTGAGGATTTTAAAAGTGCATTTAAATTAACTAGCTTATCAGCATTTAACACCTAATTGGTAAATGATTTGGAATGAATAGTAAAAGTTTAGTTTCAACCTCACTTTTAAACACTTAAAATTAGAAAACCAAAAATGGTCAGTCATATGCTTAATAGAACAGTAGATGTAAAAAGTAAATAAATAAATAAATGCTTCTATTCCTTGGCCAGAATTAATTTTGCCATGGGTTTAGGAGTTTAAGCTTATATTGTTGTAATTTTTTTTCACCCAAACACACTCATCTCTGCTATATAGATTACATTTCCTTTGAGGATTTGGGACTAGGGACCAAATGATAAATATTTACTGAATTAAAGTATATAGTATAAGTAAATAAAACATTCTAGGGTGGGTGGCAGGGAGGTGTTAGGGTAACATGTCAAACCAAAGGTCCAATTAGACAGGAAGAGCTTTTGAAATGTAAGTGAGTTTTGTCTTTCAGTTTAAATTGAAATTGGTAGGAATGACGGAGACTGATTCATACCAACGTGCCAGTCTAGACAAACTCTTAAAAAGTTGGCTTAGAAGAATCACTTCAAGGAATCAAAGAAAGACACCCCTGCCAGAATATAGGCTGGAGATGATGTATGAAAGGAAGTCAGAACAAATGGAGTGAAATTAAAAATGAGCCAGCAGAGGGTTTCAGAGATGTCTCTAAAGAATTTTTTTTTTTAAAGGAGTACTTGGCGTTCTTTCTCCGTACTATTAAAATAACATTGCTGGTCAAACACAAGTCTGTTAGGAATATGCTTATTGCTTCTATTCATTTTAATATTTTTATAGATAACAGTAGGAAGCTTATTTTAAAAACAGTTCTTAAGAACTCAAATTCTGTTCTATGAAAATTGCATTTACCAACAAAGACAGTTGAAACAATACTGTAAGGGAGAGTTTACAGCAATTCTACAGCTGTGTACACACATCTGACAGGCTCTGAGGCCTTACACTTTTTCTTCCACTAGTGATCTGATCTTTGGGGGCTGTTTATGACTGCTTAACCGGATTTAAAAAACAGTCGAGCTATTCCTTAATAATCAACACAAGGACTTCAGCTTTCTCAGCTGCAGCCAGGGAAAAGGCATTGGAAATCTTCAGGCTGTACTCGGTAGTAGTAACTGTGCAAGGCATTTTCTCAGACTTCAATATTCTCCTTTAAAAAAGGAAAAAACAAAGCCCAAGGAGATGAAGTATACACCCAATGTCCTCACCACTGCCAAAGCTGGAATTCAAGCCAGGCCTGCTTCACGCCAGGATCTCTATGACATACTGTGCCCTTTACTGGCGTTTTCATCTCCTTTAAGCCAAAACAACAACAACAAAAAACAGATACCAATCTAGCCAATGCTCACTCTATCATCTTTATGATTGTTAACACTTGTTATATTTTAAACTCCAGGTATAAGGTGAGTGTGTGTGATATTATTCAAAAATCAATAAAACCCATCATCCTCTCAAAATAAAGTTGAGTTTTTTTTATTGTTCCCCCTGCATTTTATTTTCGCTTAATTTAAATATTATATCACTTCATTTGAATGCTTACAATATAACACCCGATGGCATTACCAAGACTCAGGATTTGCCTTTCCTCAGCTTTTCCACTTGAGTGCACAATTTGCATATACAGGCTGAATAATTATGAACATGTAACTCAATCAATTACATGGTGGTGATCCTTAAAAGCAGGTTACATCATCTGTCTTTAAATCTTTCCTCGTGGTTTGACATACATCCATGCATAAAAATAAATGCTGAAGGAAAAACAAGCAAGCAAGCAAGCAAACAAACAAAAAAACAGATGTCTCTGATATTTCTTAGAAATTAGTATCAGAAAACTCTTGAGTGGTCTTCAAACACTGGGCTTGGGGTTTTCACTGTAATGAATAGTGATAAGGTAAAATAATCTCTGAGCAGTCAATGAAGACTGGATCAGGTTAAAATATCATTGCTGAGGAAGATGAGAAAATTCAGAAAGAGAGCTGTCATGTATACTTATTTGAATACAGTTGATTTGAAATCCTTGGAGGTGACTGTCATCTCCTTGTCTCGTATAACATCTTACTCAGATAGTAAAGTTCCTAGAAAAATCCTCAGTGTCTCCCTGGAGCCTCAGTTCATGATGTTGTCTTTTGACTACACTGTCATTCGCTTTGAAAAACAGCAGGATTGCCATTAAAACATTCATTTGTGTAAATCTATTAACACAGCAAGTAAATCTCCACTATTACCCACTGTTGCTGCAAAGCTTTACATTAGCTCTGAGCAAGGAGATTCCTGAGAAATCATCCAGAATTTCTGGGAGTCCTTTGTGTTGGAATGAAAACACGTGTTCTAGCTAGAATTATAAAGATAGGGCTTTTCAGGTCCTGTTAAGTGACTTGGCTTCAGTTAGAAAGTCCTGTCGTCTTCACAAGCCACTCTCGCAGACTCACTTGCATTTTCCAAGTGTTAGGAATCCCAGTTCCCTGGCGTCGCTGGACTTACTGTCAAGATGGAAAGGAGTTGGCATGATCGTGACTGCTGTAGCTCACAAGCTTCATTTTTAGAACCCCAAGGCATATACTAATATCCTTTCATTTTAAGTCATATTTCTAAGATTATTTAGGAGTAAAGTTGTCAAGAGAATTCCAACTTTCCCCCAAATTGGCTTGGCAGTAAATTCAATAAATCCCCTTCCAAATAATTTTATGTTATATTTCCAGTCACCATTTTAGATGTCGATTAAGCTTTTAAAGTCTTCGGTACTTACCTAAATCTTCACTTAGCTTCGGACCTCTCCTAGTTCAATCATGTTTAATAGGCCTCAGGCCCATTAAATATAATTGTAACCATGCAGCCTCTGCCTAACAGTAAGTGGAACAGAATGGATGCCACACACTTTAATATTCACGAAGTCTGGCCTAGGCTGGCTTTTTACTGGAAGACTGTGTCCAGCTCCGGGCTCAAAATGCAGAGAGATTGAGGAGAGTTTAGAAAGAGTTCACCAAAACCCTTAGTGGTTCTGGAAATGGGTACGAGAGGTAGAAAACAGCAACATGGAATTGTACTCCGATAGGTGAAAAACAACTTTTATTGATGAGAGTAAGTAAAGATTTATTGTCAGAGAATTTCTAGTCCAATCTGGCATAAGAAACTTTTTTTTTTAATCTGAAGTTATTAGACTTGAAACTGAAGACCAGATGTAATTACTTATCTCTGAGGTGCATAGAGTGGGGCCAGTCTCGGGGAGATGAGATGATTTATGTCTTTGGGTACCAGTGTGAGACTGGGCGAGCAGTATTTTCTAAATGTTTTCTCCTAACTGGAGTTCTAATTCTGCGTATTAATCAGTTTTCTGTTGCTGTGAGTAGAGATTCCCTTTCTTCCGTGGCTTTAAAGTGACTGCTCAGCCTTGTTGAATTGGGCCTGAGGTAAGGTAAGACATCATAGTAAGGACTTATCTCCTGATATCTGAGCATTACCCAAATAGCCCTACTTCCTTCCAGGAGGTTCTGTTTCTGAAAGGTTCCATTATATCTCAGCAGTGCCAAAGACTAACGGTCAAGATCTGAGTATGCTGGGCTATTTAGAGACGTTTAACATCAAAACCATAACATACCCATAGCCAAATATACAGTCTTATGTCTGCTGAAAGACAAACAATATTCAAGAAAATCCACATGAGATGGAATAAATTACAAAAGGCAGCTCTGTCATTTATTGCTACATTAAGATGCTTTATGTGTGACTCCTGATAAAGCTGTAAGGACCTCACCAGTTGACTGTAGGTTAAAGAAGAAGAAAAGGTAACTGTATTCACTGTAAGAACAGAAAATGGCACTCTCAGATATAACCTCAGAGAAACTTGCTAAGCTCAGTTAGAAGAAGAACTGAAAATACAGGAAGAAAAGCAGTTTCTTCAAAAGTGTCTCAAGTTTCTGGCTGGAGAAGACATAGAGAAAAGGTGACATTGTCTTTGATGACTCCCTAAACCCAGATCTTCTGCGCCTGGGGTCTTGTTGCTCTCATCTGACTGCTCGGAGGAGTTATTCCTGAAATCAGGTTCGCTGGTTCTCCTTCGTCTTCAATAGGCACATTTACTCTTAGACTTTTGTATTCCTGTAATTTGGGGTTAAACTGATTTGCTGATCAATGCCAAGGGTAATCTGTTTCATTGAGCATCTACTGGGGGAAATTGTAGTTTATTTGTTGGGAAAAACTGAGGGCATGGTTTGTTGATATGGGAATCAATCAATCAGGTGTCTATTTTCTCTGTGAGGTTAGAAAATGAAACAACCAGTGAACAAATGAAACAACTGGACAGACACGGTAAAATAACACCCTGTTCTACTGTTACATTCTGATGTATGGCAGTATGAAGAATGCATATATATATATATATACTAAAATCTGAAATCAAGCTGTTCTTTTAGATACTCTTTCATAGTTTTCTGTTTGTGCTAATACCTATAATGGTAAATAATAATAGAACAAAAACTATGCCTTTTATTTAGTGATGGTTGCAACTCACTAATATCACAGTGAAAAAAGTTTTGATCTGGTCTTAAAGACAGCTTTTTGCCCAGTAAACACTGTAAGCCAGGTTAGCCAGGTACACGGCATATAGTTCAGGACAGCTGGAACTTCTTTTATTTATTCATTTATTTATTGACCATAAAGAATCATTTTCAGGGATTTGGATCTTAAGTGGAATTAATGCTATATGATTCTAAGACTCTGCAATCATTTTATGGGCTGTTTCAGGGAATTGAAGAGAATCTTTTGGATTTTTCTCCCCAGTATTGAAAGCTGCATCATTTTTTGTTTGCTTAAGCTTACTGCTTTTAAGGACCAGAAGAAGCTGCTGTTTTCCTCAGAGGGAGTGCATTACAGGTAAACATATGGTTGTAACTAAGGATCATTGGACAGGACAGAAATTTCCAGGACAACAGTGAGCATGGAGTGCCTATGGGGCTTGTAATGAATCTTAAGTGAGGTATGCAAAGGCTGAGCTCTAGAATACATCAATTAACAATGATCATTAATATTAGTTTTGTGCCTTTTAAGGCATATTTGTGTTAAATCATTTGGTCATTGAACTAGCCCGTGGAGTGGGAAAGCTGCACGATATCATATCTGTCTGATATGTGATAAATGAAACTTGGATATGTCTCTTATCCGGGATTTTATGACTAATAGAGGCTTGTAGCCAAGTTTGATAGAGTTTATGGTTCTCTCGTTATTTGTTTGTTTGAGGAATCTGACTTCAAGGCTTTTCCTCAGTAAATCCAGATACTGAGACACTGAAATGTCTTAAATTTAGGGCTTTTGTGATAGAATCTATCACCTGTTCTAAACGTGGTTCGCATACACAGATGCCATGACTATATACAGCCGTCTTTCTGTAAAGAAGGATGAAGACAGAGATAGCTGATACCTCCAAGGTGACACAGCTCCGTGTAAGATGCTACTCACCCCTAACTTATCTCCAATGGCACTTATGACCACAAGAAGGGGCAAGGTCAACAAGGGGAATAGGGAGTTAGTGGTTGGAAAGGCTCTTAAGAGCAAGCTTCCTAGATCACCACTAAATCTCTGCCTGGGGTATCAAACATAGTTTCTCATCTGCTAAAGTAAGCAGCCTAGACAAGCTTGCCTAAACACTGGCTTTGCCTGCTCGCAAGAACCGAGAGTCTAGTCTGTGCAATGGAAAGCCAATGTTCAAGGCTAGGGGCAGGCTATAGAGAAAACATTGACTCTGGAGTCAGAACTGTCTGACCTTGTGTTTGGAATCCACCGTCTCTAGTAGAATAATGCCACAAAAGCCACTTCACCTCTCTCACACTCTTCTTTTGTGTAAGATCTATATTGAGCATTCAAGAAATATCAGTTGCTGTGTGAGTTTCAAGTGAGAGCTCCAGAGAGCAGGCACATAGCCTTACTATGTTATATCGCAGTAACGCTTGAATATCTCGGACAGTTAATGTCTGGAGGTTTGAAGGAGCTAATGAGTCAAGCTGGACAGTATTCTATCAGGAAGCAAATTTGGTAGTATAAGGAAATGTCTGCTATTATAAACAAGGAAGGTATGGATTGAAAATTGCAGTTAACTCATTTACACATTGAAAAGACTCATTGCATTCACAAACATTTATTTGTAAGCTATAAGCATGTGCAAATCATTTGTACCTCTTACTCAAGTACATAGAAGTTAATAGTTACTGGGGTGATATATTTGAAGATGATTTTAAAATGATTAAATGATTTTAAAACCATTAAACTTTAATGGTTAAGGATCAAATTATAATGCTGTGCTCTCACCAGAAATAACTTACTTGTTCCCATTTTCTGTATGTAGGCACAATTATAAATATTTTATGAAAAAGTTTCTTTCTTTTTGTATGTTTCTCTAATTAGGATGATGCCAGAGAAGCCAAAACTATTTTATTCTGACATTCCTGGAACAGATCATTCACAACTTACAAATAGACAGATTACTTTTCCTTTAGTCAAACTTCTTTTTGTCCTCTTTTGTTTATTGACACACACATGCACACACACCCACACACACACAAACCTGAGATTTGCAGGGTTACAAATTAATGACCTCTCCTGGTCTACTTATACATTCAGGGGCTGCCATTAAATGTAAGATGAAAATCACTCCAGTCAGTAAGTAAGCAATGTTTGTGTATTACAGTCCATAGTTCTTTATCGAGACTAATAATGCAGTTTTGCTTTTCACAGGAAATGAAAACTAAAACCTCGACAAATGGATGCAACCATTCGGAATGGCTCTCAAATGGGCAGTACTGAAAATTGATCTGGTTCCCTGTCAATTGCATTATTCAGAGATGACATCAGCAGCAAGGCTGCAGCTAATGCTGGCGTGTTGCCCATCCCATCCCATAAATAAAATCACATTCTGCAAAAACATAATGATCTCCTGGGCTGCAACTTGAACCTTAAAACCTAATTAAGCAACTTCTTCCCAGCCTCATCAATAAGGCCTGAGCCAGGTTCCACATAAGCACCCAGAAAGCAACGCTAGTAAAACGTGGCACGCCAAGTGATGAGCAGTGTGTCAGTTCAGAACAATGGTTCTCAACCTGTGGGCCTCAACCCCTTTGATAGGAAGATCCTTTCATAGGGGTCGCCTAAAATCATCATGAAACACAGATATTTACGTTATGATTTATAACAGCAGTAAAATTACAGTTTTGAAATGTAAAATAATGAAAAATGGAAAAAAAATGAAAATAATGTTATGGTTGTGGTGACCACAACATGAGGAACTCTATTAAAGGTTACAGCATTAGAAAGGTTGAGAACCACTTCTAGAAAGGTCTAGAAGAACGGTAGGCTGTTGGTTGAGACAGTTCATATACTATTTATTATTGATTTTCAGCTAACTGAAACTTATCATGAATGCTGTGTTCTGTGGACCGTATTAGACAGCCTGATCCCATCGCATCGATAGGAAAGGCATCAAGCCTCCTTACCTGGGGTGTTGTGCTCATTGAGAATCACGAGGGAGGCTGGTGTCGGTCTTCTTTTCCTGATCTGAAAACAGCAAAGGCCCAGCTAACGTCAGTGCAAAAATCAGACACTGCCCTTCATTGGCTCTACAGCTTACAAAACCGCACACCTTCTTTTTCCCTAACAAATGCAAACTTCCAGAAGGGACACAGTGTATGCTCACCGTGTTGAACACAGAAAGCTAGCTAGAACTGCCAGATATTAATAACCCTTTCTTTGGCCACAAAGCTACGTTTCCAAAGGAAAAAAAATAGTTGAATATCATAAAGACATGCAACTGAAATTATCATACTGCAAAATCCGTGGATGGCTTGCTTATCTAAGTGTCTGTGGCTAAGCCTCATGACACTGGCAATGATGTCAGCGTCTCTTGCCCTCATCCAAATGGGGTGAAAGGAACTCAGGAGCCTCAGATCTCGACAGGGTGCTCTAGTTTAATCGGCAGTGTAAGCCTCAGATTTCAATTACTACGGTGGACTTTACTTCTAGTTTAATATTTAGATCAAACTGGCAGACCTTATCAAACATGCAGATCATACAAGACTGTGCTTCAGTTCCTTCAGGCATGCTAGCTGGACTCAGTGGGTTGCATGAATAAAAGGGAGAGAACCTGAACTGAGAGGGAATGATAATAGGTGTCAACAGAATGGGAGAGGAGGTGGGTGAGATATGATGAAGATATAGATGTGTGTGAAATTCTAAATAGATAAGTAAAAGTTACTCAAGAGTGTAGCAAAAAAAAAAAAAAAAAAAAAAAAAAAAAAAAAAAAAAAAAAAAAAAAACCATTTAATTTAAACTAAGATTTGGTGGATTTACTCTCTTCTTAAAGGACCTTCAGGAGCATATTGTTATTAGACCTTCTTGCGTCAGATAGCTTTTATCCATTCAGTGTATTGGTTCAGTTAAATTCCCAGACTATTTGTCGATAGGTTAAAGGATAAAGTGGATGAACAATGTTCAAGATGGAAGCAACGTTCAGGTCAGTGAACAGACACTGTATTTTCCTGGCCTGAATCTGGGTGGCCTGCTGGCAAAGCATCATACAGAGTAAGACTCAAGAATCATGCTGGTGTTAAGACTTTGTATCAGGAAGTTTTATAGAAGAAGTTGGAAGGATAGAAGGACACGAAAGGGGACAGGAGCTCCACAAGGAGACAAACAAATGAAACAAATCTGGGACCAGGGAGGTCCTTCAGAGACTGATGCATCAACCAAGGACCGTTAGTCCATGGGCAGCTCAGTCTCCATGTGGGTTCCCTAGTAAAGGAATACTGGCTGTATCTGTCATGAACTCAGTTGTCTGCTCTTTGATCACCTCCTCCTGGCACGACAACCTTGCCAGGTCACAGAGGAAGAGGATACAGGCATTCCTGTTGAGATTTGATAGGCTAGGGACAGATAGTAGGGGAGGAGGACTCCCCGTTTCAGTGGACTAGAAGAGGGGAATAGGGAGAGAGGGAGGAAGGGCAGAACTGGGAGGAGATTAGAGAGGGGGGCTATAATAAAGCATAAAATGAATACATTGTAAAAAAATTGTACATATATATATAGAGAGAAAGAGATAGAGAGGGAGAGAGAGAGAGAGAGACTTTGCATCAGCTATTTGGAAGAGGATTCAGGGATCTTCTGGGCTTTAAGTGATTAATGAATTAGATCGAGATTCTCATAACTTCTTTAGCTTATTCCTGAACTACTCCACATTTGTTTTTGTGCCACAGAACATCTTTCAAGTGGGTCCATTGCACCCAGAATCTAAATAACTACGAACAGTTAGAAACCAATACCAGACATAAAAAAGAAATCTGGGAAAAGGTACAGTGGCATTTCTGATTGCCGATGCTCATATATAACGGGCAATAGATAACAAAAAACACGGTTTAGGATGCATAATAAAACCAGATTAAAAATATGAAGCCTGTAATAATAAATTACCCTGGAATCTAGTGCTTTAACTTTTACATTTCTTTTTATTTTATAAACAACAAAATAAAAGATTGCTAATTTTTTTTTTTTTGGTAAAGTTTTCAAAGCTTCTCTAAATGTTGAAACTTACTTTAAGAAGCAAAAGCCAGCACATATGGCTCTAACCCAGAATCTCTAATTCATTGGTGTTAATTTTATATAAAATGAAGCGCTGCTAACATTTTAGCCAATTGTTCCCAGGTGCAACCCAGACACAAGTGTAAAAGGAAACTCATTTCTCCTGCTAAAAGTAACAAAATTAGGCAAATGTAGAACGCAAGGAAGGGACAGTTCACCTGAAGGCATGCATGCCCTCACTGCCTAGTCCCTGGGAACTGCACCCCACCCACTCCCCCTTACCTGCTCTGCTGCCTCAGGAGCAATCTGACTCTGGAATAAGGGCACAGCAAACTGTATCTTTTTGGGGCTGTTGGGCTCCATGCTAACGATGAGAACTGGGACTGAGCGGTGAAGTGCTCAAAAAGACACAGTCCAAGTGGAATCCGGAGTGGTTCCCGAGGCACCCTTCACCAAGCCACACACAGTGCTTCGCAGTAAATCTCTGTAATTCCAGTGTGAGCAAATGAAGATGTCGAGGTTTGAGCAGCTCCCTTCTTCAACATCCAGTGATGCCTGGCTGGCCTGATGCTCCACCAATCCTTTGGATCCTCCCAACACAATATGGAAAGGAAGAATAAGCTAATTGTGTCCCTGCTCACTAATACGCATGCCAAGCTTTCACTCAGCGGCTAATTGAAATTGCAATGCTAGCCTTGAAGGACCCGCTGCCCTGGGATTTAAAGGAAAGGCTCTATCCACTGTGCATTACTAACCGGCTGCTCGAAAGTGCAGTGTAAGCTCCCTCTGAGCATTACAGGGATGGGTCATTCATTATTGATGAACAGCAAGAAGGAAGTTTTTAGAGTTGGGGGCAGGGTCTGGGTATAGCATCATGTCATTTCTTTGTAGCAGCTTACAAGCTGGAGACACCTCTGCTGTCTCACACTCAACCACCAGCACATCGATGAACGGCTATTGACAGTAAGCCACAACTAATAATATCAGCTGTGTCTGTGCTTCAAGATCCAGGTAGGTTAGCACTGTCCCCAGGCTGCAAAGATCTTAGTTCAAGTTCCACTGGTAATAAGCTCTGTGGCCTCAGGCAAATCATAGCATATGTCTAGGCCCCCGCACTTTCAATGGAAAAAAATGGGGGGGGGTTAGATTAGATGACCTTTAAGCTCCCATTCTGTTCTAACATTCTATAATTGTAGCTCATGGTTTTCACTTGAGTGGAAACTATCGAGCAGCTAAATTTAGCAGGCAGCTTGGAAGTCACTGCTGTTTCAATGGCCTTTATTTTAGATCCTGATGGAGCCAGTTACATCTTCTGACTTGGAAGAATCCAGAAATGAGTGGAAAACATTAACGGAAACCCAATGATGTCTGATGTCAATTATGGAGTTGTTTGCAAAGATGAAGATTTGAGGAATAACCTAAGAAGGACCATCTTCAGACAGGGCATGAGTCAAGCAGCTGTGTTCACCACACTGGCCTGCCTGATCAACTCAAGTAATCTCAAACCAAAGACAGCTATCCCCAGACAGCCTGCGCCCACATTGTTCCTGCTTATTGAAGAAAGCCTGACAAATGAGCCTGTCTCAATGGAAGAATGAACTTGAGTCCTCTAGTCTTCCATTTTAAAGGTGTTATCTGATGGCTACTATATTTTAGATTCATTAAATGCATTTTGACACAATTGGAGTTAAGTCCCCTACATTTCAAAGGTCTCTTTCTGTAACAGAAATACACCCCTTGATTTAATTTTTACTGTTCCTATCAAAGTATATAGAGTGATATGCATTACTCAAGTAATTTTCTATATATGCTAGAGGAAAAAGCAAATGGAGATACTGATGGGAAAGCAATTTTTGGGTGAGAATAATGCTGGCCAGCAAGAAATCTTGTGAAGAATCCATCTCCACAGAGAGAAAGGAAACTTACCACTCAAAATATTCTTAGGCAGAAACAATGGAAGACCCGAGAAAGAAACCCTTCATGGATCAATATTAACAACAGAGTTATTTCCCTGAATGTTGGGTAAACAGAAAGGCAGATGATTGTCTTAGTGAGAAATTAGCCCAGAACCAGCCCAGTCAGTAAGAACTTGCACCCAGTAGCCTCAAACTAATACCGTCGCCCACTGCTACTTACCAAGCTGAACAACACAGGCCGTGAGAGAATGGTTTGTTTTCCCTGTGAGGTTTAGGTGAGTGAGCTCCTCACAAAGTCTCAAGGCTCATAAGACCTCATAGGGTCATAAGGTCAGCCTCTAGCCATGCTGTAGCAGAGAGCAATTATGTATTTACTAGATTGCTCAAAGATCCTAATGGTACACATTTTTTTTTCACATGAATTACTAAAAATCTCTACCTATTGGGAGATTTAATGCCAATAAGAGGAAGAGAAGATAAAGCAAAATTCTGTGTGTATATTGTATGATGAAGACCACAAAGTGTGTATACATGTTCATATGTATATGGGCAGATTGTATGTGTTTGTGGGTCTGTATGAATATGCATACATATGTGCATATGTTGCATAGGAAATCCAGAAATGGCATAGGGGTCTTCCTAGATCATGATCCACTTTCTCTATGGAGGCAGTCTCCCACTTGAGTGTGACGCACAGTGATTCAGCTCACCTCATTGCCAGCCTGCTCCAGGGGTCCCCATCTTTGCATTCCATGCTCTGAGAGCACCATCACACCCATGAGACTTTTACATAGGTGATGGGGATCTGAACTCCAGTTCTCAGGATTGCTCAGCAAGTGCTTTACCTGAGGAGGCAGCAACTTTTTTAATAGTTTGACCAGAGATAGTATCTTAAAGGAGCTTCCTGGACCTCTTCAGACTTATTTTTCATCATTCCGAGCAGCCTCTGTGCATCTGTCAGGACTCAGCTGAGTGCCACTGCTTTTAGGAAAATGTTAGAGATTTGTTTCTACCCAAACAGGGGTTGTGGGGGCATGGGGACAGGGGTCAGGCCATCTCTCCTGTCAACACAGGCCACCCTGTACACCTCCACTTGGCACAACAGCCACCTGTCTCTCTATTAATTATTGAACATTTGGAAAACCTATTCACACACTGTTCCAATGCGCTTATTGCCAGGCTTTTTGCTGTGGCTTTAGCAAGAGAGACTGTGTTAAAGGTTCTCATTTGAAATCCTTTTAAAGCTAAATTGCTGGGTGTGGAGACACGCGAAACAGGTATAAGAACATAGAACTGGGTTTCTAGAACCAACGTGGTAGCTTACAGCCATCGGTAACTCCAGTTCCAGAGGATCCGATGCCCTCTTTTAGCCTCTGCCAGTACTGCAAGCAAGAGCTACGCAGGCATACATGCAGGCATTTATATGATTCACAGTTTAACAATTTAGATTTAAAGATTTCTTTATTTTATTTTACATGTATGGTTTTTGCCTGCTCAAAAAAATTTAATATGATGTTTAAACATCACTAAAGTATACACACAAGCCATTGCCTCTGGATTAACAACAACAACAACAACAACAACAATAACATTATTATTATTGTTATTAATAATAACATTATTTTTGTTATTATTATAAGAGATAATAATGACCCTTGTGTCGTAGCTACTTTATCCATGTACTCTTCTAAGTGCAATATTGGTATTAATACTGGTATTACTTTGTTTAATACTGATACTGGCCATTACAATTTATCCTATTGTCATCTGAGCCTCCCCTTTCAAATGAGAAAACTGTAAAACAAAGAGTTGAGGTGTTTTCTTAAGTTCTTCCGGTTAATGAATGGCGGATACTTGTCAAACCCAGGCACTTTTGTCCAGGCCCAAGCTGTTTATCATGAAGCTGCCTCTGTGGCTATTCCAACTCAAAGACCTTTACAACGGTTGGTAGAGGCCACCAGAACCTCCACAGCAACCGTTTATTCTTATCCACTATCTCTGTGGCATGTGAGTAGGAGAAGAGAGTGGTGTGATGGCAGGATATTGATCATTGTAAAGGTCATCTAGAAAGTTGGGCATTGTGCCCCAAGCTGACTTGGAGGCAAATTTTATTCTTTCTCTTTTAAAATAAGGACCGATTTCATAGAGATGTGAAAAATATCTAATGTAATAAAAATAACCCTATAGTCTATTCAAAGTAATTATTACTGTAAATATAGATGCCAAACAGAAAATGAAGCATGGCCCTAACTCATTTCATGCCACGCTATTCTCCTTACCTGCTTTCCACAGTTCCTTAGATCCTCAGATTGGCCACATCACTGGTCATACATGCCCTCTCCTACGGTCTCTGGACAACTTCCTAGTCTGCCTTCTTTATATGTATCAATTCAGAATCATCCTCCAACGCTACCTACTCTGAGCGGGATCTTCAGAATCACAAAGTGAATGGAATCACTCAATTTACTTTCTCTACTTGTACCTAATTGTTAGAGTTTTATGTCACTGTGTGATTTTCCCCTTGTCCATGTATACACATATACATCCTACATTTAAACACAAACAGAATCAAGATGTTGGTTTCCTCATTACATAAAGGCAGTTAGGTTCCACCTTTGTTATCATGTAGGTAAATATAAACTATTTCAACCAAATGAATTCTTGCAAAGACCTCAGTCCCTCTTCTAAGTACCATGTTTTATAATTTTTATACTTAATGACAACTTAAATATATTTAAAATGTCATGGCTTTTTAAAAAGAGAGCCATCAACCATAATTTAATATTAATATGCATGTTTTCTAGCCATGCATATTAATATTGACATATTGTCACATTCAAAGTTGACCCTGAAGCTGTTATAACTTCTTGCTACCCTGACTGCTTTTCAAATACCACAGATATGTAGTTGCTATGGGCAGCCATCTATAGTTTGTTACCTGATGTATAGTAAGTGCTTTATTTGTGGACAGAAGAAAAGGGAAGCGATTGGAGAGAAGGGGGGAAAGAATGGAAGAGAGGGAGAAAGGAGAAGAAAAATTATGCCTATTCTATTCTTTAAAATTGTTCCTTGCAATTTCGTTTTTATAACTGCCTCCATTCTTGAGAATCTCACACATGCATATAATGAAAGATGATCGTATCCACTCATTTGCTTCTTTCCAGCTTTTGCTATAACACCCTAACACATTTCCCTCCCAAATTCATGTCTTCTTCTCCTTCCTTATATGCACAATATACTTCTTAGAAACTACAATAATGTGTGGAAACCATCAAAAGGAGGATTATATTGTCTTGTGGGTCTTTATTTTTTAGAAAAATGTTTTATTTTGGCTCATGGTTTCAGAGTGTTTTTTTTTAATCAACCATGGCCAGAAGGAAGTGGCCAAACAGTCCAGTTCCTGATGGTTGCAGCTGCCTGTGGAAGAAGTTATCCACACCATGGTGGACCAGGAATCAGAGAACGAGACAGGAAGCTGCTAAGGGGGATATACCCACGAGACCTTCCCAAATGGCATAATTTCTTGTTCAGCCCCTCACCTCCTAAAATTTCAGAACTTCAAAATAGCATCAGCAGCTAGAGACAAAGCATTCGAAACAAGAGTATGTGTGTGTGGAGAACATTTCCCATTCAAAATGTAACATTTTACTGCTAGTCCTCAATTGTTTGTGGCCATCTTACAATGTGAACATTTAACCTGACGTAAACAGTCCTCATATCTTAGCATTCCAAGCATATTGAAAATTCCAAAGTTCAAACTCTCTCTTGTGACTCAAGGCAAATATGAGTCCCTATAAAATAAAAAGAGAGGATTGCGTATTTAAATATGTGACGCTGCAGTGTGCATAGTCCTAATCCACCAGGCAGAAATGGAAGCATAAAAATGAAGGGTGGGAACAAAGTAAGATCAAACTTCTACAGTACAAGCGGTAGATCCAGTACCTCTATAGCCAGTGTTTGCGGGGCATGTTGGCTTCCTCTGACTTCCAACGAATTTTGGAATCCTCACCTCATTGCTGGTGCTGTTCTCAGACAATATGGCGTCTCTGTTGAGATGCCCTTTTAGTGACAGTGCTTGCTTTACCAGGTTACATTTCCCGACATCTCTAACATGGGGGGGGGGGGTCTTTGTGAAACAGCCTTCGCCCTCGTGGCTCTCCGCTTTACCTTAATCAGGAGATCCCCAAAGGGAACCCAATTCTTGCTACACGATACCTGGCCTCGTGGGCTTTTCTTTGGACTCTTGGTGCTAGACCCCATGACCCCCCGACTCTTGCGTTTCACATGCATGCAGAGGGCCGCGTGGACAAAGCAAAGTTTTGCTAGCTGCTCAGTAGTGGGGTCTTGTCAGCCACTGCTGTAAGGGCTTCCACGTGCCTGTGTGGTTAAACCTAGGAAAAATCCTCCTAGCGTGGTCCCCGAGGTCTTCCCTCAAGGACAGTCTCACACGGGCCTGAAGCTTTGCAGCCTGGAGCCTGCAGTGAGCGGCAGCTTCTCAGGTTGTGAAACTCCACCAAAACCATTTTGTATTGTTCCAGGGAAATTTTTATTTGCTCCTTTTGAACAGCAGTGATCTCTATGGCAACCGCAGCCTTTTTGCTCACAGCTCTGAACCACCTGTGCCCATTTCTGTACAAACAGCACATGTCTAACAAATTTCTGATCCACTTTTGATCCCGGTTCTCACTGTGATCCTGGACAAAAGCAGCCAGCAAAGCAATTCTGCAGCCTGAAGTCAGGCTGTCTTCAATTTACTGAAGAATTATCGGTCCATTTCTTTTTAGTTCTGCACGAGTCAAGTTTTTAGGATATGGGGCAGGGCAGAGACAAATTACATGGCAAACTATAGCATGGATGGTCTCTAAGATCTGATCCCGGATCCAGTTTCACCATTTGAAATGTCACTGCCTACATTTCTGCAGCGCTGGATTCTTTTGAACTTCACGAAAATGAGCCATTCACCTCTGCTTAGAGCCTTCTCGGGTTTCTCTAGCCTGCAAACCCAAGCTTTAAGATTCCTCCCACAAATCAGTTCCAAAGCCCTAAGGGCCACACGGCCTGGTTTGATCACAGCAATGTCCCCACATCTATGGCAACAATATTTTATATCAGTTGCTTCGGTATTGCTCTAGCCATGATGCCAATTAGAAATAACTTAAAGCCAGTGGCCATTACATCATGTAACAGATGCCTGCCACAGCATGATAGTCATCAATATTTTGAGAGATTTTTAACCCCTTTGACTAATTTTTGCAATGAATCAGTAAACACATTTCTGGATCTATCCTCAGACCAGATTATTTTAAATGATTAAAGAAGACAGGAAAACACTACACTGCTAATAATGTGAAGAAGTTTTAAAACACTCATCACTGTTTAGTGTGTGTATGTCTCCAGTGTTTGTACTTTTACAGTTTTTAAATGGTTGATATTATTTCTAGTTACATGTTTCCCTCCTGCACTTTCCTCCCTCAATCCCTCCCGCACACAGCCTCCTGCTCTCTTTGAACTTCTGGCCTCTTTTACTCGAGTTGCTACATCCACACATAATGCTAAGTGCATGGACACACCTGATACCAGCAGATGTGTGCTGGACTCACATGGCATATATTTTTTACTTTTTTGAGAAGTTACTTTTTATTAGAACATCCTTACATAAGGCAGACAATAGTTTCTCTGTCCTCGCTGGCATAGAAAGGTCTGCTTTACCAGCACCTACAGCGATCATTTTGCCTTTTTTAAACAGTAACTTCATCTTTTAAAAATTATAGTTACATCATTTCCCCCTCCCTTTCCTCCTTCCAACCCCTCCCATGTATCCCCATTTGGGGCGAATTCGTGACCTTTCTTCGATATATATAAATTCATTAATATTTATATTCTTCTCTCTATATGCAATATATATATATTTCTAATACAACTTGCTCAGTCCACATGTTACCTGTATGCCTTTTTAAATTATCATTGCAAAGTACCTTTCTATCTTGCTCAGCTCATTTACCTCCACATCTGCCTTATACAGTGTGTGCCCTCCAAGTTGTAACTTTATTTAAACATGTGAGTCTTTTACTGGTCACAAAACCAAACCTTTTCCCAGAGTCTTAACTCTGGGAAAGCCACAGGGTTGGGTCTGGGAGGCAGATAAGAAAGGGTAGAAACAGACTACTGTCTAGAACACATTAGATACACACTTAAAATTGTTAAAAAAGCTAACTTCATTAATAAAACGGAGCATTGCTAGTGATAAATACATCTCAATTGATCCAATAAAAGGAATTTCTAAGTACATTTAAAAATTCTGAAATAAATGTCGAATGATCAAACCATGGTTTGCAACATTTGGCTTCTTGTTGCCTGCATCAGCCTCTGCCTCTGAGCAGACTCTGAGAGGGGGTGTGCTTGAACGCCTGCCTGCCTTTCCATGCTGCACACAGGCTCAGTCGCATCCTCGAGCAATCTAAGTAATGGAACGTTAAGAGGTAGAATGATTTACTGACCAGGATGAGTCACTTCTAGCAAAAGCAACCGTCTTCTTCGTAAGAACATCAGCCCTGTGTTTGATGTCTGGGGACGTCTGCCTGTTTCTCCCCAAGTTGGTTTGCCAGGACTCCGCTCTGGCCAATAAGACCAAATTGCTTCCTGATTACATTTGGTTCCCAGCAGTGTGTTCTCGAGATCCCTAGTGGCATCTCAGTCTCATAATCTTTGCTTCATGATATTTAAAATATTCATCCCTTTTCATCTTTTTTTCCAACCACCTAGTTTTAAAATGTGTAAATTAAAATATGAGTCATTGTACTCTTATGTAATATATGCATGAGGATCTTGGAAGCAAAGACAACTCGACGTAGAAACAGCATGCAACTTCTGATGGTCAGAATGTACTGAGCCTTATTTTCCAGGAATGAGTCACGGAGTGAAAGTGATGATAGGCAGAGGTACTTAAGAAAACATGATAAGAAAATCAACTGACGTTGTGCCCTGGCACACTGTAGAAAATAAAAACTAAATTTTATTTTCTAGGTGCATCTCAAATCATGTACTCCTCAGCCACTACTGAACTTAATTTTGAATTAAGTTCTGTCATCTCAGAACCCTCCAAGCACTTTGTGGAATTGTCTTCTTAGCTTCCATGGGGTATTGCTCATAACTGTGGCTTTTGTTTTTCCTAGCTGAAAAGTAATCTGGGGGCCGGAGCAATGGCTTAGGCAGGAAAGCACTTGCTTCACCAGCTGTAAAGGTCTGAGTCTGGAGGCACAGAACCTGCAAAAAAGCTCTCCCAGGGGTTCACACCTAGTGCTACCTAGTGCTGGTGAGGTAAGAGGCAGGGGAAGGTGGATTCCTGGAATTCAGGGGACAAGGTGGTCTAGCATATTTGCCAAAGTTCTAGGCCAGTAAGAGATCCAATCTCAAACCAAACATAGACTAAGACCCAAGGTGACTGTCTCCTCACCTCTTTATGAATATGCATACATGTGCACACAGGTACCCGCACACAACACATGCACCCACACACATGAACATACACACATGATGTTAATTATGTTAATACTTAATGTAACTGGTGGATGTACATTGCTGTCTACATCCACTCCCAAGCAAGCAAGAAGTTTAGCATGTCCTTGTCTTGATATCATGTATTCACCTGTCATAACAAAGTCACCTCTTACTTTGTACCAAGTATTGTGTTACCAGGACACTTTTTTGTCTTGGATTTATTCTGTCAACTAAGATGCACCATTCTTTGAACTTTATAGTGATGACTCATGGCTAACAAGTCTTCGTGCTTCTAAAGTCTAAGTCTTTGTGTCTGTAAAATGACTTTTCACCCTTCTCCATGAGTTAGTTTGATAGAATAAAATACTATAACTTCCAGAATTTTCTTTTAGAACTTTGATTATTCTCTACTGTTAACATCTAGGGCCACTGGTTTTATTTCAGAAAAAGCTCTTAGGAAAAGAAGGTCTGATCTTTTCTCTTGAGAAACACTTAATGTATTTTCCTTAACATTATCAGATTACATTAGGGTGTGTATATATGTGGGTGGCAATTTTCTATTCATGCTTCTCAAAAACTTTGGATTTTCCCAATAATTTAGATGACTAATTCTTCCTGAACTTTTTCAGTAACCTTGTGGTTTGAGATTGCTATTTATATTTAGGACTGAGCATCCTTGTCAAGCAATATCATTAGACTAGATCTCATCAGATGAAACGAAGCCCTCTTTCACTCAGTGACTATAAACACTGAGAATGGAGGCTGTCCCTGGTTATTTAGGGGAAGGATCAAGTTGAGGAAACTTTCCATCAAATAACTTTATTTAGGGTTTGGGTCCCAGACCCTCCTGGTTGTATGTAACTTGCTAAACCAACCCATTTCAAAACTGCCCAAGCTTGTCCTGAAACAAGGAGAGCAGTTTCCCTTCAATTTTCCTCCATGACAGCTCAGCTCTGCTTCCTGTTTCTACAGACCCTGCCAGTGTGCAAGGGACCCCCCAAAAGAAAGGAAACTCCCTTTGTATATGAAACAGTCCCCTAGGGTTTATCCTAAGCAAACTGCTGCTACCAACCGTTACTAAAGTAAGTGCCAAGGGAGGGTCCAGAAAACTGTCCAGAGGCCCTTTGCCTCTGTGCCTTGATCGTTCTGACTCTGATGACTCTCACAGCTTGCCTTAGGAAATGCTGTTCTGACAATGTAACATCTTCTCCTACAGTTCTCTCTTTTCTGACTTCTCAAAAAAGATGGTTCTATCTACTACCTACCTCCCATTAATACATCAAAAATTCTGATCTGCTGAGTTCTTTCATATTACATATAATTTAGGACAATATCTATGTATACACACACACATATTCCTTTCCTTTGGAGAGTCTTTTGTATATGGGCAGGGTCCAGAGAGAGAGGAAGTAGAGCCAGAGATGTCATGGAACAGCAAAGAGGGAGATCAAAGGAGAACCACTGTTCCCCTTTCTTCAGGACAAGCTTATACACACACATATTGACATATTATATATATGTCAAGATATACATATGTGTGTGTGCCAATTACTAAAATATTTTTATCATTGTAATTCATATCAACATGTTCTGGTAGTCCAATAGGACAAACAGAAGGCTAACATTATCTTGTTCTTAATTTTTACAAACTTATATCAGTAGACATTAAAGTGATTGTTCTGTGAGTGCCCCCCATAAGAACACTGTTTGGTCAATTTTGGTTGAAAGTCTATTTTATCAGATATTAGAATGGCTACTCCTGCTTGCTTCTTGGGTCTGTTTGCTTGGAAAGTCGTCTTCCAACCCTTTACCCTCAGGTAATGTCTATCTTTGTGTCTTAGGTGTGTTTCTTGTATGCAACAGATTGCTGGGTTTTGTTTACGTATCCATTCTGTTAATCTGTGTCTTTTTATTGGAGAGTTGAGTCCATTGATGTTGAGAGAGATTAATGACCAGTGGCTGTTAGATCTCTTGATTTTGATGTTGGCTGTGGTCATCAGGTTGTGTGCTTGGTTGCTTTTTGTTTTACTGAAGTGAGGTTATTTATTTCCTGTGTTTTCTTGAATGTAGCTAGCTTTCTTGGGTTGTATTTTCCCTTCCAGTGTCTTCTGTAAT
Organism: Meriones unguiculatus; assembly: GCF_030254825.1. Taxonomy (NCBI): domain Eukaryota; kingdom Metazoa; phylum Chordata; class Mammalia; order Rodentia; family Muridae; genus Meriones; species Meriones unguiculatus. The sequence continues at coordinate 113,236,940 of NC_083356.1, forward strand.
GCTGGATTTGTTTGTAGGTATTGTTGAAATTTGTTTTTGTCATTGAATATCTTGTTTTCTCCATCTATGAGGACTGAGAGTTTTGCTGGGTATAGTAGCCTGGGCTGACATCTGTGTTCTCTTAGGGTCTGCATGATATCTGTCCAGGCCCTTCTGGCTTTCATAGTCTCTGTTGAAAAGTCAGGTGTGATTCTAATGGGTTTGCCATTATATGTTACTTGGCCTTTTTCCCTTGCAGCTTTTAGTATTTTTTCTTTGTTCTGTATACTTACTGTTTTGATTATTATGTGGCGGGAGGATTTTCTTTTCTGGTCAAATTTGCTGGGTGTTCTGTAGGCCTCATGTATTCTAATTGGCCTCTCCTTTAGCTTGGGGAAATTTTCTTCAATGATTTTGTTGAAAATATTTTCTGGGCCTTTACAGCCATTGAAGCAGGACATTCTCCCCAAGCATGGTTGGATACCATAAAAAGCTAAAATGATACGCTCAGGATGCGAGGCTAAGCACTGCACTCAGGGTCAGCCGCTTTGGACCCAGAGAAGAGCATGTCTGATTGCATGCGGGTTGATGCCCCAGGTCCCGCCTCTGAGAAAAAGGTATCGGACGGTCTGATGCTCTTTGGGAGGATGACACCTAAATGAACATCTGTACAAAGTCCCAATTTATTTCTAATATCAGAGATCAGACCTCTACTCTTGCCTGATGCGTCTAAAACAAAAAGGGGGAACTGTAGAGAGCTGCGGAATGCTATGCCTTAAAGATGGAGCTGGTTTCCGCCTTCCACCTTCCCGACGGTGAGTGCTCTCTGTCACGAACAACTCCACATTTGGCTAAGGCCGAGGATCTGGCTTGCTCCATGTATGTGGACCTATCTGCATTGCCCCCGTGGCACGCCTGGGTTGGCTACCCAGAGGCTATTTAAGCTGTGGGCTGGCTTTCCCCGGGGTCCGAGGATTGTTCAATGTTCCTGAATAAACTGCATTGGAAAAAAAAAAAAAAAAAAAAAAAAAGAACACTGTTTGACTCAGCAAATGGAGAGAATGGAAATGGGAACACAAAACTAAAAATGTCATAAAGAAGGGCTCCTGGAAGAGAAAGTTTTGACTTTTTTTTTTTCTGTTAGTAGAAAACATCTATGGAAACATCTAGGAGAGAGACAGATTCTGAGCATTGTGAGTCGATGATCGAAGCTGAAGATCTGTTTGACACCATGGTTGATTATGACGCCTTGCTGAGCCCCAGTTCTCTTACTTGGGGAGTGAATGTGTCCTGAAAATTGCCAGAATGTTTTTCATTTTAATTACTGTGATCTGAACTAGGAATTGGAAATCAGTAGAGCACCTTAGCACCTCCAGAGCACAACCTCCAGGCCGTGCATCATTTGTGCTTGGCCTGAAATGAGGCTGGGCCTTGGTAAACTTTGAAAAAGATTGTTCTTTTTATTCCTTTCTGTAATCAAATTATGTGTAGCTCTGTTTCTCCATTTTCTCCTATAATTCTTAGTTCTTTTTTTCTCAGACAATTCCCCAATGACTAACTTTATTGCTAGGTCTATAAATCTCTGATAAGGTATTAACTGACAATAATGAAGTCAGCAGATAAAAATTCTGGGTAAATGCTTTCTTTTAGTTATATACATATTTTTAGGGCAACATTTACCTTTTGTTTTCAAAAGTCTTTTTATTTATAAGGAGAAAAGTTAACAAAAAAATCACTTAGTTGAGCAAATATGCCATCAAAAAGCTAATTTTCTTTTAGATTTTTGGAACCTCAAATGATGACTTCTAATTCTACGCATTACCACCTAAATTAGAGGCATTTTAAAATGGCTACCACGGAACCTAAAGCCCTTTGAAAGATAAAAACCACACTAGTCAAGGAATATACTACATAATCAAATTGGTGTGGAAGGACAAGAACACTGCTCACCTCCTTAAATTACACTTCGCTGAGCAACAATCTGCTCCTTCTTGGTTGTTATTAGGTCTATAGAAAATTATACCCTATTTTTAAAATTCTATATTTAACCTAAAGTGTGTTTTCCCCTCTTAGCTGATGACACTGAAATGATTCATTCTTATTCTTTACATTTATGTACATTAAAATATTTCCATACACTTTTGTCAGGCTGCCTGAATCTCCAGCGGGAACTAGAAAGTGCTGTAGCAAGACTACAATGATCAGACTGTAACATCTGGGTCCCACTCACGGCGGGGATTGGAGGCTGATCAATCAGTTTATCAATCAATCCTGGTGCCCCTCCTCCACCCCCAATCTCAGCGCAATCCTCTCAAGTAATCTGTAGTCGGGATTGTGTTTCTACTACAGAAAGGGTGGCTCCCTTGTCATCGGTGACTGAATAGCTGTACCTAACTCCTAGCCCATGTAAAAGCTCCAAATAGGCTCTCGGGACTAGCTAACCTGATAACAATCTTAATGGAAGATACACAATTCCATGGTGACAGGTAGCACAGTACTAAAGTTTGTGTTGCCCAGAACAATTCTTGATGACTAAGAGTAAAAAAAAAATGCAAGAAACATCCTGTCGCTCTGGATGGAGACTACTTAAAAGTCAAATTTATCAGTAGAATGAATAAAAATAGTTAGGACTCCTGTGTTGTACCTGTGTGTGTGTGTGTGTGTTTGTGTGTGTGTGTGAGTTGCATGTCAGTATTTCTCTAAGTATGAATTCTAGATCTAAGGAACATTTCTAACAGAAGTTTTCTGAGTGTTGAATTCACAAACGTAATAATTACTAACATGAAATAATCAAGCTTATGGTGGGAATGTAAACTGGTACAACCACTTTGGAAGTCTATCTGGCACTTTCTCAGACAATTAGGAATAGTGCTTCCTCAAGACCCAGCTATACCACTGCTAGGCATATACCCAAAGTTTGCTCAAGTACACAATAAGGACATTTGCTCAACCATGTTTGTAGCAGCTTTATTTGTAATAGCCAGAACCTGGAAACAACCCAGATGTCCATCAACGGAGGAATGGGTACAGAAATTGTGGTATTTTTACACAATGGAATACTACTCAGCAATCAAAAATGAGGAAATCATGAAATTTGCAGGCAAATGGTGGGATCTAAAAAAGATCATTCTGAGTGAAGTATCCCAGAAGGAGAAAGACAAACATGGATTATACTCGCTTATATAGACCTAAAAGATATGATAAACATAATGAAAGCTATACACCTAAAGAAGATAATCAAGAAAGCAGACATAGGGTATGATGATCAATCCTCATTTAGAAAGACAAATGGGATATGCATTGAACTTATGACAGGAGTCAACCACAGAAAGCATCGGAAAGACTCTACCTAGCAGTGTTCCAAAGTAGATACTAAGACTCATAACCAAACCTTCGGCAGAGTGCAGGGAATCATATGAAAGAAGGGGAGTTTGATGTGAAAAGGATAGGAGCTCCACAAGGACCAAACATATCTGGGCATAGGGTCTTTTCTGAGATGGACACTAAACCAAAGACCATGAGAGGATAAAACCTAGAACCTCTGCTTGGATGTGACCCGTGATAGCTCAGTAATCAATTGGTTTCCCATAGTAAGGGGAACAAGGACTATTTCTGACAGGAACTCAATGACTGGCTCTTTGGTCTCCCCACCTCCCAAGGGAGGAGCAGTACTGTTAGGCCACAGAGGAGGGCTTTGCAGCCAGTCCCGAAGATACCTGATAAAACAGGATCAGACGAATGGGGAGGAGGTCCCCCCCCATCAGTGGACTTGGAAAGGGGCATGGTGGAGATGAGGGATGGAGGGAGGGACTGGGAGGGAATGAGGGATACAGCTGGGATACAGAATTAACAAAATGTAACTAATGAGAAAAATAAAATTAAAAAAAAAGCTTATAGAAAACGGAAATTTCTACCCTGCTAGTGGGAGCTAAAATGCCACCATCACTTTAGAAAACTGCAAGACAGCATCTATTTAACATCTACATAATCTACATTGCCAACTCTACTGTCAGGTTTTTAACCCTACCCCCCCGCCCCATCCTCACAAAGAATTTAAAACATGGTTCCCCACGGCACAAAACTGGAAACTGGGCAAATGTTTATCAGCAATAATGGTCTGAAACAACTCTAAAGGAATATTCCAGAACAGGAAAAAGGAATGGCTTCTTACCAAATATCCTAAAAAGAAGAGATGTCGTTTTAGTCACTGTTCAATTGATTTGAAGAGATTCCATGACTGAGGAAACTCACAAAAGAAAGCATTTGATTGAGGGCTTGTTTATAGTTTCAGAGGATTAGTCCATGAACATCATGGCAGAAAAACATGGCACTAGAGACTAGAGAGGTGGCTAAGTGCTTTATATCCTGATTCATAGGCAGCAGGCAGAGAGAGAGAGAGAGAGAGAAAGAGAAATGGGGCCTGGTATGGGCTTTTGAAACATCAAAGCCCATTCCCACTGACACACCTTCCCCAACAAGGCCACACCCACTCCAGCATGGCCACATCTCCTGATTCTTCCCAAACAGTCCACCAACTAGTGACAAGCATTCAAATATATGAGTCAATGGGCCATTCCCAAAACACCACACACTCTATGGTTTATTCAGACGAGACTAAAGGTCAGGCGAGGGTGATCGTAGCAAAAGCACTCACGACTGTTACCTAGCGTCTTTGGGCTGGGACAAGCTACAGTGAAGATTTCCGAAGCTCTTCACCAGTCTACATCTAGGCTGCTTGTGGCCTCACAGGCATCATTCACCAACCGTGCTCCTTGCCAGGTTCATGCCACTGCAAGTGTATACGGACAGTGCTCCCTCCACGAAACTCCCTATCCCACTCCCCCACCCCCAGTACACACCTGAAGTCTTCAAGAATTGTCATTGGCTTATTGCACTGTGTAACCACATGTTCACAGAACTGGAAGTGCAAGGAACTTATCCCCTTCCCATGGCAACACGTGGGCAATACCCGACTGGCAACGGAAAGGTATCAGCCTCAATCCTCCCCCTCGGAGCATAAAAATGCAAACGCAATGGCCTCAGCACAGCTCTGTAATGTCTGAAAGCACAGACCTGAACCCCAAGGTGCCCTTTGCTTAGGTTTTTTTCTTCCCCAGTTCTGCTCACTCTCAGTCAGGAAGATATTCCTAGAAATACTTCCTTAATGAACCTCCTGTTTAGGAGTTCTCCAGGTTGGCCTCTCTGAGAATCAGACCCGAAAAGTCTTCACTGACTTTATCTCCTTGACTCTCTTCCTAGACTTGGGCCTTCAAAGGTTTTGCATTAGTCACGTACACTGCCTGGGAGGCCTAGCTCACAGAGTACTTATTAGTTATTTGTACTTTAATAGATATAATGGACAGACTAAAACAAGTCATCCCAGGAGACCCACAGTCACCAGGAGGGGGAACACCAGTTGGTGAGAGTGGGGGTGAGAGCGGTGTTCAGAAAATGCGCAGTATACAAGCTCTGGCTGGAAAGGGAGGTGGGCGAGGCATGAGAGACAAAAGCGCAAGGGCCGTTTTTCAGATGGTGGTCACCTGGGCAGAAAAAGAAGAGAAAAACTCAAAACAAAAAGTGTTTTGCCCAAAATACAGTTCAACTTGATGAATTTCATTCAGAACTAACTCTGAAGTGATTAATATTCATTAATTCTCTGTATGGACAGTGAGATGAATGTGTTATGATTTACTGTAGCAAAGGGACTTGCAGTCATGGTTAAGTGCCTGGGAACAGGGCAATTTCTACATCTCCTTGATGAAACCCAGATGGTTTCCTGCATTGAGAGCTTGCTTGATGAGAGCGCAGACAGCTGAAAGGCATGTTGATGCCACTTATCCCAATTCAGAGAGCTGATAGGAGGTTTTACTTTCTCTCCTTTCCTCCCTCACATTCTATTTTAAGATTTAACAATATGAACAGCTGTTATCATGGGTTTTAGAAATAATTACAGAGTATGTGAATAAACAAAATTATGTAATATTCCACATGGAAATTTCAAACATAATATACTTCAACTCTATGCCTCACAATTTCAATTTACTTGTGGTGTCTAACGTATTCTTAAATTGACATTTTTCATGATAAATATTATATGATTGACTTAATCAAGTGAGTGGTAATCAAAATTAGCAAAAGAAACTGTAATGCAAAGAAGATGAAGAAAACAAAAAACTCATAAACACAAAAGCATGCGCAGACTAGATGGGGCCCAAACACTAAAACATATAGGGGTGCTAAGGGGAATGTGCTAAAACTAGAGGTCAAATTATTTTCTTTTTCTCTGTGTGTGTGTGTGTGTTTGTTTGTATGTGTGTGTGTGTCAGTATATGTGTGTGAATCTGTGTGTCTGTGTTGTGTGGTTGTATACACATGTGAGTGAGGAACATGTGTGTGGTTTCATGGATCCGTGTGCCCACTTGCTCATGGAGGTCAGAGAATGCTGGGTTTTCCACTCTCACTCTCCACATTATTCCTTTGAGACAGACTGCACTGGAGCTAGGCTGATGGCTAGAAAGCCACGGGAGACAATCTTCTTGTCTGTCCTGCACACAGTGCTGAGGTTACAGAGACAGGCCCAGCTACACTGGTTTCTTACGTGGTGCGGGCATCAGAACTGAGGTCCTAAGCTTGCATCCAGCATACTAAGACATCTGTCCAAATCCTACCCTCTTCTTCATCCTTAGGCATTGTGTTATTGATGGACATCCTGTTTACAAGACCTTCTTCTCACTCAATTTTCTGTTCACTGATGGCCTTGTGGGCAAATGTTACATGGGTGTGGACCTGGTTCAAAAGGATCACAAAGACTTGAGTGAAGTATGTGCCAAAACGAACTTCAGGCCTTTCAACTTACAACACATTGCCTAGAAAACATTCTAAACTATTAGAATGTGTAATGTACAGAATTGCTTTTGTTGGTAGTTGTTGTGTTGAACAATCAGTTTCCTAATATCTTCTTAGACTGGCAAATAGAGAAAGGGAAGGGATAAGCACGTTTAACACACTTGACATGTATGGGCAGAAGGATAATTGTGTACGTGGAGAACTCCTTTAAGTAACTTCTCTGGGACCCTCCATTCCTAGTTATGAATGTCAACCAATTTGAAGGTATGGTACAGGTGAAATAATACAGAGGACATTTCAGAGAAAGGCCCCGCTGATAAAAGCATGGTTGTTGTCAAGGGAGTTTTCAGATATCAAGTTTCCATCACATTGAAAGGTACCAGCTGCAACTCTGTGGGATGGTTTATCTCACTTTTGGCATTTCCTATGAGTCACCCTTCATCCTTCTCACTGATGAGTATTTTATAAACACAAAACCTCAATAACATATGCATTATTTTTTGTTGCTATATAAATGGATTAATAAGCCACCAAAGGGCTCATAAAGTTGATAGTCACCTAGGCTGAGGCTGATTTCCCAGAAGCACCCCTCCCCATGATGGCCTGGTTTCAAATTTGAGAACTGACCAGATCACACCCTAGCACTTTAGACTCTTTGGAAATGGTCACAGAGGCCCAGTCCTGGGACAGAATCATGTATGTGTACACTGGAGATAGACATAAATAAAAAGATCTCACAGAAGGGGTCTACAAGCAGGCAAGCTGCTCTGAACTGGCTCCCCATCTTGTAGCTATGACTTTGTTTATGTGTCTGAGAATATAGCATAACGGGGAATTCTCTTGGCATTTGAGAAATGGAAAGTGCTTGGAATTTTTTAAATATATTTTTATTTATTACAATTATTACAATTAATTACAAATAAATAAATTTTATTTATTCACTTTGTATCCCAGCTGTAGCCCCCTCCCTCATCCAGTCCCCATTCCACCCTCCCTCCCTTTTCTCCTCCCATCTCCCATGCCCCCCCCCCCTCCATCTGACCCTAGTCTATCAGGTCTCATCAGGACTGGCTGCATTGTTTTCCTCTGTAGCCTGGTAAGGCTGTACCCCCATCAGGGGGAGGTGATCAAAGAGCAGGCCACTGAGTTCATGTCAGAGACAGTCCCTGTTCCCATTACTTGGGAACCAACTTGGATACTGAGTTGCCAAGGGGTTCTAGGTTATCTCCATGAATGGTCTTTGGTTGGAGTATCAGTTTCAGAAAAGACCCGTAGGCCCAGATTTTTAAAAATATATATTGTCAATCATGATGTCTATGATGTCTCCTAACTATTGATTAGAAGACAGAGGTTTCCTGGTTTTCTTACTGCCTCCCTAAGGTTTAAATAAAAATTTCCATGTCTAGAGGCTAAATGAGCCACCTAACATTTTGTAAATGTAGTTATGTCCCAGCATCATAGTGTTTGGTGTGGTGTCTGACACTGTTATACTCGCCCTGGAAAGCTGAGCCCACAGTACTTCTGGGACTTCTTGCTGGAGTAGAGGTTACATTTGGTTCAATGTAGAAATTTCAGCTCTAGATGGAATGAGACAGAGAGCCGGCCTTGGATGGTGACATTTAAAAACAAGTGGAAGGACTTCCAAAGAGAGGCCATTTCCTCATTATGGAGAGCAGTTCTGGGAAAGAGAGGAGATATATCCCCTACAGAAGCTCACAGGAACCTACCAGCTCTCCCCTTGTTAGACAGAAAACTCCAAACTTCCAAAGCCTCTTCCTTTTCTCTATTCTCTGTCCCCTTGCCTTACGCACTGCCTATGGATTAGTCTCCAAATCGCGAAGCTGTAGAGTCAACACTAAGAATATGGGCTGCAGCTGTAGCTCTTGCCTAGCTTGCATTGAGGTCTTTGTTCCATCTTTAGCCCTGGATAAAAACAGGCACAGCAGCACTGTGCATATTGAGCCTGCTGCCAGAATGAGGCAGCCATCGTCGGACACACAAGCAAAAGCTTAAAAATCCCCTCAAATAAATAAATAAAACAGATTTCTCTTTCATACAAGTTACACCAAAAAAAGATTTCATATATATTGTAACTCAGTGTAAGACAGTTGGAGCTGTTCCCCTCAGAGGTAGCTCTGAGTATCCGGCATTCAGAAGAGCAGAAGGGTTTTGTTTATTTCATTTATTGTCGATGATTAGTGATTTTTCTGAGCCATACCAAGGATACTGGAGGGTTCCTAAGCAAGCTTTGGCGATGCAATTGTGTGCAGCTTCAGACGCCTTGCAGAAGCCAATTAGTGGAGTAGCAAAGGTGATGTAGACAAAGAACTCCATTATGATGAGCTTGCTGGTGGTAAAACAGCAGGATTCTCATCTGAAAAGGCCATCCTTGCCGAGAAGCTGCTTTATATGGGAGATGAGTGATCAGGAACAAGCAGGAGCCTCCTCACAGGCCTCCTTACAGGCAGAGGTTGTGCCAAATGACGCACACCAGATCTCCATTGCTGAGTCATAAGATGGTGGTAAGTTCTGCAAAGCTCAAAGCCAGGCTCACTATCTCCTCATCCTGTTCTTGTCACTGATGCCGTTCAGTGATATTATTCACCACCAACACAATTCCTGCCTGACCTTGTTACACAATGGCTACATTAGGGGTGTCCACTGGTCCAAAGCCTTTATGCTGATCTCAACAGTTGAAGAAATGGAAGCATTAGACCCTCATAACTGAGGAGATGAACCTGATGTCCAGCAGGCATCAGAGCTCAGCCACAGTCATGTCTGGCGTGCTGTGTGCAGTTCTGCGCAGCTGCTTTTCTGAAGGGCTGTCATTTGGAGTGTGACCTGGGTGCCAGGCGTGCTCCAGGCTTGGTGAACAGAGAAGGGCTCTGAGGAAGATGAGTCAGGAAGAGGTGGCTCAACTTCCTCCCCCCAACGAGCTGGGGTTTGGTTGCTCAGAACAACAGGAGGTTTTGAGGACTTGGAATCAGAAGTGTGGAAACAATTCTCTTTGTTTGCTGTGCTCAGTTTAATCTTTTTAAAATGTGGGCTGGACTGCATGTTTTCTGAGCCCTAACGTTCTGATCTTAACACCATATGAAGCTCACTTCAAAGTCAACTGAAGAGCTGCAGCAACGGAAATAGACCTCAGAGTATAAACAGTGTGTTATCCAGAGGGAAAACAAAGATGACAGACTACATGTTTTAAAATAAACTTGCTCGCTGTGGTTTTTAATTCTCAATTATAACCTTGAACTTTATGATTATTGATTTCCTAGGATAAGAAAACCTGTAAGTGCTGCCTTTTCCTGACTGTTTTTCTATTCATTTTAAATAAGGTCATTAAAACCTCTCTTTCTTTGTCTCTCTCTCTCCCTCACCTTTTCCCTCTCCCTTCCCTTCTTCCCTCCTTCCCTGTTTCCTTCTTCTCTCTTCCACCTCTGTCTATATCCCCCTCTCCTTCCTTCTCTTCCTCCTTCTCCCTCTTCCTCTTTCCTGTGTCTATATAACCCTCTATCTGTGTGCTAGATAGATAGATAGACAGAGAGAAGGATAGATATGTATGGATGGATATATATCAGTTTAAATATTCCTTCACAAAGGGGCTTTTCTTTGCTCAACTAAATTTTGGACACACAAGAAATGAAGCTCAACATGTTCTGGATATATAGAAGAAGAGGGAAAAGAAGAAGGAGAAGGAGAAGAGGAAGAAAAAGACACCTTGCTTTCCCTACAGAGAACAAACGCTTCGTGACATGCTTCAAACGTTGAAGCAGAGTTGTTGACACAGTCAGACGGGGGCAGAGACATGGCATTTCTTATTTGCTTAAGGTCATATTTTGACTGGGTCCTAGGCCAGAGGTTCAGTTCAGGTTGTTGTGAGCTATGAGTTAGGTAAGGCCCCCGGACTCAGACATCAACAGAGAGGTAAAAGGTGGAAAGGAGTGTAGCCAACAGGTCCACAGTGAGACAGAGAGACAGAGAGATCAGAAGCTGAGCAGATCTTCAAGACCTGGCCATGATTCTTGGCTTTAAACAGAGGGAGAAGTAGGCAGGGCATTCTGGGTATGCAGAAAGCAAAAGCAACCACCAGACTCTGGCCAGGCTGGTCACCACTCAGTCCAAGTCCAAGGTGATCCTGGAGAAATCCCTATGGCGCAGAGGGATTCCATGAGCTGACTATTCATGCCTTCAGCTCAGTCTCCATTTCTATCCTGGGGTGCTTGCTTCCATTTAATGGGGAAAGCTCATCCTAGGGTGATCTGCCGTGACACCCCCTGAAACTAAGGTAACGGCAGAGCCAGAGATTCAGGAGGTCTGGAACATGGCATTGTGGCTGTCACTGACATACTCTCATTACTTTACCTTTAAGCTGCCTGCCTTAAAGGGAGAGGAGATAAACGAGGTATGCCCTGAATGGTAAACATTCCTCCATGGAGCTTCAGCAGGAATCTGACTTACAGAAAGACAGAGGGGGCACACAAAATGAGGACAGGAATGCCAACTGCCAGGCACTTTAGACTCAGCATTTTTGATGCTTGGTTTGTTGGTTTGGTTTTCTTTTAGTAATGGAATTTATTTTTCGATAATTTTATGAATGTATGTAATATATTCTGATTAATCTCACTGCTGTCCGTCTTATCTCCCTTCTGGCATGTCAATATGCCCTGAGTTGTTTTCTGAGGCTAGCTGTCATAGTCGTGCCCAGGCTGGCGTTGACTCATCGTGTTCTTGCTTCAGCCTTCCCCGGCCCCGGGTGCTTGGATTGCTGGTGTGTGACACGGTGCCCAACAGATACAGTGCTTTTAAGTAAAATAAATTTCTTTATCGATGTCATGTATTCACAACGTGTCTCTAGTTATTCTTTCCTGCAGGACTATAACTCCCTGCTCTGTAGACAACAAACTTGAAATTTGGAACTCTGTGTTCCCACAACTGGAGAAGACCTGAAAGTAGATCTAGCTAGTCTCTCAAAAGCTTTCCCAAGTTTCACCCTACATGGGTGAGTCTCTTGCACACAATGCTGACTTTTCAAAATGTATAGATGGATATCTCCACCTTCCCTCAGAGAATGGGTAGCAGTTTTAAAGAAGGGTGAAGACAAGAACAATGTTTAAAAAAAAAAAAGCCTATCATTCCAGATTGCCACATCCCATCCCTTCCCACTGTTTATTTTACATCTGAATTAGACGACCACAGTTCCCAGACTAGACCCTCCGTTGAAATCAGGCTGTGCCCTGCTCAGAGACACTCCATGTTGTTTAAAACAAGAGGGTCTCCAGGCCGTGCCATTCCCCCAAGGGACTCCATTTTATAAGTGACATTTGAACATTGTAAGTACAAATACAGAGTCAGGATGACTGTACCTTTTTTGTGGGTATAAACAAATACCTATTCCACACCATCCATGAGGCACAGATGAACAAATGAGTTATTTCTAAAACCACAAAAGTATAGCACCCTATCAACTCAGCAGAGTGATTGGGGCCATATGAACACATGAGCACATTAAAATCATACCAGGACAAGCAGCCCCAAGGGCTTATAAAGCACACCAGAGCCAGAAAAATGCAAAAGCCACCTCACTTGTAATCCATTAGGAAGAGGACAACTAATGTCATGATGGAAAAAGACTGCTCATTTGTCAGTGGACCGCGCAGAGTGTAGGTTCCAGGGACTCACAGGCAGAAAGTTCAGGACCGTCTCAGCTTGGCCGAAGCTTGCTTTCACTCTGCTTCACCTGAGCTGCTGCTGCTGCTTCCTCAGGTTCCTGTCAGTCAGGCCGTTCTTCCCTCCGGACCTGTCCTGTGCTTTTACTGTGTGACCTCCGCAGTCTCCCACCTCCTTTCTGTTTCTGTAGCTCACTCCAGGTGTGCTAAAGGATGCTCAAATCTCTGATCTTTGGCTTTGGCGTCTCCACTGAGTGTTATCAATAGATAACATCCATTAGTGTTATCTAATCCGAGCAGAGACTCGTGTACATTAGCCCTTCTGCTTCTGCCCCCAGCAAGGCCTCATTGTGCACCTTGACCTCCACACACATGTCTGTCTGCATGACTGACACAGCAGGCTCCTGAACCCCTCCCAGCCGCTGGTTTCTTGTTCAGTCACTTCTCTCCTGAAATCCCCTTTCTCTCTTCTCTGGTTAATAAGCACCTATTCACTTTAAAAGTCCTTTTCCTGAGCTACTCCCATTTCATGAAAGCTCTTTGACTAAACTATTCCTTCTTCAAATTCTCCAGTTCTGTGTTGGTTGCCACAGTGCATGGTGTAGGGTGAGCGCGTTTCAGACATGTTCCATAACCCTGTTCCTCTGATGTTTACTGACGAGAGCCCCAGAAACACCCTCTGTGAGGCTCGGATTCCTCAATTACAGGGTAGAAGAGCAGAATTTCTACTTCAGTAATGCCTACCTTGCAGAGTCATTGAAAGTGACTATGTAATTCTTCAGTTGGTGGTAACAAGTAAACAGACAATGCTGTATTATTTCTAACTATTCAAAAGCTTTCATGGGCCCATGACTTTTAAAATTTATTCTTTGATGATCTTGTGGCCATGCCAATCCAGTTTATTGTAGTAACTACAAAGGTAGAGTCCAGTTCCATAAAGAAAACAACATCTGGTTCCATAGTCAGAGTCAAGGCTTCCTTTCTTTCTGCGTGGAGGATGGGTGGAATAGGCAGAGCCCTGGGCGGTTTGTTGAGCTGTGTCTGGCTCTGCCCCTTCTGCACTGCAGAAACCCTAGCCCAGGCCTCTGCAGCGTCTTTCATCACTGGTAACGCTGCCTCAGCTCTCTAGAGCTGCAGACATGTTTCTGACGCTCGAAGTGTTGATTTGTTGGTTTTGGAGCTTCTCTCTTAAAGACCAAGGCAGCACACCCGCTCTTGCCCAAGTGTTCTCTCCTTACCGCCATTCTAAGCACCTGGAAAATCTCCTGTTGCTTCAAATGCCATAGCTCCCTTTGGAGTAGGTCTGCTCTTTTAAGATCATGCCAGATAAACGCATTTATGAAGGAGCACGGTGTTTTAGAGTCATATTTGTGCCACCAGGAGCCAATGTAAGCGAGCGGAAATCCTATTCTAGTAGCTTCTCTTTATCCTATTCTAGTAGCTTCTCTGACTCTAGACTTCTCAGGCTGGGGTCTGACTAACATTCCCTAACTGTGAGTGGCTCTCAGCTTTCCTAATGCTGCACCCCTGGAGTACTATTCCTCACGCTGCGCTCATCCCCAACCATAAATATAATTTTTTTTTGTTACTTCAGAACTGTAATTTTGCTACTGTTATGAATCATAATGCAAATATCTAATATGCAGGATATCCGATATGTGACCCTGTGAAGGAGGCTGCAATCCACGGGCTGAGGACCTCTGCCTTGCTAGTTAAGACACTAAATCTCATCATAATCCTGATTGGCTTGAGCTGGGGTTTCAGCAGAGGAGGAAATGTCAAAGAATCAATCCAAACCTCATACAAAAAATCTGGCTAGTCTGCAGCCTTGTCCCAGTGCTCAAGCTGGGGTGCATGGGCATGTCAGCAGAGGCATGTTCTTGTCTTTTGGCAAGTCACACATGGGTCGTGTAGCACAGCGCTTATCTTCTGAGGCATTGTGTGGGGCCAACTTTCCTTAGGCATTGTTACATTCTTCTCTGTCTTGGGAATTCACTTTTTAAAACTGCTACTAACAGATTCTGGGCTCCAGGAGCATCTAAACTATGAATGTAACAGTCATTAGGTACCAAGGAACATTCTCCTTGTCTTCCTTCGCTGTGACCAAACACAACTTCAACTTTCCCTCTCTGCTCACAACCAGTTTTGTTTGCTTTTCTCTTCCAAGGATCTTCATTCTTTTATGCACATAAAAAGCAAGATTACTGTACAACTACGAATGCCCACAAATCAGCAGAAAAAGACTGGTTTGATGCCAATTATCCGTGTAGATCTGTGTTGTTCTCACCTTTGGTCACAGAAGATTTTTTTGGCCATGGTTGGCGGTTAATGTGGAAACTTCCTAACTGCTCAAAATGCTGAGTATAAGTGACACTGAGTACTAGGCCGCACGTGAATTATCCGTTATCAGCCCTGCCCATCTAAGGCTGGAAGAACATTGAAGAAGAGGAGGCAGAAAGAACGCTAAGAGCCGGCAAATGGAGAGCGAGGGGATCCGTGGAGTTCTGGCTTCCGGAAATGCCTTGGCTGTTGTGCACATCAGCTCGTAGCAGCTCTGGTTGCCTTTCTAAGACCTACAGAAGCCAGTCAGAATTCCAGTGTGGGCAGGAAGGGGCCCTGAGGCTCTCACCTTTGGAAAAGCTGCTACTGGCAGTTGATGTATGCAGAGAGAGGGTCGCTCTCCTTTGAGGACATGGCCCTTGGTACGCTGTCATTGCCCCTAGTGGAAGGGCCACCATATGTGGGCACAGCACCAATTATACTCATGGGGAAAATATCAGCTTCGATGGTGCCATTTTGTTGTTTAGAGTTCCTAACCTCACTGTGACTTAGTCATAGCAATTGCTTTAGATCACTTGCTTCTTGTTTGTTCATTTTATTTTGAGAAAGACAATCTAGACTGTCTTTGAACTTGCCATTTTTTCACCTCAGGCCCAGACACCCTATGTCTATAATCTTAAATAGGCATTTTACTTAAATCATAGAACTCACAGAAGTTTTCCTCCATGTTTTTAAAGATCACCTAGACAAAGGTAGTGCTTTACCTTCCTGAGACCATTGCTCAGAGTCCATGTTCTGAGAAGACAGTTTACATAAACAAGATGATGGATTCCCACCCAAGAAACCTCAGCTGCATCACAGCCACTTTCCCAGAAGGCCTATGATACAGAGATGGTTACTGTCTTGGAGGGTCATTAATTCCTCATATAGCCTTCAAAATATGAGGCCAAAATTGAGTCCCATGGAGTTCAGAGACCAGAATCAGCTTCCCCTGAGGCTAGAGAGTCACAACAGTGTAAGTCTGAGGTAAAGAGATTGTAAGCCAGGGATCTTTTCTTCCTATTGAAATTACATATATATATATATGTAATATATATATATATATGAGTTAAACATAACATAATATAAAAAAACATTATCCTCCATGAGCCACTGGGACTAAGCCATTGGGACATTCCCTAGGTTTCACCATAAAAATGAGAATAAATGAAAATACAAGAAGATTCCACCTTTACTCAATGAGACGTCCTGAGTCAGCTACTAGGACATAGTATGTTTCTCTGTAAGGAAATAACTTTAGACCCAAAAGGAATGAAGGCCATGGCAGCACAGAAATCCACCTGTACAGAGCTTGCATGGGGATGCCAGCCTTCAGCTGTGATCCCCATACATGTCCTTCTGAAGCTCTGGAAACACAGGCAAGCAAGGCTCATTCATTTAGAGGTTTACATAAACAAGGCTGACAGAGAAAAAGATGAGCTGCTGCTATTTTTCCACTTCATCTTGTGGACACTTCACTCTGGAAGTTATCACCCAGGCTCAGGTCTCTGGGATTGCCATAACAAGACTGTTTTACAAGGAATGCAGCTCAGCTGGTACTGGGAGAGTTACTTCAGACACTGAAAATGCACACTGCACTAGAAAAGGAATACTTAACCCAGAGCCCGAGACAATCCCAAATATGTAGCTGCTGCAGTGACTTCCACTCCGTGTGTAAATGTATGGAGAGTTCAGACATATTTAGACTGCAGCATACCTCCTCTCAGTGCAAGAGTCAGAAACCACACCGGAAAATCCCCCATCACCATCTGAATATGGTTCTGCCAAAATTCAGTCTGTCTTAGCCCCATCTGATAAAACACTCGCTGCCTGCTTTATTTCCCACAATCCGCAAACGATTCCGTGTTCAGACATAACACTGCCACTTTCCTGTTCTGAGAAATTGTAGTGTTTCAAGCCTTCCATATTTTTTTAAGACACTATAATCACCATGTTTACCAGAGTATGGTGGGGAGCTATGATGGACTGGCTTAATTCTAAAACTCCGGAGATCCAGTGGCCTTTTCGTTTTGTATCATTTTGCTGCCTTTGATTCAAGTGCAGACTTTCTTTAACACTCTGAGATTTCTCTTGTATCATTTGACAGCCAACACCATTAGACAAAAGTTGGATCCCCAAAGCAGCCCTTCTCTCCCAATTTCTTTCCACAGTGCTGTGTGGTTCCTGGAGCTTCCATCATTTCACAGCCGCGCTGTGGGTGGGCAGGCTTCTAAAAGTCCTCGCAGAAACTTCAGTGTTTGAAATGTTTTATGAGCCACTCCTTTTAATCCTTCTGAGGTCTGAACAAAGGATCTTAAGGACGCAAACCTGGAGTTTATCTATTCCAGAACTGTATTTCTTAGTAATTCTAATGAGGATCTGGTATATATGACACAGTTTTAAGTAGACATTTTCAGATCCTATTTGAAGTGTATTTTTTAAGTGCATTTCTTGTTCTTTATATGTCATTGAGAAAGAAAAAAACAAACAAACAAACAAACAAACAAAAAAACCCAGGCCCATTTCTCCTCTTTTAAAAGATTTACTTTCGTTGAGATTATAATTTCATCATTTCTCTCTTCCTTTTCCTCCCTCCAAACCTTGCTTTCTTTCAGATTCATGGCCTCTTTCTCTTTAATTATTGTTACATGTCTATATGCACATGTATGTAGATATAGATTTCTGAATACCTTGTTGTCTGTATGATGTTATTTGTGTGCTTTGTCTTAGGGGTGAACCATCTGATACTAGATAACCCATTGCGGTACTCCTCCCTGGGCCGTTCTCCCAGTCTCAGCACTTCTGAGTTACCTGTGGATTGTGCAGGGTTGAGGTCTTGTGGACTTGTGCTGTCAACTTCGGCATGACTCTCGATTGTTGCCCTTGCTCAGGGCAGTCATGTTGGTGAGACTTTATAGGTATAGCTTCTGATACTATCAGGAGACACAGTCTTTCAGCAAACTCCCTGATCTGCTGGCCCTTACGCTCTGCCTCCTCTTCCAGAAACGTCCCCTAAACCTTAGATGCCTGTCTTGTTTTATGGATTTACCCATTGGGGCTGGATCTACAACTGCAGCTGGATTGGCTCTATGCCCACAATTCTGTTATTTTCTGTAACATCTCCATCTGCCACAAGAAGTTTCCTTGACAAGGGATGAGGGCTATACTTACATGTGGAGTTTGGAACTAGGAGTCTCTGATAAGAGAGAACATTTGATGCTTGCTTTCTGGCTCTGGTTACCTCACTTAGCATCTTTTCTAGCATATTTCATACTTCACCTGGAAATCTTCTTAACCACATTGCTGACTTTAGTAGGTATATTTCCTCTTTTCTGAGCTATCAGATGTTCACGAGGGCAGACTCCATGCTGTCGCCAAAGGAGCCACTCCTTTCCTCTACCTTACAATGTCTTCTCTGTTCCATGAGCCTTCGCTGAACCCTCTTTGAAGCCTTTCAGACTTTCACTACATGAGGACTTTTTGACTTCTGAAAATGCCATTCCAAAGCCAATGCCACTGGTTTTTCACTATGGCAGCATCTCATGTCTGTATACAGAGCTGTAGCTGCTATCAACAGACACATAAACAAACTATCTCCAAAGTTAGTGAACTGAACCATGGCCATTTTTCATGCACCTATGATTTTGGCAATGTGTAGCAGGAACGAGTCATCTCTATGTGCTGTCACCTGTGGATGGAAGTTTACTGGAGGCTGCAAAGTACATTCAGGGAAACCGACTCCCAGGATTACTAGTTTGGTGCTGCCTACTGTGCAGGAGTTCATCTAGGGCTGGAAGCCAGAAGCCTCTGTTCTCCACGGCTCCTTCTTTTTAGGTTTGTCTTCCTTCCACACAAGTGTAGGTGCCACTGAGGCAGAAGAGGGAATCATATCACCCGGAACCAGAATTCCAGTGAGCCAGCCAGTGTGGGTGCTGGAAAGTAAGGATGGGTCCTCCCGAAGAGCAGCAAGTGCTCCTAACCACTGAGCCATCTCTCTAACCTGAAACTCCAGATCTTATGAAAGAACAGTTAAGTTTCTGAAGAGTAAATGGGACAGAGGTACTGTTAGTCTCATCCTCACACAACAGTCTGCTGTAGAAAGAGGAAAGGGGTCTGCACAAGGACATTGATTTTAGGGATATATTCCTTATTCCCATTCCCGGTGACTAAATTATAGGAAAAAAAAAACCAAACAAACCTGAAACTCAGTATTTTTGTTTCTCTGTGACTAAATCATATGTCTAAGCTACAGATATAACTGTAGTCTTTCTGTTCCCTATTCTTGTCAAGCACAGCCATCCTAAATTCAACATTATAATAAGGTCATGTATCTATTTCTTCTCAAGGAGAAGCCAAATAAGTATTTTCATTATGAAGGAATGAACAAACTTTGAATGGACTTTGTATGCATAAAGTTCTTTTTGATTTTCCATTTCTAAAGTCATATACATATATATACATAAATATCATATACATTACAGAGTACTGTGTGATGTCAATGCAATGATGTATACACTGTACATTGTTTAGTCAGATTAAATATATATTGCCTATATTTACTGTTAAGATCTTTGGTTATTTTTATTGTCTCTTTTTAAATACACAGTACATCATTAAGTCACTCTAGTGTGTCACTTTCTCATGCTGGTGTAATTGTAACACAGGACTCATGTATGGATGGCTCCTTATTCCAGCCTCTTTCTAGTTTTCTTCAGTATTGGGGGTTTAGAGCATCGTGCAAGCCAGTAACTGCTCAGACACCCCAACTACTCCTTCCTCTCTGCTTTTCCCAGCCTCTGGTAACCACTAGTCTCAATTTCCATGAGATTAACATTTTTTTTCTTTTTAGATTTCACATGGGTGAGATCATGACATATTTATGTAAAAACTTATGATAGTCACTCTCGCAACTCAAGACAGTCAAGCAGGATTAACTGTTACAGCATACAGTGTGAGGTCTCAGAGAAGCAGCTTCCAAGCTCCACAGCAGTGAAGGCCATTTTAGAAGCACTTGTCCCATACGGCAGGTGTATCTAGTATTGTGTCAGAATATTTTGAAGCTGCGCAAATGTTTCTTGTTTGAATTAGAAACCAGGAAGTTGGCAGTGGCCACCACCTCTCGAAAGTGGCTTCTCTTTTCATTGTCCTAAGAGATATCAAGGTCATGAAATATGGATTTCCTTACTTCCTGATTCTGTGTCTTAGGTAAGTCACAGTTAAATGTCACTCTGTGCCTAATCTCCTGGCTGGAGTTACCCATTTCCTCCTACCAAAGACACAGCCTAGTCCAACGTAGTATTTTCATTCATGGTAGTCTGAAATATTTCTAATATCTAGCAGTTGAGTTTTTATTTCATTTCAGACTTGATGCCTTTCAGAATTACATCAAGTCGAAAATCAGTTGGCCACCACACATCAACTGGAATCTAACCACTGAACCTCTCAGAAAGCAGTTAGAATGTGGTCTGCATTGACTATATTTTGTTTGCAGTTTCTGTGATATAAAGTCAGGTTGGAGAGATGGCTCAGGAGGAAGCTCTTTGCTACCCAAGCACAGAGACCTACGTTTGATCCCCAGCATCAGTGTGGTGCCCAGCTATGTAATCCCAGTGCTCCAGAGAGGTGGGTCCCTGGAGTTTACTATCCCACCAGTTAGCTGAGACTACAAGCTTCAGGTTCAGTGAGAAACTGTCTCAGAAAATAAAGTGGGCGGTGATTGAAGGAGACACTCAAGTGTTGACCTCTGGTCCCTAGTGCACACATGCATATGGACATGAACACACACACCACAAACAATAAATTCTTAATTTGTTCCACTTTTTTCTCAAGTTTTAAGAACCCATTATCTACCTCTTCAGTTTTTCAAGGATTAATTTATTTAGAAACTAAATCTTGCACTATGGTCCAGGCCGGTCTGGTCTCCCATGTATTGTGTGAAAGGTTCATGTTGACCTTATGACAAAACTCCTGCCTCAGCTTTTCAAGTGATAAAATTACAGGCCTGAACCACCTTACTCCATTGAGACTTTGAAAGCTGTTTTGTATAGCTTATATTTCACAAAAATACTTTTCTAAATAGTGGTGGCACATGCCTTAATCCCAGCACTTGGGAGGCAGAGGTAGGTGGATCTCTGAGTTCAAGGCCAGCTTGGTCTATAGAGCAAGTTCCAGGACAGCCAGGCTACACACACACACAAAAAAAAAAAAAAACAAAAACAAAACAAAACAACAACAACAACAACAACAAAAAAAAAAAACCTGCCTCGAAAAACCAAAAAAGAAAAAAAAATTATGAAGCAAATATAAGTGATAGGCTTAAGTATATATCATCTTCCAGTCTCAACAGACACCCACACACGTGTAGCACATCCTAAGAGATAGAGACACTCACACATAGATTAAAAGTAAAAATAAATTAAAAATTTAAAAAAAGAAAAAGAAATTTTACTACCAGTTCTTTTTATTCAATTTTTTTATTGAATGGGGTAGGAAGGTTGAATAAGTCTAATTGTGATGAGGTTTTAGACTAGAAAATAATAAAACTACGAATGTTTAACATTTGTCATTTAAATACTTTTCTGTTCTTAAAAAAAAAAAGTGGGAGGGAAACTACTTGTGGCTGACGCTGTATCCATTGTAAGCTTCAGCCAGGGAGGGCTTGAGTGTGTTGACCTGGATGAGGGTATGTGGCAGAGAACAGGAGTGGGACCTGAACTGATGCTTTACACCACGGCTAACCACAGCCTGGGAGACGGAGCTGAGAGCCCAGAAGATCAAGATTTCCCCAGGGATCACGAGAGAATGAGCTAGGCTGTGAGGAGTGCTGTCTTGCCACCAGGGTAGCACTGACAGCACAAGAGAAGGGCTCTCCTCTCCCACACCTCATCCCATGACGTCATCCAGCTGAGAGCCCTGTCAGGCAGGGCTTATCTTCATATGGAAAAATACGTTCCTCATTATTAATGCCATCTCAATTTGTCCTCACATGGAGTGGTCTGAATAAGCATTGCCTCTATTTGATTGCCTGTATTTTGTATATATTAATAGATGAAAATGGTATAATTTCTGACCAAATATAAATCTCGATATTCACAACTGAGAGTTAAGTGATGATCCTAATTATTCTGTGTCCCCACACACTGTGATAGGTTAGTGAATCTAACTTAGAATCTGCTTTATAATACTAAAAGGTGCTTTTGCTTTTTGAAAAATAAAATCTTTGGACTGTAGAAATAATAGAAGGTGCCATGAATCATCTGTACATGGATTTACTAAACATGTAACTCGGGAACACGAGTAATAGACGGTCGTGTTTAGCATGGACGGCCTTACTTCCCATCACCGGTCACTTCCCAAAAAGGAGTGGTACAGCACGTACTTCCATGGTTGGTGTCACTGAGTGCCTGAACACTTCAAAAGTAATCTCAGGGCTTTCTGCTGAGCCTTCTTCAGGAAGGCTCTGGCAAAGGCGGTCTTTAAAAACATGGCTCTCACCAGGCACGTGAACTCACTTTTGGTGCTGTGGATAACTCTTCGCTAATGTCCCTCTTGAATGACATAACCTCACTCTCCAGTTCTCTGTCTTTAGTCTTAAAACTTCACTCAAACCAAAAGACATTGATAGACTTCTCTGTCTGCTTGAAGTTATACTTTCACAATTTTTTGAAATGGACACAGCTTAACATACCTTACATTAAAAACGCATCCATTTCCACCTCTTTCTCTGCTCCTTCTATACAGCATGGTGGCTTGAACACGGCAGCTTCCCAGCAAGCTCAGAGAAACAGAGAAACAGTGATGAGATTCACTGTGTCCACGTGCCAAGTGATGGGTCTGTTGGCTCAGCCTAGTATTTCAGTTTTTAGACCACCAGTCTTGACCATCAAAACCTGGGAGTCTTATTCTGTTAGAAATAAACTGAAATTGGCTAAAAGCCTGAATAATTAAAATCATTAATGCCTGTATTACTTCCTGTTCATGTGGAATGTCTGGTTTAAGCGTTTACCACCACTGTCAACTGGTTAAATTGCTGAATAATTTGACTCAGTAATATTTTAATATCTGTTCTTTTTCATTTGTTTTTATGACAGACAGTTTCATGTAAGTCCAGGCTGGCTTTGAACTCCTGCATCTACTTCTCCAGTACTGATTACAGGCATGCCTGCCATACCGAGCTTCTTATCTGCTCTTCATAGTTTAACTGCACACTTTAAGGAGAGGTTCAACCTGGTCTTACATGGCATCATAGCCCTGGACCTTTCTGAGCCCAAGAGTGTCCTCTTGGTGGTGGAGCCTTGACCTTCCTAAAAGCATTGCAGAAGCCGAGTGTGAGGGAATAAGCCTTTCAGACTTTATTGGTTAGCCTTCAATCCAAATTCTTCATGTTACAGCTCAAAATAAGAAATTAACATTTTAGGCAAAATAAATACTTTATTGTTTTAATGGGGTTTTTCGTATTTTTTTTAAGAGATCAGCCTTTGTGTGATAGCTCAAATATTTATAAACCTTTTAGATTTTCTTTCAAAGAATGCTAACATTTCAAGCACTTTTGACTAAAATTTCTCACACAAAGAAACATAATAGGAGTTGAAAATTACAAATACTAAAAGATTAATTTCTAATAACATTTGATTGTTACATTATACATTTATTTCACATATATAAGACCAGATAGGAAATCCTTTCTTTCTTCTTTCAGGAAAACCAAGAGTTTTCACTGGTTAAAACTGAATTAAAATCATTTATGCATGAGAAAAACAAGTCTAAATCTCATTTTTGAAAAAGAAAAACCAGCTTATTCAGTTCTAGTCTATCCATTCAAGTCATAGGCCCCACTATCTTGACAATACCATTTAGTCTAAATGACAGAAGAAACACTTTAAAGTAAGACATCCGGACAATGCAGAGTACACAGTGCTTACCCCAAGGCACATAGCTACAATGAAATTACAATGCAGAGAGTACACACTGTCTACCATGAGGCACACAGCTCTCATGAAATTACATTTGTTTGGGGCAAAGCAACAGGTTTACAGTGTAAGAACATGAAGTAGTTGCAGGAACCTCATGAGATCTACCCAGCTGCTTCTCAGTAGCTTCCTCAAGAATTAGAGCAGTTTTTACAACACAACAGTTTGTCTTCTTGGAAGTGACCCCAATGAAGAGCAGTGGAGGGGAAAGTCATCAGTTGCTTCAAGCTCTCAAAAGATGAATCTGTTATTGCACAGTAAATACCTCACAGAGGTCAGTGTTGTAGAAGCTAGTCTGCAGAAATATGTTATTTATAAGTTGGTTACATCTGGGACTCTTCAAGTTTTATAATTAATTCTACATAGGATATCAATTGGAACAATATTGACCAACAAATAAATACTAGGCTTTCAAATGGCCAGTCTGATAGTTTAGAAATGGGTCAGCAAAACGCCTAAGTTTCTATGTATGTTTTTAAACTTTTTATGCATAGCAGAAATCATACACTGCATACAGAAATGCACTGTCCATGTGCACAGCAGCTCAGCTCAGTAGGAAGGATCTTCCAAAGGATAAACAATACCTCCACCAGCAGAAACCACTGACAACACCAGTGTTACAGTTAATGGGAGCCATCCCAACCCTAAAGAGAAGGAAAAGTGAACATTAAACATCCTTCAGATACTATGTTAGAAGTTCTTTAAATGGAATGTTATATTTGTTCAAGTAAATACATAAATGTATAGATATCTCTATGCCTATGTATCATCTATTATTTATTTAATAAAATGTAATTATAAGTGAATCCACATATCTGTTTAAAACACAAAAATAATATGGAAAATAATAAATTTCTTTGACTAATTCTCAAACTCTTGCCCATAATACATTTGAAATATAACTTAATTAATATTAAGGTAAGATTCAGGTCTAAACCCCAACTCCAGGATTTATTTGCTACAGTGACTTTCAATGTAAGCACAGACTGTAGGCAATTCTGTTCTTAAATTGAGTTGTCTAGACTTTAAAAGGGTTGTACATGGCTTTCATAGCACAGGATAACTATGACATATGTTATGAAAATAAAAATAAAAACTCAGCTAGAGATAGCAGACTGCACTAAGTAACAACAGTTACAAATCAAATGTGAATGTTCATGTCATCACATGAAGACACTGACAAACATTACCCAGCATGCTCCTCTCAGTGACTGTCCGACTTAGAGCCAGATGCTTTACTTGAAGACACGGCTGCCAGAAGTCCACTTACAATTTCTCGTCGAATTTCCCCAACAATAGACTCTTTAATCTATAATGGCCAAAGGAAAAAACATGCATTTAACAATATGACTACACTATTGTTTTTCTGTTTTCAGATAAAATATATACCAGTCAATTGTGGCAGCTGGCTAAATCGGAGAGAAGACAGCAGCCTCCGTGTGACAAACGCAAAGAGGCACTTTCAGGATAGGCCCATCCCACAGCTCGCATCAGACTCCAGGTCTAGGGTAGGACAGCCCAGCCACGGGCATTATGAAACCACAGTTCTCTCTCGTAAGCTACTTCACACAACAGCCTCCTAGGAACAAATGTGAGGTTTGCCATGCTGCATTTTATGGATGTCAGGAAGTCAGCAGGATCTATGCAATTAATGCTAAGAAAACCTGATGTGCAGGCAGAAATACTCTGCCTGTTTCTGCCAGCTAAAAGAATATCTACAGAAGTTATGTACTGTCTTAACCTAACACACATTTTAAGTGGCCAGAAGAAATTTTCATTTAATAAATACTTATGTTTTAAATATACACATACCGAGAACAACCATTCGCTAAAAAATTGCTTGTTTCTCTTTAGTGATATGACATACTTGTCACTGTCTGACTTAGGAAGAGCCTTTGTCTTTGGTTAGGGAAGTGGTGGAGTCAGTAAGATGCTTACCATGCAAGCATGAGGATCTGACTCCGATTCCCAGAAGCCATGAGAAAACAAAACAACAAACAAAGATCGCGTGGCAGGTGTGGTGAGCTGAGCTTGTAATCCAGACACTGGGGAGGTAGAGGCAGGTGAGTGCCTGGGACCAGCCAGCCAGCCAGCCTGCCTAGGAATCCTAGGCCAGTGGGAGACTGTCTCATAAAATGAAGCAGAAGCCTCCTGAGGATGACGCCTGCGCTTGTCCCTGGCCTCCACAGGAATGCACATGTCCACGCACAAATAAACACCCGCATATGCACACACACAAAGCAAGAATACGAATCCCATTTTGTGGGCGAAAAAAGCAAACAGACCCGAGGCAATGACCATTCTAATTAGGATTTTCTTGTCCAGATGTCTAAATACTACATTGCCTCCTTCCTCCTTTTCTTTCTAATGACATAGCTTCACCTCCAAAGAGCTCTCTGTAAAGGCTTTAAATGTACATTTCCTGAAGTAAATTGATAATGCATT
Organism: Meriones unguiculatus; assembly: GCF_030254825.1. Classification (NCBI taxonomy): domain Eukaryota; kingdom Metazoa; phylum Chordata; class Mammalia; order Rodentia; family Muridae; genus Meriones; species Meriones unguiculatus. The sequence goes on from NC_083356.1 coordinate 113,263,164, forward strand.
CCCAAATTAGCACTGTGCTACTCTCAACTAGCTCTTAAAAATTCTACATTTCCACAGTTTCCTGTCAGCCTGATCTATTTCCTAAAACGTTCCTAAATACATCCTGAAAACATCTCAATTGAAGTCTTTCTAAAAATGGCTCTGCCATGCAAAACTGGAACATAAAGCATTGACTTACATATGATTCTTCACAGAAGCAAAACAAGGCTGAAGAGATGGCTAGACTCACAGCTAGAGACAATAGAAATAAAATGTTTCTTTGCTATCAGCCACCTATCTGCCTTGCTCCACATATAAATAAATATCAGATAAATATCACTTTACCTTCTACCACATTCGTAAAACATTACATAACAAAGTTTTTGAAATTTATAGGACTTTAGATCCATTTTTAAACAGGTATGAAACATGAAAACCAGAGTCTTGTGGGTACCATACACAGAGCAGATGCAGTATGCAGAAAAGGACCCAGTGAAAATCTCTGTCTTACAAGAAGATGGGCAGTGCTTTCTAAAGTGACTCTATGGACAACCTGGTTACATTTCCTTCTTGCTCATCATTCAAAACACAAACTAGCCAACTAGTTAGTTAAGGATGTACCAATTAAAAATGAATGCTAAGCATGCTGGGTAACACAGATATTACTAGCATAAAGCATAAAGGAAAAGACCCTAGCAAGGTGATATGTATCTGCAGTCTTGGTCATTTGGGAGGCTGAGACAGGGGGACTGAAACCACCTTGAGCAAGACCCCGTTTCAATAAGGAAGAAAACAAACATGCAAATAAAACATGAATCTCTGCTGTTGAGCATATTTTACTCTAAAGGAACACAGAAAATGATCCTGTCTCACAATCGATTAATTAACTATCTAACTAAACAATCAAACAAACAGATAAATAAATGAAAGCTGGAAGTGCTGGCACAGGCCTTTAATCCTAACACCGGAAGCAGAAGAAAGTGGATCACTGGAGGCCAGCCTGGTCTACAGAGGAGCTCCAGGAAAGACAGGGCTATATCCTGAAAGCCAGTCTCAAAAAACAAACAAATAAAAACAAACAAACAATAAAACAAGAGAAAGAAAAGTAGCTATATTTAAACTAGCTCTGAAAATAACACAAGGCCTGTAATAAGCCATTTTACAAAAGAATTATCGACAAATAAATTTGTTCTAAAGTTCCCCATGCTTTAGAGAAGACAGGAGGGGTCAGAGTAAGACAATTCTAGGGGCCCTACATGAAGACCAAGCTTTCCACCGGGCACCTATGTGTAGGGCCTAGGTCCAGACCAGCGGGGGCTGTCTGTGACTAGGACTCTCTTACATGCTTCTGAGCCCTTCCCCCTGGCAGGGGTAGAGAATGAGCTCAGTTCTGATAAATCTTCATGTGCTGGGATGGGCAGGTGGGGGAGGGGAAGAGGGATACAGGAAAGAGGAAAGGAGGGTGGGCCCAGGAGGAGAGGAAGGAGGGGACTATGATTGGAATGTAAAGTGAACAGAAAGACAGATAGATAGATAGACAGATAGATAGATAGATAGATAAGAAAATTCTAGTATGGTTCGTACCTTTGTGAGCACAATTTCCAAAAGGCTGTGGACAGGCTAGATGATGTTTCAAAAAAGCTGTTTATTACTCCACACACTGGCTTGTTGGGGTGGTATGTGTGGCTACATCTACACAGTGCCTAGAGGCCCAAAGCCTGGCCCCTTAATTGGTCTCTAAAGGATTCCAAGGGAATACATGAGAGCTTGTGTTTTTACCAAACACGTGTTTAAACATGTCAGACGTACCGACAGGTGTAATTCAAGCCTAGAAGCTTAAATAAACAAAACCTTACAAAAAGCTTTAAGACTCTGCGTAGTCTTGACATTGATGTTGAATTTGCCTCTGTGAAAATAGCAAATTTTCACATATTGTATTATCAATCACCTTTGTTTCCTAAGCATATGTGCATTTCTAAACTCTCTATAAATGGTTTCAGACCTGATCTACGCACGTCACAAATGGCTCAGGCCAATTCTAAGGCCTGTTCTGCCCCACTGCGAGGTGTACAGTCTGGGCAGACAAGGAGCATCCTGAGTGTGACAAGTGTAAGTAAGACTGTGTTAAACACTTGTCTGGAAGGATTTGTGGATGCTCTCCTTCCACAGTGGGATTCCACTCAATGAGTGCACTGTAAGCAGCAAAGCACTCTAAGACCCCACAGGGTGCAGGGATGGAGACAAAGGCCTGAGAGACACCATTGTGCGCATGCACCACGCAGGAGTGCAGCAGGAAAACTTCCCGAAAGTGCCTGCTGAACAGTGTAACCCTCACCTGCCAAGCTCCGCCATCCAAGATTAGATTGTGCCTTCCTGAATGGCGGCTTTGTTAATGGGGTTAAGGGCCACAAACTTACTGGGAAGATAAAAATCAAATTTTATTTTCTTGGGAGCAGATACAATAAGCTTGAGAACTTGAAATTTAGTACCACAGACATTTAAGTTTACAAGGTTACCGGTTGGAAATGAATGGATTATGGAATAATCAACATTTTAAATATTTTATAAACAAACATAGAATCAACTAGTTGAGTTATGTTAACAGTATAAACAGGTTTTGAATTTTAGCTAGTGAGCCAGTGAATGAGCCACTGGAATGAGCCAGTGTAGTTATTCAAGTACGTTCAAGTTCGACTTGGTAAGTGTGCCCTGTTCATCTGTATATCCAGGTAAGCTCTTCTCGGAGGCCAGCAAGGGAAGTGTCAAGCAGGTCTCCTTCAAGTGTTGCCATATTCTCAGCTGAATGGCTTCTCAGAAAAGGTTGAGTGACACATTCTGAAAAGTTTGTCAAACATTTGCCTGCCACTCCAATTTAACTGTTGACAAAGGATAGCATCTTTCATATTTAATGGGAGAGTCCTATAAATGATTAAGTAATTCTTTAGGACCAGGGCAGCATAATGGAAACAAATGACTTCTTCTACGCTCTGTGCTATTGGCCAAAGAATCAATGTTCTGGTCTAAAGCGAACGCTTTCTTCCTAGGAAATTACTTGCAACATGGACCAGGCCAATAAGTTTTAAAATGAGGACTCAGGCATGCAGTAAAGGGGTGTGCCAAACAAGCAACAGAAAGCCAAGTCTTCAGGAGGACTTCAAACCCAGTGAGTTAAAAGGAACAAAAAATATCAAAACCAGTAAAATAAAAAAGAGCAAATGTGCCATTAGCAAATGCAGCACAGGTAGAGCAATTACGTAATCTAACTCAAGTGCTGTCCCGTGTATAAACATGCACCATGGAATGGCTTCCTACTCACGTGCATACCTGACGAGGAGCTTGAACATGCATTTAGCTTAGTATTAGTCAGCCACAATTGGCTCACAAGAATAACTCCATTTGTAGGACAAATGAATGCATAGAATTAAAACCTTCTACTAGTTCGCAGCTGTGTCTGGAGAATAAAGAGAAACAGGCAACTATGCTGATTTTGAAAAATGGGTATTTGTTCCAGTACGTTCCAACACGCCAGAAATCCAGGCTAACAATCTGCATGTAACACAAATGTCATGCTTGTTTGCCTTTCATCCTTGAGACACACAAGAGGCCGCAGAAAGTAGCTTTCAGCTGACCCCAGGAACTCCAGAGCACAAAATGCAGGCGACTTAGACATCTGGCAGCAAGGTCAGTGCTGTGCACCAGCCACCCCTACTCACGCCTGCACTACAGCTTGGTCAGATTCCAGAGCTACCTTCCACTTCACGGTAGCCGCTCACAAGCTCCGACCTCCCACCCCTATGTCACAAGCACAAGTCACACGTTTCCAGGGTCAAGGACCATTTCACTGTAGTATATCTGCTTCCTGATGCTGACGATGGATAGAACCACGTTACTGCTGTGAGTAGTTTTATATTTTCTGCCCTTTTTACTGTCACTGATGAAGTTTGGAATATCATCTTTCCAATCCTATTCTACTCCAACAAGTCCTACAGGTTTTACTGCACATTTTCACAGCACACACACTTTCAGGAAGACACTATCATCTCTGCATTCACAGCAGAGCTCACTGTTGATTTTAACGTACTTTTCCTGCTTCTACTGTGTAATAAATGACGGCTCCATATGTGCAAGCACCGATCTTTGGCCCCCGATGATCAATGGCCCTTAAAAGGGAGAATTCTGTGCCAAGAACTGATTCTAAAGGTACAACAGATTCACATTTACATTGGAAATACAGATTGAAAATGTGGAGGCCGAACTTTTATTTTGACTTATCTCGCTCCTAATGTCCTTAGGATACTGTATAAACTGTGTTGCTGGTTTCTCGATTTTTCCTTTTACTTGGGCAGTGCTGGGGGTCACAGTCAGGGCCCCACACATGCTGTGTATCACCTATGCTGGGGTCACAGTCAGGGCCACACACATGCCTAATGTCACTTTTGCTGGAATCACACTCAGGGCCTCATATGTTGCCACTCAGTCACAGATCAGCCCCTAATGTGACTTTTTACATATAGAATATACTGTCCTATTTAACTAACAGCAAAAATAAAGGTGTTTATCATCAGGAGTTTTAGGAGTAGTTGTAAAGAAAAGTAAAGCTAGTTAAGTTTCCTCTTTGTTGAGAACAGAACAAAAGTTCAATGTGCACAGCCTACAGAGAAGAGGTCAGAAGCGCTGTGGAGTCTGCCTTGCCGCTCCCCCCTTAAAGGAGATGCACTAGTTTACACTAAGGAATTCTGTGGCAAAAATGTTCCAATTTAAAGCTAAAATTCTCCCCGATGCTCAGACACCAGAGGTTGGCCCTCAACACAGTGAGGCAGAGGTGGGGCCTGGCAGGAAGCAGCAGCCCGGGCGCAGGGTTTTGGGTGCTCTGTGCTGTCCTGGCCCCTCCCCTCCCGCCCTCCCTGTGTCCTACTCCACCCCAGCTTTCTCCCACAGCTCTGCTCATGAGCAGCAGAACTGTGGGCTGAAACCCCCGAGAGCGACAGAAGCAGACCTTTCCTCTTTTAGCTTGTTCTTCTCAGGCATCTTGTCACAGCGATGGGAAACTCACCGTCATTCTCTGCATCTTCCCAGTTAACTTTGGACCCTGACTAGTAACCTCCACGAATGTTTGTGGTCCCTTTGGTGACCCAAACTCTGGTTAACACATTAGCTTCTCATGCTCTTGCCATCCAGCGTGAACCCCATTTTCATACCATAATCAATCTATGACCAATTCACAGAAATTCTACACTTCTCCAGCCATCAAAGAAAAGAGAACAGATTCTTTACAATTATTAACCTCCTCTTTTTCACATGCCAATTGGAACTTTATAAAATGACAGCTTTTAATTTTGGAAGAGGTCTAAATTGTAATCCCTCATTTCACACGTGTGGAAATGAGAGGTTTAAAGGGCTTTACCTTAGACCTTCATACTTTATGTTTATAATAAAGTTTGAATTTTTATGTTTATAAAGTTTTTCAAACTTAAAGTTTATAAACTTAAAAGTATATGAACAACTTCCACTAGGGTGGAAAAGGCGGTGGGATTAAGTCTGAAATCTGCAGAAATGCAGGAAAACTGATCCAAAGCTTTCTGCAAACTACTGTCTACAGTGAAATCAAAGTCTACCAAGTACCAGTACCTGAATAAATCTACCTCAACGCCTACCTGCAGCTGAGGATGCAGGCTCGGGCTGCACCCACCTCCCAATGCCTGCCCGCAGCTGAGGGCTGCACCCTCCTCCAGATGTTTACCTGCAGCTGAGGGCTGCACCCACCTCCCAACACCTGCCCGCAGCTGAGGGCTGCACCCTCCTCCCGACACCTGCCCGCAGCTGAGGGCTGCACCCTCCTCCCAATGCCTGCCCGCAGCTGAGGACTGCACCCTCCTCCCGATGCCCAACTGCAGGTGAGGGCTGCACCCTCCTCCTGACACCTGCCCGCAGCTGAGGACTGCACCCACCTCCCGACACCTGCCCGCAGCTGAGGGCTGCACCCTCCTCCCAATGCCTGCCCGCAGCTGAGGACTGCACCCTCCTCCCGATGCCCAACTGCAGGTGAGGGCTGCACCCTCCTCCTGACACCTGCCCGCAGCTGAGGACTGCACCCACCTCCCGACGCCCACCTGCAGCTGAGGACTGCACCCACCTCCCGTATGACTTGCTGCAGCTCATCCTGCTCTACATTCTGGTGCATTTCCTCAGCCGCTGGCACGGGCGGGAGATCCTCGGGCTCTTCCTCCATGTGAGATGTAAGTCCCACAGCCCGCGGGGATTCTTCAGCTGCTCCGGCTTCCTCAGAACTCTCCAGATCCGGCGGTGTCTGCACAGAGCCTGTTCTAGACGGGGCAGTTGGTGTCAGGGCCACGGAGGCTCGGAATATCTTCTTTCTGGCTACTACGCGGGTCCTGGGTTTGCTCCCAGAAGGCGCCCTGGATCTTCTGTGGGTGTGAGAAGGGCTGGAGCAGACAGAAGATGACTCTGACGTGGCTTGAGAGAAGACGGACTCCGAGCTCTCTCCAGGAGGAATCTCAAAACCCATGTCTCCAAGGCCCAGGCCCAGCTCCGACTTCAGGTATGACTGCTCCCGCATTAGTTCTGTGACCTGGAGGCCAGAACATTGTTCTTTTTCATTAACTTATTTACTGGTCAATATCATTTACACACACATACAAAAATTTAAACTCATAGTAATCTCATGCCATACCTTGAAAACCTAGGACACGCAGTTAAGTAAAATTTTACTACTTAACAAGGAGATGTCTGCATTCATTCATGGAGAAGTAATTAATGAAGACTAAAACAGCTACTCAGAATGCTTTGCCAATGAGTCTAAAGTATAATGATGATATATAACACAGTCACATGACAGGCCCTGTGAGGACCAGCATCCAAAAGGAAGCACTCCTTGGGTATAAATGAAATGTTCTGATGGTGCAGGACCTCCTTAGGTCATAGAGACCCACCATACAGTGATGAGGCTAGCTAGTGGCCTAAAATGACACTCCTTTCAAAGTGGCAAACCCACTTCCAATTAATTTAACTTCTTAAATTCTGTACTTCAGCATTCATTTTATACGAACTGAGAACGCTGCATGTCCGTGAGATTCTAGACTCCCCTTCCCAGTGATTTAGAAAGACGGTGCCTTACTGGTTCCATGACATTCAGTGGAGATGGGCACAGTAAGTTATCAGCACTTCGGCTGCCACACATCCCCTGCGAAGAGAAGCGCAATACACAGGCTTACACATGCACAAACAGTTTCTCAAATGCAAATGCTTCATGATAAAATTACTTGGTTACTTATTTCCTGGAAACATCCCTTTATGTCACACTGAGGTCACTGCCATGGATTCCGTCAAAGGTACTACCGTGACAGCTGCACTAACTTTCTCTTTCTCGCTCCCACCAACACAGTTCCAAGCATGGTGAGTCAGAATCATGAACACATGCATTCATAATGATCTGCAATATTACTGTCTATGCATATATCCATTCTCATTCTCCTCCACATTTTACACATATACTTATTTGAACAAAATCAAACATGAGAAAAGCAGGATAAAATTGAAAATTTCAAAGCAACACATTTTATAACTGGAAAGATATTGGCAACAATAGGAATGTAATGGTGAAACCCAAATCCCATGGGAAGGAGCACTAGAGACGACGAGCAATAGTGTGGTGCAAGGACAGTGTCCCCCTCGCTATGACTGTATGTGGGTCCTACAAGGACCTCACCTTTGGCCGGCAGGAGCAGAGTGGACCACTAGAGGCGCTGTCTGAGGAAGGCCATGGAGCGCTTAAGTCCATCCTTCAGCAGCAAAACCAAACCAAACCAAACCAACAAAAACAAGCCCCCAAACAGACAAACAAACAAACAGAAAAGAACTAAGCTCCAACAAAGAAAAAATTCAGAGGGGTCAACTGTTTACTTAAACAAGGGAGGGTGGGGTGAAGGAGTAATACATTATGTTATTCGGAGTTTAAAGCAGGAACACAAATTTAAAATAGTCATCTTTCAATTCATTAGAGTTTTTCCTTCAGAAACATAACTTCTGTGTGGACCTTTGCTTTTTCTATTACTCAAAATTATTAAGAATTTCAATGTATTTTTAAATATACTAAATATGAAACTTTGTACATAAAACTAATGTGTATGGGAGCGATGTGCTATGTGAGCATTCTGCATGGCTCTACAGCATCCGAGCAAGCGGCTGAAATGAAGCTCCTGTCCTCAGCCGCACTGTGCAGCCTCTGGACCGCCACAGCGTAGTGCTCGTACCGGGAGCACAGAGGAGCGGAAGGGTGAAGGCACCCGCACGGCGCGGAGCTGCTCATCCAGGCCCAGCAGGCGCTCCTCCAGCTGCATCTCCAAGTCCTGCAGCTCCATCCGCACGGAGTTCCGCAGAGCCTGCAGCTGGTCGACCTCATACCTGTCAGATTGGGACAAGCACAACTTTGGAAAATTGTAGCTGAGAGATTTCCAGTCACTACACTTTGAAATACTATGACCTATGAAAGGTACTGAACTGCCATTTTACACATGCAGACAAAAGCTTGCCTGCGTATCGACTAGGTCTTGACTCCCTGCACCGTCCCCTCTCTGAAGAGCAGACTGCTCAGCATCTTCCTTGACACACTGGCGGCATGGGGACACCTCAGGCAAGTCCGTGTGCCTGGCTCTTACCTACACTGCTTCATTAAACACATAGTTCTCGGAGTGCCAACAAAGCGGGGCTCTGAAGAAGCTATGCTGAGGCCTGCTTCTCTGAAGAGGCTCTGAGCGCAGCAAGAGCCGTTACCTGTCCTCCTCCGTCATGTGAGGGTACACCATGGTTTGCTGCCGTAGCATGGCCAACTCCAAGTCCATCATCTGCGTTCTGAACAGGTTGAGGCTCCTCCGCACCACCTGAAGCTCCTGAAAGGCGTTCTGAAACGCAGTGTAACGGCATTACACTTCTCAACCACACACATGTGACTTTGCAACCAAAGAATTAAAAGGGCGCTTACTTCATAAAGAGGTAGAATAGACGACTTCTGAGCACTGTATGGAGCAGCAGCGAGATCGGGTCCTCTCATCAGTGGGTACTTCAAACACAGGAAACAGGATTAAAAGCCAGGGCAACGTGACGCCCGCCAAGCTCTCTAAGGCATTGAGGTGACTGTAAGGCATGCACTATCACAAAACCCACAATGTTTTATACTGTAATCAGCAACAAAAGAAAGGAGTCTAATACTGCTGATTATTCCCCAATATTCCAGGTCCAAGTGACTACCTGGAAGGAGGAAGAGGAAAAGAAAAAGAGACGTGTGCGTGTGTGCACATGTATGTGTTCACAGAACTTCCTTCTTGCCTCGAGCAAGTAAGGAGAAAAGGCAAACTGAGACCTGGAGATGTGTGAACAAAAGGAACGGAGATGAGGCTGGCGAAAGCTGGAGGTGGCCAGGCCGGGACATATCCCCTCAGTAAGACCTACGCTCCTGTTACAGGCAGCAAGACAAAAGGCCGACTCACTCTCACTGCACAGGGAGGAAGAAAAACTGCAGAAGAAAACTGTGGGTGTACGTGAATGTGGACGTGTGAGTATGTGTGTGAATGAGCACATGTGTGAAATGGGTGTTTATGAGTGTAAATGAATGGGAGTATTAGATTGTGATTGCGTTTTAGTGTGTGTGACTGTGAGTGTGTATGCATGAGAGTGTGTGGATGCGAGTGTAGCAGGGGCTGTATCATGAAAAGCAAAAGTTACCTACAAGCATATAGGTAAGGATGCCTACAATGGTGATACGGGCTGAGCTTTCCACACTATTAAGACTTTGAAGCTCATGAAAAGAACAGCAAGGACAGAGTCCTACACTTGGAAAACAGCAACAAAACACCCACCTTCCACCCAAGGGATGTGTTCAAGAATCCTCACAGCCCTGAGCGCCCTGCTGCCCAGAAGCCCTAGCACACTCCTAAGCACAGTGACTGCAGGTGTCCGTCACTGGGTGAGGGGAGGCGGAGGTCTATCGCTGAGCTGCTGATGGGACATCACGGCCAGCAAACTACAGCTGCAGTGCCAGGCTGGCCTGGAAAGGCCCCCCACAGATGTACACACAGCGGGCTCTATCACTGCTGCTGGGACATCATGGCCAGCAAACTACAGCTGCAGTGGTTGGCCTGGAAAGGCCCCCAACAGATGTACACACAGAGGGCTCCGGTAGTCCCCAGCCGCACAGGAGCATGGCAGAAATGCTCAACAGCTCAGTCACAGCCAGAGCTGTGCTTTCTGAGGAAGGAGAAATGGCTAGGTTCTGGTGAGGCTGCAAACCGTGAGGGTAGCTGTCAGGAGCACAAGGGTAGTCTTTAAAATGGTGTCTTATCCTCTGAAAAGTTGCAACTTGGATTTTTTACCCAAGTGGCCTCCCGTCCACCATCACTGTAACAGGTGGCATGCACTGAGAACCCACACTTTACCTGACTCTCTGCGAAGCGGTTCCAGTTTTGAGCCCATGGAAAGAGAGTAGGTCTGTGCCAGAGGTGAGCAGGGAACAGGAAAGTTTAGTCAGAGAGCTACAAGAACCAAGAGAACACCGAGCCGCTGGAGCCAACAAGAGACTTAGAAAATTAGATCAGCACATCCAAATGACAGAGAAAAGGAGAAAAAGGACTGAGAAGGGAGACACTTTTTAACAGGACACTCTAAGGTTCTAGACAAGGAGAAGGGAGGGAAGGCTGAAAGAAGAAAACACCAGAAACAATTCCTCCACAGAGTTGATTCTCAGCAATGCAATTAACTTTGTTCAGGATTGGACACAGCAGCCCCCACAAAACAGGAGGGGTGTGTCTAGGAGGGCGGGTGCAGGCAAGTGCGGGCATGTAGGAAAGTAAGCCGAGGTGAATTAAGAGGAATCCAGAATAATAAAATACAAGAATCCCCTTATCTTACCTGTGAAAGGTTCTGTAGTGAGTTTCTGATATCATGCAACACTCTTCGCAGCTGCATCTCTATGGCAGAAGGAGGGTTCACAGGGCATGCCCTGTATGGGTGGGCAGCGTGCCTACGTGAATAGGGACAGCAGAAAGGAGAAGAGAAGGCACTGCACGAAGCACCTGCTATGCTGGGGACACTGTGAGCACTCAGAGTCCTCATGTGTTCGCACAGCGGCCTGTCCTGCCACTCAGAGTGGGCAGAGTGAAGGGAGCAGGTGGACTGGGAGATGGGAGCAAACTTTGGGCAGGGGCCAAGCCTTCCCCGGAGGCTCTCCTCCAGCCGGGTCCCCTCACTCTGAGGGGCTGCTTCTCTCTTCCCAGAGGATGGGGGGATGAAAATGGTGGATTTAACCAAAGACTGGCCATCATGCTCAGTCACTTGCTTCTCTAATTCCTGCTCCTCTTCAGAGGTGTACTTGTAGGTGAAGGAGGGTGGGCTGCACCTGGTCTCTTTCCCTGGAGATAAGCGCACATTGACAGAAGACACAACCCTGACTGGGCTCAGTAAGGTGGTGGGCAGAGACTGAGACCTTCTCAGAGGATAGCCAGCTTTTGCAAGCAAGTACCTCTGTTTCAACATATCCGCTGATTTTATTAGGCTACGCCCTACTCTCTGTCCAGACATACTGCAAACCTTCATCTGAGCTCTCTGCAGGGCAGAATTCACTCTGTCCACAGAAGAGGGAAGCTCAGTTTTCTTCTCAGAGCTCACACCGCTGCACTGAGCTTCAATACAAGCTAAGGACTTGAGAATATGGTGTGTGGTGTACTGGGCAAATTCACATTCGCTGCTCCTCTCCACATCACTGTCTCCACTCCCTTCCCAAAAGAGCTCTGTGGCGGGTGCTGGAGCTGGACCCTCCTCCGCTTCAGTTGTCCGAGGGCCAGGGTCACCTGAACTGCTCATGGACTCTTTGTTCCCAGTGTCCTCTGCAGTGTCACACTGAGGGAAATCTTGGTTATCTGCTTTTCTCTTGTCAGCAGCCCCTTTTGCTCTTCCTTTCTGAATTGGTCCAAGAGACTCCTCCTCCGACTCATTAAAATACGGCTGGTCTTGTGCTGTAGGAGTCACGTGGTCTTCACCAAAGGATGTGACAGTGGTTTCACTGTCACAGCTGTCAGCGCTGCTCCCCATGGCTTGCAGGGACTCGTGAACCTGTGGAGGCAAACATTTGGGAGGATGGGAACAGAGTTACCACTGTGTCTGGATCAGAGCTCTCCCCCTGTAGCTGTTCTGCAGTTTCTACATCCCTTCCTACTTGCTCATCAAGATGGTCTCAGATCTACTTTTCATAACTTTCCTGTCCAACACATGAAAATGACTCAGAGTTGGACAAAAATTTCTTAATCTTCTTCCCTAATAGCTATACTTTCCCTAGTTCTCCCCACCGTCTTGATATTCTGAAAGGAATCATGTCCCTTCCCCACAGCTAGCCAAACTTGTGATCATGTTGCTGCAGGAGAGGAGGCCTCTCAGCAGTTTCAGCCCAGGGTCTTCTGGATCAAACTCTTCTAGTAAGCCCCTCCCTCCTATGCTGCTGCAGGGAGACCTTCAAAGAAGCTGTCATCCTTACTTAAAAGCCTAGTCACAGGTCTTATCTTTCCTTCTTCATCATGGCACATACCTCGGGCTGTCTTGCTTATTTCATCACAGCTACATACCCTCTTCCCACTGCCCATCTTTTGTGCACTCCATTATTCTTTATTTACTATGAATTTAATACACATAACCTGACAAGTATCAGATCTAAGCCCATTCTGTCTTAAGTATGCTCAAAACACCTTTATTAACTTACAGGCAAGCAAAATCCTCTAGAATAAATCTTATTTTATTTAAAAGAAATTGAGTGTCATGGAGTTTATTGAATGCTAAAAAGCAGGAAACAAGATTGTATAAGTACAAGAGAGGCAGACAGCCACTCTGTAAACATGATGGAGTGCAAAAACTCAAAGCCCAGTATCCATCAAACCCTGACCCACAGCACAGGAGAAGCCCTGCCCACTCACTCCAGGAGCACGCCGTGGGCTACATCCCCTGCTACTGTCCGAATCGTGAGACATGCAACCAAAGGTTTCTAGGCAACAAACACCACTTGTGCAGGATTACACAGCTGCAAGTTTTAAGTCAAGGAATTACAACTTGGGGGACAGATACCTATTTGCCTTTATCAGTAAGTTTTCATATTAGTGGTTATCCTTTTTCCCTTTTAATGTGAAGAGTTCTCCTTAGTGTTTGTTTTATAGCTTTTCTTCTCTTGAGAATGTCATGCATGAATACAATGAGTTCTGACAACAACTGCACCCCAGCTCCCCACTCCAGCTCCCCTACACCCCCACTATGTTCCTAACTCTTTTCCTGGTAACACGCTGTGTCTACTCTGGCTCACCCACATGCACCTGAGCACAGGCTGCTCACGGGGACATGGGCAGCCTGCTAGTGGCCAGAACCGCAGAGAAATTACCCCTCTGCTGCTGTCACCCGATTTCACCTGAGGCGGACTCTGTGCACCCTCCACCCACCTGACGGGTTCTTCCTGTGTCTCTTGGGTGTGTTTCCTGCCTTCAGATGCCATGTTTCTAGAAATCTCCCTATTTTTCTTATTTTAATTTTCAAATTTTATTAAAGACATTTGAACACCCTTCCTGTGTAGTCTGGGAATCTGCACACCCACCCACCTCCACTCTTCAAGGATAAGTAAGAACCTGCTTTCTAGGGTACCTAATACAGTTTCCATAAAAGCCGTGTAATTGGCAGGAATGTGAATTTAAAATTAAACAAAAGTTATTATAAAATACTGGAATATAATAACTACAAGAAAATAATAAAAACACCAGACCAAGCAATTTAATAACCAAAGTAATTTAGTCACTAGTAATATAAAACTAAGATTTTTTTTTTTTTAAATACCCACAGTTCATGAATAAGTAAAACCTGAAACTCATAATCAAATACTCGGCCAAGTTCTACATTCCAGACATTTTATTCCTATTTCCGTATGATAGACCACCTTACAATAAGACACACAGACAGACTGCCTTAAAATGAGGACACTAGTGAAAGCGCCAATTAATACCGCAAACTGTACCTGCAGGTGATTGAGAGAGAGGCAGTCTGTGGAGTCCTCGGCAAAGCCGCTGCTGTCGGAGTGCTGACTTGCAGTTCGCAACAGATGATCTGTCGGTGGAAACACGCCTTTAACAAAAACCCTGCACGGGCCGCAATGGCAGCACCATCGGCATAGAGAGACACCCAGGAAAGCAGCACAAATTGCTTCTGAAAAATCATGGCTGCAAAGCACAGCAAGTAACTCACGTCCAAGTAAAAGCGAATCAGATTTTCTATCAGACTCTCAGCACTCACTTGCTAATTAAGCTCTAATGGTAATGGATTTGATAAATCCAATTAAGTCTTACCATAGAGAAAAAATGGATGAAATAAGAATAAAAATTTACATTATGTAAACCTACAAAATGATTAAGAAGTGAAATTAGAAATTTGTGTGTAGAATACATTAAAAAGGTTCTGTATCTTTCTAGTATGAAAGAATGAAATTAAAGGCTTATATAAACTAAATCATTTGAAATATATGTAAATATCTCTAGTGTTTATGGTACAAGTATTTATATTAAGATTTTTTTCATAACAATTACACAGAAGTGACATTCAATTAACATATAATACTATAAACTCCAAAAACATCTTTATTATTATGTCACAAAGCTCTATCCTTCTCTTTCTCTCTCTCTCTCTGTTTTTTGTTGTTGTAGTTGTTATTGTTTGTTTCTTTGAGATAGGGTTTCTCTGTGTAGCGTGTAGCCTTGGCTGTCGTGGACTCACTTCGTAGACCAGGCTGGCCTTGAATTCACAGAGATCTGCCTGCCTCTGCCTCCCTGAGTGCTGAAAGCTCTAATTTCTAGACATATGGATAAGTATATGTACATATAAGAAAGATGCTAAGCACAGCAAGCAAGATGACATTCTATCCACGTTAGAATGACCACAAGGGGGACTTTATAGCCAGCACATTTGCAAGGATAAGTGAGACAGGAGAGTCTTGCAGAATTCCAAAAGCAACAGGCTAAACACAGTGTTGATCACTAATCTGATCCAGACAATGTGAGTAAATAAAATCCAAAGTTAAAGTTCACTTGAGTTTAAAAACATTCCACTGGAGTTTTAGGGTTCATGAAATAGTGACTTTGTCCTGAGAAAAATCCTGCAACAGTGTTATGATTTAACAAAGCTGTCTGATGAGTTAAAGAAGTGATCCATATCCTTACCAAACCTAGAAATGCTGGGATAACTATCAAACTGAATTGTAATAAACTGCTACCACCAGTTCTAACTGGGTATTACATTCATCCAAAGTGACTCGCAAACTATGTCAGAGCAGTTGTCACTGTACTGGTGCTCCATGTCATTTGTTTTGCTTTGCTTTATAACTAGACTGTGAGCCCGTGAGGACAGGAACTTTATTTATTCTTAATGTTCTGTATGTAGAACAACACGCCAATGTTTGCGCAATGACTCAGTGGTAACTCTCAACAACAATTATGCAGTTATAGAAATGACCTGTAGGTTAAAGTGACTACGTGGTTGGAAAAGGGGACCTTCTATATCAGGGAAGCCAGAGTAACTAGGTCAGACTCAGTTTCTTCAAAGATCTGCTCAATGTGCAGCAGAATAGAATCTAAGGTCTGGACCAGTGCCCCTAGGAGCTGAGCATTATGGGAGTAACAGTTTAAAAGACAGTGTAGACTATGCAGGCCACAAATCACAGAGACACTGCTGTACTCATCTATAGCCCAAGAGACTCAAGTGGAGCTTGAGTATAGTGTGCCTGAGCTAAAGGTAAAGGCTTTGTCTAAAAGTAAACAAACAGCTTTCTTCAAGTCTAAGGTGTTTCAGCTCCACAAAAGACATAGTTCTCTGGGCTGAAGGGATGGCTCAGCAGTTAAGAGCACCAGTTTTTTCGGAGCACCTTGGTTCAACTCCCAGCACCCATATGGTGGTGCACAAACAAGTGTAACTCCAGTTTCAGGGGAAACAACACCCTCTCCTGGCCTCTGTGGGCACCAGGCACACCAGCAGTGCATGGACATACATGCAAGCAAAATCCTGATAAAAGAAGTAAAGCTTATAAAATGAAACCATACTTCTTTACTAGAGAAATTTAGACTTAAGAAGGATTAATCCTCAATTCTGGAAACATTGGATTATTACATTAATTTAAAAGTTAGAAGCAGCATTTAAGTATCAAAACAAAGCACGAAACCATCTCTTTAGCATCAAAGAACATGAACAAAATCAGTGTAGTCTCGTCTGGTTTTTCATGAAGACCGTGGCTTCTGCACAAGAACAGTGGTGGACTCCTAGGCTGTGTGACGCTGCCCTGTAATCTCTCGGCTGCAGCCGTGCTGAGCCACTGGTCCCTCTATGGCACAAGAATGAGTCCCTGCACCTGAGCTTGGAGGAGTACTCCTGTAACGTCCTACCACGAAGCCCTGCCTTGTTTCAGTAGCTTGTGACGTGAGTACCTGTTGGTGATCCTAATTCTGAAAGAATGCCCAGTCGTTGGCATTCCACAGGATGCCTTCCAAAGCAGTTAAAATGTCCTCTTTCCTGTCCTCCTTTATCATGACTGCATATACAAAACTCTTTTACTGTAACTTTATAAGAGATTTATTCACAAATGCTAATAGTTTTGCACATAGTGTCACAAGCAAGACACTGAAGATCGGCAAGCATGAGAAACTCAGGGCTGACAGTAAACTGGAGACATCTTCCCCATTGCTCAGAGCTTTCCTAAAACAACCTACAGCAAATTCACTGTACTTTACCCTCCTCTGACACATGACAAGTTAGTTGCTTTGACCAACAGGCCCTTGCCTACGCACCTAAGGCAAAGACATAAGCATCACTTTACGCCTAAAGACAGATGTATTTATTTATGGACTTAAGAAAGAAAGAAAATCCAACGGGAAGGGGCCTTTTGTGTCTGACTAGAGCCATCTGACTAGGGGCCCCTATTCTTCAATACTGTCCTGCAATGAAAGAAAAGCCACATGCCAACTGTCTCTCGGGGGATTGCAGACATCAGATCAGGCACACAAAGATATAATTTTCTATTCTTAGAACATACATATACATTTTTGTTAAAAAAAACAAAAACAAAAACAAAATGGGGGGTGGTTTGGTATGTATAAAGTTTTAAAAATAAACAGTCCTACCTTCAGTGGTCATTTACCTTCTTCCTCTTTCTTGCTCTAAATATCAAAAGCTTTGTAATTTAAAACCAAACGGCATTTTCTAGTTGCAAGTCAAAAGTGTAAGGAATGGATCCAAAGGTTCTCTGGTCAATAATTAATGACTCAAGAGAAGAGTGGTATCTGCAGCCACTCACCTTTGATCTACAGTTTTTATTTAACTGGTTTAACTATTGCGCGTGAAGTCTGACAGTGGGTTATAGTGCATGTGGTGTGTGCATGAAGAGCGCCAGAGACAGAGAACAAAAGTTTTCAGTCCCAACAATGGAACAGCAGTCTTAATCTGCTTCAGTCCATGTACAGATTGGAAAAATATTTAGAGCAACCAAATACTTTTTTAATATTTATGGTTTTTTTTTAATTTAAAAATCACTTTACAGCCTGATCCCTTCCCCTTTCCTCCCAGCACTACCCTCATGGCCCCCTCCATTTCCCCTCTCCTTCTCAAAGAAGGGGGCCCTAAGTGGTACCAACCCACCCTGGCACCTCAAGTCACAGCAGGACTAAGCACATCCTCTCCCACTGAGGCCAGACAAGGCAGCCTGACTAGGGGAACGAGGTCATTACAGGATAAACAATCTAGTATTAACATATGACAATAAAGTTTCCCCCATAAAAATTCGAAAAATGTATATCATTTTATATGATGATAAAACTCACCCCATCTTGTATCCTCATCTTTCACCCTTATATCTATTGCATACACTGACAGATAAACCCTTTCCTTCTCAGCTGACAATGGGTGCTTAGAGTGGGCAGTGGTCCACTTACCTCTTTTTGACTTCGAAAGACTTAGCTGGCAAGTGGCTGGCACGTGAGGTGCTTCTCCCTCGGTGCTCTGAACCTAAAAGAGAACCCTATGTAGTTAAAACAGAGAATCTATGGCAAAGGACAGTATATTTTGATGGTTATCACGGAACACATCAGTCTATCTAAAGTGTGCCAAACATTCTGTAGACATTTTATCTCAAACTTGCCAACATGTCCCACAGCTTAGTTTTCTGGCCCACTTCCCCCACTGAAATGCAGCACTCCACCTCGGTAGCTGGGCGAGAAAAATAACATATAAGGAGCTGCACGTATATAAAGGAGCTGCATTTATATAAGCTGTAAGCAAACTCCTCATTTAACAACTTCATTTCTGAAAAGATGTGAAACATGGCCCATACCAGGAAGTTGCCCCGAATGTTGACCGTTAAAGTAGTTCTGATCTGAGGAAGATGCTAATCTGTGCATCACGGGAGGCAATGACTGAGTCATATTTGAGACAACTCCGAGTTTGGTATCTATGAAAACAGGACACCATGCTCCCAGTGCTGAGTTTTCTGAAGTCTCCGAGTTTGAGGCATCAACTGTCACTCATGTATAAGAACATCCCAGCCTGATAACTACCAGACATACTGGTATTTTAAGTGAAAGGGTAATCTTAGTACAACTAGAATCTTAAAAAGTCTGACCTATGAAAATCTCTCTAAAATTTCTATTTAATGGAAGTACCAAACCTACAAAAACTGCCTATCTTTGTTCTACTTGCACAACTATATCGTTATTTAGAAAGTTTTGATTCTAAATGCCACCCTTGCTCTATGGCACACCAGCTGGCTACTCTAGTGTGACTATCAAGAGTAAACACTTGGGAGAGGCATATGTTAATTGCCACCACTCCACCACAAAAAAAGTGAGCAAAATGGCCAAACATAGGTTTTCCATCTTGAACAAATCAATATGCAAATAGGAAAAAAACTTTTAGTTTGAACCCTGAATTTCAGCTATGAATTAATTAAAAAATAAGAAAAATCCCATGGGAATGAGCAGAAAGCCAACGCGCAAACCACACCCACAAATCACACACGCCACACACACCCACAAACCCAACACACACACACAAAAACAGTACACACATAGAAATATCATACACACACATGCTACCACAAAGCTTAGTGCTACAATTCCCCAGTTCAGGGATTTGTGATTTGTGTTGACTTTATGCTATGCTGTTCATGAACCTCCAGTTATGGCCTGAAGAAAATGAAAGCAACGACCATTTAACACCATCTGAGTATGACACAAAGAAAGTAAGCTCTGCTACTTTGTGCTACTATTTAAAAATTATATTATTCAAAGCAGCAGATACAATTTCAAGCGGAAAGCCATTGTTGTCAGTGCAAAGGACCAGGACACATTTTCTTTTTATATTCAACAAAAGCCTATTATTAGCTGCTACTCAGGCCCAGTCTAATAAAGAGATTTCTTAAAAAAAAAAAAAAAATCAGTACCTAGATTGAATGAGTACAGAAGAAACCCAGATAACTATTTATAGTTTAAGAATCTTAGGTTAGACACAACAAATTCCTCTGAAATGTAGGGTTACCAAATGTTCTATTTCCTGAGAGATAAAGTGACCACAGAGTGGTGTGGATCTAAGAGCATGCTGCATTCTCTGGCCAGCCAGCATTCGTTCTAGGAGAAAATCTTTCACAGCCCTTCCTCAGTGCATGACGGGCACCAACAGCGGAAAGGGTCATGCTTACACAACTGTTAATGTCAGGGAGACCATTGTCACTCAGCAAAATCTTACAGTACTAAGACTGTGAGTAAGGGCTTAGTTCTTAGCTTTTATTATTGGTCACAACTATGCAAAAGTCAGCTCTGAGTGGAAAATCATGATGCCAATACAGAATCACAATCTATACAGCAAGCTTTCCTAGTGCTGTGCTGGTAAACTGGCCCTATGCTACAGGCAGCTTTGCGTAAGGTTTAGAAAATATAATCAAACATAACTGAATTGAATAATAAGTAACAGGTTTCATCATATAATTCTTTAAACTTTAGATAAGTTCAAAACTTTCCATAATAAAAGGAAGACATTAAGAAGCTGCTCAGGCCGAGCGTTTGGGGCCAGCTTTCTGAACCGGTGCCTGGCTGCCATGGCTTTGGGTTTCTTGAGAGCAGCACCCTTTGAAAGCAGTTCTCATCAAAGCCTTCCACTCAGGATCAAGATGACAGTAATCACTCGGCATTTTATATATGGGAAAGAGCAAATAATGCTGAAATAAAATTTAAATTAGAGTCTTACAAGGTATAGTTCTGTGTTGTATCACAAAGGAAAGAGAGAGTGAGTGAGAGAGAGAAAGACAGAGACAGAGAGTCAGAGAGGAAGAATAAATCATAGAATGTCTAGCCAGGAAGCTGTATGGGACTGTGACAGGAACTTGAGCTCTTGTGCACTCAGTTCGCTGATCTGCACCCGCCATGTTCCATGGCAACTGTATGGTGCCAGTAAGAGGAGCCAGACCTGAGTTCAAGTCTTCCTAATGCTATTTACCGGCTTCTGAAGTTACCTGTGAAAATTATCTGATTTTGAAGTTATATGATAAAGGTTATTGTATAACTTTTCTACCAAGGTCCTTAAATTGATCTAAAGTAGCTGCAAGGGACCCATGACAGCAGATTCCTCTCAGCTTCCTTTGCAGATGCCAGTCCACCTCCAGAGATGCTCTGACATCCCTCAAAGAGACCATGAAAGCCACTGCTGGGAAGTGGCATCTAAGTGCCAGGAAGTGTAAGGGGAGGAAGAGCATGGCAAACAACCTTTGTGCTAGTCTATGTTTCTGCAATTACTTCTACGTTATCTTAAAGAAAACTGCTACGTTTTATAATACACAACACACACAGTTTGTTTCCACCATTACGTAATTTTGTAATTTTTAAAAGGACTCAGTATTTTAGATTAAAAAAAAAAAAAGCAAGTAGCAAATCCAGTGACTATTTGAGATTTGGGTATCATGGCAGATAGCAACTATTAGAATTCCTATCTGTATTTTCAGAAGCTACACATAGGAACAGGCATGGAAGCACATGCCTGAATCACAAAATTTGGGAGGCTGAAGCAGGAGAAGCAATGTGAGTTCAAGATTGGCTGAATAGCAAAATCTTTCTAAAGAAACAAAATTCACAGCCAAACTTACAAGGCCAGAGGAAAAATGCCACTGTTCCCTCAAATACTTGAGGAAATTGATCTGGAATTGATCTGAAATTATTTGATCTGGATTATTTGATCTTGATCTGGAATTATTTGAACTAGATCAATAAACAGAATAAACGCTAAAACTTAGGAGCTAAAAGTAATAAGCTGGACTAGTTAAGTACAACAGTAAGTACTAAGGAAGGATATTAAAGTTACTTTGGCAGCTCAGGAAAGAGCACATGTGCACAATTGCATCTAAATGGTTCATTAGCACAGGGAGAAGACCTGTGCTCAACTGCCAAGTGCATCTAAAATGTTCATCAGCACAGAGAGGACCTGCCCGCACACAGGAGAAGGCTCCTCCCACCAACCAGACACAGCTATCCACAAACACAGCAGGTGTCCTTCAGCAGGAACACTGTAGCTGTGAAACAGTCAAGACTCCTGTCTAACTCCAGTTACAGTGCTATGTAAACAAGCCAACAAAAAGAAACCAAAAAGTCCATCTAAGCCACTAAAAATTAAAACAGTTAAAATCCTCTCCCAAACCCCAACCAAAAAATGAGAAAGGATTTAGAATTTTTGGCTCCTCGGGGCATTCTAAAACATTTTTAGAAGGCAGGCTGACTTTTAACTAAAACAGTCTACAGATTTTTTTGTCTTTTTCACTTCTTAAACACAAAAACCAGCCACTTTGATACTCTTAGGACTGTATCAGTCTTGTCATTTGTTTAGCTCTCTTCACACTGAAGCATCCTCCCCCTTGGGTCCTGGTTACTGTCAGGTCTTACCTCCTGTCTGGGCTGACGAGACAGTCTCGGCCGCAGAGCCAGACCCTAGTCAGAGCTGCTGTGCCTTTTGATGGAGAGCTGGCTTTCTGAGAGAGAACTCTAACTTGTACTCGCTGCTCACACAGGCACAAACATTCTCTACGGGGATCAGACCCCAAACAAAGGGAGTCTCCCAGAAAAGCACGCAAGCTACTCTTTTTAGGATGTAAGTCGGCCTCACAAGGGCTGTTCTCTTTGTCTGTTAGTACAATTCATAACATGCCTAAGAGGAAATGAAAATAACACATTTCCCTGCTTTATCCATTGTTCTGTACACGTCTCTGAAGTTTCCAAACAGAAAAACACAATTCTCAGCGGTTTTAATGCATATTTTAAACAGGTATGAGAAAGAAAGGATTCATTATCTTTAAGGTTCTTCTATTTACAATAGGCAAAGTTGACAAAATAATTGTTTATTTATCTGAGAAACCATTACACTATGTATACCAGGCTACTAGCCTAGAACATGTATGTAGCTTCAGCTTGTCTCAAACTCATGCTCATCCTGCCTCAATCTTCTGGATGCTAGTATTGCACATATGCCACACACACACACACACACACACTCCAAATATCTAATATTCCAAAAAGGTTCACATTAGTGTCGTTAACAGTTTTGCCAGCAGAGGGCGCAGATGAAAAGTTCTATGACTTTGGCAGGTAACTGTCACCAAACTATCACTTTATAAGTGTTAATTAAGGACCTTTTGTGTATGCTATCTGAACCCTTTCCGATACCTGCCACTTGCGCTTTTGCTTAGAACTCATGAATTCTTGAAAATCCTAGAAATTGCAAAAAGGACACTGTCAACTCACCACTGTCCACATGAGTTACCAACATGAGGTTGTCAGCTACTGATTAATTTGTATGTTTGTTCAGGGCAGTACAGAGCTACAGTATGGATGCTGTTGGATCCACTCAGCACAGAGGAGAGCACCCAGAGAAGGTCTGAACCCACACTCAGCAGTTAAGAATAGTTGGACGAAACAGCATTTAACAGAAACCAATAGGACACAGCCAGGGGTTTTAACAGGATATTCATAGTTCTCTTCCATACTCACAGGACTAAGGCACAAATTACTTTAGTGATTAAAAGAATGGAAACATAGACTTTTAAGGAAATATGAATATTTAAGAAAAATAGCCTACAAGAAAAATATACCATATTACAAAGGGCTTCTTCTATCCCCCTTCATTTTAGTATTTAGGCATAATTAATACAAAAATCCCAAAAGCCACCAAAAAACATAAGCAGCTCGATCAGGAACTGAAATTTGAGTGAAATCTTCCCTAGCATGCTGGATGCAGAACTCTGCTAAGAAAACATTATGAGCACCAGCATTCACTCCCTTCTTCACCCTGAGAAAGTGTGACTCAGCCTAGTGGGTGCCACCGCCGGAGACCATCTTCCACACTTTCAACAGGAAAAACTACATTGTGCACACACATACACCCCAGCCTCTTCCTGTTGAACATGACACAGCAATTTCCACCCACTGCTCCTCAGGCTGGGCACAGGCCTCCCGCAGCGCAGGAGCCTGCCCTGGACCAGGGCTGAGCCCTGGGATCCTCCCCTGTGGCCGAGGAGGTCTGGGTGCACCTCCTGAGCAGGGACACCTCCTTTAATTCAGACTTTATGTGAAGCAGTGGGAGTGTGAATGGGTACAATAAAGTCACCAGCTGTTAATCTGGACTGACATACCTGCCTCAGCAGCCTTCTACAGCCCCTTTCAGGGACACACCATTGCCACTATCTGCTCATAAGGTGTCCTCATGCTGGTCACTGGTCACCCCTTAAAACTGAACTTCAAACCAGTGTGATTTCAGAATTGTCACTATTATACAATACTGACTTGGATCTGCATGTCTACTCTCAGGGCTCTCTCTGACATCAAAATCTTGGGCTTGAGAAAAAGTGGTTGCAGATAAAATGTGACCTGATAGATGACAGCTGAGCCTGAGGGGCTCCACAGCACACACTTCTGGTGTGGAAAGCATAAAACAAGAAAGTCAACGGGAGCACGAGCTCCCACAGCTGTGAGTCTGTTAGCAACCTCCCATTTTACAAACACTTCCTGGAGCTTTGATTCTTGGCTCTTTACTTACAAAGTGGTGTCAGGAAATCTTTTGCCTACCTCTTCCATCTCAAAGGAGTCTTTCTGCTGCACCATTATATTTCTTATGGATGGGATGGCCAGGGGTGCACAGGGCTCCTTCTCACTCCTGGATGCATGGGTGTTTTTCAGCTCACTGCTGCCCTCCAGCTCACCTGGGCCGCACATGCTCACATCGTGACCTGAGTCAGCACCGGTGACAACAGGCCTCCAGAGCACTTTATTCTCCTGACTTGGAGCTTCTCTGCTTTGTTCCCCTTCCATTTTGTGGCTAATGGTACTGTCTGCTTCGTCAGAGAGTCTGTCAGCATCAGCGCTGTCTGTGATGGTGGACGAGCTACCTGAGACTTCTTCTGTAACCGTGGCCAGCATTGAGGATGACTCCTTCTTCTTTATAACTTTCGGGAGCTTGGGATCAGTCTTGCCACCGTCTTCACATAGTGAAACACTTAGACTCCTTCCTTTCTCGCCAGCGGTGGGAGGGCTCCCTTCTCCTTTCTCTGCTTTATCAACACATAAGTTTAATTTTGATAGTGTTTTCATCAGGCGGTTTGCAGTGTTGCTTCGCGTCAGAGGAGGAGGCGAGTCTGCTGCCTCCTTGGTGGAGGCCACTGAGGACATACTTCCAATTCTCTGCAGGGGAGTACCAGAGACTTGGGAATATAAAGAAGAAAATGCATTGGCCACAGTAGTAAGTACTTCAATTTGACGAAAACGGCCTACAAAAGGAAAAAAGAAGTTATATGCTTTTTAGAATTCTAGTAATTGAATTCAGATCCCAAATATTTCTATTTTTTCTGAGTGAAGATTCAAACTACTACATTGAAAGGGTAGGGAGAAGATTTTTGCTGTAAAGAATTTATACTTCAAAAAAAAATATAAATAACCACACACACACAAAATGATAGCATTGAACATACCAGAACTAGCTATTAATCTCTAGTTATAATTTACTGTTGGGTCATAGACTCCTTTAAGCCTGTTCCAAATGTCTGCTAAGAAAATACATGTCAGAATATATTCTCAACTGAACTGGGTAATAGAATTAAAGGACACGTAAGGCTGATCCATGAATAACCTTGCAGAAATCCTGTTTTGAAACAGTATTTGACAGAGCATAACCAAGCAGAGAAAGGAGTGGAAAGGACCCATGTGACTATAGTATTTTAGTATTCCATAAGAGCACCTGAAATGGACTGACTTTAATTAGCGCCCTCCCCTCCTCCTTTTTTCTTGAACAAATGAAAGTGGGCAATAAATACAAGGTTCTGCACAGAAATTATGAGTTAATGAGGGAAGGCAGACAGAATAACTTCTATAAATAGAATAATTGATTCAGAATAAGTGAAAGAGCTATTTTATTATTACTCTAATTTTTTAAATGTCAGGTGCTAAAACAAAGATCATATAGCCTAGTTGTTAAATTTTTAAAAAATACACATCAAAAACCTTACTTGTTAAAGCATAATTTGGGTTCTCTACTTCCATCCGTTGCATTTGTGCACTCAAAAATACTTTAATGTCTATGCCTCTGGCAAAGGATGATGAATTAAAAAATCTGGAAGGAATTTTAGATGCAATATCTGGTTCATCTCGTCCAAATCCAAGATTATATAGAATTTCTTCAGGATCTTCCTCATAAAGCTCCAGCAGCTCTGAGACACTGAAACAAATGCAGAAGAGCACAAAACTGTAAAGCGTGCTTGCCGTCCTCACTGCTCTGTCAGTAAACCCACAGTCCGGTCGTCACCCGTTCTTTACCTCTTCAGTGTCTTCCGACACTGTGCGCTCACGCACACATCCTTAAACGAATACACAGGTGCATTTCCTGAGGGTACTGGGGTTGGAAAAACAGAAACAAGAGCCCTGACCCCTCATCCCTACAATCGTGAAACAGACCAGACCCTCTAAGGCACTCCTCACCTTATTATTTTGGTCATTTTTAAGGGATTCTCCAGAAAAGTAATTTGGACAAAGCATGATAAGAAAAGAACAGTTTCAAGGAAAAATATCTCAGGAAGCTCATACAGCCTTGGGACTAGGCCCCAGCTGTGAAACCTACGCCTTGCAACTATCTTAGGAGAAGCAATGAAGGATACCAGCCAGGGTCAGAAAGCAGGGGTGGAGCTTCCTACAGCTCTCTCTACACATCCACTCAGGAAGTAGGAGGAGTAAGGTGAGGAGGATACGGGTTACATAAAGAGAAACTCTGACTTGGAATTCCAGGTTAGCCTGCTATCTCACTCCAGGGGTAACCCACACTCTCTGGGCTCAATGAGAGTAACAACAGCGATGATTCATGTGTATAAGACAGTTCAATTTGCTTCAGAGTAAAGGTTATGATACAGTAATCTGTACAGCTATTTACAAACTGGTTCCACAGGCCCAGGTGGTTGATTTAAAGTACATTTTAAAGATCGTTGGTTTAACACGTTGAAAACAAATTTAGCCTTAAATGTCAATCTACTATCTACGAAGGTTTACGCTGATTTCTGTATCACAGTTCCACGAGGCTCTCACAGGGGTTTTGGTTCTTTACAATGAGAAGCTACTCCACTATGGAGCTTCTCTTTCAGGAATGCGCGCGTAACTTTAACCGTTCCTTGCTAGATTCCAGCACTGCTCTGAGCAGTTGCTGCTTTTTGTTTGTTTGGTTACGGGGATTGCTGGTTATTGCGTAAGAAGCTCCTGTCACTTGTGACGGTCGAGAAAGCCCTGGCTCCCTTGATTCATGCTCTCTGCACCGAAGACCAGAAGGTGACGGGTTCACTTGAACACCACGGAGCCACGGCGTCACCAGGACTCACCTCGACACGGTACCACTGCTTTTCCCAGACCCAGTCGAATTCATACTTCTCCCTTTCTGATGGAACTGAAGTCTTCTCTCTTTGGCCAAGATATTGTTGCTACAAATATAAGAAGATACTTTGAAACTTGATTATCTGCAATCCTTTTTCACTTTTAGAAAGGAGCAGAACCAAGCAGGTACATACCAGTTTTCAACTTGAGCATCAGGTTCATGTAGGTGATTGGCTGCAAGTAAAAAAATAAATGAATAAATAATCGGAGAGCACAGTTGCTGGAAGAACAATAGCACAATCACGAGGAAGAGAGGTTCTCAAGCTGCCATGGTTGGCTTGTTAAATAGCCACTGCTGAGGCTACCCTGCAGAGAGGCAAGAACTGGACCAGCAGCTCTGGGAGGTTGCTCATACTTTCTGGCAACGCAAAACTACTTCTATGTAAGTGTTTAAAAAGAAAGATCTATAAATAATCAATCACATCTCCGGAGCAGGTTGAAGCATAATGAGGAAGGCAAGCGGTATAAACTGGTATATGCGGTGCTATTAAATTTCAAAGCTGTCAATCAAGAACATTTTAAGAGTAAATGTGACTGGGTGCCATTCAGCAGAACCACAACAGTCACATGTTTCTTAAGTGTTTTTGAGGTTAGTGCCTAACATGAAAAGCTCTGCACCTTTCCAGTGCAGCGTGTTCTAAAACCTTCCTCTCAGCTTTATCCTAGATTAACAAGTTCAAGGCAAATGGAAACCAGGGTTTAGAATTACTTTTATCATATTTACAGAAAAATAAAACAAGTGAATTATAACAAAAATGTCCACTTTAGCAGTTGACTTTTTCATTTCTGATGTGCAAAACTGTGAGAAGATTTTTTCTTCTTTGCACTTCCTACCAATACTACCATTTGATATCATGAAGCCTCCCGGGCAGACATCAAAGCACTGATCTCAGGGACGCTGCAGGCCCCTTCAGAAGGGGCTGACAAGATGTTTAAGAATGCCGACTTGTAAGCTGAAAATTAATGTTTTCAATTATTCCTTGAAAAATGCAGAGATAATGAATATATGTACTCTAAATTTTGGATGCTAGAATGCTCTACATAAGTAACTCATCTTACAAATGGCAGTTAAAGTACAAAAGGATCAAGGAGACTGAATTCAGTGGAGAAATTCACTCTTCATCAGCTTGTATTTTTTAAGCATTTAATAAAATGTTTAGTTCTTTGTAAAGGCTGCCAATAACCTGTTCCACTAATGAAATAAAATCAACGTGGGGTAGGGCATGGTGGCTCACACCGGAAATCCCAGCACCAACGAGGCAAACCCTCACTCTGAATCTGAGGTCAGCCTGAGGCTACGTGGGGAATTCAAGGCCACTTTGGCTCCACAGTGAAACCTGAGGGACCAAGTGAAAGCCCTACCTTATAACACCAAGAAACTAACTTTAAAAGGAGAAACCCAACTTTTTATTGGGAACCTACAGAGAATTTAACAACATGCTTTTATAGTGCTAAGGCGACTTGAAATAGGCACCAGCATAATGATCTAATTCCCAACTCTATTTGGTCTCCGTCCTTTAATCTTTAACCGCTGGGAAAAAAAGAGGGAAATATAAGGAGAATGACAAGCCACAGCTGTGCGACATGAGTGAACTTCCCTCAAGTAAAGCGAAGCTTCAACTTAGTTTTCTTCTGAATAAATATTTAAGCTCCCTTCCTTTTTTGGAACAGTTTTCCTCTCATTTTTATCACCATGGTTTTGTCACAAACAGTTCCTCCAAGCATTTCAGTCAGCAAGATGTCGCTGTGGTATTTCAGAGGCATCCAGGCAGGAATCGTACAGGGTACAGGTTAGGGCAGGGAATGTGCGCCACTGTTGGGAGCTTTAAATGTATCTCCCAGAGTTCTAGGTCCCTCGAGAGAACCAAAGCCACACTGAGAGGCCGTTCCTCAGCAAACGTACCTTCAGCTCCCAGTGATAAGTCATCTTCAAAGCTCCCTCCATTCCTCACAAGCACACCTGAAACAGTGCGAAAAGTCAGAAACCACACCCTCCTGCTCTGCTCTACTGCGCTACTGTACCACGTCATCAATTAAGCAAGTCAACCAACCAAGGTATTTCACAAAGCACAGGAAAATACCTCCAAACTGAATACACTCAAAAATTATTGAGATTACATCATTTCAGAAAGCAAACATATTTTTTCTCTGTTGTGAGGAAACTGCAGCCAGGTAAAATTTCCAGAATTTCAGGGCTCATCATTTCTATTTCTTATGCTCTGAAGACATTTGATTAGATCAACTACTTCACCAGAGCTCCACAGAGAACCAGGTCTCACAGCAAGCAGTGCTTTCTCACCTTCACGATATAGGACCTCAAGCTGCGGTCTCCTCACACTGTAGATACTTCCTACTCACCCTGTCACTCATTACCTGTCCATTCTTGTTGTACTTTGAACTTGAGAATATTGTCTTGCAAAGGTGTTAAAATTAGGTGTGGCAATTTCAGTTAGTGTAAGCAAAGAAATGCTACCCTAAAGTTAACCTAGTTCCCTCATTTTGCATTTTCTTTACATTTGCATATCATAGTCTATATTTAACCAGTCTTTATAATATGTCACTGGGAATCAGAATATAAGTATGACATTGTGAAAAGTTTCTTAAAGTTACTGTACTTTTATGGATCATAACAATACTTTTCCCTTTGAGCGTCTAGCTCAGAATGGTGTATTTTATAGACACGAGCCTTACTTTTGTAATGCACATATACACTCTCACCTAAAAGACAAAGGAAGATTCTCACTTTTTAAAAAAGAAAACTATCTCTTACCCTTCAGCGTACCACCGCTTTGCTCATCCAGTGAGGCTCCCAAAGGGGTGCTGTAATCACAGAAACACAGAAGCCTCAGTCTTCTGAGAACCCATCTAAAGAACTGTCACTGCACAGCCTGACTTTAGAATTATAGCACAGCAGGCATCTCAATCAATTTAGTGCTCCTCCCCAAACACCAGGAATGTGAGTGGCTTACATAAGTGGTGTCCTTCTAACTAAGCAAGTACCTGTTGTCAAGTCAGTTCACCAGCAATGACTTAATCACAGGTTCGCTCCGCAGCAATTAAGAGCGGGATGGCAGTAACACTCGATATGAATAGTTATTTTCTTTGCAAAAACAGAGAGAAGCTAGAGGGGGAAGGAGGGCGGGGAGAAAGTGTGTGTGTGTCTATCTGTCTGTGTATGTGTGCGACACAAGGCTAAAAAAATGTTTCCCTCAATCCCTTCTACCGAAACAAACAACAAAAACGCTGGATTAGAAGAAAGTACATTTTCAGTGGTAAGCAACTTCATCTGCTAAAACGAAAAGTTACAGGAGTTAGGAACTACGCTCAAGAGTTCTTAACTCTTGCATGCCAATCGAGCCGGCAGCTCAGAGCATAACAAGTAGGCTGGACCTCAGCTGAAGCCTTTCTCACAGGACAGAGGTGAGCCACCTCAACAGCACTGTCTGCTTCTAAGCTCCAGCAAGTACACATCTTTCTCACTTAACTGTGAGAAGTCCTGAGTTCAGCTTAGAATCAGAGTTAAGGATCAGCCAAAGCTGACTTTCTTCAGAATGTCTGTAGTTCAAACACAAATGTCTCCGAATCAGTTTTCAAATACAAAGGCATCTCTACTTTTCTCAAAACATCTTAGTTTTGTGACTTGAATCACAGAAACATTCCTTTGCTCTGCAGGTTCTATTCTGTGATACAGACTTCAGTTTCTCAGTAACAGTTCCTACCTGTTAACAATTTACGTCATAAGTGGGATCCATCCTGGAAAGTATCTGTTTCAAAGAAATGCTACTGAATGCCAATTAAACACCTGGGCAAATCCATAAGCAAGGCGGTTCTTGAAAATTAGTGCTTTCCAGATGTAGAAGTACCATGAGCAAGTACGACATGGGCATTGCTAAAACTTCTAATTCTAGGGTTTTGCAAACATTTCGATTAAGCCTTAATTTTATGTCATTAAAAAACTTTGGGTTTTGTTTTTGTTTTTTGTTGTTTTCTCCTGCTGGCTTTTCCCTTAGTTGGGCCAAAACACCCTTTCTACGCCCACAGCCGCCAGTGTTGGACTGCACTAACAGAGAATGGTGAGTAGGCAGAACGCAACTGGCCTTCTTCAGACCCAGCTCTCCATGCCTAAATATCCTGCCCCCCTCAACCAGAATCTCTCCCGCTTCCTAGACATTACCTCAAGCAATCTGGTTATGGAAAAAGAAGTAGCTGTCAGAATAAAGACTCCACCGGAGAGGGAAAAGCAAGGCTTCTTCACTCAGGATATGGATAGCAATGAGCAAACAGCATTTCAGAATTTATGAAGGGAGGAAAATGCTGTCCTTCAGATCATTTGCACATAGTATACAAAATACATTAACATTCAACTCTGAGAAGGACCCCAAATTGCTATTTAAAAAAATGCTGTTGCAAATACCCTAACAGAATAGCCAGCATTAACTTTCCCAGGAAACAAATACTGTTTGTGTATTGAATAGGGGTAAGTGTAAGAACAAGAAAGAAATCTATGAGGAGAGGGGCAGCAGGTGCATAATCTGTGCACATTAAGTCTAGCAACAAAACCTCTGGAATTTTCTGGACCGAGCTTGTGTCCTGGTTAATGTCAGCATTCTCCTACAGCATTTACCTGAAAGATGTATTTATTTCCTGTCTACTTGATATGATCCTTCCACAATTCCAATTACTTTTCTAAATGTGATTTTTTTTCTCTTGTTCTTACATTAAAAAAAAAAAAAATACCCTTGGCTATTCACTTGAAATAAAATGCTAGGAATATGAAGACCTACTTTAAGGGCACACCAATACTGTATTCAGGAATGGATTTTAAGATAAGACCAAAATGCAAACTTTAAAGACTTGAATCAAAGTAAGGATAGACTATCCTCCTCACTGCTTGCTGTGAAAACCCCAAAGGCACTGCTTTGTAAGTTTTTTCTCCTAAGAAGTCCTGAAGAGATGCACTTAAAATTTCAGCCTTCTAATTTCACACTATTCTGATGAAGAGCCTACTGTGCTCTGTAAAGGCCTGAGTTAAACTGAGCTGGGTTGTTAGCCTAAAGATGTCTTGAAACAATATATTTGCCTCTGTCATCTATGACAGGAATGTCTATACATCCCATAAAATTTCCGACAAGTCTAAGACACCACTAAAAAAGGTAAAACTGTGCAGTGAACCATCAGTACGGCCCCAGCTGCTCACTAATGCAGAGACAGCAATATTCTGTCTGTCTTTAGGGGACAAAAATTACTACCACATACAAGAATCACTTTCAAAAATAAAAAAAAAACACAACCAAATAATTCCTAGAACAAACATAATTTGAGAAAGCAATAATATGCCCAGAAGCAAAATCCAGCAAAAGTTTAAAAGCTATAGTCTTTACCCAAGATTTTTCAAAGAGCAAATAAATTAGGGAAAGACAAAAGTGAAACACATTTCACTACAGTCGGATTCACTTACAATATAACCTATCTCCTCTGCATTTTATCAAACATTTTTTTTTTGTGCCGGTTGTCAAAGCATAAAACTAAACAGACTCCTGCAGTTTGAAAGCCTTCAAAGCTCCAGTTTCCTCATGCAAATCCCAGTGCCACCTCACAAACCCGTGTCCAAGGAGTTAAAAACTCCAAGGACCACGCTGGCTAGCTACAATAGCTCCCCGGAGACTTAAGGCACACAACCCAATTTAAAGCCCGGTTAGAGTAGTTAAGTAAATTAAACTTCGCTAAAACACGTAGAGAGGAAAATGACTCCGTGCCAGATACGCCGATGCCAAAATAAAGAAAACTAAAACATCCTGCGAAACACCAGAATTCTTCCAAGAGAAGCCAAGGCCGGCCAAAGCAGCATCACCGAGACCTGTTTTAGTTTCTGATCCATTGCTGACATCACGCCCCGGCTGCTGAGGTCCTAACCATAAAGTAAACCACAGAATCGGCGGGCACAGCACTTGCAGTTCTGCTCACTCAGAGAAGGAAGCTTTCGGCCGGCTCACTTTCCGGTCCCTGGCTGGGGGGACCCAGCGGCGCGGCCCCTCGCTCTCCCGGGGCCGGCCGAGCGGGACTCACCGGCAGTCTTTGAGCCATATCGCGATCTTCTCGTTGGGCACGTTTCCTGCGGAGCAGAGCGAAGGGACAGCCCGTTAGGGACCCCACAGGGGCGCAGAGGCTGTGCCAGCCCGACGCTGCCCGGCAGGAGAACCCGCCGGGGCGCAGCCGGCAGCCCCGGAGCCTTCCGGGCACCCGACCCAGCGGAGCCGGCGCGCAGCCCGGGGGCACAGGCTGGCGCCGGGCGCCGGCCCCGCGCGCGCGTGAGGGTCGGGGGCGTCGGGTCCCCGCGCCCGGGGGCACGGAGCGCGCCGCCTCCCCTGCCGCGCGTCCCGGCCCCGCGCACCGACCTCGCCCCGCGGCCGCCGGCAGCTTCGCGCCCGGGAGGTCCTCCTCGTCGTCCTCGTCCTCGTCCTGCGTCGTCGCCTCCGTGGACAGATCCTCCGTCTCCGACGCCTGCCAGGAGCTGCGGCACTTGGCCCAGGCCTTCCTCCTGCGACTCGCCACTTGCCACTCCAGTTCCTCCTCCGCCTCCGCCGACGCCGCCCGGGGTCGGTCCATGGCCGCGCCGGGGGCTCCGCGGGGCCCGGCCCGAGCCTGCGCGGGACACGGCGGCGGCAGCGGGGACCCCCGCCGCTGCTGTCAGCGCCCAGCCGGGCAGGGGGCCCGGGGAGCCGGAGCGGGCGCCGCAGGAGGAGGGGACGGGAAGGGAGGGAGGGAAGGGAGGGAGGGAGGGGCGGAGGGCCGGCGCTTCACGTGAACCCGGCCCGGCGGGGCGCAGCGGCGCGAGTGGCTCCCGCGAGCGCGGGTAGGCGCCCGGCGCCCGGCCCCGCCCCCGACGAGGCCCCGCCCTAGCCGCGCCCCCGCCGAGGCGGGGCCCGGCCCCTCGCAGCTGTGCGCCCCGCCCACGAGTGAGGCCACGCCCCCTTCCGGTGGCCGTCCTGCTGGGGAGCTGAGGCGGGGAGTCGAGGCGGGGCTGGCTCGGCCCCAAGGGCTGGGAGCCGTCTCGCCCCTCCGCGGTTGCCTCTGGAAAGAGCCAGATTTGTTTGTTTGTTTGCCCGTAGCCTTTCCTCCGCTCAACTCCTTGCTCGGCCAGAAATAGAGGTAAAGTGCCAAGGCCAAGTCTCATAAAACGCCCCCGCGTGCCACACAAGTGACTGGGCTCCGCGGACCTGTTCTCTGAGGCTTTGCCCCAGTGTGGGATGCCTGAGCTATTGGGCAAGGACGAAAGTGCGTGGGGGCTGTACGGTCCACGCCTAAGAGTTTCCCCCAGTGCTGGTGCACCTTGAGACACGAGTGTGTCCTGGTTGTGTGAGGCGTGGGCGTGCACTGAGAAAGAGTGGATATAGCACCTGGGAGCTGCAGACAGAAAAAGCAAGGGGAGAGGATAAAGTAAGGCCCGGGAAATGTGGAGAGAGCTAACTGCTGGGATGTGGGAGCTAGAAGGTAGTGTCACACTTCGGAAACATTCTTTTAAGTAAGCTTCCGCGTCCTCCTTTATCACCTTTTCATCTCTTATGAGAAAGAAAAGATTCAGGTTCTATCCAGAATGCGGCAGAGTGTGACATCAAACAGCGAACACCCTCTGTGAATGCTTCTGAGCTGTCTCCCATCTATAACGTAGATGGCTCCCACTATTTTATTATGCAAGGCTGACCTCTGCAACAAAGTTAGAATGCTTTTTTGTTTCGGTCTTACCTTGACTAAAATGAACATTTTTACATAAATAATATTTTATGGAAGAAGTTTTCCACTTGAAATAGACATTTACAACTCATAAAAGTTTAACTTAAATAAGTGTGTTAGTAACCAAAGGATGTAGTTTGGGGGACTTTTAGGATGAGATGGTACCTGGTTTTCTGTGCAGACCCTTGCGCATAGGCCATACACCTTTAAAGTACCACCTTGAACTTCCTGTCTTTGGCCCTATTTTTCTCCTGGTACAGGCCATATGTTTGATAGTTCCCAGTACATCCTTACTTATCGTTGGAAGCAACAACTCCTGACGGTTTATCAGTATCCCCAAGATCAAACCCACAACCCAGGCTGGCTTCCCAGAGCCATCACAGTGTTATCCTGGCCCTCCTAGACGTACAGGGAAATGCCAGAGGGTGATGGTAGCATCTCTGTAGCTTGGCCTTTCACTAGTAAAGGATCTGTTAGTTATGAATATATCTTAGGCTATCAGGAGTTCTAGATTAAGGATGGAGCTGACTCTTTTGTGTCCTTCCAAAGGAGCTGCTACAGGAAGATGAGGCAGATGGAAAGGAGGTGCCTGGAGAACTGTTGGTAGGGTTGGCCAAATGCTGTAGAGTACACTGCCTTCATAGTTTCAGTTTTATCCAGGGCCTTGTTGGATCCTGTCCCATCCACCTGCTGTCTCCAGCTTCCTGTTCTGCCTACTACCTGCACAGGAGAGCTGATCCACTATTTCTTCACTCTGTGGTTCTACCAGCCTCCATCCTGTCCTCCTTACAGCCCTCGGATTCATACAACAGAACGTTCACGCCATTTATTGGGGAAGTGAATTATGCAGCAAATAATATGACCAGGTCCAGACAATATGTTAGTTACCAGCCACATTGTAATCATGAGAGATTGTGGAATGTTGTCATCTCTTTCTTGTACCTGTAATACGATGCTGATTCTATGTGGAATACTGACTAGCCTTGACGTAAGATGTCTGTTACTGTTTGTCTTCAAATGAGACAAACTAGGGATATGCCTTGTGTTTTTCCTCCAGTGCAAATTATCTAATAATTAGTTTTGTTTGCATTTTTAAAGAGCAAAGAATTCTTGGGAAAGGCAATAATGAAATATAGCTTATATTTACAAGTCCTTCCATCACAGTCAGAAAAATAAAAGGGAGTAAATCCAGCAAGTATTAGAATAGAGTATAACAATTAGGGAATCTGTGGTGGTACAAAACTTAATGGAGAATTATTTTGCATTACAAAACTTAATGGAGAAGGAGAAAGGTGTATTTCCTTGAGAATGAAATCATAGGCAACATGCTATTCTAAGGATTTATGTTGCCAACTCTGAGGGAATTTCTAATGCCCAAAGTATTTGATTTATTCAGTAGTGAATGCTAAACCTGAGGAAAGTCTAGGCATTTGCTTGTTTCCAGGCAAGGACTCTAGGCTAGACCAGCTGCAAAATCTGCATTGCTAATGTTCTACATTAATAATATTGTCTATGTCATTGATACTTATGAAGAAGAGAAATATTACATATGTTAATTATATTTAATGTTATATTGTTGTTATATTACATCATAGTTATATTAAATATAAACAATTTCACCTAACAAGATAGAGTGGAAATTAGAAGGCCTTTGGTATCAGACTAAAGTTGAATGTTTCCTCTTTGGATATCGCTTCTCTCATATGTAAAATCACAATTATAACTAACTTCCCAAGTTAGTGTGAAGGTTACACAAAATGAAGTAGATATTCAATATATTATGTTACAAGAGACAAAATAAGTCAATTTAATATGGAGAAAGTATTATAATAGTAATGAATTGCTTCTATTTCCATTTTTATGCAGATGTTTCTTAAAATTATAATAAATTCAGCATAGAACAGAAAATATACTGTATTTAAAAAAACAAAATTTTAGGTGGAAAAGCTTTAATAATAAGTGATAGATGATATGATGTAAATTACTAACCATCACACAGGCCTCAAAAATTGGATAACAAGATTTATTTTAACTGTAGTTAAATTGAGGCCTTTTGGCTCTAGTTAAGATACTATTTCATTTATATCTATATAACCAGCATTTTATTCAGAATGTGATCTGAGTAGCAGAATTGCAGTTGTATCAAATACTTTTTGTCTGTCTTAGGAAAACACTACGTAGCGTATTACTACAGTTCCCAACTTTCCACTTCTCTTCCATCTCAATCCCAATCTTAAAGGCTTGGGAATTCCTCAAAATAAATTTCATATGACACTGCCATACAGTTCAAAAGAAAACTTTGTGGTTCCCTCAACATCTATTAACATTCCCATCATAGCAGGGGGAAAATTTTCAAAAAGAACGAAAGAAAAGGGAAATGTCACTCAATAAGAATAAGTCTTCAGAAACACCCAATGATTTACTTATAAAACAAGTATAATAAAGCCTTCTGAAAGTGAGTTAGTCTGATTTTGATCAGTTCTTGATTTATTCCATGAAGATACTATTAATCATTATTTTTGTTTTAGTATTTCTCATTATTGTACATATTTTTTTTTCAAGATAGGGTTTATCTATGTAGCCTTGGCTGTCCTGTACTGGTTTTATAGACCAGGCTGGCCTCAAACTCACAGAGATCCACCTGCCTCTGCCTCTCTGAGTGCTGGGATTACAGGTGTGTGCCACCATGCCTCTTATTGTGCATAAAGAAATAAAACTTACTGTCAAATATTACCAAATTATATAATTTCTGATGTTATATACATTGGAGGCTTGCTGGTTTTATCATTTGTTCTAAGGTCACAGCTTCATGTTTGTTGAATAATAATAGATTTACCCTTTCCACAGTGAATCTTTAGCCAGTTGTTTTGTTTTGTTTTTGCTTTTTCATTGACTCAGTTCTCTCCTGTTTCTCAGCAATAGGTAAGAATGCCCATCTATTCTTTATCCACAATGGAGAAGCAAGATTATGTAAGAGAATGAGTATAATTCCCTTTATCTGTTTCATGATTTCATAAAGTCACTTACAGGAGGCTTTGGGATTCCCAGTGGACATATGGAAACTCTATTTGGGAAAGCTAAAATATTTGTAATTAGTCTGAGAAGCCTAGTTTGTCAAGTTTCTCTCTCTTTTTTTTCTCTCTCTCCCCCTCTCCCTCCCTGTCTCTTTCCCTCTCCTTCTCTCCCTCCCTCTTGTTTTCAGTCTTACCCTAAAATGTGGCTTTTAAAGATCTCAGCCCCTTTGAATCATACAAGATTTTGCAGAAGTATATGGGTCTACATCCAATGCTCACTCTATGCCAGTACTTGCTGATACTAGGAATTTTTCTGCAGTATGTGACAAAACAAGATAATGTCTTACGTTCTCAAATGTTAACACCCTATAATGTGTTCCCCTTTTTGGATTCACGTTTGGTTTTTTCTAACTTGATATTTCCAAAAACTGTAGTTTTTATAGGATTAAATAGTTTTATATATGATGTTTTTTCACTAAAACCAGTTAGAATTTTTAAAATTCACTCTGCATAGATTTACAATTATGTGTTTCTATATAAAATGTTCTTTGTACATTTTATGGTGATGAAAGAAAGAAATCTCAGTGCCTGGATATACCACATATCTGTCAAATACTGATAA
Organism: Meriones unguiculatus; assembly: GCF_030254825.1. Taxonomy (NCBI): domain Eukaryota; kingdom Metazoa; phylum Chordata; class Mammalia; order Rodentia; family Muridae; genus Meriones; species Meriones unguiculatus. The sequence continues at coordinate 113,301,512 of NC_083356.1, forward strand.
AAAGGCTATATGAGTACAGGATTCAGAATGGTTGTTTCGCATGTGAACATTCATAAGCATGTGTACTGAACACACTCGCACATACACACACACACACACACACACACAGAGGCTTTTTTTTTTTTTAAGAAAATCAATTCTTTGACATGTGCTTGCTCCTGAAAAAAAAATATGAATTATACGGGCTTCTCCCACCACATTTCCCGTCTCTAATCTCTTCCCTGCAGCTACTTCAAGCCCACTGCAGAACAAACAAAATCTACATTCAGAACGGGACCTTTACAAGTTCAATGGAGTTATTTGGGGTGAGTCATTGAGAACACAGTACAAAACCTTTCCTCACTCACCAGAAATGCGTTTAAAAAAAAAGCCGAAGTGAACAAGGCTTGGCAAGTTTGGGAGTAAAATGGGGAGAAAGTGGAACTTTTCCAGCCACAGACAGGGTTTTGGCTCTGTCTTAACCTCCAGTTCCACCAGTTGCTTTCATCTCTGCTCACTAAAGTGCAAAGTTGAACAGGTAAGAACTCAACATAAGAACCTGCATTTCAGCTAGCACCTTCACAGCAGGCCCCCTGCACATAAGAGCCTGCATTTCAGCTAGCACCTTCACAGCAGGCCCCCTGCACGTAAGAGCCCTGCATTTCAGCTAGCACCTTCACAGCAGGCCCCCTGCACATAAGAGCCCTGCATTTCAGCTAGCACCTTCACAGCAGGCCCCCTGCACATAAGAGCCCTGCATTTCAGCTAGCACCTTCACAGCAGGCCCTGCACATAAGAGCCCTGCATTTCAGCTAGCACCTTCACAGCAGGTCCCCTGCACAGTGTAAAGTCCCTGTGTCTTTCCTTACTGCAGATCTGTAGGGCCTTAAGACAAATAATTAGAAAGTTGTATGTAAATTTGATATTCATTCCTTCACAATAGCTTTCAAGTTAGTGAGGTCCCATGAAAGTTAATCCATCAGCAAAGTATTACACAGAGTAGAACAATGGAGACAGAAAGTTAGCTTGTTCCTAAGAACTTTTTAAGTTGAATTTTGTAATAAATAAATCTGAATAATAGTTTCATGGTTTGGGGATATTTAGTGTAGAAATATGCAAGAGTTATAAGTCACTGTAGATTACTTCCCAGTAACCATGTGACTCACCCAGTACTGTGAAGAAAACTTCCTAGTTTCCCCCCGCACCATAGATCACACAGGTTCTCACATCTCATAAGCTAAGAGAATCCCAGAATCTACGAAGAGATAGTACAAAGTTTGGTTTTATTATTCTGAGCTATGTGCATTTATTCACCACTGTACTTGGTTGTGTGCATGTGCATGCAGGCACTCAAGAAAGTCATAAGCTTTGGATAGCCAAAGCTGAAGGCACAGGTGGTTGTGACCCTCCTGATGTGGGTGCTAGGAACCCATGAGCCACCTCTCCAGCCCCATGGGAACATTGTTTTAAAATTTATGCTCAGAACTCTTACTATAGATTTCATAATTCCTAAGATTATCTTTAACATAGGTTGACCCAGAATGTCATTTTGAGCTAATTAACATTCACTGTAGAGGATCCTACAGTAAGAAGTATTCTATATACAGAAGTCCCATCTTTAAGTTATAAGGGGAAAAAAGAAACACTGGTTTACTTATGTGTGTGTTATCTTTGGTCTCTGAAAATCATCAGTTTCCATCAGGGTGACAACTGTTAGCAAAGAAATAAAATCTCTGTGTTGGAAATTTAAACTGCCCATGGGAATTCTAGGGCCAAAATAAATAGATATCCCTGTTCTAATTAAAAACAGATCATAGTACTCCAATTTCCAGATTTGGAGAATTTCTTTTCTTTCACTTCTCTTTGGAGTAAAGTATTTAAATAATAAAATAAGAACTTATATTTCTTTTTTATTGTGTTTCTCTTACCTAGGAATGATTTTGTGTTGTGTTAATTTTTAAATATAATTTATATAATGAAGTTTGGGACAGTAACAAGGAGACTTAATATATGTTACCGTTAAGAACTAAGAATAACAACAAAAAGAACTTTCCCATAGTCTGTTTCAAAGGAATGAAAACATGAAGTAAATTCCATTGAAACTTCATCAGGGCATGAAAGTTTCATAAAGTTGTGGGGTAGCATGCTTGGCCTAGATTACATTAATACAGCTCAAACAGCTTGATGGCATGTTTATTAGAAGATTGTTATTAAGTAAAAGAATCACGGAGTAAACTCACCAGACAGGTTATTTTGGTTGACTTTTAAATATTATTCTGGGTCTGGGACTTTCCTTTTTTTTTTTTTAAACAAATCAGCTCAGGGTGGTACTTTAAGCTCTCCACCACACCTCATTACTGATAGGTTGATCATCTTCTTGTTGAAGCTCTGATAGGGCTCAGCTGTTAAGACCGCTGGCTGCTTGTCCAGAGGACCTGGGTTCAAGTCCCATGATCCACATGATAGATCACAGTTGTCTGTACCTCCAGTTCTTGGGGATTTAACACCGTCTTACATACATGTAGGCAGAACACTAATGCCCGTAAAATAAAAATAAGTAATTTTAAAAAAAGAGTGGTTTTAACTGGGCACTTACTTTGTAACCAGTCATCATATTTAGAGTTACTGGTATTGTCTGATTTAATTAAAAAAAAAAATCTTTAACTGCTTGTGTTGTTCAAGTTTTATCAGTAAAAAGTCAGATTTCCTGAGATGTCAATGCCCCAGACCATACACTAACACTCTGTTTGAGGGGCAGAGTAGAACCAAGGCTTCTCTGTGCAAAGAGCCTTGGCTTCCCCTGCTCAGCTGCTTCCTGGGACTTCGGGCTGCCTCTCAGAGCTGGGGGCTGACTGGGCCACCGAGGGACCTCTTGCAGCTGCTGGACAGAGGAGCAGGACACTCAAAGCCATGAACAACTATCTGCTCCAAGTCCTTGGTTTTTCAGGGCAACAAGACTGAGTCAGAAAGATTGCCTTAAGACAGCAGGTGGTCAGTGACAGAAGTAGGACAAGGATCTGTGTCAGCCTCTTGGTGTGCTTGCTTAGCTGCCTCTCAGGGGCCCTACCAGGAAGTTTTAGACAGGAATTATACATATCTTAACACTCAACTTGAACAGATTGGAATACCATACACATCCCTTCTGGTTTTTTTTTTTTTCATTTTTGAAATTAAAAAGTAAATAAATACTGGCTTGAGAGATAGCCCAGCTTTTAAGAGCCCCAACTCCACTTTGGGTTGGGGTTTGGCGCCCAGCACCCACAGGGCAGCTCACAACCATCTGTAATTCTGCTTCCAGGGACTATGATGTCCTGTTTGACCTATGTTGGCTCCATTAGGTACACACACGTACATAGTAAATAAATAAATGTTCTATATTTATCGATAAGGGTATACACATGTACATAAGAAATAAATAACTTTTTAAATAAAGTTAAACGATGGTGGATAACAAAAAGCATTCATGCTAAGAATATTTGCAATCATTATTTAAGAGAATTTCTCAGAACCCTCTGAAATATTTGTTGATCTGTAATCAGGAAAGTTCTGGTTAAATGCAGGACAGGACTCCTATTTTCTCCAGAAAAAAAATTCTTTCTCTCTCTCTTCCTCCCTTCCTTTCCTTCTTTCTTTTTCTTTTTCTCTCTTTCTTTCTTGTGAGACTTCTACATCTTTCATTGTTTTGTACTAGTTTTATTTGGATGTATTTTGTGTTCTGAAGGAGTCGCTCTATGAAACCTGAAACTCATGATGAATCTACTTTGCCCATCAAATACTGGGATTATTTCTTATTATATTACCATAAATTATACCACAACCATTACTATGTGGCTCATAGAGTAGAAAACTAAGAGTAGGATGTTTATTTTAGTCTTATTAATATATAAAACTCAGTAATAAAAAGTCTTCTCTATAAAATATTTTATAACTATCAAAAAAAATGGAGACAATGTAGCTATAGGATATACTTCAGTATTACCTGGAAAACTTCAAGTTTGTGGTAATCTTCCCGGGCCCCTAACTACACAAGTGCATGGCTATGTTCTAACAGACTTTGAAGCAACTACACCCGAAGTTAACCATAATGGGAAACAATGTTAGAGCTCCTGTGGACGTTTTAAGGATGGTAGGTTAGGACGAGGGATAGCGTGATAGCTGGTGACTCAGACGCAGCCTTTTCCACTGGTGTCTGGCGGTGCTGAGAGCAAATCTACCTCAGTTTTGCATAGTCTTCTGAAGTCCCACAAGCTTCTGTTCATCACTGAGCTCTTTGATATTATATATATATATTACTTCCTATAGATGTAGAGATATAGCCACTCAATAGCTCAGCAATCACCTTGTCCTCTCCTTCTCTGGGAACAATTTTATTAGCATTCCCATAAGTGATTGATCAGATCTGCCTTGAGATCTGTACAATGTGGGAACATATCTAAGTAATTTACATGCCTATTTATTGTAGTACTATATGTAAATGTGAAAGACACGTCATATCTAGTAAGAAAAAAACATCCTCTTGTATAAGTCATGTATCTCGGGGGGTTATATTTATTGATAAATGTAAAGATGGAAATGCTTTCATATTATCAAATCTTAAAAATGGGAGGTAATGATTTTAACATCTAAGTTTCTTACTAGCATGTAATATTAATATTCCTTGGTAAAATTGATATCCTTCAGACCCCAAATCTGTCACTCTCTTCAGCCATAAGCACTCAGGATTAGGGACAGCATCTTTGTAAACCTGCAGGTACTGTTGAACTTGTGTTTGAGTCTTCCAGACGAGCATAAAATTCTACACCAGAAGCAAAAGGCTAGGAACTGTGGCGTGTCTCATTTAGCTACTTTCCTGTAAGCAGAAGTTTTATTTAAGTGGGATAGGGATAAGAACATGAAGAAGTCAGTATCTGGACCTAAAATCTAGCCTTCCCAGCGACACTCAAATGACAGATGTCCGACCAGACACTTTAAGAGCTTAAACAGGGCTGTTTCAATGGCTGAGAAGCTAAGAGCAATGGCTCCTTATCCAGAGGATCCAGCACATACCTACAGGCTTTAACTCCCGTTCCAGAGAATCTAGTGCCCTCTTCTAACTTCTAATGGGCAGCACACACATGTGCACAGACATATATCCACGCGAAACTGCCCAAATATATGTATACATATAGTAATTAAATCTCTTTTAAAGTTTATTTAAGAAGTATTTAAAATTCTAACATATTGAAGGAGTTGGGAGTATTAACTATACAGATTTAATCATCACACATTGCCAGCAAATACCACCATACTGTACTCCACAAACCTGTACAAGAAATATAATTAAAATAAACACTCTAACTTGAGGAGGAACAATATTCAGGGTTTTCTAAGGATACAAATTCAGCTACTATTGTGGCTCTTAGATATCATTATACATGGTTGCTTCAGTATAACAGTGTTTACCCAGGACTTAAGAGTGGTCTAGGAAGTACCCTGCAGCTTTGGTGCTTTGATAATATTCAGTGGTTTCATAAAGATTATTTTTATAAGATTACTGTGTGGTATGCACAGTAACACCTGCATGTGAACACTGATATGAAAGTAGAAATTGAATCTTTCAACAATCACTAAGAATGTCATCCTTCATGTTTGGTAAAACTCCACGTAGGAGGAAACAGACATGAGAAAAATTACATGAAGTCCTGGTGGGAGTAATCAGAAAGTTGATTAGCACTAGGCCTTTAAATTCTTTTTGTTGAAGATCCAGCTTTAGCAAATCCATTCAGGAGTAATAAAGCACTTTTGTGCATCTCAAAAACAAAAGAAACAGACAGAATCTCATCCTAGGTTCTCCTTAGAAGAACTTCAATAGAAACTCCTTTTTACAGTTTTCTTGCAAGAACAGTTGAAGTTACCAGGCTTTAGTTTTTTATCTCACTGGTACTGGGAACTGGATAATTGACAAAGTTTGTGCTTCATTGGCTGCTAGAAAAATGGTGCCAACTGTGTGGCTTATGCAAGGCAGAGGAGTAGGTCGTATGATATGCATCTTGAACCTTCCTCAGTTTTGTCCCCGCCCGTTCTCATTTTACTTTCATTTATTCTGCAATATAGCATTTGATTTGTTAGGTTTTTTTTTAAACATCCGTTCTACAATATAGCAAGTAAAAGCCAGGTCAATTATATTGGGGAAGTGTACGAGATAATATTTAATCATGGAAATAGATATTTTGTAGAGGAAACATGAGAATGAACAAGGAGACTGTTAAATGAAGCGTTGTGGCTAACTTTTCCCCAAACGGTGTGAGATTACATTGACATTTTAGTAAGGGTCAGGGAGACTTCTTGAACTTTGAAGGGCATATCCGTTTAATAGGAATATGAGGAAAGTATATACATGACCCACATAACATGTAAAGGACTGTGATGATTGAAATTTAAACAGTAGGTAAAAGCCAATTTTCAGTCACTATCCTAAGGGGTTGTGCTTTTTCATTTTTTTTTCTTTTTTTTTTTTTAACTAGAGCACTCTACTGAAAGATAAATAACAACTTTAGACTTGAAAGAGATGGGCGGGCCTCAGGCGAGGCACCCAGATTGGGAGTGTATTAATTGGTATTTGGCAAGGATGGTAAACACCTGGGTTGGGGCAGCATCCATAGGGCCTGCATTCAGCACCAACAGCTTACAGATAGGTGAAAGGAAAGAACCAGAACGAACCCCAAGGTTTGTTTGTAATTCTTGTTAAAAAGTTAGGCATTGGTGGTGTTTGACATGGTGGGAAATCTTGTAAAGACTGAATATTTGATGTTAATTTTTTGTTTGTTTGTTTTTATGAGTAAGAAGAACCAAGCCAAAAAAAATAAAAAATAAAAAAAACCGAAATGAGTACATTACTGGACATATTGGATGACAAATGTTTATAAAGACCGTGACTGAGATGTGTCCAGGAATTCAAACATCCAGTTCAGAGCTAGAGTTGTGGGTAAAAGTGTGGCTTAAATAGTATGTGTATGTTTTGATGGCCTCCTGTGTTCACAGTTCTTATCAGTCAATCTTCCTCCTACTTCCCAAGGAAGCTGTCCTATTCCCAGTGAAGCTGTCATCATAAAAGATCCACAAAGCACAAACTCCAGTGATCATGTTCAAAGCCTTCTTTTCATAGTTAGCCTTATAACTTTTGAAAGGATTCACTACTCCTTTTGTTCCTTCTTGTCCTGTGTTTTGTTTTGTTTTGTTTGTTTGTTTTCATTGTATTTTTCAGCCTCTATAATTGGATCTATTCTCCCACCAAATATACTCCTGTGTTCCCAAAATTTTCATTGTCAGTTCAGCTCTCCCTGGGTGAGGAAAGAAAGCGGTACCTATCACAGTAGCTCTTCAGGTGCCTGAAGACAAGTGCCTCCAATTGAAGAGGGCAGAGGCTAAGCAGGAGTGCGTGGCCTGACTCCAGGTTTTAAAGACTCTGGCTGTTCTTCATGAATGTGACTAATTTGGCAAAGACAGAAATGGAGAGAAAAACAAAACAAACAAACAAAAAGAGTAACAGGGTTGTGCCAGAGTGGAGCTTTGGATATGGTAGACATGATAGTTTGAGCAGGACATTCTGTGGGTTGGAAGTGTTGTAAAAGACAGAAGGGAGTACGAACTATTTCATTTATTGAGGAACTAGAAATTGTGCTTAGGCTGAGGCAGAGAACAGCCTTTGGGGGAAAAAAAAACAAAGGACATTTAAATGTGGTGAGTTTGAAAAACTGTTTAAATGCTGACCTAGAGACAAAGAAATAGCATACAACTATGGAGGCAGAGCTCAGGAGGAAAATTTGGACTGAAATATAATTTATGGAGTGATAGACAAATACATAAAATCTAATGCCCACACGCTAGGTAAGGCCATAAATTGGGAACCGGTGCAGAATGATGAGAAGACATAGCCAAGGACAGTATCTTGAGGTACTTCACATTTTAGAGGCTGGTAACTGAGGAGAATTCAGCAAAGGAGGTCAAGAAAAACTAAGAGATGAGACAGAAAGAGAGAAAGTGGAATCCAGGGAACAGGATTGAAAGAGGAAGAAATCATCAACTTTGCAAACTTCCTAAGGCACCAATTAGGATAAAGAGTAAGAACTGGCTTCTGGTTTGACTACACAGAGATCATTTCTGACCTTGACAAGTACTGTGGCTGGAATGGTTAAGAAGGGAGACATGATCGGAGTAGAACTCTTTGGGCTAGTTCCTTTGCGAAGGAAACAGGAAACAGTATGGTAATTCACACTAAACCAATTCACTACCATACAACAAAAAAAGCAGGAAAACCAGCATACAAATATATGGCCATACAAATCACAAGAGCCTGGGCTCAGCTGAGGCTGAGATAAAGCACAAGTCCTAAAGCTTGGATTCCTTCAGAACTCACTCTGAGTGTTAAAACTAGCCTCACAATTACCACCACTTTATCATTTCTCAATAATCCAGTAACAGGAGGTAGACACACACGATAAAAACATACAATGATAAAAACAGATACAGTGCTTTGACTGAGACTCGCCCCGTGGGCGCTCAGGTAGCTCCTGGTCCCCATTGTCGGTGTTGTCTAGGAGTTTAGAAGGTACAGCTTTGCTAGAGAAAGTATTTCCTGGGGTCACGTTTTGAGACGAGGAGCCCTGTGCCACTTCCATTTTGGCCTCTCTGCTTGGTGCTTGAGCTGTAAGGTGACTGCTCAGCTTCCTGCTCCTGACACCAGGCCTATCACTAGCTGTTACAGGCCCCACCACAACAGACTTATCCCTCTGGATGCATAAGCTAACGTAAACGCTTTCTTCCTTCCATTGTTTGGTTACGGTGCTCTATCACAGCAAAAGGAAAGCACAAAACAGCTAAAATAAAACTAAGAGTTGGGATTACAGGTGTATTACTACTCTCTACCTGAGAATTTATTCTGAACTGCACATATGATGAAATTACATGGTATTTGTCTTTCTCTGCCTCCCTTATTTCACTCAGCAGAATGCCCTTCACAGTCATCCAAGCTGCTGCAAATTAAAGGCTATTTTTCTCTTGGCACCACTGTAGCATCCTACTATGACTGCAAATCACATTGTTATCCATTTATCTGCATGGACACAGGTTCATTTAATATACTCCAATTATGTATATCACTGCAGAGAACAAAGTGTATTTGTCTCTTCAGTGCTCACATACTGATCATTCCTTTAGGAATATAGTCATGAGATTGCTCGATCATATAGTAATTCTGTTTTAAATATAATATTTTTATTGATTATTTGGGAATTTCACGTTAGGCACCCCAATCACTCTCACTTCCCAATCCTCCCTCGTCTGCCCCTCCACTCTGTGACCTCTTCCCTCAAAAAGAAAAAGAAGAAAAAACAGAACCAAAACCAACCAACCATCAAAAACAAGTCCAGTTTTGCACCTCATATATTCACTGGGGCATGGCCAAACTCCTGGTGGCCAGCTGCTTAGAGAAACTGAGTCCTTCCCAACCTGCACACCTGCTAGAAGCCATCAGTTGTGAGGCACTACACTTCAGCACACTTATCACCATTTTCAAGAGTTCTCTTTGATGGTTTCCTGTCTAGGCTGTTACTTTGTTAGGGGGCCAGGGTTGGGTGGAGGTGGGGGTTGTCACAGAAGCCTTCTGTCTCTCTCAACTGTGAGTCTGCAGTCATCAATTCCACTGCAAAAAGTAGAGGAACCTCCATGCCTCTTCCCATAATAACTATCAATTTACATTCTCATCATTTGTATTCAGGTCTGCCCTATTCTTCCCATCCTTGACAACACTGGTTAGCTTTTGTTTTGTTAAGAATTATTGTAGCAGGTGTAAAATGATATTTCCTTGTCCCTTTAATTTGCATTTCCCTGATGATTAGTGGTGTTGAACAATTTTTCAAATACATGTTGGTCATTTCTTCAGAGAAATGTGTACTCGGGTCTTTTCCTCACTTTTAGAAACAATTAATTTTTTTGATATTGAATTGCATTTGTATATCTTTTACAACTTAACCCTTTATCTGGTACTCTTATGCATACACACATACACAGTTATTATTCTCTGCAAATTATTCTCCCTGTAGGGGTCTCTTCCCTTGGCTGCTGTACAGAACGTATGTAGTTTAATTAACATAACCACTTGTCTGTTTTTGCTTTTGTTACCAGTGCACTGGAAATCCTATCCCAAAACAAAGCCATTGCTTATCTCAGTGTCTCAGAGGTTTGTAGAGAGAGATGATTTAAAGGAGTTCTCAACCTTTGTCTTCATACTCAGAATCAGATGATCTACTACAGTAATGGAGCCTGAGACACGTAGAAATTGAGAGGAAAGATTTAGAACTATGAATGGTTCACCAATCTAAACAGAAAACAAAGGAGAAAGATAAAAAAATTTGTTTACTCAAGTTATATACATCTCTAAGCAGCTTGTAAATGTTAGCATGTTTATTCATAACATACCTGTGGGACATGTCTAGTTATGATTTGCTTCTTGCAGGTAAAGCAAAGAGAGCATAGTATGGTCATGTTATTTTCTTAAGGACTCCCACATGGGATGGAATCAGAGAGCAGCTGAACTCTAAACTCCTTACCACACCCAGTGATGCTTTATATTGTAGAGTGACCTGGAGGCCCTCCTGGGAGTGGTGCAGCTGTGTTTAGTAGGCTCAGACATCAGGTGTTAATCGAGATAGACGTTCTGACATTGAGATTGAGTGTGATGGAAACTGGAGAAATGGAGGAAGTTGAGGATTTAGTTATTCAGATAAAGTATACAGACAGATGGAAGAGGAAAGTCAGGAAGGGAGGAAGTGGACCAGTGGAGGGTCTCAGAGAGATGAGACTGAATTCTCTGGGGTTTTAGAGTCTCTGTGATGCCAATGGACTTGTGTGATACAAGAGGGGAAGAGTTCGGGTGGAGGAGATGGTGACACTGTTGTAGTGACAGAGGCAAGGGCTTGCTGGGGGTGACTAGGAGCTCTAGGGCACGGCACTAAAGTCCAAAGGAGAAGACTTATGCACCACAGAAGGTCAAGAAATGATGAGTCTGTGGTGATGGGTGGGGCATCATCATAAATACTGAAGTCATGTATGAATCACTCAGTATGAGACAGGAAGCTGGGTGGGGAAAAGGCCTGGAGACCAGTGCATTGCAGTGTGAGGCTGGGAGGAATGGAAATGGAGGAAGTCACAAGAGCAAGTTAGACACAAGCAAAGTCCAGAGAGTTGTTCCATAGGACAGCCTTTCTTGTCACTACCTGCCCCTGGGAGTGTGGTAGGAAAGCTGAAGGCTGTGTGTCACAAAGGTGCCTACCCTGGCTACAATCCTGAAAAGGTTTTGAGAGGCTGAACTTTTGAAATGATTAAAGTGTTAAATTACCTCAGAGGTCCAACACATTAGTAAAGTAAATATTAACACAGATTAGTCTATCAAGCCCATTTAAAACCATTAGTGCTTTAAGCACAAATAAGGCTTTGAAGGTGTGGACAGCTTTTGAAGGTGGGGGAGCAGAAGGAGGAAGGGAGCATAGGAAACAGCCCTAGGCAGGGGGAAACAGCTACCAAGCGTGTGAGTGTGGGGAACTGGCTAGTGAGCGTGCTGGCAGTGCTGTGGAGAAAGAAGAGGGTGCAAACGAGCCATGTCCCCGAGCTCAGTGTCCTCAACAGAGAGTATCTTAATTATTTCAAATACAGATGTGGAGGTTGGGGACAGTCCTCAGCTCTAACAATATGAAGGGCTTCAAAAGAAGTATTAACATTTCCAGACAATAAAAGAGCAGAGGCTTCTGCATAAATATAACAGTTGATCAACTTTCTGTGCCTGAATCAGAAAACAAGGTCAGTTACATCCTGTTGCAGTACTAGGTCCACATTCTTAGAGGAAACTGTTAGTCAACAAAAATCCAGACTTGCCTCGATGAAGTCTATGGTTGGTTACTTACTGAGCCACCACTTCTTCTTGGCAACAAAATCATTTTTATACCATCTGTATAGTGGCATGAAACATGACATTAAAAACCAAGGCAGCTATCTTGTGACCACAAAGGAAGCTAGCTTCAGAAGACCAGAAAAATGGCAGAAAAATAGCCAGATTTGAGAAACAGAAATGCATAGCACCCAGTTAAACTAGAACTTGTGGTAGCAATATTACATGGGATATTGCTGAAAATTATGCATTCTTTAGTTGAAATTCAAATTCTAGCAGATGTTGTATGTTTACTTTTATAAGCCAGGATGCTAAGAATGACAGAGCACATTTACAGAGACCCCACCTCAATGAAGAAAACGTAAGCTGCTGACCCAGTCAATTCTGGGGAATACCTTCATTCAGAACCTTTTGATATTGGTAAAGTTTCTTTGCTAGTAAGTCTGACTTATTTCTGTATTTTGTGTCACTTCCTTTCAGGTGCATCCTAACTAATACAAATATACTCACACCCAGCAAGTTGATAATTTGTATTGCTCAAACCTATCATAAACTTAGAAGTTCACATCAGCATTTTCAGAAGTTCTTAATTATGAAGTCCAGGCATATTTTAAGAATTCATAATTTTATATCTTTGTGTAGCATACCACAAGGATATTTGTGTGAAATTCATTACATATTAATGTCTTCATTGGTACAGTTTAACTGGGTTGGATCTTCTCTAGGTTCCTAGTTTAGAAACATTAGTGTTCTGAGACCAGTGAATACATAATACAAAAGATGCCAAGGTGAACTAAATATTTATTTGTCAAAACACCTCACAATTCTGTATAGAATAGATTTTCTCTAATATGAAGATCATTTATGTAAAGGGCCCTTTTCAACAGCAGTCATTCATTTTGAGAACTAATGGAGCTATATATTTCTAACACCAACCATCTTTTGGCAACCATACCTTCTACATATTTATGAATTATGAATAAAAGTTAGATCATGGTCCATGTAAATATATAACTGGGCCTCTCGGTATCACGAAAGAATGAAGTAGCTCCAAGTCTTATCAGGTAAATTCTTCCTGGGGCTCTAGAACCAGCATCAACCCTGCCCTGGCTTTGGTCTGTCACCCTTTTTCTGCTCAGGCCTGATGCACTTTCTCCAGCCTTCAGAAAAATGGTCTTATTAGAGGCTGAGTATGTAAAAACAGACAAATCTTGGTAATACAAACAACACCGGGAGCAAATGACAAAACTCAAATCTAAACTATTTTATGCTTTCTTATTATATGTGTCCACTACATTTAGATACTTCTTTAGAAATTTTTGTATCATATCTGATATAAATTGGGAATTAGAATTGATTAGCAATTTGAACAGTTCTTATGGTTTACTTTCATTCTGCTTTATGATTACTCCTAGCAATAAATTTCAATACTTAGAATTCTATTTTGAATTTGAATTTTTTCAGTACCCCAATTTGGGTTCAACATCCAGCAATTCTAACCTTCTGTATTACTTTAGGGGAGCTCACAGTGCAATATGGTGCTCCCCATACAGATAACCCGGTACAGAGCTCATTTGGACTTTTGCACTGGCAATTCCTCACAGACTTTAGCAGAACATGTGAGGAAATATGAACTCAGTGTCAGGCAAAGAGCACTAAAAGGTACTACAATACCAGGCCATACAATATGCTGCTGCAGTTGGAACATTTTACTCATATTTAAAAGCCATTTCCCACAGGGCACTGGCTCATTGGTAGATGGCAGAAAAATGTCAGTCAAACTATCAAAACAGTAAGTTCACTGACTCGGGCCACCTGCTAAATAAACCGCTGCCGCCTTTAACCTCAGAGAACTTTAATGTAGCTGCCAACATCTATAAATTTTTTAGAGTTTCTGGTTTTCCCATCAGATCAGCTTGACTCAGCTACCAATAAAAAAGTTCCTTGGCTGTCAATTCAGCTTCATCAAAACAATCGCTGATCTTTGCGCCAAGGTGTCTCATTTTTAAGAAACAGATTTATAACATCAGAAGTCTAATAGCAAAGCCTGTTCAGTTATGTATGTGTATGTATTCACGTGAATATGCACAGGCATATAACTACATATGAATTTAGAAATATATGTTGTAAATTAATTCTTTCTAGTGACATATGCTTAGCAAATAAATGTTATATGAGGCAATTTAATCATCTTTGTGAACATGCTTTTTAACCATAACTCATTAGTAAAATGTTATGTAAAAAAAAAAAAAGTTACATACAGACTATTCTGTCCATGTACCTTCACATTCATACTGTAAATAGCAGTATTGTATTTTGCACAAGATGACCTTTGGGATCCTTTAAAACGCTACACAAATAAGGACCGTACTTAAGAATTACAGTATAAAGCAGTGGCTTTGGGGTTGTGTGACGGTTCACGGGTTCCCTAAGACCATCAGAGAATACAGATATTTATATTATGATTCCTAACAGTTGCGGAATTAGAGTTATGAAGTAGCAACAGAATAGTTCTGTGGTTGGGGGCTCAGCACAGCTTGAGGCGCTGTATTAAGTGGTTGCAGCACTGGGAAGCTTGAGAGCCACTGGGATAAAGTTTATTGTCTCAAAGGTGCAGCCAAATACTTTAACACCAGCTGCATTGGTTAGAGACATCAGAAAGCAGGGGAAACCTGAAATAAATCAAAGAACACAATTCTTTGAGCAAGGAGAGATTCCTTATCATACCGACCCCATTTTTTTTAATAGAACTGTCACCAGCCAGATTTAAAATCACTATATATATATATTTTTAAGTTTAAAAACAGTGAAAAGAGTGACTTGGGACAGGAAAAGTCTGTAGTAGAGAGAAGAGCAAAAACACAAGCTACAGAGGAGCTGGCTGAAGGATTCCTCACATTTTCAGGAGAATTTGAGACACAAAACGCTACCAATCATTATCTCTTCTTCAACTTAAAATAGGAAAGTATTAGTGTGCAAAATGAGGTAGGAATTTCATTTCCCATAATCTCACTGATTTATTACACAGTTAGCGCTGCTGCCATATTATTATTAGGATCAAAGACACTTAAAAGAGAAATGAATTAAGAAAGTGACTAATGTTGGAAGAGGCAAGAGCGATGAGTAATTATGTTCTCAGGGGAAGCCATAGTCACCTGTATTCAGGAAAGGATGCACAGAGCATGAAATCCCCACTGTCCGTTGGCTGAGGAGAAGTATCTAGTATCTAGTGCCTTCAAGTATCTAGTGCCCAGGCTGTCCCGATTAAAATGTTTGGCTTATTCGTAATAAATCAGGGAATTCAGATTACAGGGGAAATAGGTCACGGGTGCACAATGAAATGTCTTGCTTCAAAGGCAACAAAGATACACTTAACAGTCCTGGAGGAACAGCTTTAGAGTCTGAGTGGAATCTTCATCTCTCTCAAATTTATCTGCGTAAAATGTTTTCAGAAATACTGTCATCCTTTAGCTGCTGACTTGACTTTTGCAGTGTTTTATATCATGTTGCCTAAAATATTTCTAGTTAAATGGGTGTATATTATACAATGCAGTTTTAAGTGTTTTTAAAACACAGGGGAATTGGCAGTCCAAGTAATGTCGTTATTTCTTGAAATTAGAATCGGATAGAGAAGTTAGTACCACTCAGATGTGTTCCTAACTTAGGCAGAGTCTCCCTCCACCTTCTGCTTCTAGTTATTGGAGAAAAATAATTATGCTGAGTCACCTAATTATCACGTGCTAGTCCGGGTTGGAAGATTTCTGATAGCCAGTCTCAACTCTAATACATATGTGATTCATGCCTGTGCTTTAGGACTTACCACAATTCATCATGGGAATTATTTTTTGTTGTTGTTAGCTACATAAAGAAAGAGATTTTTTTCGTAGGTGCAACTAAATCTCGTGGCATCCCTAATGTTTAGCACACTGCCAGTCATTTGGTGCAGACTTCATTCCTGCAACTGAATTAGATACCACACAATGTGGCTTCTAGTGATTCTAAGATTAATATTAGCATCGCTCAATGTACTGGCACCATACAAACAACTTTTGTATAAGCGACATGTAAAAGAATTGGTGAACTGTCATTTCTACTTTAAAGATGCTTTTCAAACTTAATAAGATATTTTGCTGAAATTTTATCAAACACCCAAATCATTTAACTTTAATTATCTCAATAAATTTTAAATGGTAAATTTAAACTGACTACAGAAGCTCACTTGTAATCAGACTTAAAATAATCTGTATTTAAGAGTAGAGTTTACAGTGATGCTTAAATCAATATTTCTCTGAAACTTGACTACAGGGTCCTGAGAATCTTGGTTTATAAAAGATCTTCTGCCACAAGAATGGTTAGAATCAAACACTTGAAACAATAGTTTTGTACAAGACGTCATGAAGATTGTTTCCCATTAGAAGCAAAGATATTTGAACATATGATCTTAATGTAGATAAGTTTCCTGAGAAAAGAATTCCCGGAAAGTGGGAAAGGTGTTTCTCTTGATTATTAATAAGGTTATTTTCCCTACAGGATATACATTACCTAAAGTCATATTTGACCTCAGCAAGCCTGAGGTCAATACACATACAGATAAAAATATATTAGATGATTTAAACTCACACCTAAGTATCCATAAATGCCAGCCAGCACACCTGGGGTGCAGATAGGCTGGCCTCAGTCTAAACACTGCTGTGTACACATTCTTGCACTGCCCTTAAGAAACTACGTTCATACTGTGCCTTTAAAAGCCAGGTTCCCCTCATCAGGGACTCCTCGTCTCAGTCAGGATGGCCTGTGCAATGGCGGTGCAGTATTCCCTGCCCTCCCTGCTTCTATACCCTTCCGTGCAGGACAGGCTGGCGCCCCTCATCCTCTGAGTCTTCTGCTTACGGCACCTTCTAGCCCACCCAACCCCATGACCTAATTCCAGTCCACACTTCAAGACCAGACTTAGCTGGAAATGTCCATGACAGCCAGCCCTGGATTAGAGTCCTGTAAACTATACCTAAAGCTCATGTGGAAAATGGTCTGTTTCCTTTTTACTTCCTCTTCAGTGTATTGTCCTTAAGAGCTGTGACTTGCTCATCCATTATCACATTCTTATGATAGAAAGCCAATGAGTCAGCTCGGATGAGGAGAAAATATTTTGAAGTTGCAGAGGCGACAGCTCTGTCATGGAGTTATTTTGAATAAGTCCCAGGCTCTCAGGCTTGATTTCATTGCCTGTAAAATGGGCTCACACTACTTGCTTTGTGGGATTATTAGTAAGCACTCAAATACATACTTGGTGCTTTTTCCAAGTCCTCTGCATACATTGTCTTATTGCTTGTAAGGTACAACCCTATGCAGCAGTGTTAGCATCCATACTCCACAGTATAAAAACAATTAAAACCACAAAGCTGCACAGTTCATAAAGACATATTTAGTCACTAAGCCATTGTTTCTAGGTCACTCTTAAGTCCTGTAAACCCCAAGTCCTATTCTTACATTCTGTTTTCCCCAAGTAACTTCTTAATCACAAAATTATTCATTTGATTTCTAAAATATAATACCTGAGATAGTCTTCTACAAAATTGAGAATACTCTATAGAGTTTTAGCAAGAATTGAGACATGTCTCTTTTTCTAGGTGAGTCATATTAAAATATACCTCGAGGGGCCCAGGGATGTAGCTCAGCAGTAGAGGATTTGCCCTGGGCTTGATCCACAGTGTTGTAAAACAAAGTTGATATGATATCGGTGAAGCTAGTTAGTCTGAGGAAGCCCACTCCTAAGTTCTGTGAAAAAAATAAAACAATTAAAAAATCACCTCTTAAATACTGTATCTAAAATAGTACCATCATAATCCATGCCCTGTCTCAACACAGAAATGCAAAAGATATATAAATCTGCTGAATATTTAAAGTACGGGGAGGAAAGCAAGAGCCAAGATGGGAGGCTGTGTAATGTCACCCAAGTGAGAGTGCACAGGAGGCAACACAAGGAGATCTAGGAGAAAGTGAGGGAAAGCTGATGCTGGAGCATGTGTTGGGAAGGCGAAAGAGCAGGGGAGGGCTAAATCCTGTAGCTTTGAGCATTTGTGACACATCCACAGCTTCTAACACTGGCCTTTCACAAACACAGGCCAGTGTAATCTGCTGTCACCTCATTCTCAGCTCTAAGTATGTATTTGTTTTGCTTAAATGTTCAGTGCAGCAGATCATGCACCATTGTGCCAATCACAATTTCAGAAACCTTTATTTGTTTGCCAGGTATTGTTTGAATGTGAAAATAAAATAAAATAAAATGACGCAAGTAGCCTTTCTGTGGCTGCATTGTTTGCCTGAGCTGTGATTGGATATGGTCCAGGAATGCCTTTAAGATAGGCTGAGACATAAATAAATATGTAATGTGTATTTTGAAAGAAACTCTGAGAGAAGTCACATGGCTTCATAGTTCTAATTGACCTTAGAAATCAGAGCCCAACCCCTTATTTACAAAGAAAAAAAAAATTCTAAGACTGAAGGAGGTCAAAGGACCTGCTGAAGCTCACCAGACTAGTTATTGGCAAAGCTACAGGCAGAAAAAAAGTAGAACGCTCATTCTTACTCCACTGATCACTGTTTGGGCCTTTCTCTCTCACAGTAGATCCAGAACACTCCCAGACAACAGCAGTGGGTGCTTCAACATACTCTAAAAATACATGATTTTTCCTATATAGACTAACCTAGCCCTAGCCTGAATGTACCTTTGTCATCCGAGGCACTCAAGTTAACATTCCAGAATTGCGTTTAGTAAGAAAAATTTTAATCAAATATGCAGTATCAGTTGTTAAGCAAATTAGTTCACCTGAACAACTTCCCAGATCTTATCTGCCTGATGTTCAGTTTCTTGGGTCAGGAACCAGAAAACGTAATGACTGTCTTTCCCATGGGTGTTTTGAAATGG
The DNA here is from genome assembly GCF_030254825.1 of Meriones unguiculatus. Lineage (NCBI taxonomy): Eukaryota > Metazoa > Chordata > Mammalia > Rodentia > Muridae > Meriones > Meriones unguiculatus. The sequence goes on from NC_083356.1 coordinate 113,320,336, forward strand.
TGCTGTGAGTAATAAGATTCACATTTAATAATTTAAAGACCTAAATTCACAGTGAAGCTATTAGGGAACCCTTAGCTTATGATCTGGTAGGATAAAGCTAAGCTAAAACCATCTCCCTCCTTCTCCGCAATTCAATCAGTTTTCCATTAGTGATTCCAGACAATTTTTTAAAATTGTTATTTCTAAACCGTAACAGTTACTGTACCATTCTAGGAGACAATGCTCTCTGCTAATGGTAGATATTGAGCCCAGTGCCTGTTTGTTTGCTTTGGCCAATATTTGCAATTGAATTATTACTTTGACAAACCCATTTCAAACATTTCAGTACAAACTAACATTTACCAACACTTAGAAAAACAACTTGGAATGATCTAGCACTTTCACATAAACGTCTGTTTTTAGTGTGGATGCCTGCAGATAAAAGGACATAGTTACTAAATCTGACTTATAGTCTTGGAGTCTATTAAACCATCTGAACAGTGGGAATACCCACATGAAAATATAACATATGATAATAGATAACATAATTTAGAATAAGTTTAATTTATTTGTTAAATCTGTGAGAGAATTGCTAAGGTTTTCAGCCATTGCTTCCTTAACCAACTTAGGAGGTCATGGGGCAAAGCCACATGCATAGGAATCGACTAAGTAGGTAGCATCTGGCAGAGGCCAACTTGGAGACTCTCCCAGAAGCAGAGACAGAGCTGGGAGGGACAGAGTTGTTATTTAAGCAAGAGCCAGGGGAAGTCAGGCAAGGCAAGTACTAGCTGGCAAGGACCACTGTTTTGGATAGCCAGAGCCCAGCATCCAAGAAGACTGAGTCGAAAAGGAACCTCCATGACAAAGATAACAGTAAAAGATGATTCCATTTACTTTTTCCCCTGCTGTGGGTCCTTGATCACAGAGTGCTACCAGAAAGGTCAGAAGTCTGTCAGAGTTCTGCCTGTCACTGAGGCAGAGGTAGCAGGAACACCTACTCACCTTGGGCCAAGGGCTTTCAGGACTTTGCCAGTTTAGAGCATAGCTTATAGACTTGTATGACAAAATAGCAGCCAGCTTCGAAAGGAACTCAATATGTTCACTTAGGACACTCTTGACAGCCTGGTTCAGCTAGTGGCATATAAACGTGTGAGGGATCAAAATCTTTTTAAAAATTAATCTCTTGATTTTACATCCCGATCATAGCCCCCTCCCTTGCCTCCTCCCAGTCCCATCCTCTTTCTTCCCCCTAACCCCCTCCCCTAGTCCTCAGAAAGGGGAGACCTCTTCCCCTACCAACTGACCCCAGACTATCAAGTCTCATTAGGACTACCTGCATCCTCTTCCTCTGTGGCCTTGCTAGGCCACCTCACCCAGGGGAAGTGATAAAAGAGCAGGCAACAGAGCCCTGTCAGAGACAACCCTGCTCCCCTTACTAGGTTACCTATATGGAGTCTGAGCTGCCTATCAGCTAAATCTGAGCAGAGGGTCTGGGTCCTCGCCATGCACAGTTTTTGGTTGGTGCATCAATCTTTGCAGGGCCCCTGGGCCCAGATTTGTGGGCTCTGTTGGTATCCTTGTGGAGCTCCTGTTATCTCTGGGTTCTTCTATCCCCCTCCCCTACTCTTCCATAAGACTCCCTACTTTCTGCCCCAAATTTGGCTGTAGGTCTTTGCATCTACTTCAAGCCCCTATTTGGTGGAGTCTTTCAGAGGACATCTATGGTAATAGGTTCCAATTAGGTTCCTTCTCTTAAACCATTTCCGGTGCCTATTCTATTTGCTCATCTCAGTGAGAATTAAGCATCCTCCCTATGGTCCTCCTTGTTACTTCGCTTCTTTAGGTCTGTGAATTGTAGTATGGTTGTCTTGTATTATATGGCTAATATCCACTTATAAATGAATATATACCATTTATGTTTTTCTGCTTCTGCGTTATCTCACTCAGGATGGTCTTTTCCAAACATTTGCCTGCAAATTTCATGATGTCCTTGTTTTTAATAGCTGAATAGTATTCCATTGTATAGATGTACCACTTTTTCTTTATCCACTCTTCAGCTGAGGGATATCTGGGTTGTTTCCAGTTTCTGGCTATTACAAATAAAGCTGTTATGAACATAGTTGGACAAATGTCCTTGTTGTGTGGTAGAACATCTTTTGGGTATATATGCCCAGGAGTGGTATAGCTGGGTCTTGAGATATAGCTGTTCCCAATTTTCTAAGAAAGCACCATAATGATTTCCAAAGTGGTTACAGAAGTTTACATCCCACCAGCAGTGGAGGAGGGTCCCCTCTCTCCACATCCTCTCCAGCATGTGCGGTCCCTTGAGTTTTTATCTTGGCCATTCTGATGGGTGTAAGATGGAATCTCAGGGTTGTTTTGATTTGCATTTCCCTGATGACTAAGGATGTTGAGCATTTCTTTAAGTGTTTCTCAGCCATTCTAGATTCCTCTGTTGAAAATTCTCTGTTAACTCTGTAACCCATTTTTAATTGGATTATTTGGCTTGTTGATGTTTAGCTTCTTGTGTTCTTTATGTATTCTGGATATTAGCCTTCTGTCAGATGTAGGGTTGGTGAAGATCCTTTCCCAGACTGTAGGCAGTCGTCTTGTTCTGATGACAGTGTCCTTTGCTTTATAGAAGCTTTTCAGTTTCATGAGGTCCCATTTATTAATTATTGATCTTAGATCTTATGAGTCTTTGGGAGGAAGCCACAAGGGTGTTGAGAGTGGACCTGGTAAACCTAGGAAGTATTATTGGGGTGCATTATGTGAAATTCCCAAATCATCAATAAAAGTACTATGTTGGATTTAAAAAGTACTAAATGATAAGTGGTGAGTCTATTTCAGAAGTTATGTAACCTTAAGCTAACACATTGTCTTCTTCAGAGTAGTAAAGTATTTGAAAACCTGTGTGGATAATTAACCCAAACATAGTCCTAGTGGATCAAGGATATTAAATGGTGAAAATAGCAAAATATATCTTATAAATTCTGGCCAGTCTTATCACAACAGATTAAATTCATTATAGACGGCCTTTAAAGCTACCAAATACTATAATAAATGTGGCTTTAAGTGTGATGACTGCTCAGATTTTGGTCAAACGACTAAGGTTTGAGCTTCAGTGAGGCACTGTATTTCACGTGTGGACTCTCAGCACATGGATCACCATGTGCTGGAGGATCCCCATGGTGTGGAGGCTGACCTGTTCTGCACAGTGTGTTCTAGGCCAGCCAGGGCCACACAGTAAGATTTTGTCTCGGGGGAAAAAATCAGCTCTCTTTATTGCCAGAGATAGCCATAGCTCACTTGATTGAAGTGTTACAGTGACTAAGAAAATCCCTTCCAATATGCATCCAAGAAGACCAAGAACCTCCTCAGCCTGCAGAGGTGAGGCAAGCAACAAGAGAGAAGAGATCCAGCTGAGGTGGCCATCCTCAGGTTAGCCCCTGGCTGGCCTCTGCTCAGCAAAGCACAGTGGTCCTCATCTGCACAATGCAGCACAGGGCATTGTGAGGTGAGCCTGTTCCTACAGGACACAGGTAGGGAAAGCCCTTTCCTCCGGGCCTCTCACAGGGGTGTTGCCCCATTGTCTGACAGGACTTCATTTAGATAGCCATCATCAGACAGATGTTGTTATGAGTGACCATAAATGTGTGCATCCTGGAATCATTCACTTTATCCTCTCATTCAGATGATACAATGCATGATTGTATATATATTTGTAATATATAGAGAGAATATAATATATAATATATAATATAATATATATTCCATATGGAATATATATTATATATATATTACAAATATATGTATGTAAGTTTGGCATAATTAGTTCAGGTGTGTGTACTTGAACTTGCAAATACACACCCATACACTCAGGCAAAAAGTGCTTTATTAGCTCTCCTGCTCCAGCAACTCTCTCTGCCTTTTATTTGACCACCCAGAGCAATCCATAACCAAAGGGTTATGCCCACCAGGATAGCAAGGAGGCACTCCTCACGTGCTCTTTGCTTACTCTGGTTACCTGGGATCTCAGAATCCCATGTCCAAACATCACTGATCCTGCTCCAGTGTCTGCCCCAGATCACTCTCAGGTGCGGCCTGTTCTGTCTGTGTGAAACACTGCAGGGCCTGAAAGATGCTCACCTGGCAACAGGCGGGAAATTTCAAAAGATCTGGATATGTGAGCAGGAATGGCCGTAGGCATCAAACACAGAGCTACAAGGGTATCAGAAGTCTAAGCTGGAAACTTCCGTGAGCTAAATTTTTAAGGTAGAAGTGTAAAGAACAGAAAGTACTTCATTTAAAGGTATTTACCATGGTTAATAATTTCATATGTTGTATGTGGATCTCTACTTGTACTCCTTTGTTTCTGGACCCGTAAACCTTAGGAGTAAGACTACATATAGCATATAGAGACTTTCCTTTTGCTAATGTTGATGTTTCTGTATAAATTTCCAGGAGGAGAGCAGCACACTAGCCTGTGGTCGCATGCGGAGAGTACTCATTATTTTGAGTTGTTTTCCCAACATGTCTCAGCATACTATTCTACAACCTGTTTAGTCAAAACCTCATTCCCATGCAGCCCCACCTTCCCTGCTTGGCACAACTTGAGCTGGTAACTCCCTTGACACTGGCATTTCAGCAGTGTTTAAAGGAAAGGGCCGTTAGGACTCAAAACAATGGTTTTTATTTTGTTTTTAAGTAAATTCTATACCTCATCACAGGGTAGGTGAAACTGGTCGGGGGAGAGGTACTCAACTCAACAGAAATAACATTTTCACAACTTTTCTTCCTGGCCTTTTTTTTTTCTTTTTTAAATCCAAACGCACAAAGTGTGTTTCAAAATTTTTAAACACACAAAATGAAGAAGACCCAAAATTTTTAAACACACAAAATGAAGAAGACCCGAAGAGAAACAAAATTGAACTCCTCCTGGAATCAATGCAGTATTTATCTCAAACACTTCCAAGCCGTAGACATAATACTTTAGTGCCGACTTATTGAGAATTAGCTACAGGCAATCAAGGGACAAACATACAATTCAGTGTGGAACATAAGGCGCGGTAACGACTAAGCAACAGGCAACAGTGGCTGGTTTGTTTGTTCTCTGTGGTGCTGGGGATTAGCCCAGGCTTCCTCCATGCTGGACAAGCACTGTAGCACTAAATGGTCACTTTAGCCTGTTTTTATTTCTGTTCAGGTAGAGCTTTGCTGTTCTGCCCAGACTGGCCTCCAACTTGTAACCCCCGACACCAGTCTCCTGAACAGCTAGGATGGCAGGTGTGCACTCCTACACTTGGCCAGGAAAATAGCCTTCATGCTAGTCCAAGGCAGAGGGGTCATTTTACCTTTATTAGTGAATAGAATGGATGTATATGATGAAAAGGAAGGAGGGCATTCTATAACCATCATGGTACTTTTTTTTTGTCTTGTTTTATAGGTATGGGGCTGAGGCTGCCCTCCAACATGTGATCCTCCGTTCTGAGCCTCATGTCACTTAAATTGTTTTACTCTCTACATGGAAGTGGTTAAGCTAATGGATACCTGCCTTCTTTACCCCAGTACAGAGAGCCGATGTCTGTGACCTCAGGGATATGTGGTGAAGATGAAGATTTGGGGCATTCTGGAATATTCTGATTTTAAATAGGGAAGGTATTATAGCACTTTGCTTTCACATACCTAGGCCATTAAAGACTAGACAAACACCAAGGAAGTCTGAATTAGTGACTGCAAACATGAGGGAGACCAGGCATTGATGTTCCAGACGCTGCTTCAGAAGAGTAAGGCAAAACACTGTAAGAAAACACTGTGGAAAAGAAACTGCATCTTCAGAGCCAGCAGGTATTCTTAAATGTTAGCATTTAGTAGGATCACAGTGCATGAGCAACAGCATCTGATGTTCTGACATTAACCATAGTGAGTCATTAAATTGCCAGAGCTGTATATGGCATAAATGATGAGCTGACCACATTGTACACACCCAATGTGTCATAACTGATGATGCTCAAAGTACATGCTCATAAGCCATCTGGATTCCTTAGCATACAGTTCTCTGAAATTAAATCATCCCAGGGACAATGTTCATTACATTCCATATGTCAACATGTAAACCTGGTTATCATAAATCATGGGGGCCTCACTATTCTAAACTACTCACGCCATTAAATCCCTAGTGTAAAATCTGAACCATAATGTGGTCCACAGATTATGATTTAGAGGAAGAAGGTGTATACATTTGATGAAATTTGTCGAACTGGACCAAAGTGTAGCATCAGAAGTTATACTTGTATAAGGACACAAGAATGTAAGGGGAGGGCGAGGGCTCATCTGGTGAGGCTCTTGCTATTCAAGCATGAAGGTGTGAGTTTTGATCCCCAGAACTCACACAGAAACTGAGTGTGGCACTCTCCCCTATGACCTCAGTGCTGGAAGGCAGGAGGCAAGGAGGTGAGGGCTCCCTGTGGGCTTTGAAAACACCATGGAAGGTAAAAGTCTTACTATTCCATTTGTATGGGGAACATAGAACAGTGAAATCCGTACAGCAAGAAATTAGATGGTGCACAATTTCATAACAGTGTGCATTTACCTTTAAAACCATACTGCAGTGTATTCTTTAAACCGACGTTTTCTTTGACATGTAAATATACTTTTATATGGGCTTTTTAAAAAGTAAATCACAGCTGACAGCCAAAATATTTCTTCTGTTCCACATAACAGCGCTCCAGAGGAGAAAGCGACACCTCCTGAGTGTCAGTGTACAAAGGCAAGAGAACTCTTCTCTCAAGACCATTTGGATTCAGAAGCTGGACAGACAGAAGCTCACACACTTTCATCCCCTTGCTGCCTTTGACTCTGAAAATCCTTTCATTGGCTACCCTGTAAAATCAGCCATGAAGGCCCTTAGCCAAACAGGAACACTATCCATGGAAAGGCACAGTCCATTAACTTCTTAACATTCATATGAATAAGCTTATGAACTTCTCCAGGCATTTCACTGAGGCCCTGGAGGAACAAAATGTTAATTAAAATTTAAGGGAAGAGAAAAAGATTTGGTACTTGGCATCCCTCCTAATGCGGTGGTTTTTAGAAGAACAACCTGAGAAACAGACAGAAATGCGGAATGGCACCACATTTCTGAGAATGGCCTTTTGCTGGTCAGACTTCCCCTGCCTTGCTCACCCCTCTCCTCCGTGTAAATCAACATTGCCCACCCCGGCTGCAGTAAGTTACACAATTTCACTGTTTTCTTCTTTATGCTTTAGTACAAGAGCAGTAAATCTAGGATTATAAATCATAATCCTTGGCAGAGAAAAAGCCTCTGAAGTGTTTTTAAGAAGGGCAGCGCCATGATCAGCTGCTTTAGAATTACCTCCCTAGCCGGGATGTGGAGACAGATTTATGAAGAATGAGACTCAGTGTAGGGAGATAGGGAGACAGGAGCAGCCCTCCAAAACAGTATAAAGATTTCAAAGTGAAAACAGCTACAATGGACATAGAGGCTTATCTAAACTTCCCTTATCTGGCTGAAACAGAGCTTTATGAGAGTCAGCTGCCACAAATTGCCAGGAAGTCTCCTGTCAGGGAGGCAACTGGCTTTGCCTGGGGACATTCCAAGAAATTGTATTAACAAGCCTCATTAGAGCCTTCCCCAGATCCCCCAAATCCCTCCTGTTACATACCCTTACCCCTGATTGCTCAAGGAGTCAGGCATGGGTGCTCCCCATGCTTTGAACATATACAGTCCCTCTCCTTATCTATTGTCAATTGATTTGCGGTCAGCACCCACCTCCCAACCACTGACAATAGCTGGTGTATTTTCCTTTCTCTCCAAACAGTGGGTTGAGAAGCCTTCATAGTCTTTCTACTGGAAAAGCAGTAGCTGCAGAGCGAGGTATGAGCGTGGAGTCAGCAGAGCCTTCCAGTCCTGGGTACAGGGAAGAAACTGAGAGCGAGTCTTAGCACTCTCTCAAGAACCCTTCCAAAGGGATTGTTCTCCTGGCTTACAGAACTGCCAAAACCTAAGGTGAGCCATGAAATCTTGCATGTCTGTTGTTGTGGGGACACAAAACTTAAAGGCAAGTGACAGAATTCTTCACTGAGAAAACCTGACCTCTTCTGAAAAACAAAACAACAACAACAAAAAGAAATGTCATAGTAAGATGATGTTTGTTCGTTCTGTTTTGGGAGAAGAGTTAAAATGTGCTAAGGAAAGCAAAACAAAAAAGGCCCCAGAAAAACCCCAGCACATTGTTTGTTGCCTGGTAATAAAGGAGAATGTTTGCTTCAATTGGATATGAATGAGGCAAGTGTTTTAAGCTCAGAAGAAGCAGAGAGGAAAGCAAAAAGTAAAAAAGATGAGCTGAGGAGGCATCAGAGCTAAGTCCTGTGCAAAAATACTAAGATGGCCAGAGCAGTTAGTGAGCAAGGAATCTGGTGTTCTGTTTAAAGCTGGGTGAGGGGTTGGGCTTGACAGTTTTAGTCTTCATTCTGATTCCACAGACCTGTGGAGTTACCTTACTATTTCCTGAGTCACTAGCTTTGTGGTTATCACACAAACCCAAAGCAAAATCGCATTGCTTTATTTCTCTGATTAGACCAATTAGGTCTCTAGTGGTCCCTTAACTTTCAAATAATACTTTGACAAATAATGAGTGCTTTTCAAAGTTGAAAGCCTCAGGTGCATGGTTGAGAATTGCCTGTATGTTATACCTTTTTCCAAGAGAGGCTGTAAAGCCATTTATGCTGGGACTAAAACATGCTTACATTTTTAACCTTCACATGAGTCAGGTCTTATAGATTCCCGGTCTTCTTGGCTCTGTTATTTGCCATGCACAACTCTCTGCAGTGACTAAAAGTGCTCAGGAGTTCACTGGGCAAAACAAGCTATCATCTGCCTGCTGTACCAAACAGGTGACAGTTTGAATGAAGAAGGTTTTCCCCCCTACCCTTTGAAATCTTGTTTAAATTATCACCAAAACTGGTTTCTAAAACTACTCAATGGAAAAGCTGTGCAGAAAGATGCCTCACGACAGAGTAAGTCTGAGGTAGAACTTGTGCATACAGGGTTAGGCCTTCCAGACTATAGTTTGTTCATTTTTTTCAAAACAGAGTCTTTCTATATTACCTTGAACTGGCTCTACAGCCCAGGCTTGTTTCAAGCTTCTGATCCTCTTGCCTCAGTCTCCCAAGTGCCATGCCACAGAAAACCAGTAAGTAAAGTTAATTGCTTTAGCTCTGTGGTGACAAGGAAGTTTTGGCAGTGGCTATACAAAGTAGGAAGTAGACAAAGCATTTCTGGTGTTGGACATCAAAATTCAGGAAATGAAACATAACCAGCTCTTTTTTCTATCCACAATCCAGTTCTGATATTGTTAGAAACTGACCCAGTATTTTACACTCATCAGATCTCTCCAGCCAGTTTTCTCAGAGATGTGCTTTTTGCATATACCTTTCATTTCAGGAGAGCTAGAGAACTACCCTAAAGACACTTCCTGGGAAAATTTACTCCAGCTCTTAGGCCATTGAGAAGAAGTCAGACTATAGAAGAGTAGATTCCATTTACGTGTGTGCATGGGATGGAACTACTGAAAAGAAATCTTCTGCAGGATTTCATCACTGGGGTATGACACTTGGCACTGTTTGAACGGGAGGTCGCAACAACAGACTTGATGAGGAGTAAGCACATCAGCCACAAAAACTAGAGAAAATGTGCAAACTTCATTTTGCTAAGTGGAAGTAAGTGCTACTGTTGGCTGCTGACATAAAGTTAACTGCTCTGTCTTCAGAAACCAACACATGGAAATGCTATTTCTTTTTCCCATTCTGAAGCAGAGCAGGGTTCATTGCTTGAAACTGGCAAAAGTAGGTAAAATAAGAAACCACAATTCAGAGTTTTTCTGTCAGTTTCAAATATATAAGCATTCATGAAACTTAACCAACATAATTGGCATAGCTGATAAAATTTTGGGTCATGGACTTTAGCTGTTTGCTGCAATTCTGAGAGTGGGAGAAATAAGAAACTAGAATTCCTGACATGTCTGCCTCCTACTGCCCTTTCTCCACAGTAAAGGTCGCAGAATTGCTTCTGTGTTGCTTTGCGGCAGATTGGGCTATAAATTACTGCAGGGAAAAGAGACTCTGTAGTCACCTAGAGACACTTGTTATCTTACCTACAAAAACTGAGACCCAGGGGACTGAAATGAATTGTGTAAAGCCACAAAGCTAAAATTAGTGGAAAAGGGGTTAGGTAACATGGAACAGGAAGAACTTTTTCTGTTAAATATCCATTGTTGTTAGCATAGCATTAACTCAGGAAAAGATTAATTCAGGTAAGCCTGTAAAAAAATGTTTGGATTCATTGTTTCAGAATACAGTGAGGATCGGGGAGGGGATGAAAACAGTATTGGCTATTGGCTTACAGAACAAGTAGGACAACATATGGGTTTCAGTTTTTAAGTCTTTAGGCCAAAATCAAAATTACACGTACAGCCTTGGTAACCAGAAAAAATTCCTGTTTCTGGAGTACTTGTAGAAACCTGAGTTAGTCATAAGCTTCTTAGGAAAGAATTCATCCTTTGTTTGATTCTGCAGTGATTCGTGATGAGAAAGGCTGGCAAGACCCACTCATTGTCAGAGTAGCCAAAGCCATACTGTAATTGCAGGTATAAGAAGTCCCTTGGAACCTTAAAGGACCATTGGTTGTGAATGATGACCCTGCATGCAGTGGTCACATATGGCCTGTTCTTGTTTGGCTTTATGTCCTATGCCAGTTGGTGTCGGCACAACAGACCTCACACACATGCTTGTGGAATTTAGAGCGGACAGCAGTGATGGTGTTTCACAGTATAGACTATTCGAAACCTCACCAAAATCATTTAAAACCATAGATGAAGGGGGCTGAAATATTAATAGCCTGAATACAGTTCCACTGAGTTTGGACCATTTGGTAATTTCAAAGTCTAGTTTCTGCCTTTCCTTAAAGGCTGCTCACCGTCCCCCATGCCCACAAGTCTGTTGTTGCCTATGGCCAAGGGTAAAAGTTCCTCTCTGGTATACTTTCACAAGTAGGCAATTAACCAAGATCTCCTGGTACTTTATTAAGATTTTAGATTTTGTGCAGAGACAAGAAAAAAATATATAAAGCTTTCTGTCTATCCCCAATCCAACTTCTGCCTCTTGAATTCTCTAGGAAAACCTTAGCTAAGCATTAAAATACAGCATTCAAAACAGTATCTGGCCTCTTCCTGACATTCCAGAGACATATTTGAAATAAGTAATGCCAAAAGAAGCTAAAAATGGTGAAGGAAATTACAGAAGTGTTTGACTGTCATCCAAAAGATTCTAGCAGTTGACTCAGAGGAAAATGGCCCTCCATTCCCCAAGCACCCCAGGCCCTGTGCCAAGGAATACTGCAAACTTTAGTGGAGTGGCAAAATAGATAGCAAGTGGCAAAGTAGTTTTGATTGGAAGTAGAACTTTTTCTTTATGCGTTCAGCTGCTTCATAATAAAAAAATAAGGGAAGAAAAGAACCAGGAATGATTTATATTTCTATTATGATGGACTTCATTCCATCCATCTTGAAAGCAAGCGGGGCCTTTCAACACTTAAATACTTGACTCTCGAGTCTCCCTCATGGTCTCCTGTCCCTGCTGAAATACAGGCACCAATTCCTCGGGTTATGAATGAGCATGAAATCTGACACCCTTTCTTCCCCTTTTCAGACATGACTCATCGTTCTTGTTGCAACTCCCAAGCCCTGAAGCTCTTCTTTAAAGTGCGGAGACAAAGGCAACATCTTCAATTCCAGCTGGCTTACCTGGAGAACTCTGACAGTGCTCAGCCACTGATTTCTTTATGCATTGCAAAACTAAGTGCTCTGAGTGTCTTACCTTCCCTCACCCTGGGGAAACAGATGCCAAAATACTGGAAAGAGAACAAGACTGGTAGGCTTTGAGTATAGCTTATCAGTTTTCCTTAGCCTCTCATTATCTCCAGGATGCTATTGAACACTAGCTTTGGGAGTATTTTATTTTATTTTCAAGGTTTGAGATCTTCTTTCCTCCAGACTCCTCTGCCTTTGAGTACAAAGTGTAAGTGATCTGCGGTCTTTCTTAAAACCTAGTCTCATTTAAAATCTGACTTTTGCCGAGTAAAAATTACCATTCCAACCCTTAGATTTGAAAAGTTTTACAGTAGATATAAGAAGTCTTGAAATCCAAGAGTAAATTCTGTGGTCTTTCAAGCAATAGTCAAAACTGCACTTGAAAATTCAAAAGAATAAATAAAATCCATGACTGTGTTACTTTTCTAGAAACATTTTATCCCAAGAGAAACTATTTTTTGTTTTGGAAGATGACAAGAGTAGAAGTTAAACAATTATTTTTTTAAGTTACTTTAAAGGAAGGAAAAAAGGAAGGAAAGAAGGAAGGAAGGAAAGGCCAGTAGAGGCAGCTAACTGCTCCACTGGAGAAGTTATTTCAGCAAATGTTCATTGTCCCAGGGAGAAACGTACCCCTACTTTGCAGCTTAGCATTTGCACATTTAGAAGCTTAAATATTTTTCACTTGAAATGAACCAAATGGTATAAATTAGATATGAACACATGCAGTTACATTTTACGATTAAGCACAAAGAAAGGATGCTGATGACTGCTGCTCAGATTTCATATCATGACAAGGTAACATTAATTTATAGCCTATTTGAAATTTCCAGCTTCCATGGTCTTTTTATTTTTAAGTCACTTATTGTGATAACCCCAGAGAAGTATAAAAGTCAGCAATTTAATAATATTAGTAACTTTTATGGGATACTTGACAGTTATCTTTGATGTAATTACCTGTTTGTGTTAGGGTTGCTATTGCTGTGATGAAACATCCTGACCAAAAGAAACCTGGGGAGAAAAATGTTTATTTGGCTTCCCCTTTCACAGTATTGTTTTATGAAAGAATGTCAGGACAGGAGCTCAAACTCCAGGCAGGAAACTGAAGGTAGGATCTGATGCAGAGGCCATGGAGGAGAGCTGCTTACTGGCTTGCTCCTCATGATTTATTTAATGAGCTTTCTTATAGAACCCAGTATCACCCACCCAAGGATGGCTCCACCCACAATGGAATGGGCCCTCCCCCATTAAGCACTAATTAGGATTTTTTTCTAACCAGATCTTATGGAGGCATTTTCTCAGTTAAGGTTTCTCCTTTCAGATGACTATATCTTAGGTCAAGTTGACATGAAGTTAGGCAGCATTGATCATTTTACACGTAGAAACCAAAGCTCAGAACAGTAACTTGCCAGCTCACACTGGCTTGAAGTTATAGCATTGGCAACTGAATAAAGGCAGTCTTACTCGAGGATAAGGGTCAATAAAACTTTCCTATAAAGCCCCAGGCATGAGGCTGCTGATGCAGCTAACTACTCAGCTTTTGCTGTGAGAAAGACAGCCAGCAGATATGTCACTGAAGGAACATGGCTATATTTTGATAAAACCTTATTTTAGACACTGAAATTTAAATTTTATATAATCCCCATGTGTCACACATATTAGCTGTTTCACATTTATTTATAATCTGGAGTTGTTCACAGCATTTCAATGTGTTCTTTGCATCCTTTCCTAACTTAAAAATGCAAATATAATTGCTAAATTATATGATGGGCTGTACAAAATTGGGTGGTAGGATGTCCTGGACTCATAGACTGCTTAAATTCAGGACTGATAGAAAGACTAAAAGAAAAGTCTGAAGAAAGAAAGAAATGAAATGAAATGGCAGGATGAGGAGGGCACTGTGATGAGGAGGGTGCTGTGATGAGGAGGGCACTGTGATGAGGAGGGTGCTGTGATGAGGAGGGCACTGTGGTGAGGAGGGCGCTGTGATGAGGAGGGTGCTGTGATGAGGAGGGCGCTGTGATGAGGAGGGCGCTGTGATGAGGAGGGCGCTGTGATGAGGAGGGTGCTGTGATGAGGGCGCTGTGATGAGGAGGGCGCTGTGATGAGGAGGGTGCTGTGATGAGGAGGGTGCTGTGATGAGGAGGGTGCTGTGATGAGGAGGGTGCTGTGATGAGGAGGGTGCTGTGTTCGCTCGGATGCAGCAGTGCCTCGTGTTGGTTCTTTCCTCTCGCTGGTACCTCTCTGTGAGGTCAGTGCTGGAAGACGGGCTAAAGCATAGCCTAGTTCTCCATGCCAGGCATGAGACAGAGAAACAGCCATGAAGCAAAAATGCTAGTTTTAACACCCTGTTCTCAGTTATGTTTTTAATGTTATTTTGTACTTTCTTCCTTCCTCTGATGCTTATGTTTTAGTGTGTGGAGAAATTATGAACTTTTCTACTAATATGTTAAAATTTGTGTGTGGGGGGGGGAGAACTGATTCTCTAAAAAATCTTTTTTTAATGAAAATTTCTTTTTTTTTTTTAAAGATTTATTTGTTATATACACAGCATCCTGCCTTCATGCCAGAAGAGGACACCAGATCGCACTATAGATGGTTGTGAGCCATCTTGTGGTTGCTGGGAATTGAACTTAGGACCTTTGGAAGAACAGCCATTGCTCTTAACCTCTGAGCCAGATCTCCAGGCCCTCTAAAAAAAAAAATCTTAAACTTGGTAAAGCCACATCTGTTTAAAGTCATTGAATTTATCAAAACTGCATTTATTATAAAACAGATTCTAACTTTCTTTTTTTTCCATTTAGAAATAGATTATACTCTTACACAAATTGCAGCTTATTGCCATAATAGAATTCTAAAGAAATAATCTAAATATTGCTATGGAAAATTTATATTTTTATGAATATGTTTTCTGGACTTTAGTGAAAATGAGAGAAATTGTAGCACTATAGCTTATAACATTTTTTAAGTGATGATTAAAAAACACCTTTTTTGGTTTGTTTGTTTGTTTGTTTGATAATATAAATGGTGCTAGCAGGTGTCAGGAAAATCCATCCTCCAAAGTCAGAATTTCTAGGCTATGGGTATTCTGAATATGGCCAAGTCACTCAGTCTCCAAGAACCTTGATCCCTTCAGCTGTGAGTTGGAGAAAAATATTTACACAGCAGATTATTATAGAAACTCAACATGATAATACAATTTAGTATGTGTTACAGAAAAAAATCATGTAACAAAACAATATTACTCTTTATAGCATCACAGGCCCTGATACGAAAAATGCTAAAAGAACCTCAAGTATCTACAATGCCACTAGCATCTGTCATGTAGTTTACATAACATCCTCCATCATTAGTTTGTGCCAGTGGTTTAATATTGTAGCAAAAATATCACCTAAAAAGGGCAATAGCCAAAAATACTATAAGATTATGTGAAAACATGTAAGATTGTCACTTTTATAGCTCAAAAGAGTTGAATATTGGTAAATTTTATATGAATCGACACAATACATACAGTACAAAAAGTTTCTATTTCTGAAACAATTCTATATGATAGATGGTTGACATAGGTTGATAGCCTAGAATGTAGACTTAGATATATTTGCATTCAAAAGCATTATGGAAATGTATTTCTAGAGGCTGGGGATATTGCATAGTAGTAAAATGCTTGCTTAGAGTACAGGAGGCCTTAGGTTAAGTTCCCAATAGTCCTACACAAAGCAATCCCAAAGAATAGATCAGTTTTAAGAGCCTGGAGCCAGAATCAATCTATTCTCATCTCTGTCTCTGTCTGTCTGTCTGTCTGTCTCTCTCTCTCTGTGTATATGTGTGGTGCGTGTAGTGTGTGTGCATGTGTGTGTGTGTGTGTGTGTGTGTGTGTGTGTGTGTGGTTTCTCTTTCTTTCTGACATAGTGTAGAAAGAAGTCCCAGGCAAGCCTGGATGACTGGCCTCTTGCACAATTTTCCACCTTTACTTTTAAGGCAGTTCACCATTTGAACTGCCTTAAACTTGAGTGTTGCTCACTGACACTATCTCAGTCCATCAGATAGTTTAACTCCCTCTATTCAGCGTTTACTTCAATGTCGTCTTCTATCTCAGGTACACCAGCTAAGTTGTGACAAAAACTAGGGTGACATGTGCAGAAGGTGAAGTTTAGGAACAAGGTTCTGACAGCCCCTGAGAAACACACATTTATCTTGTTTTGCTATTTTTGTGAAATAAAAGGCATAAAGAAATATTTTAAGGTTACTAACTTGTTTATAGTTAATGATGTTTAGTTTTTAATATATAACAGAGCAGTATAAATAATGTTTGAAAAAAACTGGGTTTGGGGGTGGATTTTCTGATTTCTACTGGAATGTAATCACCATTAAAATGGGATTTTATCTTATTCCCTGCAGAATTTCCAACATGAGTATTTTCTGAAAAATGAGAAATGTTCACAAAGGATCTGTCCCGTGACTCAGTGATTATTAAAGGAAGACTGCACGCTGGCATCTGGGAACACAGTGGTTAAACAGATGATTATTGTTCTGCCCCGATGAATCTTTTCCTTATCCACAAGTAGAAGCAATGAGGAAAACAATCCACAAGTCACTCAGACAAAGCAGGGCTTAGTAATATGGACATGACAGGAGCTTGAAGATAATGTGACCATTGTCATTTTGGTGCCTGTAATGAGCAGGGAAGGGAAAACTGGACAATCCAGTCAGATCATTATTGTTAAATAGACAAGTTCCAGAAAGTTCAATGAAAAAGGGAGGTGATTCTATAGCCAATATTTGAAAAGAAGAGAGAGAGAGAGATGAAGTCCTGTGAAGTTGTAAGATGTTCTCAAAACAAAATTCTAACCCCTCCCCTTTCTTATTGTGGCGCCTGCTGGGCTAGATTTCTTATTATAGACATTTGCAATTGGATGATTCTTGTGTGTGGGGCCGGCGGGGTAGCAGGCATTCCCTGTGCTATAGCTTTCCTGGCCTCCACACACTTGCCATTGTTACCCTACCTCAGGCTGTGACAAGAGAAATCCATCTCAGGCCTGCACAGTCTAAGAAGAACCCAACAGAAAGGAGAGTGAGGAGATTCCAAGAAAACAAGGAGAAGAATAAAAGAGCAATTCAGAAGCGTATCATCACTTTAGATAAGAGTTGAAATTTCAGCCTAACAATTTAGGAAAGGAAAGTAGTGGCCATACTGGCTCGTGAGAACTGGAGAAGGGAAGGGATGGATCATGTGTAAATCACAGGGCAATCTGACCTATTACAAGTTGCATACATTTTCTTTATTTAGGTAAACAATCTTCTGCTATAAAGAGCATTTTAGGGAGGCAGAGAGTAAGAAAGCATTCCTTACTCTGAGTTTCTAAAGCTGGGTAGGTTTTTATTAGGAGATGTGGGGATTAGGAATTAAAGGCATGGGAATGTCTTCATGAAGACATGCGAAGCACCGCTTGAGAATTGTCTCATAAGGCAGGTAATCTGATCCTCAAAGAGCATTTTAATGAAGAAGTGGTGTCGCAAAAATGATGAGCTGCTTAGTAAGGAAACTTGAAAAAAGCAGAATGCCTGTAATGGAATCCACCAAAATCTATCAGTCGGTATGAATGACTCACTACTATTTAAGCAATGACAAACCAAAATACCATACAGAGAGGATAAGCCTTTTATAGCAATATTACTTAATCCCTGTATAATTATGTTGAAAATGCTACAATTATTCTGCTCCTCTCAGACACAGCAGTATGCTACATATGGACAATTTTCTGCTAAGATACAGTATCCACTTGACTTTTGCTCTATTCCACCATTCGCACAGATTCATTTATCACCTTGCTCTACGAATTACAAAAATAATGAGTAAGCAAAAGCTTACCAGCACAGCTGTTTTAAGCACTACCACAACGATAAAGTCACAGGATGGTTTCAGGGCAAAGAACACTTTTTAAAAGGTGAAGAGGGAGTTGTAAACCAAAATGGAATTGTTTAATCATGTTCTCACATATTGGGAAATGTACAGTTCCGCCAATGCTATAGCAGAGTCAGTCAGCCAAGCGCAGACAGCCATGGGCCTTGGATCAGCTTATGTGGCCTGCTTCAGGTTTACTGCCACCTAAGTCAGAGACAGAGTGGGACAAGTTTCTTATAGCTGGTGGTACTGTGACAGCTTTGCTTAATTAAAAAATGTTTAGGAGTTCAAGAAAGGAGAGCTAAATTAACAGGCCTGATGTGGTGTCACAGGTCTTTAATCCTAGCCCTTGGGAGGTAGACATAGGCAGATCTCTGAGAGTTCGAGGCCAACCTAGTCTACAAATCTAGTCCAGGAGAGCCAAGGCTCTGTTACACAGAGAAACCTTTCCTGGAAAAACCAATAAGCAAACAAAAAACCAACAAAACAAAACTCCCTATATTAATAGGTAGTCATTTCATCAACATAATTTCATTTCATTTTCTTTTCATTTTCTTATGAAAATCCTGGTTCATTTGTGGAAAATTTAGATAACACTGTCAGGTAAAGGTAAGCTAAAGTAATTTCTTACTAGCATTAACAAAGACACATGCTTACATTACACATGTCATAGTTATACTTAGAATGTCTTTAAACCCTGAACAAATGGAAGCTTACCTAATTCTTTATCCCTTTGGTGATCTTCCTTTTAAAAGAAATACACTCCGAAGAAAATCTAGCCACATGAAAAAGAGAAGAAAATATGACATAGAAAACAACAGTAAGAGCATTTGACTAGGTTCCTCTTCAGTGTCTGTTCTCAAAGCACAGCCTGTGTGAACTGTGACTCCTAACTGCAGATTCCTGGGAGTAAGGAGTCCAGTGTGAATTTGACCTAAGCTGGACTGTCACCCACAGTGAGTGCTTAGAGCCTGGGAGGTACTAACTTAGAATGTTTTCTTGCTTCCTAAGGATAAAGGTGGGACTTGGAGTTTCTTTGTAATTAGTAAGCACCTACTAATGGAATCTGACTTTGGCTTAATTGTGAACCAAAGCCATCAAGAAAATGTCAAAATGCTTGTTACCCTGGCAGTAAGGCCACCAAGGCAGCATGATGGAGACCCTGAAGCCAGTCTGGCCTACAGTATCTTCTCAAAATGATAACAACCAACCAGCAAGAGAAAAGCACACAGAGAGCTGGCCAGTGTTGCTCACTATAGAATGCTTGCCTACTTGCCTAGCCCCCATAGCAGAATAAAGAAAAAATAAATAGCAAACAGAGAGAGAAAGTGGAAAAATTTATAGATGGTTGTGTGAGAGAGAGAGAGGGAGAGAGATACACATTATGTAACCAGTTATATTTAGGTATAATATCAACTTGTCTTTTTGAAGTTCATAAAATATAAAGCTCATTTTAAAGTTAGGACTAGTCAAGTAAGATTTGAAATCTTCACTACAGATAGAAATGATGATACTTTCTTCCATAGCAATAATATTAACGTTTCAATACTATTCACACCCACAATCTCTTGTTTTGCATCTATTTTCTGCTCTGAAACCCAGCGGAACCAAGCTTTAGAAAGAGTCCCAGATGATATTATCTCAACTCTTTAACATCAGAACCTTTAAGTAGATAAAAAAGATCAGTTTAGCATTGTTTTACAATCATTTCCCGTACGTAAGCTTATCATTTTAGAACTTTTTGTTTGCAGGACATAAAAGCAGTTAAGTAGCTTAAGAAAAGTTAAAGGAAGAAGGAAAGTCGTTCTTTAAACCATACCTTACCTGGAGAATTGAAATAGAGCCAACACCCTAAGCCTCCCGATCTGTGCCACTCTCCTCAAGGGACAAGTGAATCGCAGCAGCCCATATTCTCAAACTCAAAGAGAAAAATCAGGAAGCTGGATCTGTGCACATAATGGCCTGCATAATGTAAGAAAGCACCGTTTCTTGGCAACTAGAAAACAATCCTTTTCAATTAACTCACAGCAATTGGCCCACATTTGTTGTTACACAGAGTGAGGAAAATGTTTTAAGAACTGAAAAGAGCCTGGTAATAGCTCAAGTCCAAGCAGTCTGTTCACTTGGAAAGCGTTTTTTTTTTTGTTTTTTTTTTTTTTTTTTTTTTTTTTTTTTTAATTAGAAGACTCCCCCATTCCAGCTGCTGCTTTCCTAAGCATCTATGGACATATCCATCTCACTTTCTTGATACTTACTCTTTAGTCAAGGCCCCAATCCCAAATGTTGTGTGTTATCTAAACACTGAAAAGACAATGAGGAGATCTAACAGAGGTTTGTGGTCTTATCCTGGCCATGATTATTTTCATTTTGCTTTCTAAAATCCCAGTGTGAATGTCATCCTGACGTTCAGTAGGATATACTGGCCAAACTATCATATTCTCTGAGCTGTTGAAGATGGCTTAGCTCCAGCAGACACCAATCCAGCTGATGGATATTAAGGACAGCCACGTAAGATCACCCGTACGCTAATCTGACAATTTTGAGAATTCACAGATAGCTGTTAGCATCCTAAGGGTGTGCGTGTTCTTAAGATGCCTTGTCGTCTCATATGTGTATCAGTAAGTGTCCGCGTGGAGGACTTCAGCTTAAGATATGCATGGGAAACATATAAACTAGTCATGGTTGGTTTTCTTTCTTCTTAATTACTAAAGCTGTCCTAGTTACCTATATAAAGATTTAATTATCTAGTTAAATTATATCTTAAAAATTAGCAGACACTATGGATAATTTGCATATCCAAGCAAAGTCAAATCGAGCAATTTTTATTTTCTCTATTGCCCACCCCCTGCCAGGACTGAGTAAAAGTGTGCTTTTACCTTCATCAGCTCTTTTCAGCATTCTCCTTTATAATGTGAATTTCTCTCAGAGTGGTCAGCCTTGATTGCCATCCTTGCCAGGCAGTTCTAGTGCACCCTTTAATGTGTAGACTCAGGCAGTGCCTTGGCACAAAGCTCTCTCTCTGTCGGTGGGAACTTGAGGCGGTGCTGTAAGCTGGTGAAGGTGATGTGTTTGAGTAGACCGGCCGGCACCTTCCCCTGAGACTCTTAGCAGCTGTGTACACTTCTCATGGTGGAGCTGGCTGGGAGAATTTTACGAGTGTTTCTTCAGTCTTGATATGGATTCTTCCCTGGCTATGACCTCAGGCAGATCTGTTCACCGCGTTGTGTCCAGGTCTGTTATCTGCCACGTAAAGGTGATGATATTTACATCACACAAGTGTTGTGAGGGTTGACTGAGGCTACATGTGGAAAGACTACATATTATTCTTAAAATAATGTCCAGCAGACAGTAAGTGTTCAAAGGCAAGGCATGTAATTATTGCTGTTATTCATATTCCTGAACCTGGTGAATAACCACATACCTTTATTACAAGGGACACAGCTTTACTTCTTGTATTCTTAAAATGCATGGCCATTTACTTCTGCTCTGAATATATTTAAACAGTGGCTGCAAAGCCTAGCATTTGTGAGAAATTGCGCATTTTTTTTGTGTGGTCACTATAAGCCCCATTTCTACAAATTGTGGTCATCATGCTGTAATCCTCTCCATTTTAGAAGATTTTTTTTGCATTTTTATTAATTATTATCATTTATTAAAATATATTCACTTTGTATCCGGGCTGTGTCCCCCTCCCTTGTTTCCTCCCAACCCCACCCTCCCTCTCATTGCTCCCCCTATGCCCCTCCCCTAGTCCACTGATAGGACAGGTCCTCCTCCCCTAGAAGGAGGGGTTTAATCTTTGCTCAGAGCTGCTGGCACAATCCACTATGAAGTTGTGTCAGTCAGAATTTTACACCCTGTCTCTGCTAGGAGATAATTCAGAATCATTAAAATCACGCTAAATGAGCCAATCTGGCCAAGTGGGGGGGGGGGGGGTTCAGCCCTATGTTTACTGGCTTGGCACAGAGCAGTGGCCCTGTCAGTTATCTTGGGTAGTATTGATTTGCCCCTGTATCTTAATGTAGAACATTGTGGCAGGGGAACTGGGGAAATTAACCAGTGAGATGGAAAAAGGAAAAAGGAAGCTAATGGGACATGTTCTGTGTAAAGATGCTGACATTTCTAAGTGGTAACATGACCCTGCAGCATGTCAGCCTGGCATTTCAGGGACCAAGCCGTTGGGTGCTGCGTTGCTTGTGCCGTTGGGAAACTGTGTAGTCCGTGAAGTCTAACTGAACAGCAGGAAAAAAAATAACACAATAAATAGGATATATTGCAACTTCAGGGCACCTTTACCTGCCATTCAACTAAAATTACACAAAAGGAGTTTGCATGAAGATACTCACATACAGACAACAACAAAATCAATGCTATCACATAAAAGTATGATCTGCTACAGATAACCTTTCTGTAATTCACAATGAGATAATTCAGATGCATGGCATATTAATTGATGAAGGCTTCAGTTTGACTCCTGTGGGCAGTTTAATGTTGAAAGACTTCACAAAATAAAATATTTTATAAGCACTGACCACATTTGTTCTAAAACAGAATATTATAGAGTGTCAAAGCCAAATAATTTCAAGTTCTTTTGGAAGCAAATACAAATCTGAAGTTAAGAAACAGCTTAGTTTCCATTAGGAGTATGCTATTTCTACAATATAAGATTACAGCTTTCAAATTCCAGGAGGAAAAAAGTGACTAGGGAAACTTTAAAAAAAAAAAAAAAGATTAATTTATTTTGTATACATTGCTCTGCCAGCATGTATTCCTACATGCCAGAAGAGGGCACCAGATCACGTTATATATAGTTGTGAGCCACCATGTGGTTGCTGGGAATTGCACTTAGGACCCCAAAAAGAGCAGCTGGCATGCAGATGGTACATGCAGATAGAGCAATCATATACATAAAATGAATAAATAAAGTCTGGAGAGGTGGCTCCGTGGTTAAGAGCACTGGCTACTCTTCCAGAGTTACTTAGTTCAATTCCTAGCAACCACAGAATGGCTTACAACCATCTATGCTGCGACCTAAAAATTCAAATTCTTAAAGTCCAGTCCCAAAGACACTAACTGAATGTCTTCAGCACAACTAATGAATGTACATTTCAGTGCCCTCCCTTCCACTGATGTCCTGGAGTACAGCCACATTTGAGAACTGGAAATTCAGAAAAATACAGGCAGCTAGGAGCCTTGGCTTGTCTCAGAGGGGATATTCACAGGATGGCAAGCAGGGGAAGGAGGCCAAAAGGATGAGAAGGTGTGCCTCAGCTTTCTTGAGTCAGAAACTAGAATGGAGAAGAGGAGAGACGAATGTCTTGATAGACAGCAGACATAGATATAACTGCAATGACTTCTGATTTTGTCCTAAAATAGCATTTAAAGTGTGGCATTAAAGCCCACGTCCTTGCCTGAGACAAGCAGGCTGGCCTATGCTTACTATGCCCTTTCCTTCCTGGCCTCTACTTGCTGACCTTGTTTGGCCTGTTGATTGTCTCTCAAGAACAATGACTTCTACTTCCCACAGTCTCCATAACTTTTAACAACTATCTTCTCAAAACCTTTGGGAAGTGACCCAAAAATTTTAACTCCTGACCACTCCCACTGGTTATGTTTTCTTTGTTCCTAATTGTCTTTATCATTTACTAACACCCTCTATACTGGCATTACTACCCTTTGGTTCTCCCCTCCCCCAACTACACCATGAGATTCAGATAGAGGGATGCTGTTTTTCTTACTTCATGCTGTATCCCTTCCATCTAGAATGGTGCTTGGCTTCCTGGCTCTTGCTGCACAGAGTTAGAAATACAGAGAGTGACATGATGGCCACAGGTCCCTGGTAGCGAACTTGCCTAGGGTGTGTGAAGCCTGGGTTATATCCCAGCACCAACAGGAAAACAAGGACAACAGATTCGGTTAAATTCAGGCATAAAAAGGGGTTGCGCAGCACTAGCAATAAAAGTACAAAGCTATTGGATTTTTAAACATTCCTGTTTGTCTTTCTAAGGAAAGGTCAAAGTAAAGTAACCCTGCCTAGCGCTCTAATGCTTACAGGTATATTGTTTTCTAGTCTTTACAAAGATAATCATGAGAAGTTATTGTTTAACCCCATTGAAAGCTAATAATTGTGTCACATATGCCTTGGGGAATAAACAGGAAGCATTTTATCCAGGTACATAGATTTTATAAGTAATATTTTAAGCAGTAATGTGCATGGTGTTAAAGGAATTGGTTTTAAGTACAGCAAAACTGAGACGAAATAAAAAAAAAATCCGTTTTTGTGAAAGCTTTTAGAAGAACGGGGAGATTTGTCACGTATATCCCACGTCTTTGCAGACACTACTAAACTGCGTTGCTATTGTTCCTTGATCAGCACTGAACGAGCCTTCAGTAAGGGAAGTAATTGCTCTACTTAACACTGGTGAGAGGATTGCTTTTAAGCAAGTTTGATGATCAGATAGCTTTTGTAGAAATGCCTAACAGAATTTAAAACAAAGCGGGCCTCACCATTTCACTGGCAATAGAAGAAAGGTCTAGCTTGCCTCAGAATCTGTCTTTCACTTTTAAGTTCCCTTCTGTTTGTGTGTCATTCTTAACTTTTGTCCCACATTGAAATAAAAATAATTCTGTAAGTTGGTTGCAATGAGAGGAATCTGATGTCTCCCCAATTTCTCCATTAGTAGGCACAAGCTTTGTTCAAATGACAGACTTTGCCATGGGATGCAGGGAGAGTTATTACTCAGGCAGCAAGTGCTTGCTGTGTGATCTGAGGGCCTGGCTTTGATTGACATGAACCCATGTAATAAAGCCAGACATGATAGCACACCCACAAACACAGCTTGGGGGAAGTGCAGACGGATTCCGGAGCATATTAACCAGCCAGCCTGGCCTACAGGGGTGAGCCTCAGGCCAGTGAAAGGCCCAATCTCAAAACACAGGGTAGCTAGAGCCCAAGGAAGAACAACACTCATGGGTGTCTTCTGGTGCGTGCACACACACACACACACACACACACACACACACACACACACACCCGCCACAGTGCACAGATTGAAATGGGACCAGAGTGGAAAGCACGTCTGACTTTCTGCTGTTTCCATGTTCTGTATGCCAGCAACATAGCATTCTGAAAATGGCGAACATCTGCATGGGCCTCCTATCCTTGCACTCCTGCTTCATCCCGCTTTCAGTCTTTAACGTCAAGGTCTGTCATCACCAAGTAACCACCGCATCCGTACCTCAGTTCCAGGGATATTCCCTGTATGCTCAGTCTCCCCCTTCTCCCTCACCTAGTACACACAGTCTTGAAACGGTGTTCACTCTCACCTAACGTTTACACTGGGAATCCACTCTAAGAGAAGTGGCAGGGGAGCTTCACCAGTTCCCTTTCTACCCCTGAAACAACCGTACGTGGTCAGTACTCTCATTCCTTGTTACAAGGATGAGAAATGTGCCATAGCAAGTTAAATCCCCAAAGGTCAGAGAGTCACAGAGAGATTTAAACTAGATTTTAACTAAGTCTGGAACCCACCTTTTCAACCACCTTTCCTCAGTTCCTGACTTGTCCAACAAACAATTCTTTTTTAACTCATGCTGCTTTTTTTGTGTTAAATAGTCACATAAACTAAGACACTTGATAAAGCCATTGCTTATGACTCTTTGAATGAATTTCATTAGTCCAAGTAATGTAGGGGGTGTTTAAACAGCACCAAGTGCTTAAGGAGAGAAAAAGCAAACATTTTCATGCATGGCCTTTTGTAATGATGTTCAATTTAGACCTAATCCTTTTAGCCCAGAGATGGAAGAGTGGCATTCTAAACAAATCTCATTGTGTTGTGTTTGCTTCCATAACAAGGAATTTAAAGGATGAAGTTCTTGCTGGCAGATGGACTTCTTGGCTTCACTATGCATGCAACACAGAGATTTTTTTGTTTCAGAAGTTCAAACATGAAGCCAGATGCTTCTCAGTAGACATTTCCACTTAGAAATAAGGTAAGTGGTTGGGCAGGAGCATTAAGAAACAATAATGAAGTCTTTTTTACAAGCATTTGTCCAGCTGATGACTCTGAATGATAATTTCAAAATATACTTAGTGAAATGTATCCTAGCTTAAACTCTAGGAAGTTGGTTGTAGAATAAAATATTCCCACAGTTCTTCTTCAG
This sequence comes from Meriones unguiculatus, assembly GCF_030254825.1. Taxonomy (NCBI): domain Eukaryota; kingdom Metazoa; phylum Chordata; class Mammalia; order Rodentia; family Muridae; genus Meriones; species Meriones unguiculatus. The sequence continues at coordinate 113,346,265 of NC_083356.1, forward strand.
TTCAGAAAATGGAAGAATGTTTTTATACTCAACATAGAACAGAGAAGGACATCCAGCTGACTGATGCTGGTCCCTACAGTCTCATTTTTCATGTTTTAAGATCACTTGTTTATCATAAGCCTTCTACAGGGTTATCATAACTCCATATATTTTATAGTTTAGGAGACTGGTTTTTAAAATATCAACAAAACATCCGACAATGGAAGACTACCCCTTATTGTAGCATTTTAAAAAGTACCTTAAGAATTTCAGAATAGGCCTGTTGCTTTGAGACAAGCAGATGCATGTTTCATCTAAGGCAGCCACAGCGAGAAAGCAGTGGTCTATCTTCTAGAGGGTATCAGGGTAGAAATCTCATTCAGTGCTTCATAGTTTAAGCATTACCAGTAAAATTCATTTTTTCCCTACCCGAACTCACTATTTCAGCAATATCTGCCTGGGTCTGGCCATGTCATTGGGTGGATTTGCAGCTTCATTGACAATAAAGTACAAGAAAAATTATGCTGTACTACTTGTAAACTATGTCAGAAAAGGTGGAAATTCCCATCTTGATCATGAGGACACTCCAACACAGGGTACTGAATTGTTGTGTCAATGTGTAAATGTACAGCTGCCAGGAGCTGCAGTGACGTGAGGATCTGAGCTATGCATAGAGATCATGGGCAGACAACTCTGGCTGACAATGAGATGAATTGCTAGAGAGAGTGTTAGCCTTGAGAGTGAGTTGTGGACAGTCTGGTAGACTCCCCCATGACTGGAGCTCTGGCTAACACTAATGACAACCAAGGGTTCCCGTAAGTTCTCATTTGAGTCATCCAAGAATTACGACCAAACAAGATTATGAGCAAAGAAAACTGAATGTTGCTTTATGTGAGTAGATTTTAGATGGATTTGCTAAACACTAACAGAATTCTGTTGCCTGGAATGAAGGTCTTCCTAGAACCAGAAAGCTTACAGAAACTCGCACTGAAAGCCTAAAGTAGTTTAAAATGTTGTTAAAGTCTGGAACACAGGAGACACTGGATGTGTAATGTTTGAAAAGTTGAGGAGTCTTTTATGATAGGAAATATAAATGTGCCTAATGAACTAATTGATCTAGCTAATGCTTCTTCTGGTATAAAGTGTTGGAAATAGTCTCTTTCAGCTTGATCTCATCATACACTGAAGACAAATAGAAGGTAAAGACAAAATTGCCCAGTTTTATCAGTGAAAGAATGAATAAAAACCAGTCAGGGTTTGTTGGATTTCAAAATAAGATTGTTTCTTATGTCTAGTCCTTTAAGAGAAAATGCTCAAGAAAGTGAAAAAGAGTAGTGGGGTAAAAATTGAGACTCAGATGCAGTCCAAAGGCATGATGTCATGGTAAACTACTTGCATAGGTGACTGTAAAACCTTTCTTAAGATATCAGTGTGATTTAAGGTGATTTCTTAACAGACTTTCAAAACTTTCAACTTTTTTTTTTCTTTTAAGATGCCCCTTAAAAGCACCTACTTAAAATAATAGCATTTTAAGAATTTTAAAGGATTTTTTCTATACCTACCTCATAAAAGTGCCCATGGTAAAGATCATTGACGTCAGTTTTACTGTTTTTACACAGGTTGGCTGGTTTGTTTCCAGGCCCTCCCTGTGATCCCAGCCTTCAGTGGGAGGAACCATACAGCTTACCCATAAAGCAAATTTGACTGACAGTATCTCATCTCCTTTGCTTTTCCTTATTTTCTGTCCTTGGTCCTGGATGGATAAGAAAAGAATCCCGAAGCACTAAGACAAGATAGTCTTTGCACTGTTCGAGCAAAGACTATCTTGAAGAGTTTAAACTAAAAGTAGGATATCATACTATTTTGTAGCTCAGGTGAGGTTTGTTTTTTATATGTTTACCTCTCTGGACACTCAGGTGTTAATTTGCTTTTCATGTGGAGTGGAGGAACTCCTTTGATGCAGACATATGTTGAGTCAGTTACCAGATACATAATGGAACTCAGAAGGAGGTGCTACACTTTCAACTATAAATTCGACCTAGTCCCAGCAAGCCCAGTCTGAGGAACAAAGGGTCTCAGTTTGCAGGGCACATTTAAGATACAGTAGTGGTAGGTTTCTAAGGCAGGGATAGAAAAAAATCAACAGAAAAGTGTGGAGGACTGTGGAGTGCTGGGACTCATACCTCTACTTGCCCACCACAAGTAGCTCCCCAGAAATGTGCTGATATGAGAATCTTTGCAATGACCCACATTATGAGGTGCTGTTGAGCACTTTGGAAAATCAAAGCATGTTGGCGTACTTAAAAAAAAACAACCTCTTTTATTTGCATTTCTTATATCTTTTTATCCCTACTCCATCCCAGTCTCTTTCAACACCCCAAACCCAGATAGGAGAGAGAAAAGGTCAGTGGGAGAAGGGACGTAGTTTTCTTAATTAGCTGCTTCCTGCTGGTTAGGGTCACCTAATTCCTTTGAGCCAGTCCAGTCCTTGCTTCAGGAGATCGCCAGCTTTTTGGTTCATAATAGCAACCTGGAGCAGCAAGCAGGGAAGCCGGAGCAGCATTGTTCTTTCCCCTTTCTGGGCTCTGGCATTTATTCTCTCTCCAGAATCCTCAGCGTCAACCTATCTGCAGGTGGCAAAGAGCTCCTCTCAGAGCCCACATGAGGCAAATAGTCTGCTGCAATGGATCATCTGAATCAGTCCCACATCCCACACCTGGGACCAAAACAAAAACATGTTTATACCCACAACAACAAGGGCATGGTTCAGTGAAGCATCATCAAGGAAGCTTCTGAATTCTCCTTGTTAGAATTCATTCAGAAAGCATAAAAAAGGGATGGAAGGCGTTTATACAGAACCAAGTCAAACAGCCAGTGAACTGGAAGCACAGGGAGAACAGGCATTAATGAGGATAGCTAATACTTTTCCCAGTTAGTAAATTTATTTGCCAGTTAGGTAGCAGAGGTCTTTAGCCTTTAGCAATGAGCTAAACCCAAAACAAATGGGAGCCCCACGGACCAACTATATCTATTCATTTGCTTTTAGTGTATGAAATAAAATCACAAAGCAGTCGGCTGTGGCTCTCTATGTAAAAACCACCTTTAATTTAGGAGGCACCAGAGCTACCGAATAAAATGAAAACATTTCCTCTCCACTTTTCACATTTGATTGTAGAAAGTCATACTTTCTAGCAAATTACACTTGCTTCGGGATTCTTTTTTTATCCATCCAGGACCAAGGACAGAAAATAAGGAAAAGCAAAGGAGATGAGATACTGTCAGTCAAATTTGCTTTATGGGTAAGCTGTATGGTTCCTCCCACTGAAGGCTGGGATCACAGGGAGGACCTGGAAACAAACCAGCCAACCAGAAGCTGATGGTTTTGGCCAGTGTAAGGATGTCATCAACCCAGAGGGAATCCTTGACTCCAGGTTGGAAAGGTGATGAAAGGACGACCAAGAATTTTACTGTTTCCCAGATGTGCGTATGTCAGAAGAAATGAGTGCTCATGTGCAGAGAGTGTGACGGTTTAAAGACGGCTTGTCCTCCACTGGCTCAGGGGCCAGAAGCCTGGGCTCACTCGTGGTTAAGAGGAAACACTAGTGGGCAAAATTAGGTCATAGAGCTTCTGCTGGAGAAGCCACTTATACCTGTCTGTCCAGAGCGGATTTGGTCTCCTGGAACCACATCTGTATCTTGGAATTTCTGCTCTTGTACACACTCTCATTTTGTGATTTCATTCACCATGTTTTGGCTCAAAATACCCCCAACACATGTGGCTCCTTAAACTTGGATATTACAATTTCCAAAGCCATGGGTCAAAATAAATGGCACGCATGTTTGTAAATATTCTGTTCAAGATATTCCTAGTACAGCAGGATAAAAGAGAGCAAGACAGATCTTGCAGTAGACTGGGAAGCAGCAGTTCTGGCGTGGGTGACTAACGTGTAAGGGCCAGAAGAAACACCTCAGAGACCAACCCACATCCTTCAGGAGGAAAGCCCAGATGTCTGTCTGGGCTCAGAGGAGAATGACGTCTAAGTGCTCCTGGCAGGTTCCATGTTGTCTTTGTATGTATACCCAAAGAAGAAGAATTTTCACAGAAAATGAGCTAGTAGTTCTATTCTCTCTTCTCATCATTTGGTGTTCTGAGACCTCCCATGTCTCCTAAATGGAAACTTCTGGAATCAACTAGAATCTTAGATTCTGGGGGCTCACAGCTCTGTCCTATTTCAGAAATGCCCCTTAGCACAAGAAAGTTGCCTCACCACGGCTGAGCCCTCTTCCTATGACTCATAGGGTATGAAAGAATAAAGGATTTGCCTGCGTTTACAATTCAGAACACTGTGGATAGCTAGTGCCTCTTCCGAGGTACCTGTGGGACTGTCTGGGGCTGTGTTTGAAGGGCTCTGACAAGCCCAAGCACTGCAAACAAGGTGCCCGCAGGTCTTGCCCTGTCCCCTTCCCTCTCCCTTGCTAACGCATTATATTGCATTGCTAAATAGCCACCAAGGGTTACTCCCTTATTTGGCCGCTTCCTTATGCCTGACTAAAATGCCAGATCCAACTATCTAAGCATCAAGGTTCAACAATTAAAATCCATTTTTGCCTTTACTGGCTAAATTATAGTGGATGTCCTGTCTAATCAGAATGTCCCAACTCACCCCGGCACAGACTTTTTCCCTTTCGCTGCTGAAAACTACTCCTGAAGTGCCACTGGCTGCTGTCTTTGCTCTGTCCAGAGGCAGCCCCCAGCCCCATGCCGACCCCACTGTGCCCTCCTGGGAAATGAAATTTCCATGCTGAGTTTGGTGTCTGGGTATGTTCTGGACTGACTCCTGCTCCCCTTCAGTGTTCTCACATGACAGGCCAGCTTTCATTCTCAGAGGATTAGCAATAATTTCCTTAAATTAATCTGTGAAGACTGAGCATCTTACCCACGGTCCTCCTTGATTAGCTTTCTTAGGTGTACAGATTTTAGTATGATTATCCTATATTATATGTCTAATATCCATATACCATGTGTGTCTTTCTGCTTCTGGGTTACCTCACTCAGGATGATCTTTTCTAGATCCCACCATTTGCCTACAAATTTCCTTGTTTTTAATTGCTGAGTAGTATTCCATTGTGTATATGTACCACAATTTCTGTATCCATTCCTCCATTGAGGGACATCTGGCTTGTTTCCAGCTTCTGCCTATTACAGATAAAGCTGCTACAAACATAGTTAAGCAAATTTTGTTGTATACTTGAGCATCTTTTGGATATATGCCTAGGAGTGGTATAGCTGGACCTTGAGGTAGCACTATTCCTAATTGTTTAAGAACCCTATCTTTGGAGTGGAAGAGGAGCATAGGAGAGGAAGAGGGAAGGAAAGTGGGATTGGGAGGAGAGAGAGGAGGGAGTTACAGCTGGGATACAAAGTGAATAAACTGTAATTAATAATAAAAATAAATTAATTTAAACATGGTAGTCCTACTTGATGCTAAGATGCTCTGCTAGATGCTATTCAAAGTTGAAATAGTGACCTGAACCTCAAGGAGATTTTACCTTGGGAAAAAAAAAATGACTCCAACCTATTTTGAAATACAACATGTTGCCCCAGTTCTTCTCTATTTTATTTCAAGACCATTTATTAATTTATAATATACTACCTGTATTTTACATTTGAGGTATGTTTTCATTTGCCACCTAGTGTTCAATATGAACTGCTGACAGCAATTTTAGTGTCCCTTTTAATCCTTCATCTTCCTTCTTCTCCTGCTCTTCCTCCTACTCCAGCAAATCACAAATACCCATCATGGTTCCTTGTACATAACTGATACAAAGTTACTATTTATGAGCTTTTAAACGAAGAAGACACATGTTTAATGTATAGAGTGAAAGGATGTGGCGAAGGACCGATGAGAAAAGAAGCATCTGATTTGGCTTTGCTAATGTTTGAAGTCAGATGTCGTGTCTAAGGTCCCTCCCGCTGCAGCACACTCCGTGGTGTTTTGGTTTCAGAACATGTAACTACTCTCAACAATTCAGTGTCTCAGCATTTTTCTCTCATGTGTTTATTTCTGTGGTGAGCCCCTTAGAAATGTTTTTACTATAATTTTCATATTTCTGTTTTTCTACAGGACATGATAGAATTTCCTTTCTCTCTCTGTCTGCTGTTTCCATGGGTATGCATGGAGCTCACGGCAGGGCCTGAGTTTGGCAGTATTTATGTTCTCATGCATCCCTGGAAATGGCATGTCAAAGTCCAGGTTTGTATCACCTCTGAAAGGGATTTATCCCTTCATATTCTAAAGTGAGTAAGTATCTCAAAAATATTAAAACGCCCATAGATGGTATTTATCAGACAGTTCAGGATTCAGAATGTGTGCCTTGGTTTTAGACCACCGGAAGCCACTCCTTGCTCTGCCCTTTACCAGTTGCATTAGTTAACGTCTGATTTCTCCCCTGACCTCACCTTATTGTCTCTTTGGGAGCACAGTGTTAATGCCTGGTCAGACTCAGCAGAATATGTGACTCAGCAGGGAGTCAAGCTATTGCTATTATTAGTGTTTGTGAAATCCCGTTTTAAAATCAGTTATAGGAACTTCAAATAATTCCCTTTACAGTTTCTATACAAAACTCTCAGACTATGTCACATAGCAGGGTAAACCACATGAAGCTGTCCTAATGTAAAAGAATGTATCTCCCATGGAAAATCCACTCATTTGTTCACAGAGATAAGTGCTTTCACACTTATGCAAACACATATGTGTACACACATAACACGCACACAGCACACATGTGAGGCAGCACCTCCCCTAAGTCTCCACACAGTGTAGTCTCCTCTGCTCTTGCTATTAGACAGGATTCTGTGGCTTTGAAATACCAGTAGCCATGGTGTTCCTCAGGTTCAAGCTGCTGTCCTACTCTTGCTCCATATCAACAAGGTTCCCCGCTGCTAACAATTTCCCCCTGCGTCCTCCTTGATTGGCTGAGGGTTCAGCTTCTGTGGTCTCAGAGTCTGCACGGGGAGATCTCGGCCATTATTATCAACTGTGCCTTGTGGTTTGTATTAACCGTCAGTTTGACAGGAGCCGAAATCATTAGAGAGGTGCTTCTGGGCGTGACAGGCAAGGTGACCCACGCTGATGGCTGGCTGACTAAGAAGAGGTGAGGTGGGCAGCAGCGCTGGGCTCTCCCCACTTCCTGACTGTGGTGCAGTGTGATCAGCCACCGCAGCTATTAGCATCATGGCTTCCCCAAGACACTGGGCTGTGCCCTCCAACAGTGAGCGCAGAGAAACCTTTCCTTCATTAAGCTGTTTCTGTCAGAAACAAACCCCCAAGCCAGTGTGTTATCACATTAGTCTACGTGTAGCTGTGAGGTAAAGGCAAGAGCAGAAATAACAGCAAGCAGGGAGAAAGGTTCCAAACTTACCACAACCCACAGAACACCCACAAAGGTGACTAATACAAGGAGCATGAGGGGATCTGTGTCCTGAATTCATGGCTCTTTTTTTTTTTTTTAATTTGAGCATAGCTAGATGTTTTTACTTGTGACTTCTATGGAGTATAGATGACAGTTTCTGTGTTTTAAGGTTTGCCCACAACATAATTCAGTTATTAAACCTACTAAAAATGATTGACTTGGAGATAAATTTAGGTTTGCATTACTTTAAAGGGGCCAAACTGGCAAGTTTTTCACTGGCATGATTTTCCCGACAATAATAAGCTAGCACGCTGTTTAAGTCGGCCTCACAAAATGGAATGCCATCTGCAGGGGTTTTTATCAGTGTGGGAAGGGATTTGCTTATGCAGATGGCCTGGAGTGTGTTGAAATACTTCTAGAACGCTTTTGTGATGCTCAGCAACAGCTTGTGCTTTCCTGATAGGTTTTGTTTTTTTTTTTTTTTTTTTTTTTTTTTTTTTGTCTAAAGTGCTTTCTTCCTTCAGTTTGAAAATTGTAATCCGTAATCACTTACTGACTCTATTATCTTTCACTTGTTATGGTACGTGGAACACTTTGGGTATCCGAATTTAAACAATCAAATTTGCCTTCTGGGATGCATTTATTTCACAGATTAGTGTTTATCAAACTATATTGTAACAAAATCAAAGTGACATTCTAGACAAAGGACAGCTACATCCAGTATTATACCACTGGCTGATTTGAAAAAAATTTTATTGTTAATTAATCCAATTTACATCTCAATCATAGACCCTTCCCTCTCCTCCTACCACCCTCCCACATCCCCTCTCCCCTAGGGGAGCCTCCCTACCTAGACACCCCAGCTCATCTATTCATATGAAGACTGAGGTCATCTTCCTCCCCTGTGGCCTTCTAGGGAAGTCATCAGGGGGAAATGACCAAAAAGGCAGGAAACATAGTCCGTGTCACAGGCTGATTTTAAAGTGCTGGAAGAGGCCACTCTTTATCCTATAGATGATGAAGCTGGGGCTCCCTTGTGGAGGAATTCATATTTTGTAACTGATAGTGGGCCCTAATTAAGGAAAGATGCACAGAAACTGGGTCAGAAGCCAGGTGCAAAGTCTAAATTTTTAGCAATTGTTCGAACTTTCCTTACAGTGCTGAGAAAATGAAAGCCACGCCTTCTCCACGCCATAGATTTAGCTCCCTTTTATTATCTGAGACCTTTCATAACATTCACAACGTGTGCCCAAAGACTTATCTTTGTAGGAAACTGACAAAATCAACAGACATGACTCACCCACCAGATAGTTGTTGACTAAGTCACGGGTTATCTGAGACTAGAAAGCACAAGACACGGGTGTTATCTTCAAGCAGTTTTTGAGGACATGGAAACACAGGTCCTTACTTTACAAGGAGCTCATGCAGCCTTGCTCATTTTACTTCAGAGCAGAAACAGAAGAGCCCCAGTGTCCTGATGATGTTCAAGTTGCTCCAAGGCCTCTTCTGTCCCCAGGCCCTGTGCTTTTTCACAACCCTCACTGCAAGTACGTAAATGCACAAAGCCTGGAGAACGCTACTCTCAGTGGCGCACGCTTCTGAATTTACACACAGGTACTTTGCCTGAGCATAAAGTAAATTGCGTGAACTTAGAAACAAGCCTCATGTTCTGGTCTCATTTAACCTTAACGATAGGACATCAGTGGGGATTCTTTTTATGAGAAGCAGACACACAGAGTTTGTTTTCCGGCATTTCAGGTTGTCCTTTTATTATGAGACTAGCATCACAGTCTGATTTAAAAACAAAAACAAAAACAAAAAACTGTGAGAAACAAAATGATCAGGGGTCAGGGTTCCACCTTGTTAGGAGACCAGCACTTCTTTGCCTCCTCTGAGTTCTGCCTCAGGACCAGCTCTTAGCATGAGCAGGGAACACAGAATGTGTGCTCGAGAGCGCAGTGGCCAGAACCATCAGGATCTGAAGCCCCAGATTCCACTTCTGCCATTTCATATATATATATCCCATGCATGTCTCAAATCTCAGATTGTATCACTCTCACCCAAAGTGATTTCCTTCTACACCACTACTGCTACTGTTTTCCTTCACTCTCGATGCTGCTCTTATTCCTCATTAAGAGCCCATCTTTCAGTTCTGTTTTCTCCTGCTCAGCTCTCCTTTATCCTTACCTCCAGATGCTTCTTATGTTGTAGGCTTTATCAAGTGAGCTGGGAGGAGGAAGAGTGCTGAGGGAATTTTCAGTGCTATTACACAAGCTGCCCTTTCAAACTTTGTTGACTTTTCACATCCTATGTTCACTCTCAGGAAGGGCAACCATTTCCTGAGTGTATCAATCAATCAGAAACAATATATCAAAGCTCGTGCTACATTCCCAGAACTGTCTAACACATCATCTCTTTAATGGCTACAGAAAATATATCCTGGACCTCTTCCCACACTTTATACAGAAAGTTTTCTTCTTTGGTTTGTTACTTCATTCTTTTTAGTTATTTTTTTAATGATATATAAAATTAAATGTAAGTAAATAAAGTGGGGAAATACAAGTCAAGCAGGCATATGCATATAGAAATGGATAAAAGGATTCATAAAAATATTCATAAAACAGGGTATTAACTAGGTTAATGGCTTCTGTGTCTTTGTACAGTATTTTCTTTAAAGTTATCCTAATGGAGAATTGTGGGTAAGACACTGCATTCACAAGAAAGCATTAAACGAATACACATATTCAAGAATGATGAAGGGCTATCATCATGAAATCCCACTGACATTAAGAATGTCAAAACTCTCAAAATAGATTCTTATTCAGCATCTTCTTTATGTAGCTATCAATCCAGATAATAAATACAAGCAATAGCATCATATATAATTTAGCTGTAAAGTGACTCCATGTCAAGCCTGCCTTTGTTATAGAATTTGTTAAATCAGTGACTCCATATTGCCCTGAATGCAGAGGTTACCCCAAACTCTCCTTTAAACAGCTAAGCCAAAAGTCACACTTGAACATCTGGTTCTGGTTCTTGTACTGTTCACTACATGACATCAAACACAGATGAGAACACATACACACATAAACACACACTCATGCACAAATGCATGCACACACAGGAGAGAGAGTGTGTGTGGGTGTCAGAGATAGAATACAAGGGAGACGATTACTGAGAGCTTATTCCCTATGATAGTGTTCAATATTGTAAACATTTTGTCTTCAAGAAGCATAGACTGTTTGAAGTATTAGGAATGGGCTAAAACTCCTAAATTATTTTTCTTTTCTTTTTTATTATTAATTCAATTTACATCTCAGTCATAGGCCCCTCCTCTTCTCTTCCCAGTCCCACTCTCTCTCCCACATTCCTTCTCAGAATGACACCCCAGTTCATCTATTCATGTGAGGACTGAGTTTGTCTTCTTCCCCTGTGGCCTTGTAGGGAAACCCCATCAGGGGGAACTGATAAAAAAGCAGGCAAGATAGTACATGTCAGAGATATCCTCCACTCCCCTAACTAGGGGGCCAACAAGAAGCCTAAGATGCTCATTGGACTTATCTTCTTGGGGATCTGTGCGTTGTAGTATGTCTATCCTGTACTATATGACTAAAATCCACATATAAGTAATATATACCATGTGTGTGTTTCTAGGTCTGTGTTATCTCACTCAGGATAGTCTTTTCTAGTTCCATCCATTTGCCTGCAAATTTCTATGATTTCCTGGTTTTTAATGGCTGAGTAGTATTCCACTGTGTAAATGTACCAGTTTCTTTATCCATTCTTCAATTGAGGGATATCTACATTATTTCTAGATTATAGTTATTACAAATAAAGCTGCTATGAACATGGTTAAGCAAATGTCCTTGCCGTATGGCAGAGCATCTTTTGAGTGTCTGTCCAGGAGTGATACAGCTGGGTCTTGAGGTAGCACTATTCCTAATTGTCTGAGAAAGCGCTGGGTTGATTTCCAAAGTGGTTGTACAAGTTTACATTCCCACCAGCAATGGAGGAGGATTCCCCTTTCTCCACATCCTCACCAGCATTATGTTGTCACAGGGTTTTTGATATTAGCCATTCTGATGGGTGTAAGATGGAATCTCAGAGTCGTTTTGATTTGCATTTCCCTGATGACTAAAGAACGTTGAAAATTTCTTTAAGTGCTTCTCCACCAGTCGAAATTCCTTTGTTGAGAATTCTCTGTTTAGCTCTCTATCCCAATCTTAATTGGACTATTTGGTTTGATGGTGTTTAATTTCTTGAGTTCTTTACATATTCTGGATATTACCCCTTTGTCAGATGTAGGATTGGTGAAGATCTTTTCTCAATATGTAGACTGCCATTTCATCCTTTTACCAGTATCCTTTGCTTTACAGAGTCTTTTCAGTTTCAAGAGGTCCCAGTTATTTATTGTTGATCTTAGAGCCTGTGATGTTGGTGTTATATTCAGGAAGTTGTCTCCTGTGCCAATGAGCTCAAGGCTTTTACCCAGTTTCTCCTCTAGCAGCTTTTGTGTATCTGGTTTTATGTTGAAGCCTTTGATCTACTTTGACTTGAGTTTTGTATAGGGGAATGAATTCGGATCTATTTGCATTTTTCTACATCTAGATATCCAGTTAGACCAGAACCATTTGTTGAAGATGCTGTCTTTTTTCCACTGTATGGTTTTGGCTCCTTTGTCAAAAATTGGGTGTGCATAGGTGTGTGGGTTTTTTTCTGAGTCTTTGATTCGATTCCATTGATCAGCCTATTTCTATGCCAGTACCACACCATTTTTATTACTGTAGGATAGAGTGAGGTCAGGTATGGAGATAATCCAGAAGTTGTATTATTATATAGGATTGTTTTAGCTATTCTGAGTTTTTTGCTTTTTCATATGAAGTTTAGAATTGTTCTTTCAAGGTCTGTGAAAAATTGTGTTGATATGTGGTTGGGAATTGCATCGAATCTATAGATTAGGTTGCCTTTGGTAAGATTGGCATGTTTACTGTTAATCCTACTGATCCATGGGACATCTTCCCATCTTCTGGTATCTTCTTCAATTTCTTTCTTCAGAGATTTGAAGTTCTTGTCATATAGGTCTTTGACTTCCTTGGTTAGAGTTACCCCTAGATACTTTATATTATTTGTGGCTATTTTGAATGTTGTGATTTCCCTAATTTCTTTCTCAGCCTTTTATTCATTTGTATACAGGATGGCTACTGATTTTTTAAAAAAAAATTTTTAAAGAAATTTCAAATTTTAAATGTTTTTAAAATCTTGTATCCAACCACTTTGCTGAAAATGTTTACAAGCTGTATTAGTTCCCTGGTAGAAATTTTGGGGTCATTCATGTATACTATCATATTTTCTGTGTATAACAATATTTTAACTTCTTCCTTTCCGATTTGTATCCCTTTCATCTCCTTTAGTTGTCTTATTGCTCTAGCTAGAATGTCTAGTTCTATACTGAAGAGTTATGAAGAGAGTGGGCAGCCTTGTCTTGTCCATGATTTTAGTGGGATTGCTTTGAGTTCCTCTCCATTTATTTTGATGTTGGCTATAGGCTTACTCTATATTGCCTTTATTATGTCTAGTTATGAGTCTTGTCTTCCTGATCTCTCCAAGACTTTTATTATGAAGGGGTGTTGGATTTTGCAAAGGCTTTTTCTGTATCTACTGAGATAATCAGGTGATTTTTTTCTTTCAGTTTGTTTATATGGTGAATTACATTGATGAATTTTCATATGTTAAACCATCCTTGAATCCCTGGGATAAAGCCTACTTGATCATGGTGGATGATGTGTTTGATGTGTTCTTGGATTTGGTTTGCAAGTATCTTATTGAGTATTTTTGCATCAATGTTCATGAGGGAGAGTGGTCTGAAATTCTCTTTCTTTGTTGAGTCTTTGTGTGGTTTAGGCATCAGGGTGACTGTGGCCTCATGGAATGAAGTTGGCAATGTTCCTTTGGTTTCTATTTTGTAGCATAGTTTGAAGAGTATTAGTGTTTGCTCTTCTTTGAAACTCTATTAGAATTCTGCACCAAAACCATCTGTCCCTGGGATGTTTTTAGTTGGGAGACTTTTGATTGCTGCTTCTATTTCGTTAGGGGTTATAGGGCTGTTTAAACTGTTTACCTGTTCTTGATTTAACCTTGGTAGGTAACATCTATCAAGAAATTTGTTCATTTCCTTTAGATTTTCCAATTTTGTGAAATACAGGCTTTTGAAGCAAGGCCTGATGATTCTTTGGATTTCCTCAGAGTCTGTTGTTATGTCCCCCTTTTCATTTCTGATTTTTTTTTTTTTTAATCTGGGTACTGTTTCTCTCTTTTTTAATTAGTATGGCTAAGGGTTTGTCTATTTTGTTGATTTTCTCAAAGAAGCAACTCTTGGTTTTATTGATTCTTTGTATTACTCTCTTTGTTTCTAATTTATTGATTTCAGCCCTGAGTTTATTTCCCGATGTCTACTCCTCTTGGGTGTGTTTGCTTCTTCTTTTTTTTCCCCCAAACCTTTCAGGTGATCTGTTAAGTGGCTAATATGGAATATCTCCAAATTCTTTATGAAGTCACTTAGTGCCGTGAACTTCATCTTAGCACTGCTTTCATGGCATCCCGTAAGTTTAGTTAAGTTTTGCCCTCATTTTCAATGAATTCTGGGAAGTCTTTAATTTGTTTATTTCTTCCCTCACTCAGTGATCATTGAGCAGGAAGTTGTTCAGTTTTTCAGTGTATAGGCTTTTTGTTGTTTCTGTTGTTGAGGTCTAGCTTTAATCCATGATGATCTGATAAAGAACAATGGGTTAATTCAATTTTCTTGTATCAGTTGAAGTTTGCTTTATGACTGACTATTATGGTCAGTTTTGGAGAAAATTCTGTGTGTTGCTGAGAAATAAAGTATATTCTTTTGTGTTTGGGTGAAAAGTTCTGTAGACAAATATTAGGTATATTTGATTCATGACCTTTGTTAACATCATTATTTCTCTATTTAGCTTTTGTCTCCAATGATCTGTCCATTGGTGAGAGTGGAGTATTGAAGTCTCCCACTATTAAGGTGTTGGGATCAACATGTGATTTAAGCTTCAATAATGTTTCTTTTGTGAATGCATGTGCCCCTGTATTTGGGGAATAGATGTCCAGGATTGTGATGTCCTCATGGTGGATTTTTTCCTTTGATGAGAAGGAAGTATCCCTCCCCATCTCTTTTGATTAATTTTGGTTGAAACTCTACTTTTTTAGAAATAAGGATGGCTACTCCAGCCTGCTTCTTGGGTCTATTTGCTTGGAAAACTTTTTAACTAGCCCTTTCCTCTGAAGTAGTATCTATCTTTGTTGCTGAGGTGTGTTTCTTGAATACAGCAGAATGTTGGATCCTGTTTCTACAACCATTCTGTTAGCCTCTGTCTTTTTATTGGAGAGTTGACTCCATTGATGTTGATAGATTTTTAGTGACCAATGATTGTTAGCTCCTTTTGTTGTGATATTGGTGGTGTTTGTCTGTTTGTTTTCTTTTAGTTTTGCTGTTGTGAACTTTTCTATATCCTGTATTTCTTGGCTGTTATTGACTTTGTTGGGTTGGAGGTGTTTTTCTAGTATCTTCTTTAGGTCTGGGTTGGTACACAGATAGTGTTTAAATTTAGCTTTGTAATGGAATGTCCCGTTTCCTCCATCTATGGCTATTGAAAGCGTTGCTGGGTACAGTAGTCCGGGTTGGCATCTGTGGTCTCTTAGTGTCAGCAGGACGTCTGCAGCCCCTCTGTCTTTCGCAGTCTCTGTTGAGAGCTCAGCTGTGACTATGGCAGGTTCACCTTTGTGTTTACTTGGCCTTTTTCCTTGCTGCTTTTAATGTTTTTGTTTTTTAATTCTGTAGATTTAGTGTTCTGATTATTATGAAGTGGGTGGAATTTCTCTTGTGGTCTAGTCTATTAGGCATTCTGTAAGCTTCTTGTATGTTTAAGGGTATTTCTTTCTTGGGTTGGGGAAATTTTCTTCTATGATTTTCTTGAAAATATTTTCTGGACCTTGGAGCCTGGAATCTTTTTTTTTTTTTTTCATTTATTTCTTTTATTCTTAGATTTTGTCTTTTCATCGTGCCCTTGATTTCTTGGACATTTTGTGTTAGGAACTTTGCTGTCTTAATGCTTTCTTTGCTCGATATATCGAATTTTTTCAATTGTATCATCAACATCTGAGATTATCTCCTCCATCACGTGTACTCTGCTGGTGATGCTTACCTCTGTGGTTCCTGGTCTCTTCTCTAAGTTTTCCATCCCCCGGGTTTTCTCAGTTTGTATTTCTTTTATTAATTCTAATTCTGTTTTCAGGTCTTGAACAGTTTTATTCATTTCCTTCACCTGTTTGACTGTGGTTTTCTCTCTGTGTCCTTGATGGCCTCTGTTTGTTTGGTTATATTTTCCTGTATTTCTTTGAGAGAGAGATTTGTTTGTTTCTTCTTTATGTTTCTAATAACTGCAGAAGCATAGATTTAAGGTCATTTTTCTGCTGCATTAGAATATCCATTGTTCTGGGACCTTTCTGATGGAGGTATGATGTTCTGGTTTTTACTGACTGTGGTCTACGCTGGCCTTTACCCATCTGGTTGCCTTTAGCCTTGGTTGTTTGTTTCTTGACCCTGCACTGAAGACTGGATCTGCCTATCTCTGGTGTCTGGAGTAGTCCTTAGAATGACAAGAGAGGTCCAGGGGAAAACGAATAGGTGCTTGTGTCTTTGATGCAGCCACACCGAGGTGGGTGTTTTGAAAGGCAGGGTGTGGGTGTGGGTGCCTTGTGGGGCAGGACTTGGGCAAGGGTGTCCTGAATGGTGGGGCATGGGGGTAGAAGCCTTGAAGGTCAAAAAAAGAAACAATAAAGACACACAAAAATTTTATTCATGGAAGAAAATATAATATATGAATAAATAGATACTTGAAAAATCTGACCCTCCCTATCTTTTCTTATTTTTATTTTAGTAAATTGATCCTAAACTGTCTGAATCTTTGCTTTTAATCTTGACTTTGCTAGGAAACTCAAAGCAGGTTCTTCTGAAATTTACGTGAGAACTTTTAAAAACATTTTTGAGATTATAATACAATTACATCATTTTCCTTTTTTCTTTTCTTCTTCCAAACCCTCCCACATACCCCTCATCTTGTTATTCCAAATTCCTGGCCTCCTTTTCTTTAATTGTTGTTACATATATCTGTGTACATGTATATATTTCTAACTACATAAAAACAACCTGCTTAGTCTGTACAGTGTTACTGGTATGTATGTGTTTTCAGGACTGACCATTTGCTAATGGACACTGCTCTTCCCCAAGGAAGACTATTTCTCCAGCTCCCTGTACTCTTTTGTTGCCAGCTGTCCCTCTGTGTAGGGCTGGCGCTCCTTCTTCCATATTAGCATGTCAATTGCTGCCGTCCCTATTCAGCTCCTAGGCAGTCATTTTAGTGAGACTTCGTAGTGCAGCTTCTTACATTACTGGAAGACATAAGCTCGCAGCAAACTCCCTGTTCCTCTGGCTCCTACAATCCTTCCGCCTCCTTTTCAGCTGTGATCTTTGAGCTCTAGGTGCAGGAGTTGTGTCTTCTATAGTGATCGACAGCTCTGTAGTTAGACTTAAGACCCGCCCAACAAGAGGGAACCCTAGCCAACCACCCCGGGCTAATGAAGTCATAGGTCTCGGAGGCTAACCTACAACTGCCACTTTACTAAACCAGAATAATCCCCAACTACATTTTAAACACTTACCTTTATGTCCACAGGTAAGTGTAATCCTAACCCCTCATCAAGAAAACTTGCATTTTTGACAGATGGAAGCCATTCCAGAAAAGCAAAACCCAATCAAAATGCAGAGTTGAGCAGCCCATTCCAAAGTGATATATCTACAACACAGCTCCTGTGCCCACAGGCAGGTTACAGGAGTCCCATCCAAGCACCTGTCTATCCCTGGTATCTGCATTTTAAGAACTATCTGGGAGAAGCTAACCTTTGACCTTCAATTCAACAGCTAGGTGCTACTTAGCCATTCTCTAGAAAATCTCAAACATGCAAACATATGCAAGGGCAGAGTCTTTGTCCATGCATTCATCCACAGTGATTTGCTGTGATTCTAGTAAGTACCCTTGTTTTAGGCTAGATACTGGGGATTTACACAACTCAAAGTCCAGTGAGGAAGACAGCAGTGACATAAATAACTGTCATAAAAACAAAACCAGGATTAATGACAGAACATACTTAAGGAACTTTGCTACCCAGTCATCTAGGAGCCTGGGAGAATTTTCTGAAAAAATGCAACTTAAACTGAGTAAGATGAAAAATGTCAGTCATTTTAGAATGGAATTTAGGTCCTAAGTAGGACAGACATTGTGAGGGATGGGAAGAGAGAGGTCGGTGTGAAGATCTAAAAATAAATTAGCATGACTAAAATAGGAACAAGCAGTCAGCATGAGACAAGGAGAACAAGGGCCAAATCATGAAAGCTTTGAGGCATGGTAGGAGTCCAGACAAACTATTTTGAAGCTAGAAAGCTGACCCAGGCAGAGTTGAGGTGACCAGTGAGGCGTCCATCAGGAGTTAGCTGATTAAAGGGAAGCAATTAAGAGCGATGTGATAGTGAGGTTCAGATTAATGGAAGTTCCCACAAAGATGGCGTCAGCGGCAACACAGATAAGAAGTAATCTACAACGTTGATTCTGAAGTATACAGATAGTGGAAACCCTAATGGATATGGAGACTATTTAAGGGAAAAAATTGAGCTGAAAGGGTGATGATGGCTGACTACCATTCCTATATACTTTAATTGAAATGGCCTCAACACAGCCAGGTATGTATTTCCCAGAAACTTGGCTGTCTGAGCCAAAAGCTGGGAATGGCTTTTAAAACATGTTTGCAGATGTGAAGCACTAGGTGTGTCAGTGTGTTTTAAGCCCTAAGTGTAGATGATCCACCCTGGCAGAGATATGGCAAAGTGAGAGGGCAATAGTCAAGGAGAGACTCCGGAGAATGCCAATATCTAGAAGGGGAGGAGGGCTGCTCCTGCATCTCGCCATACTCAAAGTTCAAGGCGTCTTCAGCAAAGCAGGCATCGTGTGGCCACGTTCTAACTGGTGATACAATATAATGTGTGGTGTATCACTGAATATCCACAGATACTTTTAAAGCTAGAGTCCAGGCCAAGAAAAACATCTTGAGGTGCCTGCATGTAAAGAACACACAGCTAGACTGTCTTCACAGATGTTTTCTTGCTGTTTCTTTGCCTTTCAATCCCTTCTTTGGAGATGGTGTATCCAGAATGATCTTCCCTAGTTACATGCCAGGCTGAACAGTTTGAGGACTGTTCTCACTTCATTGGATACTTTTTTCACTCACAGTATAGAAAAAGGAAAATTTATAATCATAGTTGGAAAATGTAGTATCTGCTTTCTCTAGCCATGAACTATAATTACAAAGGCCAGAATACCATAAGAGTATTTCAAGTTTCATTTTTCTCAAATATCTCACCAATGTTAAGTAATAACATTAAACTTACAATATGAAAAACTTCCAGATGCCAGATTAAATAGATGTTCTTTTCCTGGGCTTTTCTAGCCTGGATCATAGAGTCAGTCAGAGGGTGTTAAATCTGATAATATCTCAAAGACAGCTTCTAATTCAAGTTCTTTCTCCCTATGCCATTTACACATTTTAGAGGAGAAACATGAGATGTTAGGATGATATATATGTTGCCGTATATTTAAATAAAATTTACACTCAGAGGAAAAATCAATTGGTTGTACTAGCAGGCCAAGCTATGAGAAGATTTAGGCAGAAGGTTGACATGATAAAAGGTGCATTTGATAAGGAGAATTAGCTCAAAACTCACAGGAATTCTTGCCGAGGTGTGTCAGTCAAGGAATAAATTCAGGAGGAAGTACCAGGCCATGCTGATTCCTGAGTAGATAGGCAGTTGGATTTCTGAATGATATACAGAATAGCCACAGAAAAGAAGAGGAGAAAACAGTGGGAAACTGACACCACATGCTCACAAGCACTTCAGAAACAGAAGTGTTAGGAAATTTGAGAAACTAATTTCTACCTTTTTGTTAAAGACTTAAAACAAATTTCTAAGTTGTATATGTCATGTAAACTCTTAAGTTCAAAGAATCCTTAGAATTGATTGATGGATTTGAAATATTTTCCTGAGACATTTTTGATGAGTCATGACTTCGGATTTAGTATTTTGCAACATCACAATAATGGGAACAACAATTAATATTAATCAGATACTTGCTTTGTAGCTGGTTGGCAGTCAGCGTTTTATGTGCCTTCTATTATCCAGCCTTCACAATACACCCGTGAAGTAGAAGGAGTATTACGTGGCTTTTGTTTTCCTGGTGAGAATATGAGGCAAGCATGCAGTAAGTTCTAACCACCCAAATGAAGTCAGTGAGTATCTGAAGCCATGTATAAAAATTTTAGAAAATATAAAAATTATTTAAAACTAACATTTATCCTAGTCTCTGTCTTATTCCCATATTATTTCCAGGTAATAAATCAGGATACAGAAATATTTTCCCCTACCTCAGAATTTTCCATTGTGTTGAATGGCATCAAATGTTCATGAAAATATATTTTGGATTAAATAATAGGCAAAAAGGAGGAAATGCTGTCTTGGCCATGAGCTGTAATTGCAGAACTCTAAAGCATGCCTGGATGAAGCCTCCTCCCCTCCTTCAGCCCACTAATTCAGGCTTCACTTCAGTGATGTCTGGAGTAGATAATGGTTTTTGGGTTCTAAGTGCTGTGGCTCTCTTCAGTCAAGAAGTAAACTTGGGTTTCCTTCAGCTCATGGGGTGTAGAAGAGGGGAGAAGAAAAGCAGGTCACATACTCTTTTCCACTCTACCATGTCCCATAATCTGTACTGTGTGCACTATCCAGTGAGGACCATGAACTGAAGGGTCCTTGAGCTTTCCATGCTGACACCAATAGGAAGTTTAAGTGATTGCACAATTGTGATTTCAAAAGTAGCTCTCACGCCTCCTCTCAGACCCATCAGTAGAGCAGCATGGCTGGCATTAGAGTGAGCATCCTTCAGATTTGCTCACGTAGTCCTTGTCTGTCCTTAGCTGGGCTCACTAGTCATAGGGCAGTATTTTTTTTTTCTCTTAAAAGGCCTTTCAAATGTAAATTTTATGGTCATCAGAATGTGAGCAGTATTTAGCATGGCATAAACTGACTAGTACTTTTTCTTTGCATGTGTCTGTGTATGTTTGCATGTTTGTGAGTGCATGTGTGCAGATATTTATACATATGTATGCATGTATGTAGAGAGCAGAGGTTGATGGGTACCTTTCTCAACCATTATCTATTTACTGAGACAGGGTTTCTCATTTGAACTCAGTGCTCACCTATTTCACAATCTAGCTAGCCACTTTGCTCTGAGGATTCATTGTCTTTGCCTCTCAAGTTCTAAGGTTACAAACAGGGCACCACATCAGCCTGTCACTTACATGGGTGCTTGGATTTGAACTAAGTTCCTCATGGTTGCACGACAGGGACTTCACACAATGAACTATCTCCCAAACCCCCTTTCTGGCTGCTTTGTTTTCTTTCTTTCTTTCTTCCTTTCTTCCTTCCTTCCTTCCTTTCTTTCTTTCTTTCTTTCTTTCTTTCTTTCTTTCTTTCCTTCCTTCCTTCCTTCCTTCCTTCCTTCCTTCCTTCCTTCCTTCCTTCCTTCCTTCTTTCTAGACAACCTACCTGTGCTAGGCACTGAGATGGTTCTTTTCCATTTGCAGTATAATTCATTCTTCCTAAAAGATCCACCAAGTAGATAATATCACTGTTTTAAAACACAGAAAACTGGTTCAGAACTGGTAAGACATTGCCCAAGGCCACAGGACTACAAGAGTTCATGGCAGTAACAATTTAATCTTTCTGGGCCAATGGAAAACCATTATCTCTCAATTTACAACACTTTCTGATTCAAAATGGAGCCTCATCCACCCCACCCCCACCCCTCAAATAAATAAAACAGAGATCAGAGTAGTAAGCCCTCTGTAGTGGCTGTTTGGGAGACAGAAGAGGTAAGTTTGTGGGCTGTAAAGTGAGGCTGACTCAACCAGACACTGGGGAGATTGTTAATGCTCACCATTGCTCATGTAGTCCCAAGTATGTTTTCCTACTCCCTGGGTAAGAAAAAAACTGCCTCAGAAGAACTTGAACTGTGCGCTTCTCCCTCGCTTTGTGAGTTCTGGAAGCGGAACGGAACTGCTACCAGTCTTTCCCACACCCTAGATGTGAAGGGAGATAACAAAGCCCTCAAATAGAAATTTCCAGATTGTGAGTCATGGCTTACTCAGCCTTTGTTACAGGGAACCTGGAAGCCTTTGAAATGGGCTGTTGATTTTGGCATCCTTAGCTCCCTTTACTGCTATCAAGAAATAACTTACATGACTAATTAGCTTGAGAAATTACCTCTAATGAGTATATTGAGAATAGCTGGTGTTAGAGGATCTGGTGTTTAATATGTGCTCTTTAATAATGCCTATTTGTATAAATAAGTACTTATTTCCTTGAACAATGGTTCACTATAGTTCTTCAATAAATAGCTACTATATTGGACTAAACAGAAATATCAATAAAAGTTAATATTATCAGGTATTATGAGATAAACATTATATTAAGAGCCTTACGGAAATTATTTTCTCTCACTTTTTAACTTTGTGTGTATGTGTGTGGACATATATACACCTATGTAAAATAAATTCATAAGCATGTATTACGTGAATGATATTATATATGATACATAATGTCTTTTACATAGTAAGCACTTAAATATAGGCTTAATGAAACAAACTATGTATGAAAGCAACCATAAATATTAACCTGGATCCTTAACATTAATTATTATTTTGTATAGATACTTCATAGGGATAATTTCTGAAACAAATTAGTACTGTGAGTTACACTAAGGCATATAGTATGTAGTTATCAAAAAGTGTACTGTGATAGTAACATAAATTAGATAAGATGCACTGCTATCTAATATCAGCATAAATGCTATATAAATCGTGTTTTTATATAACACAAATAATAAGAAGGTCCAACTAGGCCTGGCTGGAAAGTGTATACAATTAGACAATGCTTATGAAGTACGGCTACTAGTAACCTAACCTACCCTATATATTAGTGATAACTCTATCACTGAATGAGATTTCAGACTGGACTGGGATGGAACTCAGTGGCAGAGCATTTGCCCAGACTGCAAGGCCCTAAGCTCAGTCTCCACAACCGAAGAAAGAATGGACCGAGGCAGGCACTTGTTCTGTTTAGGAGAAAAACATCCTGTTTGCTGTTACTGTTTGAAAGCTGGCATGCAGAGCAGTCAGATGACTCCAGGAAGAAATGTGCTCCCGGCCAAATCTGATGACTTGAGTTCAACCCTGGCACCCCATGTGTTGGAAGGAGAGAAGTGGACCCTCCGTATTGTCCTCTGACCTCCATGTGCTGTGGCAACTGTATGTTTACACATATGTACACACATACACACAACAAATAAATGTTAAGCAAATGCTTTAAAACATACACTTATCTGATCATGGAAAATGTAATATCATCATTATTGGTAATAAGTAGCTTTAAAATATTAGCTTTAAAGTTTGTTTAGTGAGGTAAAATTTGTAGTCTATAGGGTTTTTTTGTTTATTTTGTTTTGTTTTTTTGGTTTTTTGAGTCGCAGTTTTTCTGTATAGCTTTGGCTGTCCTGGAACTCACTCTGAAGACCAGGCTGGCCTTGAACTCCCAGCTATTCCCCTGCCTCTGTCTCCTAAGTTCTGGGATTAAAGGCATGTACCACCAAGTAGATTCTGAAGCATTCTCTAGAACGAAGAAATGCTTTCTTTCTTCCCTTTTCCTTTATTTTTTTTTTAATGTGCTTTGAGCTAAAAATTTAGAAGGGAAGATTAGAATTAGAGGTCTCATTCTTCGTTTAAGTAAGGACTTCTCCTAGTTGCTGACACAAAACATCCTATGCTTCTTGACTGTGCTTAGTCAAGTAACACAGGCATAGGCCAATCAGCAAATGGGACTCTCCCCGCTATTAGCATTTTTTTTTCAGAATGGAGAAGGAATATAGTGTTAATGCTAACCCAGAAGAGAGTTTTTGGAAGTTTGGTAAGTACTTTTTGTCCTTATGAAAATTAATAAAAGAACTAGATTTCTTTGTCTTGGATACTCCCTTTTTGCATTTAGAGCCAACACGTGAAACTAGTGCCGATAGCATAGGAAGGTGCTTCAAGAACAAAACTGCAAAGAAATGGAGCTGGGGCAACAGAATTCAGCCAACCCAAGGCTGAATGAATCTTGGCTTTGAAGGACAATGAGATTTCTCAAGGTTTAGTCCTAGACACATAGCACAAGCCTCATGTGTGATCCTCTTAGAGTGCAAATTCTAGAAACTTCTTACAGACTTGGAGCATCAGAGATGGGGCGGGGCTAAGCAACTCATGCCTCAAGATGAGCTTCGAGCAGCTCTGATTTAGGCTGAATTTGGTCTATTCCAGTTTGAGTCACA
Source organism: Meriones unguiculatus (assembly GCF_030254825.1). NCBI lineage: Eukaryota > Metazoa > Chordata > Mammalia > Rodentia > Muridae > Meriones > Meriones unguiculatus. Next base: position 113,370,192 of record NC_083356.1, read on the forward strand.
GTTTCTTTGACCTTCCAAAAATGTATTAAATGTGAAAATAAGATTTGTAAATAAAAGTTATCTAATTAATGAGAAGTATCACATTCAAATATACACAGACTGACATGATAAATTAAAATGAAAAACCCTGGGAAAGGAAACCATTGCAGTGTTAAGTGGCCTATTTAAATATGTGGAGATATGTGAAGGCTTTGGACCCAGTCTGCTGGGATTCTTATTCTATTTTCTGTGCATAACAGTGAGAGTGGAGGAAACCATTTTAGCTTCTCCCTCAATGGCATATGGTAGTAAATCATGCAGTTTAGTGTATTAATGAAGTTAATAAGTGGAGAGTAATTAGAGCTTTCCCCAGTTATATATATACATATATGTATATATATATTTTTTCAGAATTACTAAGTAGCTCAGTGATGATGGTAATGATTATTATGTATAAGCAAAACATTCACTGCTTCAGCAAAATCAAAGGAACCAACCGCACCTGACTAAGCTGACCATGTTAATAGTCTCTCAATAGGTGGAAATGTTGGTGCCAAATTACCCTCACGATGGTATTGTATTCAAGTTATATTTATTATGAAATTTATGACTTGTTACATGGCTCAGGTAAAAGGTACAAACAATAATCGTCTGTAAACGCACATAAATAATAAGGCTAGAAAACAAAAGACTAGATATTAACAACAGCAGCTTAGTGTCATGATGCATTTTATACAATGCTATAGTTTATTTTTACATATTCTGTATCCTTAAAAAGTCTTTGTTAATGAAAATTAATATCTGAAAAAGTGTGGAGATTCAGACAGTCTCAAGGTTTTCATGTCACATATCTCACTCACAACATAATGACAATCAGTATCGCGTTATTCAGCCTTGAGTCCACAGCTGTCTGTGTTGTTCCCTTTGCCAGCATCGGGTCAGAGCTAGCTACCTGAATTCAGAAGAAGTGTATATTACCCCCAGGGCAGGAGTCTTGCTGTGGATCCTTGAAGGAAGACCCTAAGCCCGTAAAACCGTAGTCAGATGCTTAATGAGCCAACTCTTCCTGGCCCAGACCAACCTGCGGGAGTCCTGGAGTCTTCACCATGGAGAGGGAGGAAACTGACTGAAATGTTTGACATTACAAATCCCAGGAGGGTCTGGACATGGAACCAGCCCGAGCGCTCTCCTCACAGTGGCATTCGGCAGAAGTTAGTCTCTCCTGCAGCTGTCAGGCAAGCATGCAGTCAGGGGCCATGACAGTGTGTAAATCACAACCCAGGACTTTAGCAAACAGTGGTTTATTGTCAATAAGCAGAAGGGACACCCCTCTAATCACTGTTTAGTCACTGGTTTGCAGCTCTTTGTCTCTCGCTATTGTGGAGGCCAATATAACACAGCTGCTAAGAGCTTTCCTTTTTGACTTGCAGGCCCGTGCTAAAGGTGAATTTCAGCCCCCACAGCCATAGAATGCTGTCATAAAGTTTAACCACAGTCATTACACATACAATGCTAACCTCAGCATCTAATGCAGAGAAAAACACTAAGCAAAGCCAAATCTCTAACTATGTTCACTTTCTTGAGATGTCCTTCTGCTACATACTTATTTATTGGTATATAAAGGTATATAATCAACAAATGGCATGGGATCCCCAAATCCTCCAAATGAATGTGCTTTCTAAGGAGGGAAGACAGTAACATAAAGATGCTTATTTCCAGACACTGACATTTTATTTATTTCAGAAGTGTTAGGCTCCTAGGGACAAACAGTGAATGGAAATTTGTTTATTTAGCAAAAATGATACTGAGTAGCCTTTAGTTGAGGCCTTCTTTGGGCAAGCTAGCAGGAGGAGGAGAAGGCATGCAGAGAGAACTTGCCAACTTCCTAATACTACAAATGCACCTGCTCAGAGACTGTGACACACATTGAGTTGACTTTAAGACCCATCTAGACCATCTAAAAATCTTAAGGGAACACCTTAGGCAAATGTTCATGCCAAATTTTCAAGCCATATTTTTCTTCATCCTGTATCAGAAGCAGGTAGAGTGCTGATCACCTTTGGACCAAGACTGGACTGAGTCCCTACAAGCTTGACGCATCAGGGATAGACTCAACTTCATGTGCAGGACTCCAGGCCTTACTTCTGTTGGTCTTCTGGGCTAGCCCTTAGCATCTCAGTTGTTGAAAACTAGAAGAAAAGGAAGCCCAGGTACCACTGTCAGACACTCGCATTTCATATAGCTGCCCCTATTTATAGCCTCCAGGGGAAGGTATAGCCTTCATTGAGAGTGCTCCAATATATTACTGAAAGAAACGACACTTAAATACTGAATGTCTTATAAGAAGAAAAATGAAGGAGATTTGCCGAGAGCAAAAGTCTATGTCTCAACAACGCATCTTTGTGCCTTTACTAGACTCAAGGGGAAGGTAAAATATGCAAAGCCTTGAAGCCAGTTTTGGAATTACATCAACTTGGAAAACAGAAGTGATCTGAACAAATGGTCCATTTATTGAAAGAAACCTCACAGGATCGGAGCAGACAATAATTTCAAGGTTAACAAGGGTACTTGCTAATTAGGGTCTTCTTTCTTGTGCCAGAATACCTTGTTAGAAAACCTCAATTATGCCAACCATCTAAAGCAAAGACCTATCATCCCATCTGTTTTGTACTTGGGAAAGTGTGATCAGTGAGGTGGATTATAGGATTCTGAGTTTAATGTGAGGCTTAAAAATTGAAATGCATTGGGGTTGGTGAGATGGCTCAGTGGTTAAAAACACTTTTTGCTCCTGGAGAGGACCCCAGTCCTATTCTTGCAGCCACATCAGGTTGCTCACAACCACTAGGAACCATCAGTTCCATAGGATTTGACGTCCTCTTCTGGCTGCTTCAGGCTATTTATGCATAGAACACAAAGCCTCATGTAGGCACACACATAGACTAAGCATAATGCATTATTCACTTCCTAGCTAGGCTCAATTTTCTTTTTAAAATGTGACGGTTGAAACTTCAGTCTTTTTCCTCAACTGTGTGTTTTCTCCCACAGTTAACAATACTATCCAAAAGAAGAAACCTTATATAGGTTCTTTTCTTACTAAAGCTAACATGGAACCTAAACTCTCTATATAATCTATGACTTAGGGTCAACCTCCAGTACTTGGGCAAATAAATACTGGGTAAATTATCATTTTTGTAGTAAACAACTTGAATTGTATCTGCCCACCTTTGAAAAATAAGATTCCTCAAGCACTGAAGGATCATCTTTTTTTTAGGGACAATGACGCTTGAGGTCGTGGTGCATGTCTTAAATCCTAGCATGTTGGAGTGAGAGACAGGTAGACCTCCGAGTTCCAGGGTAGCCAGGGTTACGCAGTGAAAATCTGTGTCAAACAAAATCGAAATATATTTCAAATAAGTTTACTTACAATAACATTTTTATTTGTCTGGATGTTTTCCAATTCTTCCTTCCTTAAGGCTTGTCATAAGGCTGAAAAGGAAATGAGAAGTTTTAGAAAGCATCCTTGCTGTGCACCGAAAGAACTAGGAGGTGCATTGAAGGAAGATGAGCATTTCAGGAAACAAAATAAGTTCTTTCTAGAAAGACAACTAACCTTTGGGAACTCTCTACAATTAATCGACTCCAGAGCTATGCCACTGTTTTAATTTTGACATGCTCTAGTCCAGAATGCTGGTTTGAGTATGTCATATAGTTCAAAGAAGGAAGCCTCAGCAGAGACCCACCAACCGGAAGAACAGCTCTTTCTGCAGCGGTGGCCAAGTCTTTGTACGTGGTTTGCTATGGGCTGAAATTTCGTCCTTCATAATCTGAAGCCACTGTCTCTCTGAGGGTAACCTTATTTGGACACATGGCTGTTGTGGATGTAAACAGTAAAGCAGGGGTTATTCTGAGCAGGGCAAGCCCCTGGTCCAGTAGAGCTAGTGTCCTTCTAAAAAGGAGAACTTGAACTTAGAGCCTGGCACTCAGGAACAGCATGTGGAGCTCAGAGTGACACGGCCATAAACCGGAGAATGAGATGGCATTTAGAGGCAGTCCAAGAACAGAGCCTTCCTCGAGCGTGCAGAGGCCGCACAGTCCTGGAGACCCTTCTTCAGATGGCCAGCCTCCACAACTGAGACAACAAATGTCCCTTTTTCTAAGACACCAGCTTTGTGGTGCTTTGTTTCCAGAACCCTCGTAATATACCAGTGTTGAGATTATTGGCAGAAAAAAAAATCTATATTAAGTAGGTGATTATGAACATTTAGTGAGTCTTTTTATTGGTAATCTGTGTGTGATCTTAAATACTGTTAGAAGAGGCAGCAACTGAAAGCATAAATGACCCCTCCATGTAGAACAGGCTGTAGCTGCCTTGGTTATAACACTGAGTTTGGCTCTTGAGTAGGTCATCAAACCCCACATGGATCAGTTTCCTATTGTGCTGAAGAGAGGGACCTGCTGGTACCTGCATTCTGTGGCCATTCTCATTATGCCTTTCCTCTCCTTGGCAGTCTCTGATAGCCAGGAGTTTGTGGGCACAGTATTCATTACTTTGTCTTTCCATTGATTATAATTGTGCTGTGTTTCCTTTATCTGGTTGCTGACATCCTTTCTACATCATGTCTTAAGCACATATAATGCCTATTGCTTTCATTATTTATGAAAATTCATTTCCCTTGTTAATTTCTTTTTCTTTTGTTTTGTTATTTTGTTTTTTGACATAGAGTTTCTCTGTGTAGCCTTTGCTGTCCTGGACTGACTTAGAGGCTGGTCTTGAACTCACAGTGATCCTCCTGCCTCTGCCTCCCTAAGTGCTGGGATTATACAAGCATGTGCTATCGTGCCCTGCCGGTGTTTTTTTTTTTTTTTTCCCCCATATTAAGTCAAACTTGGAAAAAATACTCTTTCTTTGGCTATAACTAAAGTTTATCAAAGAAAATGAAATATAGTTTGTCTTAAAACATCACTTTGGAATGCTAACTACAGCCTTTGTTAAACCCTATCTATCCTACCAGGATATAGGATATATCCTTTATATCATAACAAAATATGGTTTCTTCTAGTTTCTGCTTCTGGTCTACTGTCTTTTCTAGTAAACAAGTCTTACAGGCAAATCAAATGGGCCTGAAAAACAAACCACCCAAGAGCTTCGCTCAGGATATATTGGATAAACTCCCTTTTCCTGGCTGCTGAGTGTATCCTGTCACCTTGAGAGCATGAGTGTGCTTGCTTCATGCACTGAGCATTTTTGTCTCAGGGCATATTTTACTCATTTAAGTTCACCGCAGGTCAGGCTCAAAGTGGTCCTATCACAATTCATATTCTCCTCACAGACATCCTTAACTGTTACAGGATGTGTGACTAACTAGAAAAAAATACACACAGCAGGCAGAGTTGCGACACACCGCAACCACCTGCATGGGTTCCTAGTGTTTGAGGCACACAGATTGCCTTGTGAGTCAAACTCTCAGGAAAAGTTCAGAATCACCATACGAACAGTGAATGTATATGAGCATGCTTTCAAAATGATGAGTAAGCCAAGGGATGCGTGACCGGAGGACGGGGTAACTCCCAGCCCCAGAAATTACATGTTCAGAAGCGCAGATGTAGAGCTGTCTCTAACGGGCAACGTTTTAGGTTCCAGTTTTTCAGTCCACAGAACTTGAAGCTCAGGCCTTGACCGCAGGCTTCTGAGATGTTCCTGTGTTCTCACTACATCTGCGGCTCTTTAGCCTAAGGTTTATCTGACTGCAGCTGGCCAAGACTCCTGTGCATGCCAAGGTCCATATCTGAAATTTACCCAATGTTTGTTACTGAAAAGAAGAACAAAGGAGCCGTGGCTCGGTGCTGCTGGGGTCTTACTTTTGAATAGAATGTGTCACAGGTGGTGTAGACCACGCCCCAACCAGCATGTAAGTCACCTTGCTGTGAGAGGGCATTTTTATGTGATACTCCCTCTATGAGTGAGCCCAGGACTAGAACATAGCTGGAACATATGTCAAGGCTCCCAGACATCATAACATCTAGAAAGGTTTTATGTTGGACTGTATGAAGAAGACACATTTAGAACTGAGGAATACCTTTACAAGTACAAACGGCTACAGAACTAAGCATGAACTCAGTCATGAAAGCTCGCCAGAATTCATGAGCTCCACTGTCCTGTGTTATGCATTAAAGAGTCAGTTCTCCTGAATAAATACAAACAGCCCTCGGAGCCTGGCGATCTATCTCCAAGCATCTAGGTTGTTCTGCTGCCCACGTGCTACTACTACACTCAGCTGTGTCTAACTTGTGCTTTTTTTTTTCTGGCAAAGCAACAGCAAATTATAAATTACCCTGAAGATTTGCCACACTAGCAGATATGTTAGAAAATATTCATATGCATCAACTCTGGTCATTTGCTTCTGTCAGTGCCCTGCTGCAATCTCCCAGGACATGCTTTGGCTCTCATTCTCTGCCTGTTCTGTGTCAGCACAAAGCTGACTCATTGGGAAGGAGTTGACCTTCCTTCTGTCTTTTCTACTGAGTGTGGGTGTGGGTGAGTGACTGGGAGAGAGTGCTGTGTGTGTGGTCTCGAAGCATGGGCATCTCCCTCCATGCGCCTGCTGATGGCAGTGGCAAGCTTCTAAGATGCAACCTCTCTAACCATGTTAGAAATGCCTCACCCATTGCCCAGGAGCATGGGAAACATGGCTGTCCCTGGAGAAGAATAGCAGTACTGAGACATGAAGAGACTCCGGAGTGCCCCTGTATGCTCCACAGCAGCCATCTGCCATTACAGCTACGCCTGCTCTAGTTCATACCCATTGCTTTCCCAGGCATTTGTATGTTTTGTGGGACCAGCTTATGACTTGGATCCATTTTTTTTTACTTCTCATTTCTCAGGTATCTTTTGAATACATGAGATTTTGGATAAAAATATTTCTCCATGTCTCCTCGTAAATAACATTAATGCTATATTTCATTTAGAAAGATTATAGGCTCTGAGTCGGGGTTATTATTTACAATCTGTGTAGCCCTTTTGGCATGTGGTTCTGAAATAATTTCCAGCTTTAAATGATTGAGCCCTTGCTGTATTAAATGCTTTAAATTTAATAGGTCTCCTATAGGCCTATGGTATAGGTACTATGTTTATTCTAGTTTGACATATGATAGAAGTCTGAATCTATGTTAAGTAACCATTCAGAGTTTGCACACAGTTTGGCTGGTTCTAGAATTAGAAGTTTCTTAACTGGAACCATTTCTTACTTATGGTGTGCCTGCTAACAAAACAAAACAATTGAAACTTTAGATGCACGGAGATCTTAACATTCTTTCACCCTGGTCACGTGAGGTAATTAACAGAGAAACTGGATGAAGACAAGTGTAATCATTGTTCAGCAGCAGTACAGTTCTGACAGGATGCCTAGGGCATGCATAAATACAGCTGAGCCATGAAGCTGGAAATGTGTCTTTGAGCTAGGAAATAGTCTGACTGTCAACCCCATCATAGAAACCTGAACTTGCAAGGCATTTAAAAATCTCTTATTCCATATCTAATTTGTGTTTCCATATCTATCTGTTTCTGTATGAGCACCACACATGTATGCAGTAGTTCCTGCAGAGGCCATAAGACATGTTTGATTTCCTGGTCCTGGAGTGGTGTTTTTAGCTGCCTCATGTAGGCACTGGTAGCTGAACCCAAGCCCTATGTAAGAACAGCTTTTAACTTCTGAACCACCTTTCCACCTCTTCCCTTTTCTTTTGAAAAAAAAAAAATGTACACACTGTTGCAAGAGGCCATTTCCATCCAGGTGTCTAAAGTTCATTGGACACATTTGTCTCTGCACTTTATTGTATCTCATCCCCTCCCTTCTGTCATTCTCCTCTGCTCTCCTGTCACTTCTACTATCATGCCATCTGAACAAATACAAGTTTGTTACTGAATCCAAGTTTATTCACCAGAACAGCTGAATGAAAGGGAAAGTCACAGAATCACTAAACCCTGAACTACTGTTCTGTGGTTGCATCCTGCCTCTGAAACCCACCTACGCAACAGCAGTGCTGACAACGGTACCCTGGTGGTATAATGATGCCCTGTGTGCCAGCCTGTTGCTGTCCTATGTAGCATTCTCTGTATTTTGGTCTCACCAGAGTCCATTGTAGAAGTAAGGCAGATATAACTAACTTAGCAATAAACAATCATGTGATAAACATATTTAGTTATCAATAGTAGAGATTTGACCCCAAAAACTTAGAAATTTGAGCAATGTCATGCAGAAATGGGTGGCAGGTCTGCGGGTTACTTCTTCGTTACTGTTGTTATGGAAGAACTGACTTCAGTGGGCCTTTTAAATCTTGCAGATATAGTCATGGCAACCATTATTTTCAGGATATATGCTTAGCTCCAGTACTGCTACTTCTGACAAATCATTGAATTATATTTAATTGGGAATACTAACAAGATTCAGCCTTGAAGATTCAGAGACTTTTCTTTCTTCTCGGTCTTGATTTGATTGCATAAGAGTAGGAGGCATTTTTGGAAGATTCGTCTCTTTCATTTAGAAACCCAGAAGCTGCTTTGGGGATTCTTGAGAGCTGAGGATATGCTCTGATAGCAAGGACAAGTCAGTTTCAGACCCCATCCACCTGATACTGCAGGTTTGCCTGTGGCAGGGGTTGGCCTGGGACTGAACTGCTAGCTACCAAAGATGTGCTTGCTACCAAAGACCAATAAGGACCTTTAGAATAGAGTGAACCATTGCAAAGATCCACTCCTGGCCTTGGCAGTTGTACTAACACATTTTGCTGGCTACACAGGGCAGCATCTCATCTGAAGGAAGGACCAACACCAATCATGTGAGTTTCTTTTTTGCATTTTTTATTAATTATTATTGTTTATTACAATTTATTTATTTGTATCCCTGCAGTGTCCCTTCCCTTGTCTCCTCCCAATCCCACCCTCCCTTCCTTTTCTCCCCCAATGCCCCTCCCCTAGTTCACTAATAGGGGACGGCCTCCTCCTCTTCTTTCTGGCCATAGCCTATCAGGCCTCATTGGGACTGGCTGCACTTGTCTTTCTCTGTGGCCTGGCAAGGCTGCTCCTCCTTCAGAGTGAGGTGATCAGAAAGTCTGCCACTGAGTTCATGCCAGAGACAGCCCCCGCTCCCCTTAGTAGAGAACCCACTTGGAGAATGACTTGCCATGGGCTACATTTGAGCAGGTGTTTTAGGGCTTCTCCATGCATGGTCCTTGGTTCAGTCTCTGGAGGGGCCCCAGGGCCCAGTTTTATTTATTTTTTTATGGCTCCGTTGGTCTCCTTTTGGAGCTCCTGTCCCCTCCAGGTCTTTCTATCTCCCCCTTCTTTCATAAAATTCCATGCATTCTGCCCAAAGTTTGGTTATGAGTCTCAGCCTCTGCTTCAATACCTTGATCAGTGGAGTCCTGTTCCCTGTCTTCTCCTGCTTCCAATGTCTATCACGTTTGTCCTTCTGATTGAGGGTTGAACATCTTTTCTAGGGTCTTCCTTGTTGTTTAGCTTCTTTAGGACTATAGATTTTAGTGTGTTTATCCTATAATATATGTCTAGTAACCACTTATGAGTGAGTATATACCATGTGTTTCTTTCTGTTTCTTGGTTACATCACCCAAGATGATCTTTTCTAGTCCCCACTATTTGCCTGCAAATTTTATGATTTCTAATTTTTAATAGCTGAGTAATTTTCCTTTGTGTAAATGTACCACAATTCCCGTAGCCATTCCTCCATTGAGGGATATCTAGGTTGCTTCCAGATTCTGGATATTATGAATAGAACTGCCAAGAACATGGTTGAGCAAATGGCCTTTTTGTATAGTTGAGCATATTGTGGATATATGCCTAGGAGTGGTATAGCTGGGTCTTGAGGTAACACTATTCCTACTTTTCTGAGAAAACACCAGATTGATTTCCAAAGTGGTTGTTTACATTCCCACCAGCACTGGAGGAGGGTTCCCCTTTCTCCACATCTTCCTCTGCATGTGTTTTCACATGAGTTTTTGATCTTAGCCATTCTGATGGGTATAAAGTGAAATCTCAGGATTGTTTGGATTTGCATCTCTTTGATGACTGAGGACGTTGAATATTTAAGTGTTTCTCTGCCATTTGATGCTCCTCTACTGAGAATTCTATTCATCTCTGTACCCCTATTTTTTAATTGGATTACTTGATTTGTTGCTGTTTAATTTAAGTTCTTTATATATTCTGGATATTAACCCTCTGTCAGATAGAGGGTTGGTGAAGATCCTTTCACAGTCTGTAGGCTGTCACTTTGTTCTGATGACAGTGTCCTTTGCTTTACAGAAGCTTTTCAGTTTCATGCGGTCCCACTTATTGATTGTTGATCTTGTGGGTTTCAGTAGTGAAAAAATGTTTGTGTTTGTGTGTGCTCGTGTGCACTTTCATTTGAAATAAGAGGGACAGGAATACAATAAGCAGTTGGTCCCAGACTAGCTTCTAAAGGGAACTAACATTCATGTTTGTGAGACTGACTCTGCACTATGCCTGAAGCTATTTGGAGTGAGGTGAGGACTCTGGTGTAGTTGTGTCTGTGGATATAGAAGTGAGCAAAATGGATGCTGACTCCTCTGCAGGAAGCTTCTGTTCTACCTGAAGGGTCTTTTGAAGGCAACCATTGAAATCACAGTCACCTAAGTTGTGGGAATTAGAAAGCAAGAAGCCTTCCCTAGCGCTGTGGAGCCCGTGCCAGTGGTGATCACCTCACACCGACATGCACGGACATGGCAGGAGACCTGCATCTCTGGATTCGCTTCTTCAGTGTTGACATCAGCTGTCCAGTTGTCTGGAGTGAGTGTGCTATGTTTTACTGCACTGCCAAACATTTCTCTCTAATGTCCTAAAGTCAGGTTCAAATTTAGAACCGTCAGCCACCACCTCCTGCCTACAGCCCACTTCCTCTTCTTTCCAGGTTGACTCTGTTCACCAGCGTGGATATCCTAGACAACACACTCAATCTCTTCTCACACACATACACCCCCCCCCCAAACATCCCCCTGAGCTAGGCCTTGTTCCCACAGGGTTTAGGCCTGGACATGCTCTAGTTTCATGTTCTAGTTTCTAGAAGAAGCCCAGAGAGGTCTGAAGCCCTCATGGGCAGGAAATCCCCAAGTTCTGGCCACTCTGCACATCAGAACAAGGAAAGTCAAATCCCAGCTTCTGGAAATAAGTGTGGTTCAGAATGGGAGTCCTGGGGGCCCATGTTTAAGAACAGGAATGGCAAGAGAGTACCGCTTTTGAAATGCTGCCTTCTAATAACATAATCAGAAGTAGCTGGGGACAGGGGAGGAGACAGAGAAGCAAATAGACCTGAACATTTTCTGTTAAAGACTATAGGTCCTAGAGAACATGTGTACTGGGGGACTTGACTCAAGCTCATGACACAGAAAACCACAGCAACAGCATGAAAGGGGTATATACTTTGAAATCTGTATCCACAGGAAATACCCCACACTGCTCCTGACTTCCCACAGCGCCACTCTGTCCACAGTCACACCTCAGTTGCACAGCCGGATGAACATTCTGATTACCAGGCTCTCTGATGTCAAAAACACAGTAAAATAACAACTTTAGGGACAGCTCAGAGGATTCAGGCAGGTCCAGTGAGACCTGCGTAGCCAGTCTAGTACCCCAGAGGTTCAAGTACATGTACCTTGATAGCTTTTCTTAACATTTTAAAATCACCAAAGCTGTGGAGCACGCCAACTGAACTAGGCACCTAGACCTTCATAATAATCTCCCTCAAGCAACAATGAAGACCCTAGCTAAGCTCTGCTGAGCAGTGGCAGAACCCGGAACCAGGAGATCTCGTTGATCCGCACGGCCATACACTATCATAGCTCCTCAAAGGGCCACCACCACCCTATGCTACGGGAAGCTGGCAGAAGGAGGAACACACCCTGCTTAAGGCCCATAATGGGCAAGGCTTTGTGCCCCTGTCTAAGTCACGCAATGTCCTTTCGCCTGTGTTTGTGTTCCTCTTGCGATGAAATAAATTGTTTTTACGGTTATTATCCTCTGATGTTAGGCATGCAGTTGCTTGGAGCGCTTCAGCTTTAGAGGGAACATGTAGCAAATGTGCGTCCTTTAAAGTGGCAGACGAAGACGCTCAGGGACATTAAGTGACTTGCCAAATTCAGGTTGTACAGGATTCACAGCCTGTATCCTTGGTTTCTGCACTATGCTAGGGCTGGATGTTTGTCTCCACGGAGACTTTTAGAGACTTGTAAGGACATAGTTTACCAGTCTTGAAACACTTAGGTTATATTAGGATACATGTCACCACTCTGACATTCTCTTTCAACAATAAAATCTAACATTGTGTCAATGACATGTGAAAGCCTTTGTATTATAAGATCACAGTTAAACATTCACAAAAGTATCACTTTTCAAAACATAAATGAATGATTTTTTTTATCAGAGGAGTGAGGAAATGTGAAATATTTTTAAATTGGCAGTATATAGATTTTGAGAAAAACCTTTGCTTTCTTAATTCAGTACTATTTATGTAAGTACCCGATTAATATTTATTATATATACAATATAATATAAATTACTGAAACAAATTATAATGCCTTTTGTAATTGATAAAACAAGAAAAAAATGCAGCAAAATTATTTCATTTCGAAGAAAGAAATCCCATTTTGTATATCCCAGAAGGAATTCATGGGCCAGAACAACTGTGTCTGTGTAGAAGCTTCACACACATTTCTGCTAACTATGGGAACTAAATTCAAAGTCGGCCTTGCTTTCCAGCCAGTCTGCTGCTTCTACTACATCATCATCATGCGATAGCCATGTCAAAGAAAACAAGCAAAGCTGGAGGATGTCTGTTTTGCCACTTCTGGGAGTGAATACCCCCAAAAGAAGTTAGTAAGACACTAAAGGATTAAGAAGAAAAAGTGTGTTTAAAGGGGAAGAAAGGCATATTCAAAGGACCACATGTTTTCAAAGCAGTGTGTGGTTTACTATTATTTATCATTGTTACTTGAGCGTGATGCTAGTTCTTTATGCCACCAGCCAGAAATCTCAAGAGTTTTATAAAGCAATAGGCAGCTGCCACGTTCAGTTTCCTGTGTTCCTGGTCGCATTTCAGGAAGGAATGATGCTAGGAGGCTTTCCTCCCTCCAGCCATGCCCATTCGCTCTTCTGCCTGGCAGTCTTCCTCCTTCTACATGCTTGATGCGCCATGCATCCTACCAGCCCACCTTCCAATATACACGCAGCTTACGTTTCAGATCACTGCCCAGTAGCACTTAGGACATTACAAGACTCGTTCCAAACTTTGCCTGACTCTATTAGGAAATCCACAAAACAGGTTTTTTTTTTTCCTTTTGCAAACTATTGTAATTTGAACATCTCTGTGAATGCGGTGCAGGACTTTGTGCTATTATCCCCTTTCTCCTTTAATTGCTGTCCTCAAACTCCCTCCCTACAAACAGTTCCTCGCCCCATCCCTCTCAGCAGCATGCAAACACACTTCTGTCCCTTATGACTTCATATAGGCATGCACCCAACTTCACTGTTAGTCTACTCTCTTTCACTGAAATTTTGTAAACCTCAACACCTTAAATCCTGTTTAGGAAATGTATTAATATTTCAAATGTATAAACACACCTCTTAACCACAGCCAAGCGGAACACCTCTCTGCTTGCGCTACCGTTGGCCCGCATGTTGCCAACACTGCTGGGCAAGCCTAATCTGGCTCTTCCTTGACTGATATTTGACATCCATCACTGGCATCCCGGCTTACTTTTTCAAATAGCCTCACTGTGACTCTTGGGCCATCCTCATCTGGCTTCTCTATTTTTCTCTACATTCCTTCCTAATCTCTTCATGCAGCTCTTCCTCCTCTGTCCCACGTATAAGTGATGGAATTCCCCAGGAAACTGCATGAAGCGCTCACAACACCCTGTAGGCCACCGCGGCCACTCCTATGGTTCGGGGACTGCTGAGGCAGACTCCTTCCGGCATTCCTCTGCAGCCTAAGCCCAGAGTCCGAAGGCCCAGAGCCACAGTGACACAGTCAGACTTCATCGTCACTTAGACAGAGTTGCTGAAACTTAGCATCTTAACATGCCTATGTCTGAACTCAGCTTCCCCAAACTCTTGTTTTCTATTAAAAACCCAATGTTTTCTATTAAAAAAAAAAAAAAAGAGTAAGCTTCCTATTTCTCTTGCCAGAAATCAGAGGTCACATTTCAACCCTGACACAGACAACAGCAAGCCTTTTGTTCAACATTTGTCTGGTGGGTGTGTGAGTTACCTAGGGCTGCCATTATAAATTACCACAACCTTGATGGCTTAAAATAACATGAGCTAATTCTCTCATGGTTCTGGAGGCTGCATTTCTGAATACAAGATGTCAGTGAGGCCATGCTCCCTTTGAAATCTACAGAAAGGAATCCTTCTTTACTTCCCCCAGTCCCAGGTGATGGCTCCTGAGCTCGTCTATCTTCCCACTGCTTTCCTCAGTGTCTCTACTCATGACTCTTGTAAAAGAATTGGTCTTTGGATTTGGAGCCCGTGCTGGATCCACAATGATTTCATCTTAACATTCTTGACTAATGACATTCGAAAAGACTCTTTGTTCCAAGGAAGGTCATATTCTGAAGGTCTAAATGAGCACGAATCTTGGGGGGGTGGGGAGGGCACTATACTTACCAGGATGGAAAGGGAAGGAACCATATTTCATAACTAAGAAGCATATTCACTTATTCTCATTTCCTTCCATTGACTACAGCAGAGAACACTTCATGAATGAAACTATACATTTCCACAGTATTTTTCCAAGTTTTTTTTAAAAAAACTAAAGTTAATAATTTATTGTTTGGTATATATGAAAAAAAAAATCTTTATATTATGGTAATGCAAACAGAACTCTGGCTGCCAGGACTCTGGATTGGTGCTTTGCCCAGTCCATCAGAAAGGCCTCCTCTGGCAGTTGATGGAGGAAGACGCAGAGGCCCACAGCCAGACATTAGGTGGAGAGAGAGTCTAAATCAGAGATCTCCATGAGGTCCTTCCACTCGGAGCTCTGGGAACTCTGCGGAAGAGGGAAGAATTGTAGAAGAAAATAGTATATTCCCAGTAAATAGCATTTCACTTACTTCCCCTCAAGTTTTACTCATAGTTGATTTTAAAGGTTAATTTTCATCTTACTGCCCCGAAGGTCTGTTTGGAGACAGGTTGTTCTTACTGGAAAGCTGCTTTTCATTTTTTTCCCTGCACTTACAGACAAGGCCTTTATTTAGAATTTACTACAGCAGCTTCCAGGTGAATGGTGGGATCTTGGTATGATCTGCTGCTCCTGCCAAAAGTTCTGTCTGGGATCGCTGCTGACATCACAGTCTCCTTAGCCTCACATACCCAGTCAAATCCTCAGGGTTCACCTTTCAAATCCATCCACCGCCAGTCTTCCTCTAAGCCACTGGCTGTGCCCATCCGAACGTCCCCGGCAGCCTCCAAACTGGACCCCACAGGCAAATCCTTCAGGAAGCGTCAGTGTGGAGTTTTCCTGAGACCAAGTTTGATCATTTCACTCACCTGGTTCACTGCAGAGGAATATCGTGTGTGGATATTTATAGACCTTGTCAATAAAAATCAGATTGGCCAATTAGCAGGGCAGAGGGAGAGGAAGTGGAAGGCGGGACTTCCTGGTAGGGGAAAGGAACTCTGGGAAGAAAAAAGACACACGCTTTTGGCCAGGAGGCGCGAAGATTGCCCGGGTTCTGGGGTTCTGGACCTGGGGTGTAGCTAGCCGCGTGGCTGGTTGGGGCAGGGTGGACGGGTTAACTTAGCGTAGTTGAGAGTCTGCCCAGCCAAGGCCTGAGTGTTTGAAAAATGTACAAAGGTCTTGGCGTCTGTGTTAATATGGTTTAAAGGCCACCCTGGGGCTTAGGTTTTCTTCTTCATCAGGAGATATAAGAGAAGCAGTCTTCAGTGTCTCGCTGTGGCTCCTCATTATTCTCCACCCACCTGACCGTCTCACCTCACCCCCTCCCCACGTCCTGCTAAGCAGTGCGTTTCTTCAGCACGTCAGACTGTGCAGTCCTTTACACCTGCTATCCTCATTGCTTGACATGTTAGTTAAGAACTTGAAAACACTTGGTGTGGAGTTGCACAGCTGTGTGTTCAGTATTCTGCGTTGTCACTTAGGAACTGTGGAGACTTTCAGTGGCCAGTGAATTTCCCTGAGCCTCACTTTCCACATCCCAAATGAGAATTGTATTCAAGTTTGTTGTAAAGATCATATAATAAAATGGATATAATTTCTTCAAGTTGCATAGTACAAAAAATTTCTAGTTGCGGTCACTGGAATTATCCCAGCAGCTCCCGTCAGCTGAAGGCAGTGAGCCTCGATTTAAATGTATCAGAAGAACAGCATTATTCTGACAGAGCTGTGTACCCCTGATCTGTAAGCGCTGACATAACTCTCCTCGTAAACCACTGTGTGCCGTGTATTTATTATGATAGTTCATAAAAATATGTAGCCACTTTTTGAGTCAAACGCGAAATGATCAGAATATCTATTTTAAAATTAACGTTTTACTATATACAGAAGACCAAGTTCCTCCCGGATGAAACTTGGTGTGCAACAAGAGAAGCCTGGTTTGACCAGGGTTTTCAGTTTTTCTCTAAAATATTTAATATGCTGAGGATCCCACAGTTAACCACTCCACTGCGTAATGAGTGAGTCATAATATACAGTGGCTCAAGACCCATGTAACAGGTGCTGTCTGTCACTCAAGGCTCCAGTTCCTTCCTCACTGGATATCCAAGGGTTTCCTAAAACCTATGGAAACACTGGCATCTGGAGGAAGGAACTGTCTCCTGACCCTCTGACAGTAAGTCTACTGTCTGTTACCTGACAACACAGAGTACCAGTGGTGACTTAAGAACTTTGGGTACTTATAAGTAAGTCGTATAAGTTGAAATCAGACCTCAGCTTCGCAGCAAACAAAAAAGACTAAGTTAGCAGCCTTCTACAACAGAACAAATATTTAGGATGTGAATGGGAAGTAATCCCTCATCCACCCCAGGTGGTAAGTGGGAATATTTTAGTGGATTTCCATAGCTGAGCAGGCCAGGCTTGTAAGTCTTGGCTACCTCCCCAGATGCAAATTAACCGCTGCACATTTGGCCTGAACTGGACTTGTTCCGCTGGACACTGCATTGAGACACAACAGCCCTGAGAATTCTAGTGCTCTCCCCAGGGGAGACATGCCAGCATCAGCAACCCAAAGGCTGGACTGGTCTGTATCAGGGGAGTGACTTAGTGTTCTGATGGTCACCTCCGCCTGGGTATCCTGCAATGGATTTGCCTAGGAGAAAGGCAGTACCCATCAGAGTCACGCATGAGTTTTCTGCCTGGCAAGAGCCTTAAGGAGTGACAGCCATGGCACCCAGCCTTCTTGCCTCTCATGCACATCCACATACTAAATTCTCAGTACTGTCTCAACAGTCCAAAGGGACTGCTCGCTGCCTTCTCAACTTCCCTTCTTTGAACACTAAAGGGTTTGTCCTTTCCTTCCTTCTTTCTTTCTTTCTTTCTTTCTTTCTTTCTTTCTTTCTTTCTTTCTTTCTTTCTTTCTTTCTTTCTTTTCCTTCCTTCCTTCCTTCCTTCCTTCCTTCCTTTCTTTCTTTCTTTCTTTCTTTCTTTCTTCCTTTCATCTGTTGTTTTAGGGAAAGCCATTTCAGTGACTGGCTAGTGATTTCCTGTCTCCATTCATATTGTGTCTTCTTGTTGTCAATTGCCTTTCTAGAAGAAAGTGAGTAAATCTTCAGTTCAGTATCTGGCTTTGTTTCACTTCTGGTAGGGCTCATGTTATATTTTAGTAAATTATTAATAGACGAACTGGAGCCATGGCTACAAGGAAAATATAAATATGTGCATGAGGGTTTTTTGGGTTTTGTGTGTGTGTGTGTGTGTGTGTGTGTGTGTGTGTGTGTGCATGAGCTTTTTACAGTGTAGGGCTGGTGTTGTATGCCACTGTAGTTCGGTACAGGATTCTTTATCCTTCCTGCAATAAACACTCTTGTCTCTGATCCAGACACTAATTTCCTTCACCTGAAAATGCCCTTGTAGGATTGAGTAGTGGCTAGAAGGTGTGGTGGAGGGTAGGGGTGTCATTTACTTGAAGTAACAGTTCAGTGTTTTTGGTTTCTGCTCTCTTGTAAGAGCTCAGCAGCAATCTGCTGTTATACATGGCTGCTGTTTGCTTGTTTTTCTTCGTCCACAGTTTGAAGCATCCATTTGTTTATTTGGGTTCTTTTGAAAAGGCCCTCTTTGCGGTATTAGTAGTCTTACTGGAGGGAGTGGAACCATGATTTAATGTGTAAAGTTCTTCATCTTTGGAGCGTTTCCTTTTAAGCTAATTCTGGGTCCCATGTGCACGGAGTTCAGTTTTTGTTTGGATAGAATGCTCCAACTTGGAGAGAAAGAGCAGGAAGTGGGGCATTCCAGCCCCTAGGCAGCAGCTTCTGCTTGTCAAGCCTTTCTTGACAATAAGGTCACAGACATTTAGTAAGGGCGTTTCTGGGAAGTAATTTATAAATTATGCTAAGAGCAACAACAACAGCAGAGTTTATTATTAAACTAAGAACAATATGAGCACAGCAACAGAAACCAGGCTGTAAAATGGGCTAACCACTCCATGTGTCAGGGGAGAAGGGCAGGAGGGACAGGGAACACAGAAGCTGGCTCTTTAGGTGGGAGAAAAACCAGAGTCAGATCTAGAGTTGTTCTCCCTGGATGCCGGCTGTCGTTCAGAGGATGTGAGGGAGAGTTTTTAAAAGCTACTTAGGTTGTGAAAACTGGCAACCAAAAGATCAGTCAAAAGGCTGCTCCAACGGTGATCAGAAAACAAGTTCAAGTTTCAGCCATGGAGCAAATGTGGAGAGCAAGAAGACCCATCAGTGTAGGTTTGTGCTTTCTGAATGAGGAGCCAGCTAGGGAAGACACTGCAGCGGCTACCTCAGATAGGACGAAGCAAATACAAGAGCCCAGGCCAGGGTAAGGGAGCGACGGCTTTCTCAGCCTCCCTAGGGGTCTGTTCTCCCTTCTTTCCTTCCATCTCAGGGAAGGTCTTGGCATACAAGCCCTATCCTTCCTCTCAACAGGAAGACACGCATATGTCTTTAGGACAGACTAAACCTCGATTTTCATCTCCTCTGAGCCTCACTCCTTCCCTAAGGATGCAAACACCACTTTGAGTATTGATGATTAGTTTGGGGTTAGCTTAGTGTGGCCTGGATGTTTTTATTATTCTAATATTTTAATTATATTCAAATTATCGTCATCTCAAAATAGAAAAGATGGTAGAAAATGTACTTTCTGCCTATAAGCATCCTTTATCGTCTTAATGTCCCATGGAGAATTTATATATTTCTGAATCATACATTCTGGCCAGGCCAAGACATCATTCATGGAGTAAAAATGAAAACTGTCAGGTTCATTACAAAGCACAGCTGCTTGGGAAATTATTGATGTTTTAGGGTTTGCTTTCCTTTTTGGTTTTTTTTTTTTTTTTTAGCAAGAGGGGACAGGCTGTCAAATGAGACCATTTCTAAGCTCAGAATTTTCCAAGTCACCCTGCTCAAAATGGTTGCCTCTTTTTCATGACTCATAGCATCCCTCCGGCCTGCAAGCACGCTGCTTTGTTATTAGGAATGCCATTTGAGTTTGAGCTAGGAAGAAGTCCAATGTCAAATGAAAAGGGTTTCTCCTTTTCATGAATTAGCCTTTCTTTAGCCACATCATCAAAAAAGTGAGGACACTGCTCATTTCCCAAATCTTTTCCAGGCTGGCAGCAAATGGATTCAAGTAAATCACTGCATGCCTTTATCTGCGAGTGACTCATGCTGCCGAGAGCCAGTTTTATGGGTTTGAAACTCAGCTCAGCTTCACTGCCTCCTTTGTGTTTTCACGTAGCACAGCAAGGTTCAGACTCAGAAGCTGTACTTAAATGATATGACTTGTTACTGGCTACCCTCTAGAGACCTACCTCCCTGTTCAAGGCATGTCACATCCACTGGTGTGAGAGCTGCTTTTCCATCCAGAAGACAGCCTTGGCATATGTCTGGGAATTTCTGATCTATGGCACAACCCCATTCAATAGCACTCTTCTAAACAGTGATGTTTTATTTCATTTTTATTTAAAGGAAGGTGTAAGTTCACTGTCAAAACATCTCCTCTAACAGTGCTTGAAGTCAGATTACTATTAAGCAAAGTTCAGTTAACCACATTTTAGTCTATAATGTTTTAGAAGAAAATTATATGTCTAAAAATAACCTGAGAAAAATGGCAAAAAAAACCCCTGTTTACATTGGAGTTTTGATTAAAATAAGCTGCCTAAAATGCAAACTATTTTCTCAAACAAGGTAAGTCAGCTCTTCCCTTGTTACAAAATGTTTTAGCCTCTGACAGAATCTCCAAATGGTCTTGATAGTAAAGTCTTCTTAAAGCTATTTTCCTTGTATATTTGATAAAATCATATTTCATGAGTATCCAAGCAATGAGAAGACAGCATCCTGCCAATCTTTTTGTTTCTTAGATCACAATCAACTTCAACTGAAGAGCTATAAAGATAAGCACAACTTGCAAAGCTGTTTTCACAAGCACCGGGCTATGCAACCCAAACAGGTTCTGTGACCCAGGCAAGAAACATGCTTTTTCATCCTTCCTTGTGGATAAAAATGGTTGCCTCTGTTTGGATCTTAAAATAAACACTGAATATTAATGATTAATTACTGGCAGCAGTTGTCAAATTCTTATATCTGAGACTGACATTGACGTGGTCTCTGCTCCAGAATTTGAAATTACACATTCAAAATTTTCAATATGTAGAATATTAAAATTAAAATGTCTACATTGACTAAAAGACAATTTTAAAAAGGTACATTTTTCTTAAAAAAGAATAAGGGATTTTAGAAAACTTAACCTGAAATGAAAAATAAACAAATTTTTATCTGCGTTTAGCTATTTGCTAACTGTGTAGCCTCAAGTAAGTTGCTTATGTCCCTTGAACCTTTGTGTCCACACATAACAAATGGGTCATCTTTCAGAATGTTTTCAGGCAGATTAAGTAAAGTGCATGGTACAGACTTGGAAGGCAGAAGGCACTCAAATAGCTGCTGAAACCCCCCATCTGTTGACCTCCAGTACTGCTGTCAGTGAAAGCTTGCCTCCATACTGGTCGATGTGACCCAACTCTATAAGTACCTTTCTAAAACACGAACCTTCTAGAAATACGACACTTCAGATAAGAAGGCTAGGGCAAGGTCAGGATAAAGAATGTAACTTCAAAAGTCCTCTGAAGGAGAAGATGGTGCTGGTGAGTCCTAGGGTGATTTTGTGTGCTACTGTTACCACTAAGGCCTGCTGGGGGAAAAGAGAGTTTAAGCAGTCAGGTCTTGCACCTGCTGGGTTTCAGTGAGCTACATCAACCACAGAGTGTTGAGGGCAGTTTAAGATTAAACAGGTGCACAGGGGAGAGGAAATAGAATCCGAGATGACAACAACTGGATTACTGAAGTCCTGCAAAACAGGACGCTCTTTCCCCACCACCTCTTCCTGTCATTCACGGACGCTGCAAGTGACAGTGCTTTGGCGCTTGGCAGTTTGTCATGCTGAAGGAACTTGGCATGTCAACGAGGTAGAGGTGTGCATTGAAATTACTTTTCTTTTCATAGAGGTTTCCAGGGTGACTGCAGAGAACACACAAGCCTTTTTTTTTTTTTTTAATAAGAAATAAAACCTAGAGTTCTTGAAAAGGCCCAGCTATCCGAGAAGCAGGAGCTACCATTTGCAAGAATTGGTGTCATAAATGTATAAAGGTTTGTTAGTAGCTCTAATTCTTAAGGAAACTTAAGCATATAGCATTTAGGCAGAATTTATAAGGGATAGAAAGATCTAGCAAGTGTATACATAAACTACTGGCACCTGTGCATGTCAGCATACAGCCA
This sequence comes from Meriones unguiculatus, assembly GCF_030254825.1. Classification (NCBI taxonomy): domain Eukaryota; kingdom Metazoa; phylum Chordata; class Mammalia; order Rodentia; family Muridae; genus Meriones; species Meriones unguiculatus. The sequence continues at coordinate 113,392,165 of NC_083356.1, forward strand.
AATCTGTATTATACAGTCAACAGCATTGCTGAGTGGCTGTCTTCTGTGAGATAATATGAAAGCCACATGATCTTTCACTAATGCAAATGGTCTGATTTTTCAAGTCTAGTTAAGTGATGGAAACAACCTCAAATTTTATAATATTTTTTTGTATAGCACTATACCATTTGTGAACATGTTATTAGAGAATCACTAACAGAGAATAATATTTCTTTGGAGTGTTTGAAGACAAATTCCTGGCACATAAAACACTAGGCCTGAACCTTAAAGCATGACTAGTTAGAGGGGAAAAAAAGCAGTCTAAGATTATGAGCTCACACTGAAAAAAAGAAAAGAAAAGGGTTATGGGTCAAGGAACAACAAGCAACCTTGTGAGAAGCTAAGAATACAGCAGAGTGTTGGGAAACACACACCATGACACCATTTGTAGAGGACCCTTTTCACACTGAAATGCTACCAGATGGGGTAGGTGGTGACAGTACTCAAGAGGCGTGTGCAGGGGAGCAGCAAACTTATTTTAGCTTGATCTTTTTGGTTACATTTTGGAGGGAGGATCTGAAAGAATAGACTAGAGGGAGAAAACAGTTCAGAACCACTACTTCAACCCCCACAAGAGATGAGAAAGACTAGAAATAAGGATATTGGAAGAATGGAGAAAAGAAAATAACTCAAGAAGTACTTACCAGAAAACCTAGACAGACAAAACAAATGTGCTAAGGAATGTAAAATGAGCTTCTGGATTTATAATGTGGCCAATTGAAAGTCTGATGAAATCAATACAGAAAGAGAATAAGAGACAATAAAAAGGACAAGATGAAAATTCAACATGGCTGGAGATGTTTGAGAAGACAGTGAGCTATCTAGGTGACAATGACTAACAGGAAATAATGAGAAGTTGGAAATCTAAAAAACATGGAAGAGGAGACTGATAAGATGATAGATAGGTGAATGAGGCAGAAGATAAATAAGTAGATAGATAGACAGACAGATAGATAGATAGATAGATAGATAGATAGATAGATAGACAGACAGACAGACAGACAGATGGTCCAGAAAGAGAAAGAGAGGGTTCATTTGTGAGCAATTGTTGCATCAATCGAAAGGAACTTTGTCTTAGCTCACTTGGACTCATAACACAAGTAGCTTATAAACACTGGCAATTCATGGCAGCCGGAAAATGGAATATTAACATGGTAGAAGGTTTGGAGTCTGGTGGAGGCATGTCATACACCTGTCTGTCTTCCACTAGTGAAAGAAGCAAGGTGGGTTCTACACACATTCAGGAGGGCTCCACCCCAAAGGCCCCACCTCCCAATACCTGCCCTGTGCAGGGTCGGATTTCAACACATACATGGTAAGAATGAGGAACCATTCAGCCGCTCCCTGTGGAAGCAGAATCACAACACCGAGCGGAGGGTGTATCTGAAGGGACTACTGCCTCTACCTTGTGGGTGGAAAAGTTTTCATTTAAAACATGGCCAGGCTCTCTGAGCACCTCCCCCTGATGGTGGAACAGCCTTACCAGGCCACAGAGGAAGACAATGTGGCCAGTCCTGATGAGACCAGATAGGCTAGGGTCAGATGGAAGGGGAGGAGGACCTCCCTTATCAGTGGACTAGGGGAGGGGCAAGGGAGGAGATGAAGGAGAAAGAGTGGGACTGGGAGGAGATGAGGGAGGGGGCTGCAGCTAGGATACAAATTGAATAAATTGTAATAAATGAATAATAAATAAATAAATAAATAAATAAATAAACCTCAAAACATGACCAGGATAGTTGCAGGAAGAGCTGGAGGGGTGCAGCTCTGTTGATATCTAGAAGAGAGGGCTTCAGAAAAGCAAAAGTAGTCCACAGCACAAAGTACCTCACAGGCCCAGGAAGATACAGACCAAAAACTGAATTTCACCGCATTTCAATTGATAAGGCATTGGTGAACTTGGAAGAAACTAAGAGAAAGTCAGGAGGGCACTGAGGGAAGCAAGCAGAGAGACTCTTCTTTACAGACCTATAAACAGCATCATGCTGTGAGGAAACCTGGTGGGGGGGAATGCCCACCCAGGCATCCTTACAGGAGAGACTGACTTGGGCACATTTGTAATGAGAGGAACATGGTAGGATATGTTCTGTGACAAATAATATTAACTACATTCCAGATTAATAAAACTAACACTTTGTTAACATTCACTTGAAGACCTACTTCCTTCCATAGCAAATCTTTCTTCTGTGTGAGTAGCAACCTTCATTTTGGACTGATTATGTTTTTCCTGACTTACCAGCCAACATTTCTGTTGGCACCAATAAGCTATGAACACAAGCAACATAATGGTGAAGGAAAAAGGAGCGGGGAAGACAAGGCCTGAAAATTTCAGACTGCATAATGCTAATCACTTTCTGAAGGGGTCCAGGTTGGCCCGTAAGACTCTGAGGGTCAAAGCCAGGTTGGCTATGTGTTCTTAAAATACACCCAAACCGTCATCTCACATGCTAAACAGCAGAACTTTAAAAAGTCACATCTTCTCCAGACCCAGCGTGGTCCAGCGTAAAGGCTGTTGTTTCCCATCCTGTCTGTAAACGGCACAGTAGCAGATTCTCACTGGTCCTAGTTCCCAGCAGAAGGAGATACCTCGTGATTACTGCTCAGCCTCACACCTTTGGGTGGCATCTCTCTGCGGTGAACACCCAAAGGTGGTGAAATCAAGAGCGTCTGACAACACTGCTGGGCGTAAGTGCTGCCTGTGGCTGGTCTGGCAGCTTTGCCCAGTTTCAGGCAGCAGGTGACTCCTGATGATTAGCATGCTGGAAATGCCAGCACACATGAGCACAGCCAGTGAAGCATCCCTGATGCTCAGCCATTGGTTATGGTCATTGCAAATATCTTGCCTACGCAAGTAAAGAAACAACATTGAAGACATCTTCCTTTTGGGTCCTGGCCTCAAAATGCAGATATTTAAATATACACAATTTCATGTATAAGAAATACTTAAATACTTTATATGGAATACATCTGTTATACATTTATAAGCTACCTAAAATACTTTTGGAGACAATACAGAAAACCCAGAAAAAAATTTTTTAGAATGTTGAAAAAAATTGAGAACTTTGTTGATAATGCAGAATATAGTTAGTATATCAAAGAGTACATAGGCTGAAAATGTTACATTTTCCCCACTAGTTTCAAGACATGTATAACAGTGCTTTTCTTAACGATTAGATTAAGTGTCCAAGCCACATAGTTAGAGATTAATTTAGACTCAGCAAAGAGCTGCCCAATGTGTATCTATTTGTTAGCACAAAGACACCAGCTAACCTTACATACTCACCAGTCCTAACTTCTATCCAGCCCTGATGCATAATTTCATCCCACATCCAGCCTCGTTCTGAAGGCTTCTCTATCGGAGCGTGCCCAGCTTCTGTGCAGCAAACAGCTTGAAGCTGCTGTGAATGCCAGGGAGTTGTGATGTAGCCATGAATCAGTAAGGTCTATTTATTTTGGATCTTCAAGGCAACCAACGAAAGACTTACAGGTTAGCCTGTAGCATTTGAGCTGCTCCTGAGACCCTAGGAAATAAGACCAAATTGAAACGGATGCTCTATTTATTCCCTAAGTCTCCCAGCTGGGGGTTCTTTAACTGCTGATGGCAGCTGAGGTCTTGAATAGGTTTCGGAATATCAGGCATCAGGAAACACTTCTAATACTCACTCATACTTATTTACAGCATGTTATTTAACATGCTTTACATGTTTAGCATTAGCGTTACCCTGATTTTTTTTAAAAAGACATGAAATAAAATAGTAGCTTCACAGTAAGGCATATGTGTGTGTGTGTGTGTGTGTGTGTGTGCGTGTACATGTGATTCTCTCTATCAAGCCTGTGGGCTTGCACTTGCTCATCAAATGCTCTACAACTGAGCTATAAACTCACTGCATCATCTATGTTTATTTTTGCTCAAAGTCCTCACAGCCATCAGAAAGTAGTAGCTGACTAAAGAAAGAGTAAGTACAACAAAGGAACACGCACACACATACACACCAGAAACTATGGTTGTTCATTGGCTAAACAAGAAGCGGAGGCACTGGCTTCCTTGGAACGCATTGACTCTTTTATTCAAAGCTAGACACACATCAAAACAGAAGTCTCGACACTAAACTTCACCACATTGGTGCTGGGGGTGGCTCCGAGGGCACAGTGTTTGCATGAGCGTGAGGGCTGAGCCTGGATCCCTAGCACCTGTTCAGGCTTACACGGCACTGTCAGCCTGTGTCCCCCGGACTACAGAGGCAGACACACACGCAAATTCACAACTTAGTTTAAATTTTAAGCATGATCTAAAGTATCAAAAGTAAACTATCATCACGGAAGTAAGTTTTTGGAACTCCCGGCCCATTTTTCTGTTTCTAACATGTAACCATACAGAGGTTAGAACAACTATACACAGGCGCTCGTGAGCCACTGACTTAGATGCTAACTTGAGACATCTCGACGTGTTAAAACTCAGCTGGAAGCGTGCTTGAAAAAAAGAAAAAGAAAAAACACCAGAGAGATTTTTTTTTTCTGAAAGATTCTCTTTTGAAGGACTTAAGGAAAAATTCCTTAAGGAAAAATACCATATTTTTTAAAAGCCTAAATTTGGATTATTAATATTCACTGGGTGTCTATGCTATGCTGGACACACTGCATGTACCAGTGTCCCTCTGCTGACAGCCAGGATGCTAAAGAACTACTCACCCATGTAATACATAAACACATGTGGGCACGCACAGCTAGCTACGACACATGACAGGCTTGCCACTGTCAAATCATTCCATCAGTTCTTTAGAGTGAATGACCCTGCACCATTCCTTCTGCTCCTCGAGCCCACTATCTGCTCCCCAACATGTATTCCCCGATACCTTCCTCCCTGGACAGTCCACTTGCCCGTGTTATGATTATAATACCCTGATCACAAGGATAGGGCTGGCACAGGACGGGCTGTGAAGCTGGTTGGAAATAGGGGAGGTTTTCTGAACACTTGGCGCAAACAAAAAATACATAGCAGAAAGAAGAGCCTAATCTTTGTTCACACTATTGTTTGCAAAAAATGTGAAATTCTACTGTGCTGCCAAGCCACACAATGACTAACCAGAAAAGCCAATAAAACATGACAGATCCTGTGGGACTGGGTAACAATGGAAGCTGAAAGGCCTCCTTAGGTATGTCCTAAAGGCCTCTTGTCATCAGCCACATTGGCCTGTTATTAAAGGCCAGGACAATCATAGCATTGAAGGGTCTTTTTTGTTTGTTTGTTTTAGAAGAACTTCTTTATTATTTGAAAAATATTGTATGATATTTTTTCTACATTGAAAATATGAATGCAGAAATAGAAAGTCCTTTGCTGGCTCTCCTCAACACTCCAATTATTTGATATTTGTGTAAGGCACTTTTTCATATGAGGAAGCCTGAGTAAGCCACGAAGAAGCAGGAAGCCTGCAACAATCCTGCGATTGTTCGTTTAAAACCGAGAGACTTAAATTCCAAGCACAAAAACGTCACTATATCTGACAGACAACCCAGTGGCTTCGGGAGCATAAAGAGATATATTTATGCTGTTGCCTAGAAGCCATTGGTAGAAGGAAGATTTACAGTATACATAATGACACTCTGTGTTTTGCCTTCTTATGGTTCCCTAGGACAAGTAATTTCACTCTAATAACCCTTAATTATCTCATCCCCCAAATGGAGATATTTGTACCTTCTCCCTCTGCTAGAACTCAGATAGCCAGTTGAAACGGTGTCCTTACATATCTTTTACAAACAGGAAGCCATTGGCCAATTTCTAAGGCACTTGGCTTCTTTCTGACAAGGACCTAGCTTTTTGACACCATTAAAGTTGAGTTCAGTGTCAGAAGAATACTAAAGGCAATAGAATAGCACCCCACCCCACCATGGCAGAACACAGTTATCTGTAGATTTCTCTGCAGGCCTTCTCCCATCCAGGCCCCAGTCTCAAACAGCATAAGCATATAGTAGAGTAAGATAGTATTCTTTCGGTCACCTAGGTCTAATGGTCTTAAAGGTTGTAACTAGAAGATAAAGCCAACTCTGGCTTGAGGTGCTGCTTCCTAACACGTCCCACCTTTTCACACTAGGGAAGAGATACAGGAGATGGAGCTGAGTGTGAGCTGAGAGCTAAGAGAGTTATCACTCTGCTTCATTCTTTAGAGGGGAAATTTCTTAACTTGTCACATGCAATGTATGGGTCTAGCTAGCTTCTGATCTCCCTTCTACCTTTAAGGTGGCACTGTGTCTCTTCTTCACGCCTCCAGAGCCTGTGGCTCTGAAGTAGGATGGCAGTAACAGTGTCTACAGCAGAGTCATTGAGTGCTCTGAGAAACATGAATGCTTGCTACGTAAAACATGAGCAGGGAAGACCGTTTCATTTTGTGTTCATTATGACGTGGAAGACGTTGCTGATGTAAGAGAGGGAGGTGGCTTACAAGTAGTTGGTAATGTCTCTTCACCTTGGATGGACATTTCTAGGGCATGGAGACCAGTGAAAACGGAATACAATGGGGCAATGCAAAAGTTAAAATAATAAGAAAGAAGTCCCTGGAAAAAGGTTCAGAGTAAGCCTTTGCCTCCAGAGAGATCACAAGTGGAAGAGGCTTTAATGACAGTTGCAGATTGACTCTCTTGTCAGTCCTGATACTTTTGTCTCGTTCTCTAATCTAGTGATCACTGAAAATGAAGAGGCTGGTGTCCAAATGATCACCTGTTTGTTTACAGAAACACACACCTATGAAAGCACACATATCTGGAAAGCATGACTTGCATGCATAAAGCTTTTACTGGTCCCAGGCAATGAAGCAGTTGAAAAGAAACGTGGCACAGGAGGGCATATGGAAGAACGTTCGCTTGGCCATTCACTCCCATGGTTTTATTAAGGGAGGCTCTGTATAGTCCCTTTGTAACACCTTCCCCTGGGCAACATTGTTATAACTGTATCAGTGTTCAATTAATGTGTATTGTGTCTCACCCAGCTTTTCCTTCTTCTAGAGCCATCCCCACCCCCACCTGGCAGTGGTTCCTAAACCCAGGGCCTCCAGTGTGCTAGCCAGGTGCTCTGCTATTGGACTGTATCCCGAGGCCTTCTAAGATATTACGCTGAACTCTCTGCGCCCCTGCCTGCCAGATGCTGGAATTACCCCACTGGGTCAGACCCTGCCTGCTGCAGGACAAGCTGCACACTCCCTCGAGTCCCAGCAGTGGCGGGTCCTCAGCTGCAGATGCTGGCACCTTCCTCAGATTCCTCCCACAATGTTAGTCCCCACCCCACAGTCCTTCCATCTCACCTACACTCCCCCTCCCCCCCACCAGCTCACCCCCACGTGTACACTCCATTCTCTTCCCTAACGCCCTCATCTACCTTTTCCTGAAGGCTTCTGGATGGGCGATGAGTGCATGTTTGTGGAAGCTTCTACAAGGCCTCCAGTTTGCAGCACATGGAATCAGGCAACTAATGGGAAACATGCACACACACAACCACGCTCACACACACACAACCACACTCACACACACACACACACAACCACACTCACACCTCAATGAGGCCTATATCTGTGCTCTTCTACCGTGAGGAGGCTTGGCTATCTTCTCCCTAGAGCAGAGACATTCTCAGGGATGTGAGGCACACGTGGCTTCAGCAGTCATGGCTGGTAGCCCCATGGAACATGCATTCCAGCCCAGCTTTGTAAGGGTGTTGCTCGCTGAAAGCAGGCCTTAGTCCTTTCTCTGGGGAGCTCTAAGCAACCCCAGAGCTGCTTGGTTTTTGCCGGAAAACAACAGAGGTCACTACATCAAGGCGCTAGCCTGTGGATAACTCTAATTTGGAGTGGCTGTCAGGACCTTGGCCCTGTCTTCTGCCTTTGCACACTCTCTTGAAGGGATAATACAGCCATTCTTTTCCACATGAAGTCAAGGCTCTGCTTCTTGCGGCCTCCTTTGATCAAGCCACATTTGGTACACATTGAACTTTCTCCTCTGACCTCAGAGTTCCCAGTAGCTAGGCTGCTATGTGCAAAGTGGTATAGGATTGCGATTTTCTATCCAGTGAGGCGCTAGAAATGGGACTTTTGTATAGCTGCCACTTTGTCTCCAGCACTCCCACACAGGAGCCTGAGAAAGCATTGTCCACCATGCTGTAAAGGTCCCCTTATGTTCACAAATGCCATGCCCCAGTCCTTCAGCAGCTGCCCACACCCCCCATGCTATTTATGCGTCTACACCGAGGCAAGTTTTCGAAATGGAGAGTTATTTTGCTTTAAGATCTTGGTTAAGGTACAACAATAGAAAGAGTTGAGGACAGAGCAGAGAGCATCACTGTCACTCTTGAAGTGTCCTTTCCGGCCCTACTCTGCTTGCAAACACTAGATCAAAAGCTCGCCTGCCTGAAAATGCTTCCAATCCACTTGATGATCCCCTGACTGTGCCAGAACACCATCCCTGGGGAGCTGCAGCCTTCACCATCCTTCACCACCCAGCAAAAGGCAGACCAGCTGTTGAGGGCACAGCAGAAAATAGAGATAGGGTATAATTGCCCTGCCCAAAAAAGGTAGGCAAACAAGAGATTGTGTTGCGGTGATTTTTTTCTCTTAATCATTTGCATAATTGCAGTACTCCTTTGATTTGCTTTTCCAGTGGAAAACTGGCTCCTAGCCCTGCAAATTGCTTTTATGAAAATGTGAAAGTCAAGAAGTAAATAAAATCATTTTGCTCCAATTAACTTAAAACCCAAATGAATCTGCTCTTAGCCTAAAAGGTCTACAGAAAAATGAAAGCAAAGCCTATCATTTTAGAATTGGGCCCTCAAAGGAACAAGAACAGTTTGCTGTCCTCTTTCTAGCTGAGACAGCAGCAGAGGCCTGAACATTCTCATTCAAGGTCATTGCTTGTGTTGTCCTCCTGTGAAAATTGTGAAACACGCTGGAGTAAGGGGAGGTGGTGAAAGGCTGGAGGAACAGAACTCCATTGCTGTTATGCAATCAGCCTCTGCCGACCTACTGAAAGCTGGGAGGGAACAGACAGGCAGCACTCACCTCCACCAGGGCAAGGGCAGGAGCTTCCTGCAACAGAGGCGTGTATGTATTGGCTGAGGAACACGCGCTCCGTTGTGTGCCGGTGGTTGCTCAATTTGTTTACATGGTAACTCGCTTATTTATGCGTCTGCTCTTTGTTCTCCCGCGAAGACAGATGATCCAGCAGAGCGAATCTTTGTTTCTTATGAGCTCACCCTCTCCTGCTGTCTGTGCCACGCCTGTAATTAGAATCGTGGCCCACTGCTCAGGGATGCTGCTCTGCAATCCCTTCTTGCTGAAACCCATCTCCAGTTCACAAACCCGGTCACCACGCAGGGGAGAGAACGCCTGAGTCGATGGAATCTGCTTCATTAGCGCCGGTGCTGGCTCTTCTGGCTGCAGGGAACCTTCCGAGAAGATGCGGACAGCCAACAGTTTTCAGAAGCATAGACACATCCTTGCATTTTCAAAGGAACTGTGACGTTAGTAACCACAGCTGGGACACTCTGGGCCAGCATAATGAGGAGAGGCATTTTGAAAGTCAGTTGATACTGAGATAAAGGAATTACAGGTGTGCCGCAGAGGGACGGAATCCACAGTCATCAGAAGCACAGGATGGCTTCATAAGGCAGTACAGATTGATTTGATTTTGACACAATCTTTTTCACATGTCTCAACACCAACAGATTCTGTGATGCTAAAATAATTCAGCACTGTAAGTAATCTGCCTGATGGTTTTACAGATTCGCTGTCATCTGGATGAAGACATTAACAGTGAACTGTTAATATAATTCTGTTTCAATTATAAGGAGATGTACAGATATACAGCTTTCCTCCCAAGTTAATGGAACTCCTATATTTTCTAATGAGGCATAGCTTCTCTTTGCTAGCATGTTCTTTTTTATACACGGGGTGAGAAAACATTGCAATTAGCAATTACTGGATTTGGAGGTAACTTACCATTTAACATTCCTGTTGTAAAATGCTCAATCCCCATCCAGAAAGGCAGACAGGATGGACATCAGAAGAAGGAGAAAACAGAGAACAAGTTAGGAGCATACCACAGAGGGCCTCTGAAAGGCTCTGCCCTGCAGTCTATCAAAGCAGATACTGAGACTTATGGCCAACTTTTGGGCAGAGTGTAGGGAATCTTATGAAAGAAGTGGGAAACAGTAAGATCTGGAGAGGACAGAAGCCCCACAAAGAGAGCAACAGAAACAAAAAAATTGAGAATAGGGGTCTTCTCTGAGACTGATACTCCAACCAAGTAGCATGCATGGAGATAACCTAGAACCCCTGCACAGATGTAGCCCATGGCAGTTCAGTGTCCAAGCAGGTTCCATAGTAATGGGAACAGGGACTGTCTTTGACATGAACTGATTGGCCTGCTCTTTGATCACCTCCCCCTGAGGGGGGAGTAGCGTTACCAGACCACAGAGGAAGACAATACAGCCACTCCTGATGAGACCTAACAGACTAGGATCAGAAGGAAGGAAAAGAAACCCTCCCCTACCAGTGGACTTGGGGAGGGGCATGCGTGGATAAGGAGAAGGAAGGCAGGGATTGGGAGGGGAGAGGGGAGGGAGCTACAGGGGTATACAAAGTGAATAAAGTGTAATTAATTTTAAAAAGGTGCATTTTCTCCTATTGTGTCTAAATAAGGCAGCCAAATCAGGGAAAGTCAGAGACAGCCCCTGGTTGCACTGTTAAGAGCCCCATAGGAAGACTGAGCTGCACAACTGTGACGTATGTGCGGAGAGCCTAGGTCCTTCCGTGTATGCGCTCTGTATGGCAGTTCAGCCTCTGCAGGCCCAACTGTCGGTTTTTAATCCACAGAAAACATGAGATTTTTCCCTCCTCCAACAAGGTTTTAATTCTAGAATCTGAGGCCAAATATGACAGCCTTCAATCACCCTGTTGTATTTCATTTTAGACAAAGGATTTAGTCAAGTGCAGTAGCATGATGGCTTTTCATCCTCTTGCAGATTTGGAGAATTCTCTCCAGTGTATCAAATAAAATATAGCACAGAAAAAACGGAGAGATAAAATTTAAACAACTAAGACTGAACAAAGACAAACTTCTCTTTAGTTCTTGCAAACTGAAGTGATCCGCACGATTTTGTCTTTCTTTAGAAAGGGAAGCCCTTTTCATTTCCACAGTGAATCCCGTTGGATTTTCGGCTAATTGCACCAACATTTCTCACTTCTGCACTTCCTAATTCTAACAAGAGCATTTCATACTGGCTTTCATTAAAAACAAAATAGAAACAGATAAGAAACATAATTAAAACAAATAACAATAATTAACTCAGTTTATCAGCCGGCATATCTATTATGTTAACAAAAAAGCCAGAATGAGTAGGTTGCATAAAACGCACTTATGGCAGGGCAGGTGCTGTGGAAGCAAACCCTGCCAGTTCCTGGGGGAGAACTGTAGGGTTTCACGCTTGCCGTCAGTCCTGCCTCAAATAGTGGTTCTCTGCCTGTTTCTGGGACAGCTAGCATCAGGGCCACACTCTAGAAATGGATTTTCTCAGGTCATGCTCCAAACCTTCTTGTTCAGAAACCTTGGTGTGGCAGACTCGCTTTCGTATTTCAGTAAGTCAAGAGAGCTTCTGTTACCCTCCCTAGTTCAAGAACCACTGGCTTAACTGTAACCTACAGGCCTCCAGGTCTGCTTTCCGGTCAATTATTCTCCACTGTTTCCTTTTAAAATACTGATTTCCTGTGTAACTCTTTCCAGGCTGTGGAGTTGAGATATTCACCCTCTGCAGTCACTCTTCTCTCCATGTTACCTCTTTGTCCTCCCCCTACCCTCCTCAGCCCTTCATAAGTGGGGACACACTCAGTTCACCTTTAAAACTCTAGTTGTTTGGAGTTCTTGGAAGATCTGTAGATGCCAGATCATTTTCTCCCTAGTGTCTAGGTATTACCCGCTCTGGAAACGCCCTCTTCTCTTTCTTCCAAATGCCCCCTCCTGCTTTTGTTTTCCTGGAGAACTTATTTGGAACTTTGTCCTTTCTTGCTCACCTCCCAAAAGCGTCACCTACATGCCCTGCCACATGCCTTCCTTTCTCAGCCAGTTTCTTTTCCAAATGTTGCCACAGAGGACGCTTTCCTTGCCACCCTCACCGCCCAATTAACCCTGAGAAATAGCCATTACTTGTCTCCCGCCCATAAGCTATAAGAATCAAGATGGAGGAAGCTACCTCCTGTAGCCTTGAATCCAAAGTTCTAGCAAAGATTTGATTCATAATGAGAAGCTGCTGAATCTGGACTGACTGACTGACTTAACGAATGTATGAATAGATTTGCAGAACCACAATTACAGATAAGCAGAGAACCCAGATAGGAAAAGCGACCTGTAGAATCTCTGTAGAGAGTAACAGCCTGTCTCCCTCATTCTAGATCCAATATTTTTTAATATTAAACCATACTGGTTTTCAGACCCAAGGAAAAATACACCCACATTTCTCCTCTTACCTGTTTTTGCTATGCTGAGAGAACTGGGACCAGGGATCCCCTTGGATTCAATTTATATGTTAAATCAACACGATTTTGATTTTTGCGAGGTGAGTGAAGAAAGGCGGCAGCCACGTCCTAGACAGAGTGACATTGTGCTTTACACATTATTTTCATGTGTCCTTGCTATGTGGCCTTTCTGTCGACTGCGTGACACAGGAGTGCTCAGATCAGGGCCTGATGCCACTGCTCTGTTGGCTGGAGAGTTTTCGTCAAGTGGCTGAACCAGTGTCCTGGAACAGAAAAGCCATGGTGGGTAGGAACGAGGGCTTCCTTTGTCTTGAGTACGGAGAGAAATGTTTCCCAGCTTCTGGGATCAGAGTGAGAACTAGAGATAGGTGGTCTGCAAGGAGCACTTAGGATAACACCGTGTAAATGCTGGTTGAGAAACACAAGCAGAAAATAAACCCAGCAAGATCATAAGATGCTGGGTGAGTTAGTAAACACATTCATCCTGGGAGAGGGAAAAAAAAAAACAAAAACAGGAAAAGATCAGAATGCAAACTCATACCTTACGCTAGGATGTTATTAATGCTTACCACTTACTTTTGTTTTACTATTTGCTTTATCTGGAAATAGGGATTCTCTGGAACAATTTAGATTTCAAATTTCAACAGTGTAACTCATTCACTAAAAGCAGGATATTTGAACATATTGAAATTTCCTTTGCAAGGACTAAGCACCTTAATTACTGTGGTGAACTGCGAATACCTGGAAGCTTTTGCAGTGCACACGTGCTGTACACAAGCCCCAGTGTGAGAGTGCAGCAGACATCTCAATGCAGATGCAGACTCTACTTGCTTATTGAATTTGTGGTCGGCCCTTAATCATTCTCTCTACCCTTTGGGATGATTCAGCTCTGAGTCGGCCCTGGAGTCAGTGGGAGTTTTCTGTCCTGCCAGAGCAAAGAAGAAACGGTCCTATAAGGAAGAATGCATTGAATAAATTTCCAACTGTCCTGGGACGATTAAGGCTATGTAAAAAGTTAACGGGGTGGAGCAGGGGAATGCGTCAGTGAGCTAAATCTGTGAGTGTAGGACTCTGTTACCCTTTTTATGCAAGGGGCCTTGCTAGATCCGACACAGTGGATAGCCCGCACTCTGCTCAAGAAACATTGTGCACATATGAACACAAATATTTTTTTACAAGGATCCCTAGTCCCATTTTTCTTAATATATCAAAAATTGCTAAGAAAAGAAATTTAAATAAAATTTTCTTTGGGCCTGAAAACCAGTATGATTTAATACTAAGATGCTAATGTGTCAACAAAGACATGCTCACTGATTACTCGGGAAGAGTCCAAGCCTTTTTCAAATAATTAACAGATGGCACATTTGTTCACAAAATTGTCAAATGTTGGTTGACTCTAATGCCATGCTTATTACAATTATAGGAATTATAAACAATTCTCCTTATCGAGCTGACAGTTTAAGACACAAAGTTTTAGTTCCAGCACTTTGTAGCTGGGAAGGATCACACTCTCTCCTTGTGCCTTGTTGTCCTGCTCTCCAGCCTGGAGGTCTGTTACCATGTAAACCTCGCTTGGGGTCTGTAGAAGGAAGAGAGAAGCACCATCCCCCCAGGGCTGGGTGGACTTCAGGCACTGTAAAACAAAATCAGGAGATGGCATCTAGCCCAGGAGTGTGCTTTGCAGGAGATCTTCTTCCATTCCATTGTGAGCCCATCCTCTAAAAATTGAGAAGATATAGACGCCACACACACACACACACACACACACACACACACACACACACACGCCACCGCCTTGATGCTGTGTGTGTTCCTGCCATCCAGAAGCGGTCTCTGTTGCTCTAAGCTGCATACAACATCCGGCTGGCTCTCTCCTCCCATTCGTTCCAGCTCAACTCCCAGCTATCTCTCACAACCCCTCTTTCCCCTGTGTTTTCACTTCCTGTTTCCTTCCTGACTCAGTCGTCAGCACCTCCATCTGGGTTATTGTTATTAACACTATTATAAAGCCTAGTCCAAGCACATTGCGTGATGGCGCTGCACCACTTTATCCGGTCAGTGTCAGTGGTGACAGCCTTGCAATTGATGCATAGCAAAGAACAACAACACAACCCAAACAGACTTGTCCATTCCGTCCTAGAACATGGCCATTAACGAGTCCTCTTGGTTCCTGAAGTGGCTAGTCCAAATAAAACCAAAGGAAGCCTAGCATTGTAAACTTATGCAGCAAATTTCCCTGCAGGGTTTTAATGCCTGGAAAGGAAAATCATTAAGAAGGTCTTGGATATGCAATAACCAATGGATCATACTAAATTATCGCTCTGCGACCAACTTCCATGCTATTCCCAGGGTCAAGTTACAAATTACCTTTCTTCTACCAGCTCTGGGAATATAGACAGTCTTTTATTTTTATTTCATACATCTGTGTGGACATTGACACACTGGGAGTTCGGGCTATAGAGAAGAAAAATGTTAGTTCAGCGGGGAAGGCAGAAGGATACAGAATAAGCCCTGAGGTGTGGGAGCTAAGCTGTCGCCATTGCCCCATGTAGAAGTGATTCAGCCTGTCCCCTTGCGTCAGAATTCAAGCCTCATCTTCTCCCTCGGGAAGCAGGACTAGAGCGCTGCTGTGTAGCTGCACTCTCTCAGAAAAGCCTTTATTCTGCAGTAAAGGGGAGCCTGCAAAATGACCTCAGTGAAACAAACCTTAGCCGAGGCTTCCGGTCTGCCAAAAATTGAGACGGCATTGTCACAGCCGACAGCCACAGGTAACTATATCGTCATGTGTCCTGCCCTGTGATCTGTTTTCTATCTTATGTGCACATACGTTCAAATGCCCAGTGCCAGAAGAAGATTGAGGATCACACAGTCTCTTTGAATTTTAGCCATAGCTTTAAATCAGTGCTTCTTACATGTAGGCTTAAAGGAAAGCAGGTGAGAATGAATTCAGGAAGTGAAGTGATTTCTCCCATGTTCCCAGTTAAGCCGGACAGAGATGTCCCAGGGAATACAGACATACAGAATTAGAGCTAGACTCAGACGCTCGGGTGCTACTTTAAATGGCATTTTTATTTATCCTTTAGAAATGTATTAGTTGTAATTTCTCTCTTTGACAGTCTCAACGTTGGCTTGCAGTTTTGAAGTTACAAATATCTCATTAGATTTGCATTTTCTTCCTTCAGAATGAATCTGCTGCAGTTTTGGGATGCTGGGAAGTTGGGGGTGGGGATACATTTGTAGATATATAGAACTAATCCACCATTGAACTGTGGGATCCCAAAGAATGAACCAGACACAGTAAAGAGCCACAGGCTTCTGTGGGTTTATTTAGTGGCTTTTCTCCAAGGAGCTAAGATAAAATCAGGACTAATTTTATTTGAAAGAAAAGAAACTCTCAACAAAGGAGGTATTTTTTATTGTTGTTGTTGTTGCTGTTCTTTTTAGAGCTGAACAATTAAATGTCCTTTCTTTCCTCAGCACATGCCTATATGGAACTATGAGAACTATAAAATTATTTTGTACAGACTCCAAGAAAATGATAAAATATAACAAAGGTGAAAAAACATGTATAACTGTGTGCTCAGGAAAAAGGGTCCCTCCCTCTCGGAAAAGTCACCCTTCAAAGGAAACATAATCCAGGCCAGGGTCAACAGATTAGCCTTGTATTTGCTAAGATAAGAGACTCTGTAAGGCAACTCCCTATTTCTGCTTCCACATAGTTCCTCCCATGGAGCCTCAGACAGTGTATGTCCACCCCAGAAACAGCCTAAGGCTTCAGAGACTTCAAGCAAATTTAGCCTTTGAATTCAGGGGTCACTGCATAAGCCAGCCTATATACAGTGTGTGTTTGTGGTCAAAATTTCTGAGTTCAAGTAGAAAGACAAGGAAAGATGGTTGTTTTAAAGAATAGCTATCATTTTTGCAGAGGTTCTTAAAGTCTTATTAGTTCAGTGTTTTTCAAACTGAGGTGCGAAGCCCTTTGGGGGGAGTTCATATCAGATATCCTGCAATCAGATATTTATGTTATGCCTCATAACGGCAGCAAATTTACAGTTATGAAGTAGCAACAAAGTAATTTTATGGTTGGGGGTCACCTCACCATGAGGAGCTGTGTTAAAGGGTTGGAGCATTAGGAACAAGGTTGAGAACCACAGGATTGGGCCGTAATTCTGAATTTGAACATTTGTTTTGCAAATGTGTGGGACAAGGAAGGGACCCTCAGTAAACACAGAGAGGTCTGCCTCTCCGCTTCCCAGCGTGGGTAGCATACCAACAAGCTGCGCCGCGTCTTCTAGAACGGATGAGACAGACGTTGATTTCCCATCGATGGAAAGAGGCCTTGCTGGCACCTCATCTGTGCCCCTGCGGGGCAGGCCCAGGACTGGATGGTTTTTCTTCTGCTGCTGTCCCCTCTGCTGGCCCCACGTTACCCTCCGTTTTCTCAGAGATTGTTTGCTCAGCCTGCTTACCTGCCTCCTGGTCTGGGCACGCTGGGTTCTGACGCCTGAGAGCCATCTCATGGTGTCTTCAGTCGTTACGTCTGCAGTCTCAGGGCTGGTGCCGCATTAAGGAGAAGCAGAACGCATGTTTGAGCATAAGAACTAGATCTTACCTGTTCAGCGTCTTCCCTGGTTTTTTAAGAACAATTGGTTGTCAGATAACTTTATCTGCTGTAACACATGATTAAATAGAATGTGTTCATTTATCTTTGCTCTTGTATTCAGTTCCTTCTCCAGCAGAGTGAGTCTGAGCGCTGAATTTAAGCTTTATGGGTTACAAAGTCTGCTCTTTGAGAATTTCCAATCCACCCATACTTATAAACTCTGTGAACTGACTAGATCTTGACTCTGCCCATTCTTCCAGTGCTCCCTTGATAATCTGAGATGTTAACCACCAAAATGAATGATGGCCGGACTGTGGTTGGTGACACCAGTTTTACGAAGTTACACTCTCGGTGAGCAGGGAAGGAAACAGCCCAGGTTGCCAAAGACAAAGCATGTCTGAACGATAAGGCTGGAAAGCACTGAGACCTTGGCCTCTGCTCACAGAGAAACAGAGAAGCCCCAAACTCCACTAGTATATGGCAAAGACAAGTGGTGGTGTTGCTGATGTGTCTTTTAGAGAAGAAAAGGCTTAGCTCTTTCATTAGTCAGAAATGCCAATGGATGAAGCTTCACATCCTATCCCATGACCCCACAGAAGAAGGCTATGATTTCACGTTTCTTCCGTGAGCACCTGTTTTAAATTTAGGACGTCTTTCCCTTCCTCAGCACTAAGGTCCCCAGCAGTGGAAGCAGTGAAGGCTTCCCAAATGCAAGCTCATGCTACCATCTAAAAGCATCCTGCCTGAAATAGTTCCAGTCTCAGACAAAGGGTTTCCAGAAACACCTCCAGCTTTGAATGCAAGCCCTTCCCATTTTAATCCTTAAAACTCCTAAGCATGAGCTGGGATGGTCTTTAGTCATCGAAGAGAGGATGGAAGTAAATGCGGGGTGCTATAAGGAACGGTAAAGGTTTGGAGCTGTGAGTGAAACCACCTCTAAGGAAGGAAACGCCCACAAACTCACTAGCTCAGGGGCCCAGACTCTTCTGGACTGTGGCAGTAACTGTCATCACAGTGATACTCAAGCTGCATAAAAACTCACAGATGCCAGCACTCACTTATCTAATGAACATCGGCTGGATGGGCACAGTACCTGAATGCAGAATACAACCCCTGTCCTGACGTTTCTAGCTTATCAATGGCACATAAATAGATAAGCAATTATACCAGACTAGAGCAATGAGTAGGCTGAGAGTCATCAGGACCAAGCAAATGGACACTCTCTTAGCAAAGTTTGTCAACAGAGAAGGCTTACCCCAGTGTGGACATGAGTTAGTCAGGGGAAGGAGGAAGAGGGCAGAGGGTGTTCCCGGCAAGCAGAACAGTATGTACGAAGGTGGGGGAGCTCAATAGGCATGGTGACTTTGAGACATGACAGTCATTAAGGACAGCAGGAGTGTGCTGGCACCAGGGAGCGGCAAAGCAAATAAGGCTGGATCTAAAGGCAGGATTGAGGGTCATTAGAGACGGGTTAAATAAATGGAAAGATGTGCTGTATGTTTATGATTGGATCTGGAAGACTTGGTGACAGAAAGCTGCCAGTTACCCTCAAACTAAACCATGAACACACTGAAAAACCATAGCTCAAGCTTTGTTTGTTGTTTGTTTAGATTTGATTTGGAACCTGGTAAGTAGATTCTGAAATTTAAGCAAGAAAGTAAACGAACATTTAAAGGTCAGTGGAAGAGGGCACATGTAAAAGGCTCAGTCTGTATGTTGGGTTTATTGCACAGTCATAGAGATTCAGAGCACAGCGTTCACCCAGGGATGGGCACCAGGCTGATGGCAGGAGGAAAATGGCAGCCCCTTGGCCTGTGCTCTGTGACTCGAGTTCCTTTGTGTCTCGTATGGAGTGCCGTCCACCAGGGAGGAGCCACCGCATCAAGAGCAACGGCTGCTGCCTCAGCTGCCGTCACTGTCCTGTTCCCTCTCCACCTTCCTTGTTCAGTGCAACCTACTGATCTTCCAGTGTGTGTCTCTCTACATGTAAACCAAACACACACACAAAAAATTCTTGTTCACTGCTGTGTCTTCGGGGTGTGAAACGCTATCTGATATATGGTACATACTCAACTTTAACAAGTAAATCATGCCACAGTGTCCATCATTCAGAAGCAATGCGAGTGAGACTGTTCCAATCACGATCAAGCTGCTATTGCCAAACAAGAGAAAAAAGACGAATCATTCAACAGACATTATTTCCTTTACAGAAGCCCCCTCTCTTCAATTTACCTATCACTGGCTATAGTTGTTCTCAGGATATCAAGAAGACACAATGTAGAAAAGTGATTGTTATCCAGATGAATTTAAAATTTTTTTCTTACATCCTATCTAGACAGTAAGTCCAAATGGATTAAAGCCTTAAATGTGAACATTTAGTCGTAAGAAATAGAGGAAAGCCATTAAAGCTTTCAGATAAAGAAAACTTTCTTGAGAAAAGAAAGAAATCGTACAAATCCTGAAGGAATGACGACAAGAATGAAGTTGAGTGGTGAAGCCCTGGCTGCCTCTCATGAGCTTGGGTTGAATCCCTAGTAGCACAAGGTAACACAGCTAAAATGGGCTCATAATTCCTAACATACGCCACAGTAGCATGCTGGCAGAAGCTGTTCACACATATGTAACAGAGGATCAGAATCTAGCACATTTAATGGAAACCTTCAAGTCCAGGGAAACGGCAAGGGAACAGCCGCGGAGCTAAGCTGCCTTCCTGGAGATCAAAAACTTGCAGTTTGAACCGCAGCGACATACCATTTTTATTCCTCACTTTTGCCAAGACTTTTTAAAGTTGGGAAATACGAAGTGCTGGCAAGGCTGAGCAGCCGCCCTATCACCCACGGCTTGCAGCAGCGTAATTGTAAAGTGGCCATGGCACAGATACCCTCCGGGTCAGCAATTTCATTCTTAGGTGGAAATCCTGGAAGAGCTGCCACCAATGTGCGGCTGGCAGCGTGCACGAGGCTGGAGGAGCTTTGCCCGCAACAGTGGCGTGCTGGGCAGGACGCAGAAGCACACTGGTCCTGCTTTGGAGAAGTGAATGCCACTACGTATACCAACGTCTCGGTGCAGCGATAGCGCACAGGGCACAGTACGAGCCGAGGAACCTAGGGATGCCAAATCTCGGAGGACACGGGAAGTGCAGATCCCCGCTAACTGGAGCTGCAGTTTCTCCAGAGATGCGGAGAAGCCATCAGGAAAGGCAGCGAACTGTTGACATTAACTCCCTGGCTATGGGAGTCTCTGTGCCATAAGGATAACTCATGCATTGATTTGTTGCCGAGATTTAACCTTTCTGATTGTGAACACTTAAAAAATTAGAACCCAAATTCTCTTCTTCAGTAGAGTTCCTTTTCCTGACAAATGTATACGGACCACAACCGCAAGCTTCAAAACGTGGCTAATTCAAAAGGTAATTTAATTTCCTTTCTTCTTTTTCTTTTTCTTTTTTTAATTGGCAAGGCCTCTTCCACACTGTGGCAACTGCTTCATTCCTTCTTTACAGCTAAACTTTCCAACCAGGGTGAGAGTTGTTCCTTCCAGGTGTATTGACTCAAGTTAATTCATGGTCCTGATGTTTAGAGTTGGAAATGACTTTGCCCCCCCTCAAAGCTGTAATTGTGTAACATTTGCTCATAAAGGAAATTGATGTGATCATGTCTGGCTTAGCAGGAAATTAAGCAGATAAGTAGTTAGGCCATTCATTATACTCAAGTCTTAGTGGGCCAGGACTCAGTGTGTCCTCCGTATCCTGGTTCACGGCCTGCTCTATAGGTTCTGGATTTCACATTAGTACCTATTAATTAAAGATAGCATTTCTCTAGGGGGCCCAGGCTGACCTCAAGATCTCCCTCCACCCTCCTTGATCTCCCAACTGCTGGGATTATTTAATGTAATTATCACAAAATATTTTCATATCATCAAATACTTAGAAATAATTGTTACAACTTTTTAATAAGAAGAAAACATGTTTTACCAAGCTTGGAATAGAAACATGTAAGCTTTCACTGATTAGAAGCTGCTAAATAACGCTAGCCAGGGGCTTTCAACTAGAAGCAATAATAACCCAAAGCACAGAATATGCATCTTAAGAACTGCATCTCTGTAGCCATAGGACAAATTCATAGACACCAAAAAAAGATGTGTCTTCTCTCCTGTTTTTACTTGAAAAGAAAAAATATTTTCCATTTATTAATCATTAAAGTCATTATTGAAACTGTGTAACATCCGGGGAGTCTGACATTCCTGCCTTTAGGTTGTGTGATCGCGTGTAGTTGGGTCATTCATACTTGAGTGGATATGAATATACATCATATGTTCTATCTCAACCTGTACTTACCATACGCAAGCATTGGGAAACTGAAAGTTCCTCTGAATGTACACCGAAGACTCTCAATGCTCTTTGTTGTGCACAATTGTATAAGAGTGTGAATTCCAAACGAGCTGGGTTCACTTTCTCTTTGCACTGCCTGGCTGTGAGGCTATAATAAGGAATTTTATTTTTCTGCATCTTGGTTTCCTTAGTCGTGCAGTTGCTTCTATGCCAACATTCCATGCTAAATCTTGTGTGCTTTCCTCTCAACTAAAAGCCATTCTATTTAGAGTCATATTGTTGCTAGTTGGTGTAGGGACAGCAAAAGTATGAAACATCTGAAGATTCTCTCTTGCTCAGCTAAATCCCGGTCTCTTGTGTGGAGTGCATGCTGCGCAGTTTTCAATGAGTAAAGGAAGGGAGGAAGATGAGGGAAGCTGAAGCTCAGTGAAACTATGGATGTTTAACCAAAGGTTTGTAATTTTCACTTCAAGTACTTATTACTGCAAAATTGGCATGTGAGTTTTAAATTATCCAACTTCCTTTAGAATTTCTTTTTCACCCTTTGCTTATCGAAACACGCTGTCCTATTCAAGCCTAGTATTTTGGAAAACTACCCTTTTAAGCAGCTGGAAGTAGCTGAGTAGAGGACGAAGATTTATTTCCCATTATCAGCATGTGTCAGCCAATTGACAGCCTTTACCCTGCTCTAAACAACTTCAAGTCTGTTCATTCCTAACCAGGAGTCTCTCAGCTTTTTGCAAAGTGGTATCAATAACGTTGGTCTGTTGTGAGGAAGAAACAGCTCTGTAACCATGAAGACTGCAGATGACCCCAGAGAACCCCAGGCGGGCTGGCTAACCTCTGCTCACAGTGAAGTGTTTACTTGCTTGTTTCTTTTGAAAGGAAACTCCCGAAAATGAAAATTTATTAAAGATTTGTTTACTTTCTTCCTTCCATAGTTTCTGAGTTTCCTAGGCTAGTCTCCCCCTTTTAACTTTCTTAAGGAGCTTTAGAAGAAAGATCAGTGACTTGATGGAGTATCTCCTTGGTAGAGAACGGTTTACGTCAGCAGTTTTTCATGACTCAGCAGATGAAACAACAATAAGGAGGTGAATTTAAACTTGAAAGGCAAAAATCACTGTGGATAAAAATTTTAAGTGATTTTTTGGGTTAGATGAGAAGTTTTCAAAAATGATTTCTAAGATCAGATGTATTTAAAAGGCATTATTAAAAAGTTAATAATAATATTATATCAACTAAAATCTGATCATTCTAAATACATATCCAGACATGACAAACTAATGAAAAAAAGAAAGAAAGGAAAGATTCATAAAGCCAAAACGCTTCCCTTTCCCTCCGGGTATGGCTGACCACGGCTATTAATTTTAACATCCATTAAGGCCACTGCTTTATGAAATAATAAATTGTGAAATAGCAGGTCATAAAAAATGACGAGTGCCTGTGTGTTGCACGCCATATGGCCCTGTTCGGCGCTAAGACGGGCAATGTCACATGCTTGGTAGACAATGGGCACAAGTGGCGTGTGTGGAGAGAAGTCTAGCAGTGAAAGCTCAAAGTCCCCGAATGACAAATTTTGGCCCCACACACGAGACTAATATCATTAGCCATTTATTACAAAGGAACTAAATCTTGTAAAATTAAACTCATGATGGATTTTAATCACTTGGCTAATGTTGGTAAATGATTATGCCCCAAGCCATTATGATAATGATCAGAATTAGCAAGGATCTGTTTTACAGTGTTTCTAATGCTCAGAATTAATACAGAAGTCAAGAGCCATTAAATCATATCTCCTGAAGCAGAATTTTAAGACATGAACATATTTCACACAACTGCCTTTTAAAAGCAAAAGCTAAGAAGGCAGCGGAAAAATACAAAAGAAAATCAAGCTACTAACCACAGCGCCACCAAGTGTCCGACTTCACAATCCCTTGTAAAACCTGAATAGCAAATACATAAACGAAAAAGCTGGGTTAGTACCATAGCAAAAATCTCAGCTAGATCCTGGTAATTGATCAGTAATGAGTCTCTTAAGCTCAAGAGGTCAACTTCCCCACTCTCTTGGATTAGAGTGCTCATGGGAGACTCCTCAGGACTATCCTGGTGCGTTCCGGGAGAGCTTCTGAGTGTCAGAACTTGAAATAAAGATGAAGATAAGATCATTAAAAAGCAGCTATCCTTACAGATCTAAGTGTGTGTTTGTGTGTGTGTGTGTGTGTGTGTGTGTGTGTGTGTGTGTGTCTGTGTTGGGGGGTGCCTGGGTGCTACCCTATGGCATCATCTTGAAGCACAAAGAGTAAAGTATGAACAGTTATCCAATTTTTCACACCCATCCCAGGTAAGAACTACTATGGGGCATGTTCATATGCTGCCAATATAAATCTGTCTGTTGGTTTTTCTATCTATGTATCTCTGTCTGACTGTCTATCTATCTATCTATCTATCTATCATCTATCACTTTATTATCTACCTATAATTTATACTAATTAAATTTTAAAAGAGTAGAAAATTAAAGCATTTATAATTTTATAATAATAATTTACAAATAACCTCACTGGCAATGTTTAAACCGTTAACTTTTCATTTGTTTATCAAATGTATCTGGTTTTCCAATTCCAGGTGTAGTGCTAAAGTCTGAGAGTGGCAATGCATCAGGGGACCTCATGTTTAGAGGAGGAGCTCAAAACTGGTCAGGTAAGATGGAAGGAACTCAGCTTGAAAAGAATGAAAACTTAAGACTAATTTCCAAGCTTTATTTCTAAGCAATATGTAGGGCCATTTTGGAGACTACAGTAACTGGACCCGCCCTGATGAGCTGTCCCTGAAATGCTGTTTTCATTCTTAAGGCTAGGCATCATGAAACTGAAAACCGACCAAGCAACAAAAATGACTAAGGGAGTGACGCAGTCAATGACTAATGGGAGAAACTTAAGAACTAAATTTAAGCCATTGACTATATGGACTTAACAAGTCAGGTCTAAAAATAGGAAGCAGACAAAGGAGTTGGTAATGTTCTGCAGTACACAGCGATGACTATGGGAGTGAACGGTGAGATGGAGTTGGGTAGAGGAAAATTTAGACAGCGCCGGAAGAAAAGCTTCCTGTTGGAGAAAACTGTCAGATTAGCACAATCACCACCAGGAAACGTCCGAGTAAGTGGAAAACCCAGACTGGAGCTGGGGATATGGACTCCGTGGCTAAGGAGAGGAAGAGGTTTGACGGTGTCTGTCAGCCTGCGAGTGCAGCCATCCACACGCTGCCAAGAGTAGTGGAACTCCATCAAGACGGACCCAGGAAAAGCAAGCGTGTACTCACAGGATGTGAGGTCGTGAGGTTGAGTCTGGAATGTTCTGAAATGGTAAACTGTTCAGTTACACCCGTTTTCTCCTTTAGTCTGGCACATGACTCCATGGGAGAGTCAGGGGTTGAACATGGCGGCACTTGAGTTTACTCAAAAGAAAACGGGATCTCAGTCCTATATGCCACTAACTAAAAATAACTCAAGAGATATTACTTCCAACGCAAAGACAACCGCTGATGGTTACCCCGGATAGCAGCTTAAGTTATTCTCTCTCTCCTGTACCGAAGTAAGGAAAACTCACAGAAGACATCACCTGGCTAGGCCCGTTGCCCCCACCCTCCATGCCATGCCCTCTAGGGAAAATTGGAGTTGGTAATCCCAGTCGGCTTGTACTGATTTAGTCCGGTCACACTGGAGAGGCTGGGTTGCTTACATTCTTCTGTTGCTTTATGTTAAAGGGCAGGAAACAAAGTCTCTGTTGTTCCCTGGCCCTGTCCTGTGGGTACTGTGACAACACATCTCTCCTTGGCTTCAGTCTGCAGCTTAGGAAGTGGAGTCTTTGCTTGTCACTATCACCTTTCTGCCTCAGGGCTTGGACCTTGTCTCTTGCAACTGATGTGTGACTTCTGACTTCAGTCATGCGCCGTCTTGGGCACCAATGCTGTGCTGTTTTCTCTTTCTCTCTTCTAGATCTTTCTTGTGACCTTCATGTTGATACCTAAGTCTCTACTGCCCATCTACAGTATCTATGGGGAAATTAAAGACAAAAAGATCAAACTTTCTGGCCTAATTTGCTCAGGTGATGCAGAAACACTTTGGAGTTTGTAGGCTTATGTTTAAGAATTTGGTATGTGAAGATAGGCCCATTATTAGTTTTTTGTTTCAGCTGTATCATCAAATCAACAGTGATAGCTCTGCTTGCATAACAGATTACAGTTTAAATTGTCCTTTAAGCCATAAATTATCAGCCATTGTTACTCACGTTCTGTAGGTAAAATAATGTTTTGCCAATAATGACTTACTTTGTGTTTTCAAAGAATCACAGTGCTAGGATTGTTTTGTTTTACTATGAGTGGTCAGAGCAGATGACTGGGAAATGAGAGATGGTAGTAAAATTACTTCTGCATTCACACAGGCCTTCTCCTCCTTGTTCTTTCCAGTTTCTGAGGTAGGAATCCCTGCCACATGAGTTTTAGAATTCTTCCTAAGCCAACAAACCACATCCAAGATATAAACCATGGCTCAGAAGTCAATCTTACTCACTTGGAGCTTCAAACACCCAGAGTGAGAGTTCTCACTCTGCTTTATCATTCTCAACTTTAAAAAAATAATAAAATAACTGGTTATCATTAGAAAGCAAAGGGTCTGTAAATGCCTACTCCTAAATCTGAGCATTAGACATGTTAGATCCTGAGACTCAATTACACCCTCTTTCATTAATAATACCAGATTAAGTCATGGGAAATTGCCATTTTTATTGCTTAAAAAGGTCAAATGTTGGCAGCTTCATAAAGCTTAACTATGTAAAATCAGGTATAATAAGAAATTTCATTAACCACAGCTATGTGCTAGCCATTCGATTAGACACATATTTTAACTATATGTTGGGTCTTTATACAGTCTCACAAGATGACCTTACTGCTACTCCCACTTACCCAGGAGAAAAATTATGTAATCTCACAAAATAGTCATGGCTTTTCAGTTCTGTCTTAAACATGTGCTCTTCTTACTGTGCTGTGCTTTCTTTTCTTTCTTTTTTTTTTTTTTCCTTTTTCCTTTTTGAAGTGGGGGAGGAAGAGTGTAAAGATAGGATTTCTCTGCGTAGTCCTGGCTGTCCTGAACCTAACTCTGTAGACCAGGCTGGCCTCAAACTCAATGATCCACCTGCCTCTGCCTCCTGAGTGCTGGGATTAAAGGCGTGTGCCACCACAGCCCGGCCCTGTGCTTTCTTACCGGGGTTTTTAGGCAGGCTCTTTTTCTTCCTCCCTAGTGTGTGAACGCGGAAACATCTGGACGCTTCATCAAGTGGCACCACACTGCATACCAGGATTTTGTCCTCTAACTGATGGTGCCCTTACGTAGCTTAGCGTCTGCATAGCTTTGTTATAAAATGGTCTTCCAGTTCAATCCGAATTTGAATCCTTGTGATTTCTACTTCCAGTTTTGTGCCTAGTGGTCCAAACAGGTGACAGCCTTTCAGAAAAATGAAGATAACCATACTTTCACCTCTTAGGCATCTTTGATTCTTAGTATTCCTGTGTCACAGAAATTGTTGCTCACCCTTTTGTGTTCTAGTGTGTAATAAAGGGTACGGGCAGCATGTTCCTTTATGTCCAATCTTGTTTTCTGGGTGGCAGTACAATGGGAACTGGCCGATGGAAAAGACGGAGAGAAAGAACTGGGCTTGTATGCATTTTAAAATCAGAATAAAAGCAATGTGCACTGAGATAATATATTCCTGAATTCTGTCAAACATTCTGGCTTAGGAAAGGGTTGCTTATTTTGCCTGCTGATTGATTAGAATATGGAATTTTGGTAGTAGATGCATCCAATAAGTGTAAAGAAAGAGATAAAACAGAAAAATAATATGTAAGCTATAGTATAAGGAATAACATTTTGAAAGGTTTTTCAAAGATTCTCATAATTAAGAATTAAGGTATAGCTAGGCCCTGGATTGGTGGACTAGTACAAGACATTATTTAATGAAAATGGACAGTGTTATAGTTAATTAGAGCTTTTGAGTTAACTTGACTGAGAGCCAAGGAAATTAGTAAAAACAAATCCCTGAGTATGTTCGTACGTTGTTTGTAAGTTTATTTCCAGGGACTGTCAGATCATGACACAATGAATGGCTTAATCTATTGGTGGATTAAAATTTTAAGTACACTGGAGAAGGTAATGGAATGTGCAACATGGAGCTTAGATTTAGGAGCTGGGTCATGGGGGAGGCAAGTCCTTGAGGTCTGCATCTTGCCCTGGCCCTTCTCATGACTGATGTCCTCTTCTCTTTCCTTCATGATGTAAGATTCTCTGCTCTCTGCATGAGGTAAACCCATCCCTCCTCTACACACTTCCAATGCCATGCTGCTACAGCTCACCACAGTCCCAGAAATGCTGAACCAAGTGATCCTGGTCCACACCATCAGAAGCTGAGCGAAAGCAAACCTGTCCTCCAACAACAAGACTAACACAGAAAATGACCCCACAAGAGACACCGCAGGGTGTGGTGCTGAGAGGCAGTGAAAGAGAAGACAGGCAGAGCTAAAAGTACGGAATCTGATTATCTTTGGGGTGTACAAGAAGCTTCTCAGGAGGAGAATATGCAGGGATCCCAGCACAGTGAGCAGTTATCAGGGGCTTGGGCACTAATGTAGTAGAACAGTAGGAGAAAAGAGGTTTAAGAAAAGGCAAGTGAGGCTTGCAGTCATAATAAAATAGGGATTGTTTTTTCATACTGCAAATAAATGACTAGAAGAAAACATCTACCTTTATAATGGTATTAAGCAATAAAGTCCACAAAATAGTTTTCCTGGTTGATGCCAGCTACTCTTTGTCATTGATCATCAAAGAACTAAGCACAGCACATGCACATAATGACAATGAATAGGGCTATTTAAGGCCCCATCAGCATGGAGACCCATTACTTTTGCCTCCAAGTTATAACACTGACATCTGGCTCTGCAAAGCAAACTGTTGTGGCAGATTGGGTGTCATGGTTCTATCACAGAAAGGCCAGTGGTTCACCATCACCGGGATAATACCGATTCCGTGTATAGGTTTTCTTGTTCCTCCTGCAGAGTCTCAGCTCTGCTAGTTAGAGACTAGTAGATGTAGTGTATCCTAGAAAACATTGCACCTAACCAGAGATAGCACTTTCTAGCAAAAGGTGCATAGAGCCAGGTCCATGGCAATGGTATACCTAGATCTAATTATACACCACAATATCCAGACTAGAGTCACGACTATGAGATTCATTGAACTCACGTGCACATGATGGAGAAACATCAGCCACCTAGAGTGCTGAAATAGCATTTTAGAGGTATATCTGAAACTTCAGGTCAGCATCTTTTGCAAGAATAAGGAACTTCTCTTCAGGATGTAGTGCATGCATTAAATCAGAGATTTGTGCCTGGTTCTGCTTCTCAGTGGATCTGGTAAATTAATTACAGGTCTGTACACCAGGAGTGAAAGCAAGGCTGGTCCCAAATGCCATTCCACTCCATAAATCAGACAGAGAGTTTGTGTTTCCCACAACTACGAGCTCTGTAAGGGTAGACATACTGGTTCCCCAGAATACACTGTATACATGCGTTACGTTTGCAAAGGAGACACTTTACAAGTTATTACAAAGAAACACCGTCCAGACAGCTTCTTCTCGTTAATATTTTTCTCATGTAGAATTCTACAAAGAGCCTAGCATTGTTCCCAGGCTCTTCTTCCAGCCTGTTCTCCAAAATAGGGGTGACTGTCTCCATGCTTTTCTTGGCGTGTCTTTCTTTCGGCGTCTGAGAAAACAATGCACAGCAGCAGAACGGCTTGCTCAAACCCTGGTCCTCGTGCTTTCAGCAACCATACATCATTTAAACCAAGCATCCATGTAATCACCCTCAAATGGAAGTGATATCTTCTATGGTGGATATGCTGAGTATTAAATCAAATATCAAGTAAATTGTTAAGGGAGCACTGAAATATTGCTTTTCATTATTTATTACTTTATTTCCCCTTCAAACAATTCATATAAATCTTTCCTTCACATTTCCTCCCCATTTTCACCCAAAAGAGGTCTCAGCTTCCTCTAATTTTTTGTTCCTCAATATGAATCTGATCCCTCTCTCATCTACACAGCTATCTGGGAACAAGCAAGGCTTTACAATTCCACTTTTGCTCCCAAGGTCTGAATTACTGTTTTTCTCACTTTAGAAGTCTTGCCAATGGAAAATGTTGTAAGTGAGTAATTATTTTTGACGTATTTAAACAGGTAACAGGAACAGTTACGCATATAAACATACTTAAGATGACAGTTGTGATAAGCAATTATTAGGACCAATGTAGCCGCTGCCCTGCCCTCCCAGGCCTCTCTCTGTGAGGCTCCTTCCACTTGACAGGTTAGTGCTCGACACAGAGGTATCACGCTGTATAGACTGCTTTGTCTGGTTCCTTTTGAGTCCAGATGACATGGGTGGACCCCTCGAGCAGAAATTTTCAAAGCTATCGGATAATCCACCGTTACCTGTTCCCTCGTTTCGTGATAAGAAAGTCAGCTTTAAACAAGGGCTGCTCCATCATTTTGGCAATCTACTGGAGAGGACTCACGATACACAAGAGGAAGAGATGTGCGGCTTCATGAGTCCTTAAACATATTTGAGCCCCTGAAACCAGAGGGAATCAATCATGACTGCACAACCTATTCTTGTACTGCGTGGTGGCAGCGGCAGTGGGGTTTTAGGTCACCACTTCCGGGCAAAAGAAAAAGTAACTGCATTTATTTTGCATCTGGTCACCGGAGTTTTCTCCTTGGAAACCAAATTGAAACACTGTCCTTTTCACTCTGGTATGCACCTGCTCTCAGGTAACGAAAGCCACAAAGCTACGGCGAGAATGAATGTTGGGAAAGGAAGGAATTTTGAAAATATTAGGAGAAAATAAATGAAAGTCTTGTCTTACCATGAAGGAGTACCAGTGAAGTACAGAGTCTGATGCATCAGAAGAGAAGAATGTGAAGACAAATCAAACCAGTGTGGTATTTTATTTATCAGGAATAATTTTTCTTTAATTAAGTCCTTAAAAAATTGTTATTCTACTAGAGACACACTGGAGAGAAATGTAAAACTAGAATTTTTTTTTTTTTGTTTTGCTTGGACTTTATTTTAAAATACAGACTTATGATTTATATTATTTTTGATGTCTGCAAAATGGATATAGAATTAAAGAAAGAGATTAATAAAGTTTTTATTCTCTACATAGCATCTGGATATCTAGAACATCTGTGTGATAGATAGTCTTCCAATCTTTTTTCTGGATGTTTGGAGAAAATGGAGAACTTTTCTTTTTCTAATGTTTATGCTTGCGTAGCACTATCCTAATAGCATGTTTGTTAATATTTCTAGCACCATGCTATTTTATCAAGTAAAATATGGGTACTGT
This sequence comes from Meriones unguiculatus, assembly GCF_030254825.1. Taxonomy (NCBI): domain Eukaryota; kingdom Metazoa; phylum Chordata; class Mammalia; order Rodentia; family Muridae; genus Meriones; species Meriones unguiculatus. Next base: position 113,423,088 of record NC_083356.1, read on the forward strand.
TTTGGAACAAAACAATAAATTGCTTAATTACATAATGCAATTATATAATACAAGCTCTGAAAGTTAAAAAGAGTTCACATGACGAATTCCTTCTCCACAACACTGTATCTGTTTCAGGAGATAGCAATGGAGCACTCGGGAGCAACGCCACATTCAGTGGTCTCTGTGTCTGCCTCTTATGTGAGATGAGAGAATTCTCTCCTTCAGCCAGGTGCTGACTCAATCCGACATCATCTGCATGGACGTCTGCCTGGCACTTAGGGGAAGGGGCGCTATTTGATTATACCCTGGAGGCTATGCAACATGGAGACAGGCATCATAATATTTTTTTTTTTTTTTTCAAAAACTCCAAAGGCTTTAGTTACATGCTTTTCCCTTGTCAACATCTGTCAAGAACCACTTGTCAATTACCACTCCATCTTTTTCCTCAGGTAATAAAGGGGCAGATAGCTCCCAAATGAACCGTCTTCATCTCTCCAACAATATGCCCCAGGCATTCGCTTCTGTATCTTACCCTCATAAATTTTTGTCATTATCTCTTTAAAGAGATTCCAGCAAAGAACGGGACCTCAACAGAAGAGAACGGTCTTACTTGTAGTACAATAGAGCATAGGTGAGTACGTGGCTCAAGACATCGAATCGAATAAAATGAAGACAGATAAGCTTAAAAAAGCCTGTTTCACTTTCCCAAGAACCATCCCATCTTGGACTGTCAGCTGCTGATTTCTACCCAGTTTTATTGTTTTATACTTGTAGCCTTTCTTTCTTTTACTGTGTGTCTTAGTATCAGCTCCTATGTGTGTACATGAGTGCTGTGTGTATCTTACAGTCACTTATGAAGTAGTGACTAATTTAAGGATGCTATCTTATTGTATAACCCACATTTTATGCCTAGGGTGAGATATATAACTAACTTCATTTAAAAAATCGTAATGAGAAGGATAAGATACATTTAAATGTTAATATTGGACTAATTTCAGTTTTTAATTAGAAGTAATAAAAATGGACAGAGATCTTATTCTAGTAGGATTTTTTCATTGGGGTTAATTATTAATTCACTGTAAAATGCTCAAATGTTATTTTCCCTAAATTCCAAATGAATCACATGTGGAGGATTTCTGACTCAAATAGATGATGAAGCTCCATGTTTAGCCCAGACTGGTGAGCCTCTGAAGCTAGTCCAGATCCATAGATGCCACGCAGACAGGGAGAGCCATTCCTTTACTTATTCTGGAAAGCAATGGTTGTAAAGAGTTGTTCACCACATTTCACCACGGGAACCCTAAGAGCCCTTGAGTATGTGCTTTTCTGTTGATCTGGGGGTCTTTCAGTTGATTAGTTCTAATTAAAAACTGAAATTAGTCCAGTATTAACATTAAAATTCATCTTATCCTTCTTGTTGCCGTCTTTGAAGCACAGGAAGCGACAGGTCTCACCTAGGCATACATGGGGTGTATACAGTATGACAGCAGCCCTCAATTAGGACTGTTAAGAGCATGTCTGGTTACTCTTTTCTCATTCAATAGGTTCTGTCTTTCCTACTGCCAAGTCCTAAGAGCCATGGTCCTAAAAGCCAGTTGTAGTACCAAGGCTGTGACACTCAGACCCTCTCTGTAGGAATGCAATTGGGATGATGGCACCACTCCGACAGAAAGACTGGTGTGTGGTGGATAAACAAACGACAACATGTTCTCTGCCACTTCTTTCACTGAACGGGAAGCCTCCATTCTTAATCTTTCACTCTGGAATGACCTCATAACTTCTTTGGCCAATGCAGCACTTCTCAATCTTCCTAAAGTTGTGACCCTTTAATACAGTCTTTTTTTTTTATGAGCCCAACCATAAAGTGACTTTTGTTGCTCCTTCATAACTGAAATTTTGCTACTATTTTGAATTGTAATGTACATATCTGTATTTTCCAATGGCCTTAGGTGACCCCTGTGAAAAGGTCATTTGACATGTCCATACACAGAAAGAGCTATGACCCACAAGTTGAGAAACCCTGGGCCAATAGAATGTATCAGATTTGATGATGAACCAACTCTAACCCCATATTTGTTTTTTTTTTAATTTTTTAATTTATTACAATTTATTCATTTTGTATCCCAGTGGTAGCTCCCTCCTCGTCCCAACCTAATCCATCCCTTCCTCTTCTTCTCCCATGCCCCTCCCCCAGTCCACTGATAGGGGAGATCCTCCTCTCCTTCCATCTGACCCTAACTTATCAGGTCTCATCAGGACTGGCTACATTATCTTCCTCTGTGGCCTCATAAGGCTGCTCCAGGCTCAGGAGGAGGTGATCAAAGAGCCAGCCACTGAGTTCATGTCAGAGACAGTCCCTGTCCCTTACTAGGGAACCCACTTGTACACTGAGCTTCCATGAACTACATCTGTGCAGGGGTTCTAGGTTATCTCCATGCATAGTCCTTAGTTGGAGTATCAGTCTCAGAAAAGACCCCTGTGCTCAGATTTTTTTGGTTCTGTTCCTCTCCTTGTGGAGCTCCTGTCCCCTCCAGGACTTTCTATCTCCCCCTTCTTTCATAAGATTCCCTGCACTCTGCCCAAAGTTTGGCTATGAGTTTCAGCATCTTACAAATGGTGGGAACTAGAAAAGATCATCATGAGTGAGGATCATCCTAGAAGCAGAAAGACACACTTGGTATATTCTCGCTTATAAGTGGATATTAGACATATAATATAGTATAATCATACTAAAATCTGTACACCTAAAGAAGCTAATCAAGAAGGAGGACCCTGGTAAGATGCTCAGTCTTCATTCAGAAAGGCAAAGGAGATGGACATGAGAATAAGGAGAAATCTGGACAGGGAACAGGACAGGAGCTGACTAGAGGGTCTCTGAAGGGCTCTGCCCACAGTTATTTTTCTATACTGCAAGATGACTCTATGCTAAGAGGAAGACCACACTGTTCTTTTAAAAAGGGCTACAAGAAGATATCCTAGAAAAGAGAAAATCAGAGTAGCTGACAGAACCAAGCTTGTCAGCTTCTACAAAAGGCCTTCTTGACCCTTCAGCCACTTATGAGAGACATAAGCTAATAGTGATCAGAATAGAATGTTATCCAGGCAACCTATAGACTCTTGAGAAATAACCAGTTATTCTTATCTTAAGCTCTTCATTTTGAGGTTTGTTCCTTAAAAGTCTTATTGTATACATACCAATGTTTTCAGCAATACACTCAAACAGCACCTCAGATGAGCATGTGGAGAAAATCAAAAGTGAAAAGAAGCCACGGGAGGCCATTGATTCTGGTGGCTTTGAGAGCCGAGCCCACGTCTGAATCTTGGCTCTTTTACTTCCTACTTCTATGACTTTGGGCACCTCAGACCTTTCTTGAAGTACAGGAGTTTGGTCATTTGAGACAGGACCTCACTGTGTAGCCCATGCTGCCCTGAGCCCATGAGGACCCCCTCCCTGCTTCTTCAGCCTCCCAGTCCTGGGCTTCTCTCATTTCCCCATTCAGTTTTGTAATATCCTAAATAAAGTGGGCAGTGCGTGACAATCTTGTATCACAGCTCTTCATGGAGATTAAGAATTCAGTGCTACCTGTTATTACTGCAAATCTATCATGGAAGGGCTTACTAAAGAAGATGGATTTTTATTTGCTTAAAAGTTAATCCACAGCTCTTTATTCTGTAGTTATAGATGGAGGCAGTCCAATTATCTCCAGATTTCCAGATGTGATTCCATTTTCTCTTGTTCCTAGATGGATTGTGAATTTGTATTGGTTTATATTAAGAGAAACAGTACAGTCAATTTGTATAACAGTGCCTGAGGCACGGGCTATGCTGTGTTTCCAAATCTGTATCTTTTTCTTGGGCACACAGATAGCTTGGGTAACGCTGTGAGATTAGGTTCTGATTGGTAAAACGTCTGGCAAATGATAAGCTCTTTTGGCACCTGTGGAAATGCCCCACCTCCAATATTGCAGGTCATCACCTTTTCCGGTTGGTTGGATTTTTGCCTTCAAGGTGACAGGTGAGACCCACATGGGGTAAGATTGATATGTGAAAACCAGAGAGAAGAGAGAAGCTTAACTAGGAATCACTGCCCTGCTCTGCAACAGGAACAGGAAATACGCTGCTTACATCTCAGCATTTGCATACGATAGCATCCAGTATCCTTAAAACTGACATAATTTCAATGAAATCTGTAGTATCCATTGCCATTTATTTCATTATTTTTCCATGCTTCTTCTCCAACAAAGGAAGCTTCACCTTTCACTTATTTCTTATCCCCTCCCTTACATTTGTGAGCTATTTTTCCTTTCGACTTCCTCTCCATCGCGGCCTCCACACTGTGACTTTCTTTCCTTAAGAGCCACAGAGAGCCTCTTCAGCTGTATAGACGTAGATGCTTCCTCCACCACACCCTCCTTATTGCTGTTTTCAAGAGGAAGGCCTAACTCTCGAAGCAGGGTCTCTGGATGTAGGTAGTTTTCTATGCCTCTTTAAAGTGACGTGTAATTTATGAATGATTAAAAATAAATTCTTTGTAGCACTCATAGCATCATTTATTATTTAATTATATACAAAAAGCTGTGTGCTGTACATGGACAGACCGACTGACTGACTCTGGGCCTGGTTTGGGCTTTTGAAATCTCAAAGCCCACCCCTGTTCATGCACTTTCTCCAACAAGGGCACACCTGCTCCAACAAGGCCAACCTGTAGGAGCTGCAGGGGATCATTCTTATTCAAAACAGCCCAGGACTGTTAGGAACTGATGCTTCAGCTTCCCCTTAACTGCTTTAGGGCACAGTCTCTGCTTGAAGCGCCAGCTCTCCAACATCTGAGTCTTTGTCCTCATCAGTACTCTCCCCTTGTATGTACCAAGAACAAGCATTTCACTTGTTCAGATAAGAGGCTCATTAGATAGGCCTTCAAGAGCCATATTCTTCTGGTTTTTAAGGACCTAAAGAACACTCGTCCCTAAATCTTAGAGAAGTGTTAAGTGGTTTGTATAGGTCAATGCACTTTTTTTTTTCTTTCTTTCTGACAGAGACACGAAACTCTGCCTTTGGTCTAAATATTCAACATACACATACACCCAGCTTTTCAGCTGGGTGTTCCAAAGAGCCAACTTCGCCATTATATCTTGACTCCCGGGACTTGTGTATGGCAAGTAATTGCTGAGAAGTATCGTCTGCTTAGCTCAGCAAAATCAGCATTGTAAACAAGATCCTATCCACCTGGCTTGGGGTTTGGCTCATATCTGAAAAGTCACTTTCATATGCTGGGGATATTTCTATACTCCTTGGGACTGTGGTTGCTATTCTGTAGTTCACTCAAGAAATTGATTCAAGGAATCAATTTCCTTGAAGTTTCTTTGCCTTCAAGAAAAAAAATCTTCCTGAAAAAGGAACACCTAACTGAATTTTACAAGATTACAAAATGGCTTTATAAGCAAAATAGTACTGGTATCTAATCACTTAAAATATACAGTTTTCACTTCACTCAAGTGAAGACTAGAGTAACAATCCTTGTAAGATATGAGCAGTTAAAAAACATTACAGTAAAGAAAAACTTTATAAAAAGTTCTTTGCAAACAACAGCAGCAAAATCCTAAGACTATATATATATCTATATGTATATATGTATATGTATACATATATACATGGTCAAAAGATCAGTCACTGCTGAGTTATGGACACAGATGTGTGACCTGTGACCCCAGGTTAGAGCATGCTGTCAAGAGGGAGGAAGGTGGGGTGAAAGGTGCAGTCTGCTGAGATGCCCAGTGTGCCTGAGTACCCCAGGACACACCCCATGGTACTGGGGAAGGTCCCACACAGGCCAGGATCACCTCACATAACAATATTCTCTGATCCCAATTGAGCATGTGCTGGCTGTCTTGAAGATAATCACATTTACAGCAGAATAAACTAGGAGCATAAAAAAAAGTGGCCGCTTGAATGGTGTGAAATACGTCCTCAGGTTCTGTCCCTTCTTAGTGTTCTAAGCCTGTGTTTTCCTCATTTGCAGGGGTGATGGCTCTCCATCTCTGGGCTTGATCCAGAACAGGTGTGAAGAGGCAAGAGGGAGTCCTCTAGTTATGCCGACAGTAGTCTTTGGAAGGGGGGGGGGAACCTCGTGAAGGCTTCCTGTCTCAAATCTTTTTTTAAATTTTTTTTTATTTTTTATTTTTTATTTTATTTTATTTTTTATTATGCAAATTATTTATTGAAGGTTTTAGTCTCAGGAGAAAAGGAGAGAGAGAACCAGGATATGGAGTGAGGGAGGCACAAAGCCAAGGAGAATGGCTCAACAGGAGACTAGTTTAAGATTTTTTTTTTAAAATTTATTTATTTTTTTATTTTTTTTTAATTTTTCATCAATTACACTTTATTCATTCTGCATCCCCCCATAAGCCCCTCCCTCCTCCCCTCCCAATCCCACCCTCCCTCCTCCCTCTGCATGCATGCCACTCCCCAAGTCCACTGATAGGGGAGGTTCTCCTCTCCTTTCTGATCTTAGTCTGTCAGTTCACATCAAAAGTGGCTGCATTGTCCTCTACTATGGCCTGGTAAGGCTGCTCCCCCCCAGGGGGAGGTGATCAAAGAGCAGGCCAATCAGATTATGTCAGAGGCAGTCCCTCTTCACATTACTATGTAACCCAATTGGACTCTGAACTGCCCTGGGCTACATCTGTGCAGGGGTTCTGGGTTATCTCCATGAATAGTCCTTGGTTGGAGTATGAGTCTCTGGGAAGTTCCCTGTGTTCAAATTTTCTTGTTCTGTTGCTCTCCTTGTGGAGACCCTGTCCTCTCCAGCTCTTACTATTTCCCAGTTCTTACCTAAAATTCCATTCACTCTGCCCAACAGTTGCCCATCAGGCTCAGCATCTGCTTTGATAGTCTGAAGGGCAGAGGCTTTCAGAGGCCCTCTGTGGTAGGTTCCTAGGTTGTTTCCTGTTTTCTTCTTCTTCTTCTGATGTCCATCCTCTTTGCCTTTCCGGATGGGGATTGGACATTTTAGTTAGGGTCCTCTCTCTTGCTTAGTTCTTTAGATGCACAGGTTTTAGTGGGTTTGTCCTATTTTGTATGCCTATATGAGTGAGTATATACCATGTGTGTCTTTTTGCTTCTGGGACAACTCACTCAGGATGATCCTTTCCAGATCCCACCATTTACCTGCGAATTTCATGATTTCCTTATTTTTCATTGCTGAGTAATATTCCATTGTGTAGATGTACAAATCTTTAGACATGCACCCTGATACCCTGCCAGGACTTGCCTGCCTAGGCCACAACGATAGTGGAACTACTGAGAGCCGAGCCAGGGAATTCTAGACTGCGGGGAATTTTTCTAGCTTCTCTCGACAGCCCTCGACTTCAACCCTTCTGCAGAGATTGTTAGGTTGGCTTTTGATGGAGGCTTCATTTCAGTCCTGTGCCCTAAGGGATGCCTTCTGCTTGAGAGGTGAGGGTGGGGTGGGGGTGGATTTCATCAAGATGATAGAGACTGTGGGGTTGGGACTTACCTCTGTAGCTTTATTGGCAGCACGTGAGACCACAGCCAAACGTTTAAGTTCCTAATACGTTAATTTCCTTGTGTGGTTAGCCCTGGGCACGACAGTGATTCCTTATTCACAGCCTTCAATTTTTAAGGTGAAGTTTGTATGCATTTATGAGATTACGTCTTCTAAACCAAAACGGAGTGTCAAATCAGACGAGTGGGTTTGTCTAACATTTATATTCCAGCATCTGTGAATCAGTCTATTGTGTGAGTTAGGTTCTAGCTGGCTACTGTCAAAGGCAGAACAAGACTCGTGCCTCCGAAGCCAGAAACTGAGCAAGGAGGCAGAAATCCTGCAGCCACTGCAGCCTTAATTGCCTTCCTCAGCTTATTTCCACACCGAAGCCTGTTCTGCAGATCACAGACACTAAACTAGAATGATTTTGAAGGGAAATCTGTTTCCATTTCTTCCTGTTTCCTGTGCTAAAATTCCCTTCTCAAGAAGACGAAGGTTCTGCCTGCACAGCTGGACTGAGGAGGAACACTGCTCTCAGCTCCATCACTGAACAAGATGGAGACAGAGTCACCGGTATAGTCTTCAAATGCGAACCTCGCAGGCGGCTCGCAGTCAGCTTGCTTTAGGAGGGTTTGCCAAACTGTCCGGAAGATGGCGCCACGTGCTCAGCTTTAGAAAAGCCTGTGTCCTCAGTCTGGTGTAGAAAACCACCAAGCTCCAAATATGGACACAGATCTGCAGGGACCATTGCCTGGAAAGAGCATTTCTCTGTTAAAGTGTGAAGATTAAAAAATTAATTAAAAAATAAAAATAAAAATAAAGAGTAAAAAAAAAAAAAGGAAAGAGGTGGGAAACAGTAAGATCTAGAGAGGACAGGAACTCCACAAGGAGAGCAACAAAACCAAAAAATCTGAGCACAGGGGTCTTTCCTGAGACTGATACTCCAACCAAGGACCATGCATGGAGATAACCTAAGACTCCAGCACAGATGTAGCCCATGGCAGTTCAGTGTCCAAGTGGGTTCCATTGTAATGGGAACAGGGACTGTTTTTTGACATGAACTGATTGGCCTGCTCTTTGATCACCTCCCCCTGAGGGGGGAGCAGCATTACCAGGCCACAGAAGAAGACAAGGCAGCCACTCCTGATGAGACCTAATTGACTAGGATCAGAAGGAAGGAAAAGAAGACCTCCCCTATCAGTGGACTTGGGGAGGGGCATGCATGCAGAGGGTGGAGGAAGGGAGGGATTGGGACTGGAGGAGGGAGGGAAGCACAGGGGGGATACAAAGTGAATAAAGTGTAATTAATAAAGAATTTTTTAAAATACAAAAAAAACCCCAACAAAACTTAAACCTAAAAAAAAAGTGTGAAGATTAAATTAATTCACCCAAGGAATGACATATGATTGGATATCCATTTTTTTTTTTCTTTAAATTTGGTGGAAAGAGTACACACAAAAAGAACAAACTTGTGTATTCGAAAGTTTTGCTTCTTGGAGTTAAATCCATAGCAGGCTCTGCGTGTCCCAAAGCCATCTCTGACCTTGTTATTCCTGCTGTGTTCGGTGTCAATGGCACGTCCATGGGTCAAGCAAAAAGAGCCAGGAACATGGATGAAAGCCTTGATCTTTTCTGGTTTGAGCCTCCCTCGCTATGAGGCCACATCCGGTCAAGTACACAATCCCTTCCACTTCGTTCCTACGTGGCTCAGGCGGGTCCACGCTTGTCGGTTCTCTGAGCTACCAGCCTTGGTGCCTGCTGCCTGGCCCACTCCCAGGCGGTGATGTGCTCCGGTTGGTCAGCGTGCTCCTCGCCGTGGGTCCTCCCACTCTCCATTAAACATATAGCTGATCACGAACCTCCCTTCGTCATCTCCGGCCCTCTAGTGCTCTCAGGTAAACCCGACCTCTTAGGTCACCACCACCACCTTTTGCAATATGGCTGCCCTCCGGTTCCCAAGCTTCCCAAGGCCATGCTGCTCCTCTCGTTCTCTGCGTGAAGCGGGAGCCTGCTTCCTCCCCCTTGGGTGTGTTCACAGGCAGGCTGTGTCCTCTTAAGCCATGCTTTAGCAGTGTCTGCAGCTCCCTGCTGTCCTACAGACTCAGGCTCTGCTGAGCACATCGCAACATGAACGTTATCCCTCCCTGGAAGACTCCCAGAGTGTATTAGAACCCCAATCCGTGATTTCAAAGGGTCCTCACTTTCCTTTTTAAATAATTATCCCAACATGATGACTTGTTCCCTCCCCCTCTAATATATTATAAACTCTAGGGGTATAGAAAAATGTCCTTGTACACTTTTTTTTTTTTTTTTTACATTTTTGCTTATTTACTGTCTTAGTTTGGGTTTCTATTGCTGGAAGGAAACACCATGACCAAAAGGGAGGAAAGGGTTTTACATCCCTATTGCAGTCCATTGCTGAGGGAAGCCGGGACAGGAACTCAAGGAGGGCGGAACCTGGAGGCAGGAGCTGATGCAAAGGCCATGGAGGGGTGCTGCGCACTGGCTTGCTCCCTGTGGCTTACTCAGCCTCATTTCTTATAGAACCAGGACCACCAGCCCAGGGATGGACCACTCACAGTGGCTTGGGCCCTCCCCTTCAGCCACTCGTTAAGAAAATGCCCTGCAGCTGGATCTTATGGATGCCTTTTCTCCATTGGGTTTCCCTCTTTCAGATGAACCTGCTTGTGTCCGGTTGGCACAAGACTAGACAGCACATTTACTTATTTGAGCACGTGTTCATGCTTGCATGTATGGCTGCATGTGTGCAAGTCAGAGGACATTCTTTTTTTTTTGGGGGGGGGGGAGGGGATCCATTTTCTCCTTCTATCCTGTAAGTCCTGGAAATCAAACTCAGGTCATCAGGTTTGTGTGCAAGTGCCTTTACCCACCAAGGCTTCTCACTGGTCCACAATAGTCTTTTTGTTGTTTGTTTATTTGTTTTGTTTGTTTGTTTGTTTGTTTTCTGTTTCAAGACAGGGACTCGCTTTGTAGCTCACACCAGCCTGGAACTGACTAGATTGGTCCGAAACCCCCTTTGATTCTGAAGCACTGAGATGGCAGGTGTGGACCCCTGCATGGCTGTAAATTCTCTGCAATGACCTTGTTTCCCTGTAAGGCGTCTGACATTCTTCCCGCACATTTTCCGCATCTCTCCGCCAACACCTCAGTGCCCATTCCTCCCATTGCTTCCTCTAGCTTCTCCATAAACTTGCCAGGCACAGTCCTGCCCAAGGGCCTTGTCTTCCTACTTCCCCTTAAAAAGCACCCTCTCCAGGCTTCTCTGCCTGAGCTCTCCCTCAGCTGCTTAAAATTCTCTATCCAAATATTCTCAGTGCACTCTTTTCTGACCATCTCATCTAGATCTTCCTGTCGATTCCGATCACTCTCCCTGCTGATGCTTCCTATTTCATTCTTAGTATGACATAATATTATTTCATGGACTGCTGTTGGTCCCTTCTGTTAGAGTGCAAGCTCAGTGACAGCAGGGCACTCTCCTTCTTTGTTGCTGTCTCTTGAGTAACACAGAGTAGTTCTGGGGAGTCTTTCTTCTACTCCCAGCCTACTGACACCAGACACTGCTTCTGTTGTTTTTGTTTGTTTGTTTGTTTTATATTTTTGCAGGAATAACAGTCAATTTATGTAATAGCTGGAGAGAAGTCACACACTCCTGGGAAGTTTTCTCACTTCTTAGCTAATCTCCTATTTCTGGAACTCATTTGTCTTTGGGGAGTGGGAAGGCTTGGAGAAATCAGAACTAAAAATAACTCTTCCCATAAAAATACCAAAGCATAAACTCCTGATGCTCTATGAACTTCTTTGGCTTCCAAAATTAAAATGTCCTAAAAACTACGAGATTTATGTGAGGCCAGGGCAGTGAAATGCATTAAGAACATGATGCCTTGGACAGATCCTAGAGCTATGTTCTCTTAAGGTTTGATGAGACAGCCAGAACGGCGAGCAGTCATTTAGCCACCTTTTCTGTTAGAGCTTGCACGGTTGCCTCTCGGTACAGCCAGCTTGGTCATTTGGGTGGAAATGTGAGCCTTCCCAAGCACAACCAGGCATGCAGTTACATAGGGCCCAATCTCCTAATGTAGAAATATTCCCATTTGTGTTAGTACTCTCCTTCTTAATCCCATCATAGAACCTTCAGTGGAAGACACAATGTGGAATCCAACAGTATCAACAAACAGCAGCCAACTGTTCCCAAAACACGCTCTGCTGAATTATCGTCTGTTCAAGTATATGAGGGATTCATGGGTTAAAGGACATTGATGTGGTTTTCTTTTTTGACTACAAGAAGTCTATGACTTGAGCATTGCCATGTGTGCCAACCTCACAACACTTGGTAACTCCCGTTTCCCCTTATGCTTTATTTCCTATGTGCAATCTTGCAGTAGGTGACTGCAAGACATGACGTAAAGGCTCCTTCTGAGACAAGAGCAGGACTGTGAGAGAACAGATGCAGCCCCAAGTTCAAAGGCGAATTTCTTAGTTTCCAGCACAGCATCCCTTTGTTGCACCCACATGTCCTTGTGGATCCTTGATGGTGAGGGAGCTGAGGGAGATGTGGTGTACGCCCAGGAGAGCTGCTGTGCTGTGGTGAAGCTCTTTCTGGCCATCCCAAGAGTCCCTCCTCTCCTGCAGGTATTTACAAAATGGTAGCAGGCTACTCTGGTAAGTTAGAAATGACAAAATCCCCGGCCATGACTGTCACCACACAATTCTCTAGGGTTCCTTCTCTGTTAAAGTCATCAAGACCATCCAAGAGATAGCATTGTGCAAACTCTTTTTCACATTTGTTTGATCAAACAAATTCATCTTCCTACAGAACAAGAACTAAAAGTTTGCACCAAAGGCCTTGGGAAATCCTAGTCTAAGAATGTTAGTGGAGATGTGGGCAGATTGTGTGCCGGACTTGGCCTTCTCTGGGTTGCTTTGCTGTGGTCTGGTGTGATCGCCTCAGTGCATACCTTCTCAATGACTTCCTTTGGTAAAATGTGTGATTCCTAGAAGTCTCCTACTAAAATTCAGCCATGCTGCCTAGAGAGGAAGCACAGGAACACATAGAAGCCAGCAGAAGAGGTGGAGACAGAGCTGATGGAGTGTGGCAGGTGGGCTGTGGATTAGGGAATCTCCTGGAACTGAACCGTGTCTGGGTAGAAGAGGCAGAGTAGACACACTGGAGGTGAGCCCTGTCTCCTTTCAAATACAGCTCTCTGCGCCAAGAGTCCTGTGGTAGATGAATTGTAAAATGTCTGTCTTCATCCATGTTTATTAACACTCTTCCTGTTTAAACTGTGATTTAAAAAAAAAATTCTCAACAAAGGAGTAACTACAGATTTGAATATCTGAGGATTTTTGGTTTTGCTCTTGTTGGTTGTTCTGCTTGCATTCTGGACAGGGTTTCAGAACCTTGGGTTAACTCTGGCCTCACCCTGTAGCTGAGAATGCCTTTGAGCATCTGACCCTCTGTCCCGGCTCCTGAGAGCAGAGAGGACAGAGTGTGCAGCTGCGTGTGTTACGTCCTGCTGGGACTCAAGCATTCTAGGCAAGCACTCATCAAACAAGTGCCAGCTCCTCCCCGACCCCCTATGTGGGTTTGCTTTAATGGACTCCCCACTGTCCATCATCCTGGGAAGCAGAAGATAAACTGATGGCATATCGTGAAAATACCTTCAAAACAAAATTTCAGTTCCTTTGGAGGCACAAACAGAACCGGAAGGCTGTGCGCTTCATCACTGTGTTTCCTTGTCTCATTGGTGACGTTCTCTGTAAAGTATCATTTTTTTGTTGAATGTGTGTGTAATGCAGAAGGGTGTGAGAGGACAGCTGTGGAGTCGGGTCTCTCCGTCCACCGCTGTGTGGGTTCAGGCATCAAAGTCCAGTCACGAGGCTTCTGCAGCATTTCCATCCACCAGTTGGTCAATCTCACTGTGCGCTCACTGGTGCTGTTTCTAAATTCACAAAGGCCTTATTTATTGAGTCTTTGGTTTTGAGCTGGACACGGGGAGATTTGCGGTAGACGCAGCCCAACCCTGCTTCCAATTACAAATTACAACTATTTCTGCCAAAAATGCATATTGTAGTGTTCTTACTTGGCTCACAACTTTGTAGAAGCTGTTTATCACAGTTACTGAACTTGTACCTGATTTTGCTATGTTCTCATCACCCTTTGGGAAAAGTTATTCAGAGAGAATGCACTAAGATTCCGTTGTGTTTACTCTAAAAAACAGAGGCTGCCTGCACAACACAGCGCGTTGCCTTCTAGAAGCCTGGGTTTTCTTTAGGAAAGAAGTTCTCAGCTATTCTGTGTACATGAGGATTTGCACAGAGCATGGAGTGCCATCACCTAATCCAACAATGAACAGCACCTCAGACATGCCTCCTCAACCACATGAGCTGTAACGGGAATTGGAGAAATTATTTCACGGCATCCAATTCAAATGCTTTGTGTTTTACAGTCAGATTTAACACAACATATCTTCCCCAGAATGAAGTATTTGTGGCTCGTCCAACATTTCTGCCATGTTCAGGGTCATTTTCATTCATAGGAAATCTCTGAAAAGTCATAAAAAATAACTGACATTTGCAGGGTATTAGACACTGGGGCCTAACCATCTGGTGAATTCTAGCGTGTTAGCGTGTGTCATCGCTCCATTAACATAACGCAGCCTCCGATTCCTAAGTGGGGAAAGTCCAACACAGCGAGGAGCAAGTGTGGATGCAGGGTCATCAGGAACTGAGAACAAAGAGGGCACACCGGACATTCTCACCTTTCAGAGCCACACGCCTTTGTCATTCCGGAATGCAGCAGTATGTTCTGACATAGGAGTGCCAGGTAAAACCGGGACTGGACCAGAGGTAAGCTGCCCATTGGGAACGTACTACAAAATGGGAGGCCTTTCATTTTACAGGCCTCCAACGTCTCAAGAGGATTTTGCCTGAAAGTTTTTCTTCCGTTGAAACAGATGGGTCAAGGCATGTCAGCAGTGGACAGAGTCCCTTTGTCTCATTTTTTTATTTCAGGTCTCAAGGCCTACTGTTCCTTAAGAGGAGGAAATGTAGTTTTAGCTAGCTCAGAATCCAGAGTTAATAGGAAAAGCACGAGTTGCTCTTCAAATGGCAGGAGTCACAAAGTGTCTCAGTTTAGTGTGTCTTATGCTGAGGGTCAGTCCCCACATTTAACCATTCTGTCCTTATAGAGATCAAGGCTTTTGGAACGCTCAAAGCCTCCAGTCAGTCTTGTGTAAAATGCCTTCCCTCAGATTCTGTGTCCTCTGTGCCTCGCCTCAGCTTATTCCTCTCTGAATGCCCCAGTTTTCACCCTCTGGCTTCCCCAGCCTTGTGGACACTGCACCATACCCAGCGTGCAGGTGTCATCACCGTAACTCCTCGGGCCTTGTCAATTCAAGGTGTACTGGGGAGACTTTCCGCTGCCTGTGCCCGGGCCCCATCGCAGAGCCTGCCCTGTCCAAGTGAAGAGGCAGCCATCTGAGTAACAGGAAGAAGTAGACTGTTCCTTTCCCAGCTCTCTCCCAAAGAAGTGGAACACTCAGAGGTTCTCTGCAATGGCTCCACAGTCTGTCCAGCAGTGTGAAGCTCCATGTGGTGAGAAGCCATCCACCGAGACTGCTCTCAAGGACGATGCTGCCTCTCCTGCTGCTTCTGCTTCCCTGAGCGTGAACTGGTGACAGCTCTGTCTCCCTTCTATCAGAATTGTGCAAAGCCTGATGGGAGTTACCTTCAGCAGCCTCTAACAGCACATTCTTGATTGACTTTGCTTTCTAATGACAGCTCTCCACCCCTGTTTGTTTTCTCATATAACTTCAATTGACTACTTGAATTTTTGCTTTATGGCCTACTTTTAGGGAAAACCAACCAAAATACAGACACTGGTTTTCCTTACTGCATGATTTGGCCTATATTTGAATATCATATCTGATATTCAAGCTAGACAGTCAGATAATTTACTAACTGTAATGTCTCATAGTTAAGCCAAGAACTACATTGCCTTCTCTGCACTTAAAGGTGTGGTTTTGTGTGCAATATTTTCTCTTCTTATTATATCTTTATCTCGCCGGAAAAATTACATGAATCTGTTAGTGCCCTCAAACTGGTGTCTCTAACCCAGAGCTTGCTCTCAAAATTTGAACAGAAATATTGATTAGGTTCATTTTCTGGATAAACTGACACCTGTTAAACCTAACATAAACATCTTTTAGCTTAACAAATTTTCTTCTCAGCTTGCTCCACCTCAGGATCGCCTTCATCATTTATCCTACTACCTAGGTAAGAATGATTCTTCTCATTTTAGCCACTGTCAGATAGGAACAAGTAATAGAAAGCTCAATTTTCTCAAATGATACCGCTTTCTTTCCTCACATAACAAGTAGGTTCGGAATGAATGGCTAGAATGTTCATTCAGTAATCTAAGAGTTCAAAAACCCTAGCCGTGTTCTCACAATTCAGCTACAATTCTCTGAGGGGACTCAAACAGAACCACACCGATTACAGGGTGAAGGGACACAGAGGCAGAAGGAAACAACAGCAGCCATAAGAGACTCGAATCAGAATCCACACCTTTCCCTGAAGAACATCCTAGAAGACTGCTGTCTGTAGCCTGCTTGTCAGAACAAGCCAGGAAAGCACAGCAGCTACAAGAGAGACCAGGGAAAAGGGACTAGGGTAGTTTTGTTGGATTACTCCAATAAGACTCAAAGAGGAGCACATTGGACCCAAGAAGAACTAATATTCCTTTAGTTTAAAAGAAGAAAAAGAAAAGGAAAGTAAAGAAGAAAGAGGGGAGGAGAAGCTGTATTCTTTCCTAAAAAATATTCTCCAAGGTCAGCTCTGCGATTTTGAGCAATGAATTGTTTTGTGGAAATAGACACACACACACACACACACACACACACACACACACACACAGAATAGATAATGATAATACTTAATTCAAACTTTTGATTTAAGGAGTGAAAAAGTAAGCGCTTATCCCAGGCTTAGGAGGTCGTGTCTGTAACCCAGAATTCAAGAAGCTGGAACAGGGCAGTTTGCAGGAGTTTGAGGCCATCCTGGGCTATCTAATTAAATCTGGCCAGTCTCAAAAGACAGAAAGAGAGGGAGAGAGGAGACAAGGAAGGAAGAATGAATGCAATCCCAAGTGAATGCATAAGTCAATGGATAAGATCTATGGAAAATTACACTTATTTTTTTCAACAAATATGGCAGTCCTCCATCCTATCCCTACAGAGCATATAGTCTGGGCCAATGCTATTCTTCAGACTACAAGGTCAGTCATGCACGTCATTGGTGTTTTCTAAAATATACTACAAGGCAATTTAATTATAAGTACAATTAATTTCAGTAATTTCTAAAGCCCACTTATGAAAATGTCATCACATAAACCTATAATCCCCCTGAGGTTCCCCCGACCGTAGTTTCCATTCATAGCAGTGCAGTGTGTGCTGAATTTCCATTTTCTCTACACTTTATTAACTTACAGTTGAAAGGGCGGACTCACACCCCACAGGTCTTGATCATGTTTCAGACCTCTGCAACACTGATGAAGATACCACTTGGAAGTTCCGCTTTTCTGCTGCTCAGAAAAATATAAAATCCAGTGCCTCGGTCTCACTGTTTTACTCCAGTGTTCAAGGTCCACATGCAGATTAGACAGGAGAAGATGTGTGATAAAGGTGTCCATAACAATGGAATGTGGTTAAAGGTGGAAAGCACAGTGCTCTGGGGACACGTTGGGGTA
Organism: Meriones unguiculatus; assembly: GCF_030254825.1. Lineage (NCBI taxonomy): Eukaryota > Metazoa > Chordata > Mammalia > Rodentia > Muridae > Meriones > Meriones unguiculatus. Next base: position 113,440,343 of record NC_083356.1, read on the forward strand.
AGCCATGTGACTCCGCAGAGGGAGCTGACGGAGAGAGCGTCTTGATTGTCAGCCTGGCGTGTTCTTCTTGCCTTAGTTTCAGCTGCTCCATTGTGTACTCTGCCACCTAACGGCACACAGATATCCACCCTGTGCATCAGTCCTCTGGCTGACTCAGGGCTAGGAAAACACTCAGCCCCCTTTCCTCAACTACATTGTTTTTAATCAGCTGGCTGGTTCCAGCTTACGTTTGATCTCTTGGGATAGGCAAGATTTTCCCCACTTTCCGCTGAGAGACACTGTCTCAACAAGTAAGGTGATGGCTCAAGCTTCCACTTACGTATGTACACACATGAAGGCGGGCCCATTCACACACGTGCACCTGCACAGACGTGAACACACACACACACACACACACACACACACACACACGCACGCACAAAAGGCTAGAAAATACAGTGGTTTAAAGACTGTTCTCAATGACTTTAGTTATTTTACTATTCGAGCCCTAGTTGTTGGCACTGTTTGGGTAGGCTTTCATGTTGAGTAACAGAGGTGCCCAATGCTGGCATTCATTGAGAGTGACTGAATGGACACAGGTCTGCCTAAGCTTGGGGATTTGAGAAATCCATGGCTCACCTACAGACACTTAGTTATGGGTGATTGCTGAGACTCAGAAGGAACTGTCCAGAAAGGAACTGGCAATGAAGGCTCATTTCTGGGGATGAGCTGCAGGAGCGAATGGGCGCTGAGGATAAGCTGTGAAGGCCAGGATAAGTTATGTCTGCATACTTCTCTTTGTTTCCTTCAGAATATGTGGAATTTTTTCACTTAGTCCCTGTGACTGTAAGACAAGGAAGAGCTCATACATGCAGTGATTGGTGAGCAAGGGGCAGCAGCCTGAGCTAGTGAAAGTTAAAGGATTTGTCCAGGAGGGCTGAGATCTTTTCCCATGTTCCTGGTCTCAATTTCATTGGACTAAAACCTGCAGGAAGGAGAGTTCCCGAGTCAGTTCTGCTGTGGTGAGTGTGAGCCTGCTGGAGGTCAACCCACCACAACTTGAGGAGGTATCAAGTACAAGGATTTGAAACAAAGAAAACCCAGCAAAGCCCAAGCAAGACAAGAAAGGATATTTCAATTAAATGAGACAAGGAAGCACTTTCAATGACATGTTCAATGACTTGTTTTACAATAAGCTAGGAATCCCTTGCTTTGTGTGGCAGCATAGGGCTTTAGAAATGATTCCCAAGCGGAAACCATACAATATGGGGTTATTAACCAATGGAGAATGTTGCCATTGTAATCTTTTACTTCCTTTTTTCTCAATCACCTTAAAAATCTTTCTGCTTTGTTGGAAAACAACAAAATCTTACAAAGCTTACGGAAATTTAAAATACCGCAAACATTAGAATTCAAGTGTTTTATTTATTTACAAAAAAGCCAATATATCAAAATTAGTTTGAATGTTTTGCCCTTTTTTTCCCATAATTCAAGAGTCTTTTCTGTGTCCTGGTGAACTGAGTTAGCTTCCAGCATTTGGTTATAACCCTCTCAAGGCTGTGTAATGGAGCTGTGATCTCCTTCAATTCGGAGAGTTGCGGCATCTTCATCCTTTAGGCACACCACTTTTCTTGTTTGTGATCTTACAAGAGCCTTTATAAAGCTCTTGTGTTTGCATGGCGAGTCTTTTAAATAGTGAGTATTGACATTCCTTCGGTCAGCTGTTTCTTCTGAATCCCACTAACATTTCTATTTCAATTCTTAGAATCATGTCAACTTCCCAAACTCTGAACTCAGGCTTCTCTGGTACTGAAATGTCCTGTCTTCAGTCCCTTTTACTGTCTCGTTTCAGTATATAAGCTCACTGCAGTATTTGACAGCTACAGAAGTAAAATCCATTGCATTTTTACTTGCAATGTAGTCTTCCATTCCAAATAGGAATAAACACTTCAATTTCAGGTGTAAACACAGCTTCAGCTAAGACACGCTGAAGTCACTTAATCCATCTGACGTATTCTCCTTTGCTCAGTAGCTTCATGCAGGCAAGAGCCACAGTCTCTCCTCACTTTGCTATGTCCACTTTCCAGTCTCTAATCGCATATTCCATTTGTCTCCAACATCAGCTCTGGTTTCTTTGCTGTTGGCTAATTTTCCCTCCCTAATTTCTGTAAAATGTCATGTGGGTTTTATTCTGGGGGACAAAGAGGTAGGCGAGAATGTGCTCTCTTGTACACAGGTGTGTAGCCGCCATTTGCCAGATGACCTTGAAGACAATGACATGCCTGGTCATTAACTGGGATGGCTACAGCTAGTCAGCTGGATGAGATTTAGAAGCACGATGCCAACTCACCTCTGGGCATATCTGTGTGGAAGTTTATAGAATCGGGGTAGAAAAACTCACTGTAAATGGGACAGCGCCATTCTACGGCCTGGAGTTCTGGTGGGAATGAAAAAGACAAGTCAGCTGTGTACCATCATCCATGGTGCTCTGCTCTTGACTGGATGCAGGGTGACCAGCTGACTCATGTCTCGGCCACAATGATCCCTGAACACAATGGACGGTGCCCTTCAAGTGTGAGCCAAGGAAAACTTCTCCATCCAAAGTTGCTTTGCAAGGTATTATGTCCCAGCAATGAGCAAAGTAAATATTGCATGTATGTGTGGTAGTTTGTGGTGAGGGGTGAACTGGAGAGTTAGCACTGAGGTTAATGGAATGACTTGCAGTTTATATACCGTGTGCCTGTCACTGAATGACGTCATTGGGAACTGGCATTTGTTACCTGACCAGCAGTAAACTCAGTGTCCAAAGCAACTGCTACCTTTCTGCCTGGTGCGGAAGGTTGTGGAAGAAGAAACCAGGAGGAGACACGGTTCAGTGCCCTGGGAGGAAGCCATTTTCTAGGGGTCAAGCAGAAGAGAAGCCTGCACATTAGTTCATAAAAAACAGTCAAAAGGTCAGGAAACAATCAAGAACATGCCCACAAGGGAAAAGGTGGGCACTACAGCTATACTTTCCATTTGGTTTTGTTTGTTTGTTTGTTTTGTTTTTAATTGAGTTACATTAAGATCCCATGTTGTATTTGTGCTTAATATTTACTATTTATATATCTTTTAGTAAAGCACGGTTAAACCTAAACAGCTGTTTAACCAAATCACCACACAGATACTTGGGTTTTTTTTTTTTTTTTTTTTAGTTAACCTAGAACACAATGCTGGGCAATAGTTACTCCATCCTAAACCTCCAAGCCCACATAGTTCCTGCCATTAGATTTTACCCATTATACTTGCTTTTAGTGATACGTTAGGTCTGGTTCATTTCTCCACTTTGTTCCAAGATCTAGCCTCTCCTCTAGCCTCTCTCTCCCAGCTTCTCTGCTCTTCCTCTCCTCCCACTCCTTTTTCTCCTCTGACTCCTCTTCTCTATTCCTCCTGCTTCCTTCCTCTGCTCCCACTCTGAACCAGGATGCCCACCCTATTCTCTCCAATGCTCAACATTGTGGCTGGTTGTTTTAATTGACAAATTGGAGAACAAATGGTAGCATGTTTACACAAACTTGAGACCGGTGTTTATTGCCATGAACACTGGCTTAGAATAAACATCACAATGCAATGTCCGGATAGAAACCAGATAGTGCTGTAGAGAAATAGAGAAATCAGCATTTGAATGAACAAGGGTAAGGTGTATACATTTCAAACGAACATTATACCAACAATCCCATGAAGCAGCACAGTAGAGCTGGCCCTGATTGCCTGGGTTGCAGTGAGCTAGCCCTGAGGAAGAGGAAGGGAGTGTGGGAGAGCTGGCCCTGCCACTTGTCCGCCATGCAGTGGGATAGGCCAGGGAAAGGTGCCTTTTCCCTCCTTGCTCCTCTCCACCTGCCTCAGGCAGGAGAGCTGGCCTTGGGGCCACCAGAGCGAGAAAGCTGGCTGTGCTCTTTGCTGGCTGGAGCACTCAGACAAGCGGGCCCTGCACCTGCCTGGACAGCACACTACAGCTGGCCCTGGGTGTGAGGAGTTTCAGGTGAGCCAGCCTCCAGGGTGTGAAAACAAGAGAGAGGGCCCAGGCTCTTGGCAGCTGCATCCCTCGGGAGAGCAGGCCCTGCACTTCACCTGGGCAGCACAGTAGAACTAGCCCAGCCGGCCTGGGTGCAGGTGAGCCGGCTCGAGGGCATGAGAACAGGAGAGCTGGTCCTGCCCCTTGCTGGCAACAGTGGCATCCAGTGAGCTAGCTGGGGCAGTGCTGGAGAACTTGCCCTGGTGGTGTTGGTTAGGCAGAGCTGTTAAGCTGACCGGATCAGCTACCACCCAGGCCCGGATGCAAAGCTCTCGGCTAGCCCACCCCAACATCTACCCCATTGATGAACCACTGGAGTATGCGAAGGACCAGTCCTGCAGATCCAAACCTGCAAGATCTCCGTGGCACAGGGCAACAATGGGATATCTGAGAGGAGTCCCAGTGAGGATGCCATATTAACGGTGTAACAGAAGCCAGAGGACTCATTGCCATGACCAATGACTCATTGCCATGAACACTGGCAAGTAACGAAGTGTGGACTAAAGGGTGTACTTTGGGACGCACTGTAACACAGCAAGCTTTCACAATGAGATTTTTTTCTTTTGTAGGGGAGGGAGCAAGGTCTGAGGTGGGTACAAAGAGATGGAGAGATGAATGGGATCGGGGTCCATCATTTGAAATTCACAAAGAATGCATTAACAGTATATTTTTTAAAAATCCCATGAACAAAGCATACAATTCAGTGGCATTTAATATATCCATAGGATTATACAGCTAACATCTTGTCTAATTTCAGAAAATTTTCATTATCCTAAAGGAACCTTTATTCATTAGTATTTCCTTCCCTATCTTCTTCCTCATACCTTAGCCATGAGAAATCTTCTCTCTCTGCGGTTTTAACTATGCCAGGCTGTGCCACATAAATGTAATCAAACAGGATTTGTGGGTTTTGATGATTGGATTATTTCACTCTGCATGTCTTCATGGTCCATCGCTGAATAAGCATGTATCAGAATATTTTTATTTTTTAAGACTAACTAATATTGCTTTTTATAATGTGGTATGTATATGTGCATTTGTTGTATGATAGATATCTGGCCTTTTCCTTCTATTTGGGGCAGTGATGGATAATGATTCTGTGGATGCTACCATACAAAACTTTGTGTGGAAATATATTTTTAAAATATTATCATAGCCATAACTAGAGTTTAATTGTGTCATATGACAATTCTAACATTTTCAGAACCTTCCAGACTATTTTGTATTTCACCAGCAGTGTATGAAAACTCTTTCACATCTTTTCTTCAGAAACCTGTATGTGATGGTTTCCTCTCATTTTCTTCTATTTATGTTGTTGCTCATTCTAACATATCATATTTTCCTTGTGTCTTTGGATTTCTTACTCCATGTTTATTAACATTAAACTCTTACCATGCAGATAATGTCTTCAGCATCATGTAAATCACTTACACCCCCTTTACCTGTGTACAACGATGTCTTAGGTTAGGGTTTTATCACTGTGAAGAGACATCATAACTAAAGTAACGCTGATAAAAGCAAACATTTAATTGGGGATGGCTTACAGTTTCAGAGGTTCCGTCCATTATTGTCATGGTGGGAAGCATAGCATCATACAGACTGACATGGTGCTGGAGGAGCCAAGAGTTCTACATCTTGATCCTAGTCAGAAGGAGACTGTTGCCCGCACTGGGCGGAGCTTGAGAATATATATGAGACCTCAAGACCTGCCTTTACTGTCCTCCAACAAGGCCACGCCTACTCCAACAAGGCCACACCTCCCATGTCCTGGGGAACAAGCATTCAAACGCAGGAGTCTTAAGAGACCTATTCAAACCAAATTCCACTCCCTGCCCCACATTGACTTGTAGCTGTAACGTAACGCAAAATGCAATCAGTCCAACTTCAAAAGTCCTCATGGTCCATCACAGTCTCAACAATGTTCAATTTCAATGTTCAAATTTCCAAAGTTCAAAGTCTCTTCTGAGATTCATGGAAACTGTTCCCTGTGGTCTCCTATAAAATCAAAATCAAAAAGCAGATCACATACTTCCAACATCACAGGATATATATCACCAATACTGGACCAAAGCAAGACCAAAAACCAGTTGGGCAAACTCCAAACTCTATCTCACATCTGATATCCAAATCCTTTCAGCTTTGTTGACTGCAACACAGTTCTTTCTCTTGGGCTGGTTCCGCTCCCTGGTTAGCAGCTTTCCACCAAGTATACTTCAGTTCTACCGTCTCAGGGTCTCCAAGGCAACTTTCAGCTTCATAGCTTCCTGTTTCCATATCTGGGATCCACACCTGATCTTCTGGGCTCCTCCAAAGGCTCCACATCTGGCTCTGCCCGCTGCAGCACTCTAAGCTCTGGCTGACTCTGCTCCACTGCTTGGCAGTTCTTGATGGTCATCTCATGGTACTTTGCGGTCTTCCACTGCCATGAGGCTGTACTTTCACCAACAGCTTCTCGTCAGCTCTCTTCATGGTGACAAACCTCAACTTCAATGGACACAAAGGACACCTCACCAGTGGCCTTTTCTGGCCTCTCACAGTACCAATCCTCAGCTGCTCTCCAGGACCCTTTCATGCCTTCAAAACCAGTAGTACCTGGGTAATTCTTACAGATTACAAAGTCTGGCTGCCAGTGCAAGGTACAACCTTCGCTATCTCTGGAACACAGTTTCTTTGTGTTATCAGAACACTCTTCCCAGAATATTTCACTCCACTGATGCTGGTCCCTTTTTAATTACCACTAATTTCTTAGCTCCAGCTGAGTAGCATTAATTGTCTCAGTAACTCCTTCTATTCTTGACTCTAAAGCCAGAACAGCATGGCCAAAGCTATTGAGTTCTGCTGCTTGCTGGGGCTGGAACATTGACCCCTTGTTCAGCTACATCTTCACCAGCTTCCTGTTTTTGAAGATTTCCTTTACTTCCTAAGCTTGGCTACCCTGGAACTTGCTCTGTAGACTGACCAAAATCAGGATGCCACTGTTTCTTGAGAGCTGAGATTAAAGGTGTGTACCACCCTTAATCTGTTTATCTCCTTGAACACAGGATTTAGATCCATTCCACCTCCTGGTGCCCCTTTAATACTTGAACTATACATTTTATATTTTTCTTTTCTAAGCTTGGTATGCTTGATCAAAAACAATCTTCCTATGAAGTGAAATATAGGACAAAATCTATGCTAGGCTTTTTTTGAGATTGACTTTGTCGATGCAATTAAACTAAAACTCTTCACCTTAGCCTCAGGCTGACTCTCATACAAGGGCAAAACCGGCCACATTCTTCACCAAAACATCACAAGAACGAGAACTCTAGGCAACATACTAAAATTCTTCTCTGAAACCTCTTGAGTCAGGCCCCCTAAATTCAAGTCACCCTTAGCACACTGTGTTCCATGCGTCTGCTTGTAAGGCCTAGAAAGCTCCACTTAAAGCGTTCTGCTGCTTTCCTAACCCAATCCCCCAAATCCACATTTCTCCCCCGGAAAGCACGGTCAGGCCAATCCCAGGAATACTCCAGGCCTTGGTGCCAACTTCTCACTCTTGAAGTTGGACTATATGTGTTTTGCATTATGTTATGGCTACAAGTCTGTGGGGGTCAGGGAGTGGAATGTGGTGGTTTGAATAGGTTTGGTCCTTTTAGACTCCTGCTTTTGATTGCTTGTTCCACAGGGAATGGCACCATGAGGAGGTGTGGCCTTGTTGGAGGCAGGCCTCGAGGGCTCATATATTTGCTCAGGCTTGGCACAGTTCAGATGACAGTCCCCTTTTGGTTGCCTTAGAGTCAAGATTTAGAACTCTTGGCTCCTCCAGTACAAAGTCTGCCTCTACAATACCACGCTTTCTGTTATGATGATAATGGACTGAACCACTGAAACTATAAGCCAGCCCCATTTAAATGTTTGCCTTTATAAGAGTTGCCTTGGTCATGGTGTCTCTTCACAGCAATAAAATCGTAACTAAAACAAACTTATTTGTTCAAATGATAAGGAATGTCAGGCCTTTCATATTTCAGGGCTTTGTCCAAGCTGTTACCACCATAAACACAAACAAACAAAAAGCCCAACTAAACAAACAAAGCACAACAAAAATCAGAGCTAGGTCAGGCTAATGTTCATAAGAACAATTGATTTAACTACCTTGCTCTTGTCTTTCCTTTAAAGAACACAGTTCAGTGGGTCTTGAGTGAAAACTTCCCAGGAACTCTGGTCCTTAGAAAGTGCAGGGTGAAAGAAATTGCCTTTTGTTTTGGAAGGAGCATCTGTTTACAATACTCTGGATGAGTCCTTCACTGAGATGTCAGGGATCTAAATCTTACCTGGTTATATTTCCCACCCACTGGCAATCATGGATATTTTTGATACGTCTGGGCTGCGTGACTAGAGTTTCAAAGCTAAACTACCCCCATATAGTGAAAGAATTGCTGTGTATGAAATAGAGTAGTTCACTGAAAGCTGGTCTGATGTTCTTCCTTGTTGAAATAAAGAGGAAAAAATGTTAGAACAGTCATTCAACACTGAGTTCTAGGATGTGTTGCCGATTCACTCAGCTGTAAAGGTCATGCAGACTAGCACTTCCATTTAAAAATCCAGCACTTGACTGCCGTTACAGCAATCCCTTGACAGTCCCTAGCAGCCAGAGCTCGTGTATATACAGGCAGAAAAGGGAATACAGGTTTCTAATTGGGGCTTTAAAAGGATTGCTACCCATATCTGTTAGCGGATAGATCCAGCTACTTGAGATCAGTAAACAAGATTATAAGAGAAACGTCTTCTCATTCAACTGATAGACCTTATATAAGTCGACAAGGATGATGCTTGGTGCCACCTTCAGTGGACCAATTGCTTCCATCTTGTTGCCATAGTGCTCACACAATAGTCGGTGCCTTTTCTATACATCAACAAATGGAAAAGGAAAGAGGATGGGCACACCAATCCATTCTGTTGATAAGATCCACGGACGGCTTTCATTGATTTCATCCATTTCCCATTCTCCCAAAATGTTGCTATATGGCCACGCACAGCTGCAATGAGTCAAGAAAAGGTTACCTGTGATTTTTGAATGGCTGTTTTCATAGCTAAAATTTAGAGATAGTATTTTCATGACAGAGGAGAAAAAAACACTATCAAAAAATGACCAATAGCCACAGCAGAATTTAATCATATATTCTACACTTTGATTCTAAGTAATCTTTGCATTCATCCAGAGTGTAGTTGATAAAGATGAAATGCCCGATAATTAGCCTCTGGCTTTTTAAATGTTCTTAGCTCTCACAAGAGGTCAGAGAAGAGACATAAATATCAGTCTTCTCTATGCATAGCAGCATGGAACCCAATCACAGTATGGATTTGTAGACCTATGGAACTGGCATTCCCAATCTAATAGTTTTCTGACCTTCATATGTTCCCATCTTGAGTTCTGTTAATTAGTTCACAATTGATGGGTGATGCTTCCAAAAACTGACTGTTTCCCTCTTCCAACTACATAGTAACCTTGGAAATAAATGATCGAAGAAGGTACTTTTGGAGCGGGCAGGAGAAAGATTTATGGGATGTACTGTGACCCTGTTATTCAGCTCTCTACACATTTGCATCAAGCCTCAGACTCGTGTGAGAACTGGGGAGCAACCATCAGGAGACCATGATGGCATGTGACAGGGTCCATCATTCATGTCATACTATTTGGGTCAACACTGAAGAAATCCAAGCAAAGATTAATGTACTGGTATGGGTTCCTTGTGCTAGGTGACCGCACTAACCAGCATATCTCTGTTGTGTGTGATAGTGAAGATCTCACCTTTCCTCTGATTCTCATCCGATGCTCCCTGCTGTGTCACACTAGGAACCAACTGCCACAAATGGTATTAAAGAGACACAGTCTAGGATAACACCACCTACACTCTTCCACATCCTAAAGAGAGTTTTCAAAGATGCCATTGTTTCCAAAGTGATGCTTTTGTGTTTGGCAGAGGGTAGGGGAGAAGGTATAAGAATTTTAGTGTTTTGAGAAATTGGAGCCACCTAAATTCCCTCAAATGTTTTCATTGCAGTTCTTGGGTTGTGTTCCTTTACATACTCCATCAGCAGGCGAGTGTGTGAAATATTGGGAAGTACACATTTTTCTCTAACTTTACTGAGTGTAATAGTTGGAATGAGACATGTTTCCCATAGTTTATGCTTCAGCACTTGCTCCCCAGCTTTGGCACTGTGTGTGGGTGTTTGAAAGGTTTGGCCTCTCTGGAGGAAGTATGTCACTTTCAGGGCAGTTAGCCTTTGTCTTACTTAGGGATTCTATTGCTGTGAAGAGATGCCATGACCATGGCAACTCTTAAAACAACAACAACAACAACGAAAGCCATTTATTTGGGGGTGGCTTACCGTTTCAGAGATTTAGTCCACTCTTACCACGGTGGTAAGCATGGCAGCATGCAGGCAAACATGGCGCTGGAGAAGCTTCGAGTTCTACATCTTGGTCCACAGAGACCCACTGGGTGTGGCTTGAGCCTCTGAGACCTCAAAGCCCCACCCCCTCCTCCAATAAGGCCACATCTACTCAAACAAGGCCACACCTCCAATAGAGCCATTTTGGGGCTTATGGAGGCCATTCTCTTTCAAACCATGACAGCCTCTCTCTAGTTCCAGTTTGCCCTCTCTGCTTCCTGTTTGTGACTGAAGATGTGGTCTCTTGGCTTCCTGCTCCCACCCCGGTGTCTGCCACTAGCTGCTATGTCACCGTGTCTGATAGACTCTCATCCCTGAAGAACCTGAAGCCAAAGTCAACTCTCTCCCCTGGGTTCCCCGTGCTCACGGTGTCTTGTCAGCTGCACAACGGTAACTAACACCGTTAGCAGCACAGTCGTACGGAGGGCTTCAGAAAAGATGGCCTACCGAGCCTTGTCCCGTACTCTCCATTTCCAGAACTCTGGAATGAGGCTCAAGAATTTTGTTTCCACTAATCTCCCAGTTGTGGCTGTTTCTGCTGATCCACCATTCTGAGCACCAGCATACTGCTTTGCAACTCAACAGTATGTGTTTGGAAGGAGACTAACTGCTCTGCAGACTGATTTGAGCTTCCCTGAGAGAGGTCTTACCTATGCACCATGATTCTTCACCTCATGCCTTCAATGATTCATATTTTAACTTGAAGTTACTCAAAGCAGGAAAAGGAACAGAAATCCCAATACTCTTTTAGTGTTAAGGTACCTTTATTTCAATAATAATCTGTTGCAACAACAATCCAGCATGGCAGTGCCCTATAGGTGACCAAAGGCAGCAAGTCAATCAACTAATCCAGTGTTGGCTATCACCAATATTGCTGAACTGCATTGTGTTCATCAGTCAGCTGATCCCAAGTCTTGTGTTCTGACTGTTCTGTCTTCATCACACTTCTGGTCCAGGAGGGGATTATTAATTGTAGACAGCACAACTAGCTCCAAGTGAAATTAACACAAATAGATTTCATGGTGGGCAGAGATATCTCACAGAAATGGCAATAAATGTAAAAGCAAAAGTCTAACTCTGGCTTCCAAGTATGATATTCCTAACCATATCACAAAAGCTGGCTGTTAAGAGAGTGTGTGCCTTTTGCAGGAGTCGGGCAGCAAATGAAACCGAAAGCCAGCACTTCATTGGCTGGCTGAAGGACTTTACACTCAGCTTTGTGCCAGCCAAATAAATCCTCTGACTCTCCTGTGCAACTCGGTTATAAGCTAAGGGTTAGTACTTGCGATTATAAAATGTTTGCTACCTCTAGGAAGCTCAAGCAATGTTTCACATTTATGGCTTTGTTTAACTTTCCAGTCTTTTTATTATAGGAAAGTGTGCAAGGACAGTGGTAGATTGTGACTTGACTAACCAATCTGAAGCAGAAAGTACATCTTGTACTTTGCATGACTGAGACAACAGGCTGACAGTATATGAATTGAGCAATGCTAAAAGGAGGGTAGATCCAGGGAACAGTGGGTCACAAAGTTCCTCAAAATATGTGTTATTTTTCATTATTATTTTTGAGACAGCATTTTATTTGGAGGCTCCATTTGGCATTGAACTCATGACCCTCCTGCCCCCTCCCAAGAGCTTCAGTTTCAGGAGTGACCTGCCAAGACTGGCCTATTCTTCATTCTGGTTAGACTGGTATTCAACAGGATAGAAGGAAACATTCTTTAAAAGCTCCACTCTTGGGCTGGGGCAATGGCTCATTGGCTACAGGAATTGCCACACAAGCCTAAGGACCTGACTTTGGATCCCCCAGACACAGCTGAAGCCGCATGTCGACTGATGATCTGTAACTTCAGCAACCCTGTAGTGACAGAGACAGGACACAGAAGGGCACAGACTGGCTAGCCTGGTGTAAGCAGAGAAGAACAACAGAAGAGATTCTGGCTCAAATAAGAAGGAAGGTGAGGGCCAACCCCTGAGGTTGTCCTTTGATGTCCATATGAGTGTATGGTATGTATGTGCACATGCACAAACGCGCATGCGCACACACAGACACACACACACAGAGAACATCACAACTTTTTAGAAACCTCTGGTCTTTTCCAGATGTGCAGCCATGGTCAGGTTATTTTCTCCTCTCCATCATAACAATAACAACCCCGATACCTAATGTATGGACTATGATAATGCGCGCACTAGGATACGTATTTGTTTGCAGTAAGGAATACTGACACAACAGCCACAGTCAATGTGCATCCTGATACCTTTGTAGTGTGCATGAGTGTGTGTATGTGTGAGTACGGGTGGGGGCCAGAGGACAGCCTTGACTGTTGTGCCCCAGGTCAGGTCCACTTTGGGTTTTGTTTCTATCGATGCTGGTGGGGATGGTGGTTTTGTTCTGGGTCAGGGTCTCTCATTGGCCTGGGACTCACTGAGTTGGCTGAACTAGGTTGGCCTGTGAGTTCCCGGATCTGCCTGGCTCCACCTCCTCAGCCTTGGGATTACAAATGCATGCTACCACATCTGACCTTTCATTTGGATTCTGTGCATCTAAAGCTATTATTGTCATTATACAAATGAGAAAATAATGTGTCCAAAGCAACACACATAGAAAAGGATAGAGCGCAGATCCTCATGCTTTGATCATGGGTACTTTACTTACCAGGTCAACACCCAGCCTGATAGAGAACTTGTGCATCATAATTTCCATAAAACCAAACATGACTATCTCCAGGGAAATTCGGTAGCCATAGTACGCAAGCAAAAGAAAAATAAGATTTTTTTTTTAAAGTTCAAACAAAACATTATGAGACAAAACACCTCCAAAAATACAATTGAGTTAGTCTTTTGTTGGCCATCTACGCTAATAGAAAATTGTTCTAAGGCAGATATGATTGGAGCCAAAACAATTTGAATTTGTACAAAAGAACATATTTTAGTAAATTCTTAAACAGCAAACTTTTTATGAGAAGCTTAATGCAAATATATAGAATGATTTATCTGCATCAAATTTTCAAACTGATTAATTGTTTAAATTAATTGATACTAAAACGTGGAAAGATATAATGGCCTCAAGTATCGGGTGCCATTTCCTCAGATTTATCTACAGAAAGACACAACAGTTGGTATCACAGCTCACTGCTAGTTTCAGATTGACCAAAACCATAAAGTTTATCATCAGTTCCTAGAAACAACCCTGAAGTTTTTAATAAAGCATAGTTTGTAGGTACATGTAGTTTAGATTCCATCCCATTACAACATAGTAACTAAAGGACACCTGCTTTGGGGTCGAGCCAAGTTTGAGGTCTAGTTGCATCTCCACTAAGTATTAAGAGGTACAGAGGGCCAAGCTGGGCTTTCTTCAGCTGTCAAGTAAGACTCGCCAGAGCTGTCACCCACTTTAAGTGCTGAATCTGTGTGAGGAGCTGTTTGTTAGGTGTCACGCTTGCAAAGGGGTTTCATCACGACTGAATTATTGATTTAGTATGCAATTTCCAAGGAGACAGATAACATTCATTCAAGATTAAAATAACCATATTATTTTATATCCATGTGTACAAAACTGGCTGTAGTTTTGAGGTAATCATTCTGAAGGTTTTTGAGCGTTGTCCTCTGCCTTGGTTGACCTTCTCTTCAGCAGCGTGACTCAAACGCCATACTTTATTGCTAGGAAACTGCAATAACTAATCAACCAGTGCTGTAATCAGCATGCTACATTTCCTTTACAACAGTCTTTCTAAATGTATGAATCCTCCCCAAGTCCCTATCCCACCCTCTTAACCAATCAAAGCCCTTTTGGGGCAGTAGGCTCTGGGCCTTGTCTCCTCACTGCCTCACTGCTTCCCACCATTGTTCTACTTCCTCATTCTGCTAAGGATGCTGGTCCTGCTACTGTTGCTGTGGATCCCTGAAGTGTTTTCTTGTGACTAACTGGAAGACCTCTCCCAGCCTACCCAGGACACTCCCCAGCCAAGCCCTTCTCACTTTACAAAGCTCCTCTTCCGAGGTGGCCTTCCTGAACTTATCTAGGCTACTGTGTCTTTATCTCCTGGTTGTACATCCTGGTGCAGTTTGTTTTTCTTTCCTGGACTTGCTTTCGGTTGGAAAGTAAAGACTCAGTTGTGAGTGAACCCTATTAACTCCTTCTCACTGCCTAGAAAACTTAAAAAAAAAAAGTCTGTTATCTGACTCTGTAGTCTTCTGTCACCCCTCTACACACACCTCACAACACAGTCCCAGCATATGGTGGCACTCATAGAGATTTGCTGAAAGTGCTTGTTACCTAGTGTGGTCACTTGAATGAGAATAGCCCCCATAGAGAGGTTCATATATTTGAACGCTTGGTCCTAAGTTGTTGGACCATTTAGGAAGGACTGAGAGGCACGGCCTTGTTGGAGGAGATGTGTCACTGGAAGTAGGCTTTGAGCTCTCAAAAGCCCACACCACACCCAGATGCATGCTCTCTGTCTGCCTCTCCCCTCTTCCCTCCCTCCCCCTCCCCTCCCCCTCTCCTCCCCACCTCATGCCTACAGGTCAGGATGTAGGTTCTTAGCTATTGCTACAGTGACATGCCTGTTTGCTGCCATGCCTCCTGCTGTGACAATCATGAACTCACCCTTTGGGGTTATAAGCAAGACCCCAAGTCAACACATTTTCTTAACAAGTTGTCTTGATCGTGGTGTCTCCTTGAAGCAATGGGACAGTGACTAAGTCAGCCTGAGAAGAAGCAGCTTCAGAAAGATGATGGAGAAAACACAAAGCAAAATGAATACCAAAACCAACTGCTCTAACCAAAGCCGTGCCAGTCCTGGCTCTCTATGCAGTTCTTGTTCTCCAGCATTAAGAGAGAACATGAAAATCTAGGAAGGATTTTTTTTTCCACCAGAGACTATCAGGTTTGTTCATGGAAAGCTGCACAGTTTCAGAAGTGACTCCAAAGAAGATAGGAAAAGTGTGTTGGAGTTAGCTGATTTACACTCCTCTCCTCTCAACTTTTAATAACAATCTCTTTTAAGAGTCTCCAGCTCTAAGGTAAATAAATTAAGAGCCACAGATACATGAGTTTTCTCTTTTATCCTCACAGCATCCTTAAGAGTCAGGGAAAGATGTCTAAAAGAGAAGCTGCTTAGAGACTGTTCATCTTCACAGCAGCAGTGTTGTCAACAGCCCAAGGACAAGTCTTAAAAGCAGACAGAAAACCTATAGCCACACTGTGCAACTGGAATGGAGAAATGGCTCCCTGCCTCCATTCAGAGACTAGCTCCCTGATGTCCTTATTAATGCCTGGAGGTCAATGTTAAATATTCATTACTTTTTTATATTCCATGACGCCAGATAGGATCATCAGATTAAACATCCTCTGCATCTCTCAACCACTTAAGATGCATGCATTTATGACTTCCCTTTGAAGGTAGGTTGAGATAGTCAGAAAGCAGAAAGGACAGGGAGGTGACAAGAGCCTCTGAATGGCCTTGGAGAAGGTGTTGCCCAAGAAAACAAGGGCATGCGAAAGGTAGAAGGCACAGAAGACCCCTGGGTCTTATTCACAGTCTTGGCAACACTGTTCTGAGCTGCCTTGTCAAACTGCACAGCTTTCAGGGGGAAGGAAAGGAAGTGTGTAGAAGCTCAGAGCAACTAACACAGGGAGGGTAGGCGCCTGACCTCCACAGCTCCTTACTCTGTGCTGGGTGGTCATCTGGCCTATTCCCGCTGGGATGGATTTGACATTCATATTCCTCCAGTGTGTTAAGGTTTAATTTTCCAGCACTGGCTTGCCTGTTTGAGAAGAGGATAAGCCAAGGGCTGTGGGTTGTGCCACAGAGAGGCCTAGAACTCCAGACCATCTCACGAAGGACCAATATGCTCCTGGGTCAAAACAAACAGAGGTGTTTATCAATAACTTGGACATTTATCGTTTAAAAAGCAATTTCTGATGCAATTAGATCCTCTGTTATGACATTGTTGTCTGCCAAAAGACTAAAGTGAAGTCACATTTGTGTTATGTCTGCCTGCCTTTAACTATTTGTTTATTATTATAGCCTAACCTTGTAATCAGATTGTTCTGTTGGGGCCTCAAAGTGGCTTGTCATGAGGTAAAAATAGCCTCCCATGGCAGGTGCTCCCAGCAGGTGGCTGCTCATAGTACCTGCTTCAGAAAGGTAGATTCAGTCAGAGATTTAATTTTAATATGAAATCTGTATTACAGCCGGAGCCACCATTGGGTGATGTGCCAAAATTCATGTCTGCAGCATGATTTATTATGTGAAAATACCACAGAACTAATCAGTGGAGTTACTAATTAATACAAATCTGCATTTTTGCATAAGCAATTAGTGCAAGGAGAGAGCAGAGAAAGAGGAAGTTGGATTTCTTTAATCTCAGTGTCTATTCAAGTGGAAAGACCCACCAGGCCCAACTCCAAGATCTACGTTTGGAATTTTCCCACTTTGATGAGTTAAAGACACAAAAGGTCAAATTATCAATATTTAATTCAAGTGGAAACACATCTTTTAAAGAAATAAATAAAAGATTTAATTTAAAGAAGGTGAAAATCTGGGGTTGAATTCTTGAACCAAAAATAATTATGACTTTTAATGACAATAACATCTAAAGAACACGGGATGAAGGTTTTGTTTGCTAATCATATTGGAAATACGACTAGTAAGTGTGCGATCTGAAGAGAGTGCAGGCTGCTCTGGAGAGTCTGGGCGTCTCCTTTACTCCAGTCTCACAGGGAGTGTGATGCATATTTGTAAAACAGTTGTGCTTTTGTTGAAGGTTCTTCCTCCTCCCAGAATTACGTCTCAGCTAGACTCTTTTCCAGCCTTTTTTAGAGTAGCCCGGTGTACTAAGGCAGACCTTTCTGGTGCATGAAATCGGGGCAAGCAGCCTTCTGCTCCTGTAGGCTTATTTCCCCCATAATAGAAGCCTCTTATGGGAGAAAGCAACTGGAGACTCGATTGGATAATTGTGATAAGGAAGTAGTTACATACTCAGTAAAACAGAATAAAAAACATTTCATGAAACATTTTCCTATCTTCAAAACCCTGTGGCAAATAAGTTCAAATGTTCAATTAGTGGCGCTTTTTTTTTTTTTTTTTTTTTTTGGAAATTGTTAAGTTTCTGTCTTTGTCTCAGATATATTGGCTGGAATTTGATTAATCTCCCCGTGCTCCACATCAGGATATCTAGGTTTCCAGGAAACTTGCTCTGTTAAGATTGGTAACTAGCTGCAGCTCTGGGACTGAAGGCTGGCAGTGATTTTGGGAGAGAAAGCCATTGGGCGAATGGGATAGAAAGAAAGAAAGAAAAAAAAAAGCGAAAGAGTTCCAACAGAGCTCTCCCTAAATCTGAAAGCAGTTTCAGGAGCCACAAGCTAGGAGTTGTCCACGGTGCTGATTCTCTCGTGCAGTCATTTCCCTGCTGCGGCAGGGGCTGTAAGGATGGCCTGTGCTCCTCCCTTGTCCCTCTAGAACCCTGGTGGGCACTTCCCCGACCTAAGGTGGCAGCCATTGTTAAGGGCACCCGCTGTGCCTCGCCGGCCTTTCACTCCCGAAGCTAAATTTTTGTTACTTTCTTTTTTATTTTATATTTTCTTTTCTGTCGTGGCAAAGTCTGGCCAACACGGGGTGCTTGTGGAAGGACCCCCTTTGAACCACTAGCTGTTCCTCAGTTCCTGAGAAGTGAAGCCCTTGAGCACGTAGCTACCACCCCCAACATACACAGCACCGATGCACACACTTATGCTCTCAGATGTGAAATACACGTCAACAGCCACACACGGAACCATCGACCTGCGATCATACAATCCCACACCTGCTCATACGTTCACACGCAGATTCACACGCTTAAACAAGCAACCACAATCGCACTTTTAACACGTTTGCACACTCAAGCTTTCTGACAACAAACGTGCCCGAGACGTGCTTCTGCCAAGGTGCTCTGGCTGCGTTTATTTTCATGTTGTTGATTCTGAATGTTGAACGGATTTAAAGGAAGCCCCTTAATTCTGACAGGGAGGCGGAGGTGGGTTCCCCCGAGGTCTGCGGACGCCAGGAGGGGAGCCGCTAAGGCCCCAGCGGGATCCAGAGAACGTAAATAATAAATAAAAGAGCCCAGGCAGGCCAAGCTGGGGAAGCCCTGCACTAAATCACTCCCCAAATCACAGCCTCGTCGTCCTCCATCCAATAGCTCTAAGCAATTTGTGGAGTTGGGGGTTGGAATCAATTTTTTTTCCGTTCTCGCAGGTGCAATATGAATCAATTATCTTAATTAAGATTATGCCGCAAGCCCAAGAGATTTGGGGAGAACGGGTTTTGCGCTCCGGGCGATAGCGAGGCATTTTAATAGCGTCTCTTTTGCTCCTGGCTCTCTCCTGTCGCCTGGCTGTCTAGGCGAGGCAACTCCAGCTTCTGTCCAGGACCCAGGGGTTCAACCGCCTCCCGAGAGAGGCCGGAGGGGCAAAGCCGGAGGCACCCCAGAGATCTGCTGTGAACCGGCATCCTCTGGCCTTCTAGGGGGCTTGTGCTAAGCCTAAGAGAGGGCTTAGTTCTCAGCGGCTGACCCTAGCGAGCCACTGTGCTCCAAGGTCTCCCAGTGCTCGTTAGGCTGGGTACCAGCGGGCTCCTGGGGACCGAATGTGCCCAGGTCGCCGCAGTCCAGGGCTCTGCAGGGAGAGGCTCGGAGCCCGTGGGCCAGCCATGGACACACTGGGTCCTTTCATGGACCGCAAGCATCTGTTTCTGAGAAAAACAGGTCACCACCCGGGACGCTGCCAGCCGCAACCCAGCTCTTTATCTTCGCTCGGTGAATGCGCCCCTATCCTGTGACCAGGCCACACTCCTCTGTCCCCTCTCCTCCCCCACCCCCGCCTAGGCCTCTGCTTCCCGCGGGCCCCAGGGCTGCGGCTGTAACGGCCCGGACGCCGGTCCAGTGCCGCGCTGGGGACTAGGAGCTGGCGGGGTGGCAGATTTAGGGCATTGCTCGAGGGCACTGAGTCATGAAAAGCGGCTTTTGTTGCCTGCGCGTGCAGCTCGCGTGCCGCCTGGCTGCCTAAGGCGCCCGGTGGGGGCCAGAGCTGGGGGAGTGAGGCTCCCCGCTGGGGTGCGAAGAGAACTTGGAAACAGCCACGGTGGCAGCAGATCCACCAGCACTCAGGGACAAGGCTTGCCGGCCGGGGTCCTGGGCCCCAGCGCTGGACTCCACCGCATGCTGGGTGGGTGCGGTTCAGGTCTGGTGACCCCCCTCCCCCCCAACACACGCATATTTTCACAAACCAAACCAAACCAACCAATCAGCCAAAACTTAACTCCCATCCTCAGAAGCCAGCTGCTGCCTCCCTGGAGCTCAGAGGGCGTTTGCTGGACGCATTGGTGTTTGGGACTCCCCCTTGGAATCGAGGGCCACAGAGGGGTGCAGCAAGCTGGGAAACTCACTTCGGGTCCCAGGGTATGGAGGTGTAGCTTTTCCTTTCACAAATCCCTGGGCCTACGGATCGCCTGAGCCATCTCTTCCACCTCCTCGCCCCATGACTCTTCTGTAGTTTCCACTAAAAATGGGGAGGTGAGAGCCAGGATCCGAGCTCCCCTTCCCGGAGCCAAGCCAAGCCAGCTCTTCCCAGAAAGGAAGTTGCAAGAGGATCTGCCCCTACTGTGCTTAGACCTCGGGGTTTTAGGCCAGCCCCTGCAGTTGACATTCTGAGGCCCCTGGGTTTCAACTCAGCACCCAGAATAAATACAAGGACAGTGCTCCTTGCCTGCTCTGCTCTGCTCTTTGCTGGTTGACAGAACAAAGGAAAAACAAAACTCCAGGCAGTTTTTCTCTGGAACCCAGGACCGATCAGTGCCATGTTTTAGGCCACCAAAGAACTCTCACAACGCCTTGCTTTTCTTTTTAGATTCCTTCTGGGTCTGGGAGGCTACATCCAGTATCTTCCGTGCTCAGTATCTCCTTGGAACCCTCTCCCCCTCCCCCTCCCCAGATGTACCCCACTCCAGCCTCTCAACCCTGACACTGTTTGCAAACTCGAGGGCAATTGCCTTTACATAAGCAATTCAAGTAGGGATGCATTCATGGCAGAGGGTTGGGAAGGGGGAGCGAAGAACATAATGAAGAACCAGAAGAGGACCCGCGGAGAGAAACGAGGCCAACCATTCTTCTCCCGTGTTCTTCCTCGGGCTGGAGGTTTGGAGGGCCACCCTTCTGAAATATGCCTTGTTTATAAGGAGAAAATAAAGAATCGTTATTTAAAAAGAGATAAGGCCCTTCCTTAGCTATTTGCTTTGCTTGACTCAAAACTAGAGAGGCTCCAGAGAGGAAAAGGAGGCATTGAAGAAAGTCTCTTTGCACCTTCTCTTTGAGACTCTCCCGGCTCCAAGGCGGGAGATTGAGCACCAGGGGCGCAGAAGGCTGTGACTGAGATGATGGTCTTCATCAGGGGTAAAATGCCACGCGGAGGCCACAGGGGTGTGGAATCTCAGCAGGCCCTAGAAGGCCTAGGTGACGTCATTCTCCACTACAGAAGCATCCGAAGACCAATGGAAACAAGACCTGCTGGCAGAAACTAGCTTTAGGCGCAAAATTCTAGAGGTCAGATTTGAAGACTGTCTTAGTGAAATCTCCAGGGATAAGAGCAGGGGAGGGCTAAGGTTATGCTTCCGGAGTCCGGTGTCAGGTACAGGATTTCTGTCTTGCAGGAGTTGGGAGAGGGTGAGCTAGTCAGGAAGGTTATTAACTAGTCAAAGCTGCATTTCCAGATGAGGTCGTTTTTATATGAAATATACAATTGCCTTGAGGGGTGATGGAGATTAGCAGCCAGCCACCCTTTGGTGCCAATGAGCAAAGCCTCTGCCAAGGGGTGGAAGCCAAGAGATTGTCCTCCCCGAGAGGACAGCGACTCAAGCTGCACCGGGGACCATTGTCACGGGCAGGACCCTTCAGCGCACCTCAGTCCCCTGGTTGTGGGTTGTGACGGATTCAGCTCAGTGGCCTCCCTTCCCGCGCTAAGGCAAACCTCAGGCTAGGACCTAGATCCAGTCATCTTCACCTCTCCCGCTCGCCCCCTGGCAACCCCTCCCCTCCGTCCTCTGCCTTCTGCCGCCGCAAAGGGTTAATCTCTCCTGCGGGTAAAAACAGGTCCGCAGAGTCCCTAACTGGCGACAGATGGGCCACTTTCTTCTGGCCACAAAGGGGCCGGAATGGAGCGCTCCGCGGCATACAAATAGGCGGGTCACGTGGTTCCCGGCTCTTGGCTGGACCGGGGAGACCATATGGCGCATGCCGGGGAGGAAGGAGCAGGGGCGGAGGTACCGTGGGGGCGAGGGGAGTGGTGGCGGCAGGGGCGGGAGGGGAGCGCTGGGGGGGGGGGGGCGGGGGCGGGAGTCGCTCAGCCCGGACGCGTGCGCGATCGCGGGGCTCCGGGACCTGCTGGTTGCTCAGCTCGCGGCCCCGCCCGCGCTCAGCATCAGCAACTCGGCTATATAACCCTAGCGCCGGCGCCACCGGGACACGAGGAATTCGCCCACGCAGAAGGCACGGCGTCCCGAGGCTCCAGGGTTATGAGAACGTCACTGTTCGGGGCCTTTTAACAACAGGTAATTACGATTGTTTTTCCCCCTCTCCCGAGAATAAAAGCAGTAACTGAGGAACTGTTTCTCGGCGCTTTGCATGCGCACATTCGTGGGGCCGGCTGCCGTGGGTTGGGACCAGTGTCCCTCCCCATAATTGCCCACAAGTACTCGCACATAATGAGTCCCAGCACTCAAGTACCCCTGCAGGCTTTCTAATTAAATTTAATTTTTAATAGTAGCGGAGCTTTCGGGAGGTTTGGGGAGGGGGAGTAACTGTGATTATTTGTAAGCGGTTATTTGAAAGTCCCCAAAGCAAACAACCACCTCCCGTTCTCACTCATTCCAGGGAGGGAGCAAGGGAGGGCACCCGGGGCCGGGAGTTTTATTTTGTGCGCTGTTACGAAGGCGCACTGTGCCCGTGAACGCTTTCAGGGCCACGGGGCACACACGTCCTGGAGAAGCGACTGGACTCGAGACGGTTCAGCCGCGATGTGGGGGGAGCGGGAGGAAAGGAAGGGAGGAAGGGACTCCTCCTGCTACCTGTTACTGCCCCAAACTCGCCGAGCCCGCCCGCGGCAGCCTCTGCTGGGACGGACATGCGGCTGTTTCACGGAAGGCTTTTTGCAGTCCTTATTGGAAAAGCGGCACCTTCGCCGCGGCCAGTCGCTGAGCATCGTCATTACTCGATCTTTTAAAGGGAGGTTGGAGGCGAACTTTGAAAAGCCCCAATAAAGAGCGGGCGGCCCTTTCAATGGGCTGTTTATTAGAGAGCAGCCTCCTGCACCTGATCCCCTGCGCGTGGGAGAGCCTCGCTTGGGAGCCAGAGCTTTTGTACAAGGTGGGAATGTGGGGGGGGGGGGGGAGCTGAGAAAGAAAGGCGAGGGGGGATGGAAGACGTGTGCCCCCTTCTGTGGCCAAATGTGTCGTTAATAGGAAAATAATTTGGTGGAAACTACTTTTCCCCCCTCCGTGCGTTGGCTCTCCAATCTCTCCTCTGCATAATCTTCTTAAAAAATCGGGGTCAGTGTTAGTAAATTACGTAATGGCTCTTCAATTTATCTAAACCTCTAAGTACCGAGAAGCCAGAACAGACATGGGCTCAGAAAATTCCATTTCCAAAGTCCTCCTTCCTGTGAGTGGGGAGTGACTTGGGACACATGCAGGAAAACATGGGCTCTGCGTTTGTTTCCACACAGGGCATCCGGCTGGGCAAGCAGGCGCCCTGCACACGGTTGAGCTGGTCACTAGGACACGTCCCCGCAGCCTCCCACGGCAGCCCAGCCCTCCCTACTACGCAGCAGCGAGGCCCGGACGCCAGCACCAAGCTGCCTTTAACTTTTCCGAGAGGCGTCCATTTCCCCGTGCACTTCGGCGCTTTTCTGTTCCTGCGCGTTTCTGCAGCACCGGGGAGAAGGAGCTGAAGGCTCGCCTAGCTTTTAAACAGAGCGGGTGGATTTCTTTCTTTCTTTCTTCTTTCTGCTTGCCTCTCTCCCTGTTGAATACAGGAAGTGCAAACATGACCAAATCATACAGCGAGAGTGGGCTGATGGGCGAGCCCCAGCCCCAAGGCCCCCCAAGCTGGACAGACGAGTGTCTCAGTTCCCAGGACGAGGAACACGAGGCAGACAAGAAGGAGGACGAGCTCGAAGCCATGAATGCAGAGGAGGACTCTCTGAGGAACGGGGGAGAAGAGGAGGACGAAGAGGAGGACCTGGAAGAGGAGGAGGAGGAGGAAGAGGAGGATGATCAAAAGCCCAAGAGACGGGGCCCCAAAAAGAAGAAGATGACCAAGGCGCGCCTGGAGCGCTTTAAATTGAGGCGCATGAAGGCCAACGCCCGCGAGCGCAACCGCATGCACGGGCTGAACGCGGCTCTGGACAACCTGCGCAAGGTGGTCCCCTGCTACTCCAAAACCCAGAAGCTGTCCAAGATCGAGACGCTGCGTCTGGCCAAGAACTACATCTGGGCCCTGTCGGAGATCTTGCGCTCAGGCAAAAGCCCGGACCTGGTGTCCTTCGTACAGACGCTCTGCAAAGGTTTGTCCCAGCCCACCACCAACCTGGTGGCCGGCTGCCTGCAGCTCAACCCCCGGACTTTCCTGCCCGAGCAGAACCCGGACCTGGCCCCGCACCTGCCCGCAGCCAGCGCTTCCTTCCCGGTGCACCCCTACTCGTACCAGTCCCCGGGGCTGCCCAGCCCGCCCTACGGCACCATGGACAGCTCCCACGTCTTTCACGTCAAGCCGCCGCCACACGCCTACAGCGCGGCTCTGGAGCCCTTCTTTGAAAGCCCCCTGACGGACTGCACCAGCCCTTCCTTCGACGGACCCCTCAGCCCTCCGCTCAGCATCAATGGCAACTTCTCTTTCAAACACGAACCATCCACCGAGTTTGAAAAAAATTACGCCTTTACCATGCACTACCCTGCCGCGACCCTGGCAGGGCCCCAAAGCCACGGATCAATCTTCTCCGGTGCCGCTGCCCCTCGCTGCGAGATCCCCATAGACAATATCATGTCTTTCGATAGCCATTCGCATCACGAGCGAGTCATGAGTGCCCAGCTAAACGCCATCTTTCACGACTAGAGGTACACCGGTGTCACCATTCCCGG
Organism: Meriones unguiculatus; assembly: GCF_030254825.1. NCBI lineage: Eukaryota > Metazoa > Chordata > Mammalia > Rodentia > Muridae > Meriones > Meriones unguiculatus. The sequence goes on from NC_083356.1 coordinate 113,464,982, forward strand.
GAAACGAACCCACTGTGCACACACAGTGACTGTCCTGTTTACAGAAGGCAGCCCTTTTGCTGTGATTGCTGCAAAGTGCAAATACTCAAAGCTTCAAGTGATATATGTATTTATTGTCGTTACTGCCTTTGGAAGAAACAGGGGATCAAAGTTCCTGTTCACCTTGTGTATTGTTTTCTATAGCTCTTCTATTTTAAAGATAATAACAATACAGTGAAGTAAAAAAGGAAACGTGTACCACGAATTTCGTGTAGCTGTATTCAGATCATATTAATTATCTGATCGGGATAAAAAAATCACAAGCAATAATTAGGATCTATGCAATTTTTAAACTAGTAATGGGCCAATTAAAATATATATAAATATATATTTTTCAACCAGCATTTTACTACTTGTTACCTTTCCCATGCTGAATTATTTTGTTGTGATTTTGTACAGAATTTTTAATGACTTTTTATAATGTGGATTTCCTATTTTAAAACCATGCAGCTTCATCAATTTTTATACATATCAGAAAAGTAGAATTATATTTAATTTATACAAAATAATTTAACTAATTTAAACCAGCAGAAAAGTGCTTAGAAAGTTATTGTGTTGCCTTAGCACTTCTTCCTTATCTAATTGTAAAAAGAAAAAAAAATGCACAATTTGAGCAATCCATCTCACTTTAAAATCTTTCCCTTTTCCTAAAATAGAAACCAGACCCATAACACTTAAGAGGATGAAAAAAAAAGAGATGCATTCCTTATCAAAACATATCAATTCATTACTTGCACAAGCTTGTACATACATATTATAAATAAATGCCAACACACACTCCTTTAAATCAAAGGCTGCTTGACTATCACATACAATTTGCACTCTTTCTTTTTAGTCTTTTACTTCTTTGAATTCCATGATTTTATGGAGTGTCTAAAGCTATCGATGTCTCCAGAATCTATAAATGCATGATTTTATACATAGTCAAACAAATGGTGGTGTGTCATCTACTTATGTAATAATCTGAGCCGACATTTATTCAGGTTGTTAACGGTGGGATTTACACCTATGTAGTCAGTTAGTACAGTAGCTTAAATAAAAGTCAAACCATTGATTTCATAATTAGAACAATAGCTGTTGCATGTAAAATGCAGTCCAGAATACGTGCTGTCTGAGATGTGATGCTGGTACTACTGGAATTGACCTGTACTGTAATCTTGTCTGTACTCCTGAGTATTATTGTGTAATGCACAACTTAGAAAACTCTCATGCAGTTGCAATAAAAATAGTATGGAAAATCAGGACAAATGTTTCGTTTCTTCCAAAAGTGGGTTTAAAAGGATAAAATTTCACCTAGGGGACTGACTTCTGTATTTGCTGAGTTAAAAATGTTAAGCCCTGGTTGTGAAATAAAGACTTGAGCTGTCTGTGCTTAGTCCATCATCCTGCTTAGGGAGTCACCCGTGCTTCATAGATAACAAACAGACCCAGCCACTGTTTTATTAAATACTGGGCACAGAGAACCAGGACAAACAACTGGGATACTTCACTTTAAAGCAGTTTTTAATTTTTGGCTTGTGGGTTTGTTTTTAACCATTTTGTTGAAATGATTATTAGAAGTTTCTTTTATTTTAAAGGCATATTTACTTAATTATTAACCAGCAAGACATAAACAACTACCTTAGTTTAATTTGTTTACACATTTAAAATATAAAATTTGAATATTTTCTTAGTGATCTGTTACCTGTACATTCCCCTGAACTAAACAGACTTCTTTCAAAACAGTGCTGTCTCCAAAATTATATGTCTGATATTATAGAGAAATTATTTAATTAATTGAAAAATCCTCAGAAGAGGTGGCATTTTATAATTGTTGTGTTAAGTGCTTGGGAATGACTTCGATAATTGTACCACAAAAGTGTTAGTGAGTTTTTGTACATAAGAATATACTACTCTATACTATTTTAGGGAGGCATATTGCTCCCCAGTCTTCTTGCAGTCTATTTTGGCTTTATAAACATAATATATATGCACCTAAACACACACATGTGCACACACACATGTGCACACACACACACACACACACACACACACACACACAGACGAACTTAACTTCTGTCCATCGGTAAGGCCACTTAAAAAATAGTTTGGCAATTCCCTTCCCACGAGAAATGGCTGACAGTCTTGATTCCTAGGGAAGAGCACTTTGGCAGTTGTACCCTGGCTCTGCTGTGCTTCTCTGATTACTGTCATTAGTAACTCCATTGTTTCTTCTCTGGTTCGGATGCCATGCTGGATGCCCACCTCTCTTGTAAGCATGTTCCTTTAATCTTCTTCTCATTGGTGATTTAAGGGTTCCAGAAAGATGACCTCATTTAGTAAGCTGCTCCAGAAAAATGTGAGTAATCTAATGGACAGGAACAATTAGCCATAGTAATAACACTGCCAGTGGGGCCTCACCAAGCTGTGACAGTAGCAGTAAGGGATATTTCAACGTTCAAAAAAAAAAAATGAGTGTAATTTAAACTACATAATTTAAACATGTTTTCTAGCAGCCTTCATCACACACAGAAATAAATACACTTAACTTGGTCCCAACTTTACCCTAACTGCAGCAATCTCTTTCCAAATGAATCAGGAGTTATTTTGAAATCAAGCTGCTGCTTTCTCTATCCTAGATTCTTCTCACCATTGACTTTAAGAGACATAATGCTAATATTTGAATACTTCCAGCCTCCCAGCGAAGGAAACCATAAAGTGAACACTCAGATCTGATCTCATCTATTAAGCAGCTCAATTTCACCTGTAATTAAAATTAGACATCTCCATGTAAACTCTAAGCTGCTGTCAGAGAACAGAAGAACCAAAAATGGTGTTTCTAGATTCACATTGAAAACAAAAAGCTTGAGAGCGGGTTTCGTTAAAGGTACACATGAAGGATGAAGGTTCTGTTTTACTCTTTTTGTTCTTCATTTTCTGTTTAAAATTTCACTCTAAAGCATAGGGATTCTTTCAGTTAGGCAGGAGTAGCTCACATGCCACCATCTTTTATTCAAAGGCAGGCACAGATGTTCCTTCTGCAGGGGAGGTTTTAATTTATGAAAATGATATTGTTTATGCATGGATGAACTGCATGCACTCCACATAACGCATAGCACTTCCATCTGATCA